>NC_139165.1:24925371-26125371 GCF_965202585.1 Thalia democratica
ATAATAATAATAATAATAATAATAATAATAATAATAATAATAATAATAATAATAATAATAATAATAATAATAATAATAATAATAATAACAATAAGAATAATAATAATAACAATAAGAATAATAATAATAACAATAAGAATAATAATAATAATAACAATAAGAATAATAATAATAATAATAATAATAATAATAATAATAATAATAATAATAATAATAATAATAATAATAATAATAATAATAATAATAATAATAATAATAATAATAATAATAATAATAATAATAATAATAATAATAATAATAATAATAATAATAATAATAATAATAATAATAATAATAATAATAATAATAATAATAATAATAATAATAATAATAATAATAATAATAATATAATAATAATAATAATAATATAATAATAATAATAATAATAATAATAATAATAATAATAATAATAATAATAATAATAATAATAATAATAATAATAATAATAATAATAATAATAATAATAATAATAATAATAATAATAATAATAATAATAATAATAATAATAATAATAATAATAATAATAATAATAATAATAATAATAATAATAATAATAATAATAATAATAATAATAATAATAATAATAATAATAATAATAATAATAATAATAATAATAATAATAATAATAATAATAATAATAATAATAATAATAATAATAATAATAATAATAATAATAATAATAATAATAATAATAATAATAATAATAATAATAATAATAATAATAATAATAATAATAATAATAATAATAATAATAATAATAATAATAATAATAATAATAATAATAATAATAATAATAATAATAATAATAATAATAATAATAATAAAATAGTCTTACCAGTTGTAACTTCATTGTAATTCTTTAAAACACTTTCATCGTTTATTGAATTCCTTTTGTTTAATATGACAAACTTATTATATTTATTTAATATTGTGTCATTTAAAGTAATTTTTTTCATAGTTGTATCCTAAGTTGCTGTAAATTGTTTTAATTTTTGCCTTACTTTTTATTTAAAAATAATTAATTATTGAAGTCTACTCTTAAGTTTTAAAAAGATTGATTTTTAAGTATGGTATTGTTTTTAAGAGCATTCAAATTTGTCCTGGACATGACATTAAACTTTATCCTTAAGAATAACTCGATAACTGAAAAGTTTTTTGTACACCAGGTCTTTAGACAAAATTTTTGACCGCTTAAATAAATAGTCAATATACACGAATAATAAGATTTTATCATCAGCTCGAGTCATGTTTTAGGGTTTTAAAAATATTGTGCTAGTCAAAAAAGTAAGAAAAAGTTCACTAAGTATGCAATTGTAGCCCATGAATGTAGGTTACTTATATATTTAATGTCGTTGTTATAGTATATGTTACAACAACACTATAAACCATAACCAAGTTAAACCTAAACTACTAATAAAACAATACTAAATGCTACTTTTATAAAACTACTAGGCATGACATATATGAACATATTCTATTAAAGAAGCATTCAAACAACAATAACAATATAAATTTATTTTTTTAGAATATTTTAAATAAAGATAGTTAAACTTTTAAACACATTTAAATTCAAGATTTGAAATTCAAGATACTTTAAGATATGTATAAATAATATTACATTCAACTATGTAGAATTTAAATAAAATGATTGCTAATACAATATTATAAGTTAAATAATTACTTTTCAATAAACAACAAATAAAACAAATGTCTATTTTTAACTACATGTTGGCATCATTAAGATAGTTTAGAATTAAATGCTGATCCAACTCTTGAGTACTTATATATGGCTCTAACTTGTTAATGTAAAATTACATTAGTTTGACCTTGCATACTTTCTCTAAACGCTTAGATGAACAATAAGTTTAACTAAAAACCTTCCATTAGAATTGAAAAGTTATCAAATTCAGTTTGATATCCTGTTGCACTTCTTCTGAATAACTTTAAAATTAGAATCTTTACTATAACTCTCCTCTGCCTTTATGTTGGATGATAAACATCACCTTTTCGAAATAAAAAATAAAATAAAAAGTAAAACATAATTAAAAGTAACTTGGTTCAAAATACTATTATAAATGCTATCCAAAGAAACATTTAAGGTATGTTAGAAAATAAATTCACTAAACAATTTTTAAGAAATGGTCTTTTAATTCTGAAAGGTTTTATGTATCTAAAATGATAAAAAAAGGTTTTTACTTGGACAACACAATTATGAACATAGTGGTTTATTGAACAAAAACAAAAATTGCTCAAAAGTTTTTTGGTTCAAGTTTCTGGATACGCAGACCTTTCGGTCATCGAGTTGCATTCCCAATTTAATCAAATTTGTAATGAGCTACGAATGAAAAAAAAAAAAATTAAAGTCAAAATTTAAACTTCAAAACGAAAAACTCAATGAAAAATGATACTATTAAAATTCACAACAATAAATACTTTTCTTGAAAATAAAACAATTTTTACATACACATATATCTAACATTATATTATTAGTGATGAACCGGACCCACAATTTCAGTCCGGCCGGACCCAGATCCGAACTTTTTTTTCCAAATTAGAATCCGGCCGGAACCGGACCCGGAGATTTTTTTCTAAATTAAAATCCGGCCGGATCCTGAACTAGATTTTTAATACTCTAAGTTATTTGTAATGTAAGTAGGATAAAAACTACTATGTACGAAAATGCAATTTTATAATACTAACTACTAACTAAGTATAATTGTGTGAAGTTTATCTTTTATGTGTTATATCTAACTATATACTTTTGAATTTTGAAAAATTATAGTTTGAAAAAAATTTAGACTAAAAAATATTAATATGCTGCTATAACAATTAAAAGAAAGTTTATGATATGTAATTAAGGTCTAGTTATGAATAAAAGTTAAAAATAGTAGCTGGTATGTTTGCTAATTTTCTGAACAATATTTACATTTAAGTTTTATTAAAATTGAAAGAACAATAAAAACATTAAAATATCTTTTTTGCTAAACTTGTAAACTTTCCATAATTTTTGGCAACCAGAATATCACCTAATTTTAGCTAATATCAGGGTTGCCACTCTTTGATTCAAAAAAACTAACCTGAGTGATTATAAACTTTCCTGAGTCAGAATGAGCTTTGGAAAATCAAAAAACAAAATTACTTTAAGCTAATCATCAGTAGAACAGCTAGCCACAAGGTTGAGTATTTTAAGTAATGTTTACAATTAAGGCTATAGGGAGGTTAAACACTTTTTTTACGAGTTGATCTTATTTAATAGAAAACTATCTTAGCTACCAGATGCTTTTAATAGCTTTACAAAATTCAAAGTAGTTTTTGAGATATAAGCGGTCAAAGCCAGAGAGTTCCATAGGAACCTAATGGAAGGCGCAAGCTAAAAACGCGGAAATATCAATTTTACTAAAAATCTATTTCCTCCTAGGATTTTTAAGCTAGGTACCTCAAATTTTCAAAAATATATTTCTTACACGGTTTAAAAGCTTTTGAAAGTTAAAATTTCAAATAATTAAAATTTACAAATTTAAGGTCTAAAATTCAAAAAAAAAACACCTTTTTTTGAAAGAAGGGGACTTTTTCTCAAAATAAAAAAACTTCCTACACTCAAATGATTTAAATTTAGTAAAGAGTAAACTGAAAATTTGAATAAGATTGCTTAAAAACTTTAGAAGGAGATAGATTTTCAATGAAATGGTATTTTTCGCCTCTTTAGTTTGCACCTTCTATAAGGAAGCTATTGAGCTGGCCGGCTTTGACCCCTTGTATCTCGAAAACTACTTTGAATTTTCTTCAGTTGTAAAAGGTATCTGGTAGCTAAGATTAAAATCTATCAAATAAGATCAACTTGTAAAAATCTATTTGGACTCCCCTATAGCCTAACCAATCTAGAATCAATTAAAATCAAGTTCTTGAACAAAACTAACTAGAAAATCACAAAATTTTGAAAACTGAATCATCTCAAACTCATTCAAAGTCTAAAAAAAACTAGCCTAATTTTTTTTAAAAAAACCTTAAAACTAGCCTGAGTTTTCATAAACAAAACTAAACTAGCATGAGGTAGCCTTAGATTTTCAAAAAATTTCAAACTAGCAGGGTTGCCACTGTTTAAGTCAAAAAAAAAAACTAGCTAGCGTGATTATAAACTAGCCTGAGTCTAAAATTACTTAAATCTAATAATCGGTAGAACAGCTAGCCATAAGGTTGACAATTTGGTAGTAAATTTTTTAATTTTACAACAAAGGTAAAAAGCTGCATTTCTGAAATGTTTGTTTCATAGTTTAAATGTAAACAAATGTAAATTAGTCACGTTTACAAAATGAGCAAATCACAGTAGGTGTTTAATTTTCGAACGTATTTTCTAACAAAAATGACTCTTTTTAATTTACACAGGGTTTTTTTTTTTGAAAAAATACTTTTTTGTATGTTCTTTTTTACTAACTAGATCCGAATCGGCCGGACCCGAATCCAGATTTTTTTTTAAATTAAAATCCGGCTGGAACCGGATCCGGATATTTTTTTCATATCAAGATCCGGCCGGATCCGGATATCATACAAAAATGGCAATATCCGGCCGGATCTGGGCCTGAATAGTGACTCCGGTATATCACTAAACATTATATATATATAATATATATTGAACTCTACGTAAAAAGATAAATTTTCTATCTGATATGTATTTTATTTCAAATTTGAAAACTTTTTAGCAAATAATTTTATTTTTTGAATGAGCTAAAGAAGAGAAAAAATATTTTTTTTTAAATAAGATTGTAATTTTTCTTCAAAGTATGTTTCAGAATTTAGTCTCTACTATCAACTCATTTCAACTTATTAAAATAAGTAATAAATATGTTAAAGCTATAACATTAAAAAGAAAAAAAAAACAAATATATAAAATAAAGCTACAATACTTATAATAAAGTACAATAAAGCTGTTTCTAAAAAGTAAAAATATGGTGCTTAAATTAGATAAAAAGTATAAAATAAGTATATCCTTTTAATTAGATTATCAGTTATTACAAACTTGACAAAAAGTCTAAATATAGGAGTTTATCTGTACCACAATAACAATGTAAACAACTGAAATAACACTTAAAATAGTAAATGAGTTTTTCCTAGAAAAAACAATTATATAAAAATAAATAAGATATAAAATACTACTAATCATAAAACAAGTCAACCTATAACTAGTTTTTAATTTTATCAGTGATTTCAGCTCATGAATTTAGTATTTAACTTTCTTTGTTTTCTGGAAAAAAATATATTTAGCGACTAATAGTTTTATATACGTAGCTAGAATATAGACTATGAAATAGAAGTGTTTACTAACACATTAAAAAACTACAAACAGAAAAAATGATTATTGCAACTTTTTACTAATAGATTGTACCAATGGTATAGAAACCCTGTTAAAATACTCAAAAAATTATAAATATTTACTCAAATGAAAAATTGATACCAATCTATTATTTATAAATAAATAAAAAGTTCCTTTTTATCTTATGTAAACTTTATAGAATTAGTTGATCATTTAATAAACTATCCTTTAATTAATCTGGAACCTTCCAAGATGGTTATGGTCTTTTAACTTAATAGGTAAGTCTGTCTTTGTAATACTATAAGCAGATTTTTGATAAAAACAGTTTTAAGGTTAATATATTTTTAAAATAAATATTTTTTAAAATATATTTTAATAATATGCAACTAAACAACATCATCAATTTAAAAAATTTGTGCTCCCATAATACATAGTACACGTATAAATTTTAACTAGTAAAATTTATGTTAAAAAATCTAAAAATAAAAATATGTTTAAAACAACTGTTTTCAAGTGTTTATTTTTTTAGTGATTTTTTAAATTTTGCCAAGTAATACTTAATCTTTAAGTATACCTAATACAACCAAAGAAAGTTTTAAAAAATATTTAAAATAAAATAAATTTAAGTAATCCTGAGTTTTAGAAATAACATTAAACTAGCCTGATTTGTCCTAAAATTTAAAAAAATCAAACTTTCCTGAGTTATCCTGAGTATATTAAGTGTTGGGAGATCTGTACTGTAGTGTTACATGAAATCACTATTGTTACAATTAACCACTCTAATCTTTTTTAAAATTGTAAGAAGAAGAAGTGTTACAGGATATAAAAATGCATTTGATAACTGTTTAAACTTAATGGAAAGTTTTGAGTTTAAGTACCTGCTCATTCAAGCGTTTAAGAGAAAGCTCGCAAAGTCATGTGTTTTACTTATTCAATTTTGCATTTGCATGCTACAGTGATATGTTAATAGTCATCAACTGGACATGCATTGTAGACTACCTTTCTGATGCTAACACGTATAAAGTTGTACTATTTTTTGTTTATTGTAAAGTCCTTATTCAACTGTTTTACTAATTTTAAGCAGTTTTTCGATTTAATTTCCAAGTAGTTGATTCTTAACTCAATTATTCATTCTCAAAGTTTATTTCTTTTAGAAATTAATTTTCGTGTAAATATTTATATTTATTTAATTTTAATGTATTTTCTAAAGTATAAGGTTTTTATTTTTAGTGATTCATTTTAATATAAAGTATAACCACCAAAAGTCATAACTCTAGTTTGTATAACTAGTATAGTTTAGCTTTAAGTATTATTTAGTATAAGTTAAGTCTAAAACACAGTTATTGTTGTGGTTGTACTGTATACTACACTAATAAATCGAGTTTAATATTTAAGTAACCTACATCTATAGCTTACATAATAATACATTATAAGTTTCTATGTGCTATTAAGTATTCTTAATTATTCATGTTTCGGAAATAATAAGAAACTTAAATCAGAAATATTATAGAAATAAAAATATCTTATACCAGGCATTTTACGAAAACAGTTGTAACTAGTAGAGATAAGTTGTAAGACCTAATAAAGTTAAGTTTTTTTGTTAATCTATAAAAATTTACATTTTCTTAATTTACAGTTATTAAACGAACATTTTTTGATGACTATTACATAAAATATTTTTAGTGACAAAAGTTTTGTATAGAAATTTTAATTTTAAAGCTGTGGTTGAGATAAAATTGTCAATTGAATTTAGTTTTTCATAGTTTGATGTGCAGGTTTTTGTATGTTTAAAAACTAAAGGTTTAAAAAATTTCTACTATATAATTTCTACTAAATGAAATTCTAATAAGTCTAATAAGTTGTACCATAAATAGTTTAATAAACTTATAAATCAGTTTTTTTTAATCATAAATGATAGCTTTTGTTCGATAAAAAGTTAAACAATTTTTCAACATTTAATTTAAATCATTAACTTATTTAATTATCAAGTTTTAGGTTTATAATTAATTTATAGTTATTAACTTTAATTGATATACTTTAAACAAAAGAAATTATTTACAAATTTTGGTCATAAAATATAATTTAAGTTATAATTGTTTACTAAATTTATTTCTCATAGTTAGTGTGTGATGTAGTTTTTTGTGTGTTTAGTAGGTACAATAAAATAACATTATTAGTACTATTTATAACTTTTAAACATAAATTTTAGTTTGTATTGAGTTTCTTAAAATAAAACAAATAAAAATTAAACATTATAAAAATTTTTAATTACATTTACTATTAGAATATTTGCTATTACTAAAAAAATATTTAAGGTTACTCTATCACTGTTTTAAGTAATAGAAATAGTTGCGAAGTCATTTTAAGTTAAAATATAGTGGAAAAGATCTTTTATATTCTATTTATTAATTTATTTTTGAATGTAGAATTTTACACATTGAGCTCAACCAATGAACCGTGTAAACTTTAGTTATCATATGCAGGTAATAAATTTGATCAGCTAAACGGTGCTAGGAGTAACAACTTAAAAAGTTTTAAGTTAGATTATTTAATAAATTTATAAATCAGATAGTTTTAATCATAAAAGAAAACTTTTATTTAAATAGAGTAAAACATTATTTTAAAATTATAATCTTTTAAAATATAATTTAATTATATTTAATATATTATAATTAATAATAATTTTTATGTTATAATAATTATATATATTTATAATATAGAAAAAAAGACTGATGATTTTCAAAGCAGTTTACTAAGCTAAGTTATAAAGTATTAACTGACGTTTCGCAATCATTCTTATATTTAATATAACAGTATCTATTTATGTTATAAATATATTTATTAAAAACTATCTTTCGTTTAATGTTAATTATTAAATTAAGAAATTAAATATCAAACAAAAACAAAAAGAACGTCAACTTTATTATAAAAAGATTCAATAAGAACTCTAAAGTTTGAATTAATTTGTTCAAGTAGAAATATCTTCATTTTTCTCACTCAGTAAAAACCGTTGATTTTTTAAAAATGGTTAATTAAAAGCAAGAAAAAAAAACGTTAATAAAAACTCATTTTGTGTGTTAAAAAAAATTGTGTCTTAATTAGTAGTTATCAACTGTTATAACACAAATCAAGGGTCATATATATACAACAACAAGTAGAATTTGTTAAATAAAACTAATATAACCATATTTAAAAGTAAAAAAACTAACTTAAACATAAGTTTTAATTATAAAATTATAAATCTTACGTTTACGAAACAAGCATAATTATTAAACAATAAAAGCAAAAAAATATTTTCTTGACTTTGAAATATACTTATATCAATAAAAAAATTATAAACAACTTGTTTGTTTAACCAAAATCGAAATATGATACCTTAATAGCAAATAATTAGAAAGTGTAATGCAATATATACAAAAATAAAGAAACAAGTTGATTAAATAAAGAGATTGATTTTTTTCAACACAGAGCCAACTTAAAGGGTTTTTTAGTACAAAAAAGTTTATTTCAAAATGTAAAAACTTGCACAACTCGAGTTTCGTGCATATTCACTACTTGACTATAAAACAATTTAAAAATAATACACAAAACACAACACTCTAATTAAAATTTGAAACTTAAACATAAAAAGATTATGAAGTATTTGTGAAACTGTCAAAAATTCATGCAAAACGGCTTGTGCAAAAATTAACTTATAAGCTACTTACATTTATATTACCGAAAATGCTCTCAATAATGTGTGGCTGAATGGTTCGAAGTATTACGTTCGATAAGTGATGCCTATAAATAAATCTAATATAAACTAAATAGCGAGCTCGTTCATTTTATAGGTAATTTTTAATTCTGAGATGTTAAATATTTATTTGTTTTAATGACAAATAACTTATTTTATTAACACAAATCAAGAAACATAAACAATAATAAGTAGAAGTTATTTTGTAGAACTACTGTGAATTATAATTTGAAATATTAACATAAACATCAATTTTGACTTCAAAAATATTAAACGTAAGCTTACGAAACAAACATTAACATTACAAAATAAAGTATATAGGTTATTTTGGATTTAAAATATATTTATTTCAATAACAAAATTAAAAACAACTTGTTTGTTTTTTTTTTTTATAGCTAAACTACGACTTATTATGTAAAACAATAGGTTTATAACATTTTATTAAACGCTTCAAGTATTGTTAAATAAAACTTGTTTTTAAGAAATTTAATAAAATATTAACATTTACATTCTAAACAGCTGGGCGTTCTGGCATGCGCCTGTAATCCTGCCACTGAGAAGCTTGAAAATATGGATGGCACTTTGTTGGTCTAAATCGTAGATAGTGATCGTGATAGCAATTGATGATTTATATGATTAGCAGTTAATTCATGCGCGTCTGATTCGGTTCTTTAACTATTCAAACAAACCTTAAACAATATCTTTTTGTTAATTTTTTTAAGAGATAATAAGATATAAATAAATATTGTTTTATATAAAGCGTTAGTAATTTAGAAAGTTTATTATGTTTGCTTTAAAAATAATTATTGGTTATGTACTTTGTAGATAATATTTTTTATTGTTAAAATTAAACCATACAGTTTAATTTTAAATTAATATTTTATTTTTATATCTTTTAACTCTAATGTAAATAAATTTATGAAAGATTTACTTGACTTATCAATATACTAAAACAACTTGATTTAAGCTGGTCAAAATGTTTGAAAACAGTTTAAACTTTTATAATTACTTTTGTTAAAACTTTTTTTATTAACAAAACTACTACATATTTTATAGTCATGTTGAAATAAACAATTATAAAAGCTTTTAACAAAACTAAATATAACTGATTAATTCATAGAAAACTAAATATGATATGTGATATATATAAGATTGATCATTTTTAAAGAAATTTACAAAGCTTAGTTATAAAGTATTACTGACGTTTCAATGGCATTCTTATATTTAATAAAAAAGTATCTATATAAGTTATAAGTATATTCTTTTAGAGCTATTTTTCGTTATTATTATATTGTTATTAAACTTAATACAATAAAAAAACATTTTAAAATGTTTATTTTCGTTCTTTATGAATTTTATAGTTTTTCTAAAATAAAGACTTTTAGTCAAACTAAAATTAAACAAACACTTTTATAACCAGCTTTATTATGAAAAAAAATATTTAAAAAATAAGGAAAACTACAAAATAAAAAGATTGTTCAAATAATATTTGTGAATTCAAAGCTTAAAATGTAAATATATATTAATTACAAAATACAATTGTTTATTTTATTTATTGGCATTTGTATTTTATTATGCAACTGTCATATTTAGATCTTTTTCTTCATTTCTTCAAAGTTTGTGTTTGGATGTATTAGGTTTTTACACGTGTTATTTGTACTAAGCTGATACAAATAATGTATTCTTGATTGTTATACTTTTATAATTTTTCTGTAATGCATTTGTAGTAAAATAAAAATGTACTTTTAAATATTTTTATTTTTAGTCTTATTTAGTTGAATTAAGAAGGGCTGAAGTGGGAAGTTTTCTTGATTTCTTTTTGATTTAATATACATAAGAACTATGTTGATATTTATTTGTTATATAATACTAATAAAATACTTTAATCTATGCTAAAACATTTGTTAGAAAGTTATTATTTAAAAAAAAAGTTTTATAACTATGATTCAATAGATAGAATATTTGCCTTTTCGAAATTGCAACTTATGTATGATACATGAGGCTGAACATTTATTATCAGTATATTTTAATTTGCTGTTTAATTATACAAAGTTTTTTTTAAACAATACATTTTAATGATTGGATAAAAACGTAGTAATTGGTTATGTTTTCACAAAGAAAACAAATGAATATAAGATAAAATGTCACAGCTTTAAGACTAATTGTGAAAACTTTACAGTAGACAATACAAAAATTAATACAATCTCATAATGGTGTAAGCTTTATTTTTTAATTATGGTAAAGTAGATTTATTGCGGACGGAAAATACGGTATCGCTTGCAGAGGTTTGTTGCTTACATCACACTGCAACCCTAAGCTGGGGTTTCAACGTAGTTTGCAATACTCCTCAACACAATTTTGGTTGTCAGGGGGCAATGAATAACATTGGGGTTAAAAAATAAATGGGTAACTAACTTTAAAAAAATTGTATTCAATAAATGGCTTACTTGCAAAAAATAAGTTGCTTACTTACTCAAACGTTAAATCATTAACTTAAAAAAATAAAAGTTTATACGCTTTAGTGCTCAATTGACATGATAACTTTCATTATTTTGACAATTGTAGCTGAAGGTTTAATTTCTTTGATAACTAACGTCAATTGTTGAAAATTGTTAAGCTAATATGGGAGACTCTGACCTGAGAAAAAAAAAATGTTAAGGTGAAGTAATATAAAAACCTTGTAATTTGTGTTGTTATAAGTAAAGTTAATCAAAAAAGCAGTAGCTATTAAAAGTGTCGCTGGGAGAAAGTGTTATATAATGCGTGTAAAAATTTACAATTTTAAACCTTTAATTTTTTTCTTCAAAGTTTGTGTTCAAAATTTTCCAAAAAAACTAGCAAAACAAATATCATATAAAATAATTTCAACTTTTAATCTCCAATTATTGCTTAACTTACCATACAACTCGGAAATATTTCTTTTTTAAGTATCAATGTAAAGACAAACGAAATACGTGCAATAAAGTTTAACAGATTTGATTTTGAACTTGACATAGAAATTCCCTCGAAGTTTTTGAAAAACAAAATCCTAATGAATGTCTTAAAATACAGAATTCATTGACAGTTAAATGTATTTTCAATTTTTAACAATCAATTCGTTGGTTTAAATATTTTTGATCACTATACAGCTCCTAATGTTTTTATTGTATTAATTAAAGTTTTAGTTCGGTTTCTTTATTAAATAATATACATCTAATGTCTAAATTGATGTTAAATATTCAGACATGGCTTTATTTGATTCTTTAAAAAGACTATAACATTCTCGTGGTGAAATATTTCGAAGGTTTTCAGGAATTTTTTGATTTTGTAGATATAAGTTGCATGTTCAGTTTTAAAGAAGCATATATATTAGTCAATAAAGTTAATCATATTCATATGAACTTTTCACAACAATCTAAGTTTAAAATAAGTAAAACGAGCATTGGAAGTCAAAATATATTAAAAATTCACGTTACAGATCGCCAGGAAATATTTACCAAATTTCCTAAGAAAACGCTTATGCGTGGTCTGAAATAATGTCAGAGACTTTTCGGATAATGCGCATCACATGCTTGGTTTTCTCAAAAAAATTTTGAATTTCAATGAAAAATTTTCATGGTTAGGGGTAACAGTTTCAAAAAAAAAATAATTGTACTTAAAAAGACAAGATAAAAAATAAAATAAAATACAGATTACAAAACAAAATCAAAAAATAGTGATTAAGGGTAAGGGTTAGAGGTAATAGTGAAAATATAGTAAACTAAGATCTAGTTTACAAAATAAATCGTTTTAATTTTCACCTTTTAAAAAAATGAAATGCATTATAAAGTTTTTTCTTTCTGCATGTTAAAACCTTTCTTATTTAAATTAAAGAATTTAAAAGAAATAAAGCGTCGTGTTTTTAAACTTCGATTCGGACGAGTTAGTGTCAAAACGTACTAGTCTTATCAATATGTACTTTAACCTTATTCAGTGCATGCTTCGGTGGCTTGGTTATGTTCAGAGAATGGGTGATGAGCAAATATTTGATGTATGTCGAACTTGCTATTGGCAAGCATAACCAGAATCGTCCCAAACTACGTTTTAAGAACGTATGTAAGCGCAACCTAAAGCACTTGATCATAGAAACGGAGGAGTTGTAGTTGTTTGCAAATGACCGCGCTAATTTGAGATCTACTGTTCAAAAAGTCTGGAAGAAAAGAAAAAGGATTGATTTTAACCAAATAAAATAACATATTGAACCACTGTGCTTTAAAATTATAGCTCTGATGTATTTTTGATCTCTTTGTACAATTACACATAGCCGATCCCGGCTGATAGCGGTCTATATATTTCCTATTGTTCTTATAACAGATACAGTTATATAACAAGAATGTTATAAAGTTAAACTATAAAAAAAATTTTAATGAAATTTTGTTTAAATGAAAGGAAAGTTGATTTAACAAATATATAATACAAACGTTAATAAAAAAAGTTTAAATTAACTAATACACATTTATAAATAGTTTACTATCAAATTTTCCACAAATGGTTTATTAAATTATTAAATAATTTGGTTTAAAATTTATTTTTGAAATTTTAAAAATTTTTAAACAAATTTAGTAACAAAAATAGTCAAGCTACTTATAAAATTTACTTTCTTTTTACTTAGTAGTACCTATTTTATTGGCTTTCTTTGGTTAAACTTACTTCAAGTATATGGTAGAGTGATATGAGATTTTTTACTAAGAAGTTAATAACTTTATATCTCAAACAGATATAAATAAAAAATCATTGCTAAAATTAGCATATTTATTTTTCTTACTATTCACAAAATATCACATAAACAAAAAAAAAACAATTGTTAACTAAATTCACAACGAAAAGGGTTATTAAAAAACTTATGAAAATGAAGGTTTTTTTTTCCAAAAAAAAAAGATAATCCTTCTTTTAAATATTAATGTCTCCCTCAAAACTTTATTGTTTTGGTACTTTGTGTAGCTCTACTACATGCAAAATCTTTTTAGTTATAACTTGATTAAATATCCACTTGTGTACATGGACATTGTACACACATATTCTGTAATATCTAATAGAAAAGCATCCACAAAAAACTGCAATTTTGTTATTGAAACTCACCATTTTACACGATTCGATTATCATATTCGAATTACACGGTAGTCTGAGATTAAACATAGTAAACTTTCTTGAAACACTATCGTAAACCTCAGAAGAAAATTTTGCATCTCCACCTATCACAAACAATTTGTTACCAATTGTAACTGAAAAATGGTCAACCCTACGTTTAACCATATCAGGTAAAATATTCCATTTGTTATCATGATGATCAAATGCTTCTACTGATTTTAAATACCCACTACTACTATCACCTCCTGTAACCACAATTTTGCCTTCAAAAACTGAACAAGTTGTATCGGATTTCTTAACATTTAAGTTTGCTATTTCACACCAAATTTTGTTTAATTTATCATATTTGTAACATATATTTGAATAAAAAGGCCACTGATAATTATCAAAATAACCACCAATTACATAAACAGAAGTCATAAATGAACAAACGCTAAAATATTTTATATGACTTTCCATGAACTTCAGTTCTTCACAAACATTGGTCGTTTTAGAATACACTTTAAAGCTATTTGTGTAAACTTCTTTCTTGTTGTCGCTATCGAAAATGTATACTTCAGAACCAATTAAAACAGTTTTATCCAATTTTGTTTGTGATGGTATTAAACTGCGTTTGTCAGAAAGTTTAAGATCAGAACAGCTTATTGTAACAACTTTATTTGTTAGCTTGTTCGTTTTTTCAAAAACAGCAATATCAAATTCATCTTGATTGCAATAACGATTTTCATACAAAACTGTAGACTTTGAACTTAGAATCATTACTTTATTAGATAATAAAACCTATAATAATAATTTTAAAAATACCATTCCTTAGAAGAATTTTTGCTTAAAGCTAAAAGTTTTTTGTACACTCCTTTTAATAAATGTAAACTTATCTTATTAAATTCACAGTTTATATAAAATTTGAATGTATTCAACAAATTAAAAAGTTTTAGATTCATCTTAATTTTTTCATCTTATTTAAAAAGGTTGAAAAAAATTAGCATCTTCCTTATTTTATAGAATCAAATATAGCAATAGAAATAATAATCATTTCTTTTTAACCTAAACATAGAAGATATTAGTTAACAAATCTTTAAAAAAAATCTAAAAAACGTTTAGTAAATTTTTGTTTATGCTTTGATTATCCTGTTGTCATAAAGCTTTCACAGCTGTTTAAAATAAAATATTACTTAATAATTTCTTATTAAAAAAATATATTTTAATACAAATAAAAAACACTAAATTCAATGATTTTTTTTTTTTGAAATATAAAAATATCAAACATCTTTTGCAGTATAATAAGTATTTCTCAAATATAAAAACAATAAAAAATTCAAATGTTTTGATATAACAAACCTAATAAATGTCATTACAAAAACTAAACAACTTAGTCTTAATTTATTTTTAAATGACATTACATGAAATATAATTTTAGATAACTTATATTTGCTAGTTAACATATAGATCTTATCACTGATATCTTAGTACAATAATTAACTTTTTTTACTGTATGATCAATACTTTTAATTAAGTTGTAGTTATAGTTTCTCTAAAAAAGAAATGAAAATGGTAGTTTTGTTTGTAGATTTTAACTAACAGAGTTTATTCTAGATCTACTAAATATTTGCTTAAAACAAATTATAGATCAAATAAGCTAGTAAAATATAAGATTAAATTACTTAAACGCCAAATTGATTTTTATAAGTAAATTCTTTATTGTTTGACAACGTTTCGCTACTAATATAATATAACATGCTATATACAGACTAGAAGTTTCAAAGAAGCGTTTAATCGTTAGTCAATAAAGAATGGTTTGTTTACAATAATTTTTTTCTATAATAAACGGCCTCTGATTGTTTAGATACTTAGGATTTAGGCTTTAGTTCGTTTCAGAAATATGAACATGAAATGATTTTGCTTGAACATATCAAATCGCATGATTTTTTTATGTTTTTCTTTGCCTAAAGAAATGTAATTTTATTCAGCTATTATTTTCATCTACATAATAAAAGCCATTTTAATAGTTTAAATAAAGTATCAAATAGCTTTTTTGATTTTAAATTTCATACTAATTTAGTGAAAAGATGTTTAGGTACCAGATAGATTAAATTAGTCAGAATATTATTTTTATGAGTCCTTTGAGTTTATCTTTGATTTTGCATAAGTGTTATGTTTTGGTTAGCAGAAAGAATTCAACGAGCTTATACGGACAATAGATAAAACTTCAATTTTGAAAATCAGATTAACAATCATGATTTACCAATTGATTGCAAAATGCTACCAAATTTTAGACATTGAAAATATATCCACTATTTAAAGTAACAGTGTGTGTTAGTGTGATAAGGATTGGAAAACATCGACCTGTATGCCACAAAGCAAAATCTTGCGATTTTTGAATTAAATTTCACCGAAATCTATTATTTCTTAAAATAAAAAAATTCATAAAAAAATTGTTTAAAACATGCATTTTGACTTTTACTTTAAAATATTAATGCTATGTTATTATGGTTTTTGGATAATCTTTTGTTAAGCATAGCATTTTCTGAATTTCATATGCTACAAAATGCTTTTTTATTACTATTGACGACTTTCACTAAACAATATTGGCCTTAAATTTGAAATAAGGTACTGGTATATACCGAACAATATAACTTATGATTAAAAACTTACTTGAAGATAAATAACACGTTTTCAAGTGAGACTAAATTTCAGCGCTAAAGATATAATAGAATAAAATTGATTCAAACTATGGAGAGCAAAAAACAAAACTTCATAAAGTAAATTAAAAAGAGCATATATTTAAAATATAAAAATACTTCGACTCTTGCTTCATAATTTAAAAGCTTTGTAAGTATTAAATTAGATACATGACTGTTAGAAAATATTAAAAACTTGACACGATATTGACTTAAAATTTAATATTTAATTACTTAATCCTGTGTATCTTAGTAGTTTAACACTTAAATATATTTGTTTTTCATATAACTTGCTAATCACGATACAATACAAGTTTATCACCTAATAAATGTTTTGATACCTAGCTTTACAATACACAATGGTAATACATCAAAGTTTGCTAGTGTAATTTCAAAACAAAATAGTGCAAAAGAATCTATCTAATATATTAAAACTTTAAACAGAAAAAAACGTAATACGTCCTACCCTAAAAACAGTTATAAAACTTTTAACTACTTCTTGGTTTTATACTAAAATTATTTTAATGTATACTGACAATAATGGTGATATCCTTAATTTTAATCAGTATAATTTCACAAAGCTATGGTACTAATTCAAAATTTCCTACATCATTATACAATCCAATAATCCATAAAAGAGTTCTCCATAAAATAGTTCTAAATCTTTTCTGTCTTCTCTGTTCTCCTTGTGTTTAAGTTAGACTAAAGAGGAATAACCCCTTAAAACAAGCAAATTTAACACGTATACAACACAAACGTTGCTTTAAAGTATCAGGTTCTTCAACTTTTAACAACTGTTGAGGGAAAAAATAACTATTAGGCAAAAACAAAGCATTACTAGTAACATGCACAAGTTTTTTTTTTCCTCAAAATTTATTAGTCTTTTTTTAGAAAGTTATATAAGAGTAAATAAAAAGCTATTCAAGTATTTTCAAAACTAAATTTATCAATGAAATCCTTTGATTACGTTTAAATCACGAGGGTTCAGCACAACCCCAACTCCGTTCCTTCTATCTTCGAACGTCTAAAGTATCATTCGCAGCTCTCTACTGTCATGCGGTTACTGCTCCCTGATCTGTATGTTTTTTGTTTAGTAAAATTTGAATTTAATTTCTATAGAGCAGGGTTATAAATAATTTATAAAATCATACCAATTTTTATTTTAACTTAAACATATAAGCTGCAAGATGTTTTAAAAGAACAGAAAAGCTTTGTTATGTTACAAACTTTCAAATGTTACTCTTGCATTGGCTTATCATGATCATGCAACATAATATTAAGAAACAATGAAAGCTTAAATTATGGAAAACGTAGTAATTATTGCTCTTTTTATTTCGTGCTAATTTAAAAAACAAATAAAAAATAAACACCAAATAAAATCTGGTAATACCTTTATATTTAAAAATTAACTACACATTTTTTAATTAAACAATTGTTTAAAATTAAAATAAATTCAAAATATTTCTTTAACAACTTTATAATGCTAGTTTTAACATCAAGAGAATATAAGTAATAAATAAGTCTAAAGTATTGTGATTTGAAGCCCTACCTAATTAAGTTTATCTTTTTGTTTAGAAATTAATGAATTTCAGTTTATTTTTATTTAAAGTATTCAAAATTGTTTTAATTAAAAATTAAAAAACCTCTATTCATCTAGTTTATTTAAATTAAGATTATAAATATGAATTGATGAATTATAGTACGTTATTATATTTAACTACTGAGTTCGAAACAAATAAATAAGACACAGTAATCTCCATCAAAATCCCACAAGGGAGATTGATAATTAATATTAATAAGTTATAATATTGTTCAACGTGAAACTTTAAACAAAAACTTTACATTAAAATTTCATTTTAACAAACTCCAAATTTTATTCATTCAAAACAACTAGCGTTTAAAGCGAATACTATTTAAATTGACCAAAAAAATTAAATCATTTATTTCTTATTTGAAAAATTAAAAATTAGAAGCTTGCCAAAGTGAAGCTCCGTTGAAAATGACTGATTGTTTAACATTTTTTGCAGTTCATAAGTATATCCGTGAAAATATAACGCCATGCGAAAGTGAAGCTTTGCAAAAATGTAGCTCATAAGTATTTCAGACCGGTAAAAGTAATTTGTCTCATAGAAAATTGTAACTTGGTTTTTAATGCATTCACGATAAAAAAATTTTCTGTGGTAATGGTTTCTAATAGTAAACATTTTTATTATGTATCTTATAAGTAAAGGATGTTTAGTGTTAAAACTGATTTTAAATAGTAAATAATGGTTAATAGACACGCATCCATGAAAATTCCCTCAACATTGTAAATTAAAATATTTGTTTGGAGCAAGAAATACTATCAGCCTGGTTAAACTTAGTGTTATTTGGTATTTTAATTAGAACTAAATCTCTATTTGATAAATCAAAATTAAAATGTAGTATTTGAATTTAATTGGCAATAGAAAAAAATTGAATTGAGATTAAAAACCTTTTAAAATATTAAAAAATTAAATAAATAAGTCATTTACTGTAATTTTTAAGTACTATTTTGCAATTAAATTTTTCAAGTCGTTTTATAGTATAATTTTTAAAGATGTTTCCTCAACATTTTCATTAACACCTTTTTTGCAGAAGTTGAAAATGTGATCGCCCGTTTATAAAAGTTTTCCTTTTTATTAACTAAATACCCATTTACTATCTTATTTCCTTACTAATTAACAACCACTATTACCCAAATTGTTTCTAATGGGGCGATAAGTTTGGGTATAAATGTCAATAAACTGCCTAATAACAACAACACAAGAAGTAATCATAGCTTAAATAGTAGTAAACTTAGTTTAGTTGGTAGTGTACCATTCACTACCAATAAATGTGCCCCTGTGTGCCCTAAATTGTTGTCTGTTGAATCGAAATTGTTTGAATTAATTAACTGCATTAGTATTACACACAAACTTAACAGTTTTCAAAGAAATCTACGCAATCAAATTAATTCCATATAAAAATATAACAAACTAATCTTTTTTGCAGACAAAACAAACAACTTATATAAAATCGGACCTGAAAATTATTACAATTTATTAAACAATTCCATTACAAAAGACTACAGAAAATGTGATAAAAACTCCGTTAACCCAATAAATACTTTTAATCAAGAAATATTAATAAAAAATAATATATCTGGTAAACGTATCCGTAAGTAAACTAGTTCAATATCGTATATTACTATAAAAGATCATAAAGATATTTTTCCAGCAACTAAAAATTGTAGACTTATTAATACAAGTAAAACAAACATCAGTAAATAATCTAAAGTTATTTTAGCAAGCATTATTAATGATGTAAGAACCACCACCGGTTCGATCCTATGGAAAACTACCGGTGGGTTGTTTGATGGTTTTCGTCATTGGATGATAAGAGCAATAAGCATTTTGTCAGTTTTAAAATAGTTGAATTCTATCCTTATATCACCAAGAAAACCTTTTAATTTTTTAAACTATGCTTCTATGTATTCAAAATTTGCCGATTCCGATAGAAAAATTATTCTATAAGCTTGTGTATCTTAATTTTTTTTTTTCAAAAATTGGTTTTGTAAACTAATAAAAACTGAATTTCTAGAATAAAAGTTCATGTAGTTGAAAGTATGTTATTTAAAAATGTATCAAGGAAAAGTGTTATACTTTTTTTTAAATAGTTTACTCAAAATGATAAGTCATATATTTAAACTATTTTTTACTTATCATGAACTTGTTTAGACTATCAACCTAGATTTAATTACCGTTCGTAAATAATAAAAAAATCTTTAGAATAATGACTCAATATTAAATGCATTTTGAATTGTGAGCATAACTATTTTTTTTTTTTGGAAAACATGAACAAAAATGATTAAACTAAAATTGAATAGTTTTACAGCTAACTTGCTTCAAAAACTAAGAGAAGGTAAAGAAACAAAAGATAATTTTTTAAACATTTTTATACCTTATGAAATTTGGAAAAGAGTCTAATGAAAGTATGTTAAAATCCATTTAAACTTTGGTCTTATAAAAAACGACATGGAAAATATGTAGTCGTCGATCAGTTGAAATCTGTTTTTTTTGAAACTGTTTTTATTATCTTGAAACTTTATAAAGTTTTCAGTTCGCTATCAGCTTAAATAATTTTTTTATTAAAATTAAGAACTATTTTTTGATTTATTATGTTTTATGTTTCAACATAAGGAAATACGAAGCAGTTTTAATAGAAAGTATTTTAAGGTTAGATACGTGCTGCATGAAAAGAACAATAGTGACGTTAAATGCAAAAAGCTTTAAAAGAAAAAAGATACTTTGTGTAGATATTAATTAAAACTTAAAACTATACTTCGTGCATAAACTTTCTAAGTCCTATTCCTAAAATAGGACCAATATGAATAATGGTATTTAGATACGGGTGACAACTATATACTAGTGTGTTTTGTTTATGTATTTAAGCTGTAAATTTGCTAGTTTTAGTTATGTTTAATTTGGGTAGCTATCAAATTTCAGCGAGCGTACAAAATTGCACGAGAGGTAAAATTCCATGAAGATACTTTTGCACGAGGTTTCAGTACTGCAGAGAACAAAAAAAAATTGCACAATGACAACTTTGCACAAGCAGACAGTTTTAAACGGAGACACTTTTGCACGGGTTAATTAATTGTTATTTATTAATTTTTTCTTATTAGTTTTATTTTTTTTCTATCACTGTTACCCTTAACCCTTACCCTCAGTCAATAAAATAATTTTTACTTTATATTTATTTTTATCTTTTTTATTTTATTATTATTTTTTATTTTATTTAATTTTTGTTTTTAACTATCATTGTTACATTAAACCTTGTTCTCGGTCGGTAGCTTTTTTATTTTTAATAATATTTATTGTTCACTGTTTTGCTTATAATATTTGTTATTTTTTTTTTTTTGTTTTGATGTTTACTATCACTGTTACCCCTAGCCCTTTCCCTCGTTTAGTAACTTTTTTGTTTTTTCAAATACATTTGCTTTTTAATTGTTGTTTGTTCTTTTTTTTTTCTGTATTTTTTCTCGTGAATAAATGTAAATCGTGCAAAACTTTTCTTTGGTGCAATCTAGTTTTCGAGCAATTTCGACACGTTTCCGTTTAATTGTGATTTAGTTCATTACCAACAAGTTCATAAATAATAATTATACTGTAAATAAAATGCATGTTTTAGATTTATAGGATTCATAGATGGTAACAGTACAAGTATCTTTCAACAGTAGAATGTAACATTACAACTAGCACATCACAGTAGATAAAAGCATTACAAATATCTAATCACAGTTGATTACAACTAGCACATCACAGTAGATTACAACATTACAACTATCACATCACAGTAAATTGCAAAAGCTTTTTATAACTACAATACTACTACAGGTGTTTTATAAGTGAAATTAAGCTTTTACAAAATTTTAAAATGACGTAGAATTTATTTAAATGTTAACAAATGTTCTTTCAATCTCTAAAATTAAGTTTAAGTAAATTAAATTTAGTTCTTAAAGAAAATCTAACAGTTAGATAAGTTTTTGACAAATCATAGCTTTTTAAACTAAGATGAAACTTTAATTCTAATTTATATTAATTATTTTTGAACCAAAGTTAATCAAAAGATCAAATTTTAGATCAATTAGTATTGAACATAATACAACAACGGAATTATCATAACTTAAAACTTGAAACTTTTTAAAAAAGACATGCTATAAGTCTACAAATATTTATAACTGTTGTCTGCAATTTAAAAGAGTCTAGTACAATCACACCAAAAATGTCTGCAACACTATGGCGCTTTAATTAAAATATTTCTGTTGTTTAATTATTTAAAAGTCAAACTTTGACGCAACTGTTTTGTCTTAAGTTTACATAAATACTTTTCTTATATACTTTGGCCAATTTTAAAAGACTGTGGGAAAGCGATAACTCAAAATAACATTTATAAATAAATTTTATCTGCGTATTTGTACTATTACGATCTATTGTGGTGTAACAGTTGTATCATTACGGTTTTTTGCTATGTGATAGTTGTTACATTACAATCTACTGTAAAGTGATAGTTGTATCATTGCAATCTACTGTGATAGGAAAGTTGTGTTGTTGAGATCTACTGTATGCGATAGTTGTATCATTACGATCTACTGTGATGTGACAGTTGTATTGTTGAGTTATGCTGTGACGTGTTTGTTTTACTGTTGAGCCCTACTGTGATGTTATACTTGTATCGATGCAAAAACTGTTAATTTAGAATATATTTAATTAGTGATATATGTATATTATAATGAATAAATTTAAAAGCAAAGTTGGTGACCAGTGGTAAAATAAACATAAAAGAATTAGTTCTTTGTATTTTAATTAGTTTTGTTTTTCTTAAAGAATGTTTGTTCATCTAAGTACTCTCTGTATTTACACTTGATTGTTTGCTACTGTTGGTCGATTTGTATTAGTAACCTTATTACTTAGCCACCTTTAGAGAGCCTATTAGTACTCTAAGAAATAGGCTGTGTACTATGTTAGTTCATCAGCCTTTTATTAGGCCTAAGAAATTTTTTTTAAAATTTCAAGTAATTGGTTTGATTATACAACAAGTTGTTATATGTTTGTGACTACGTGAAGAAAATTTTGGTATTGAAATGAAGTTTAATCAGAATTGTATTTATATGATATTTATATGCTTAAACAAGGGTTCTTACGGTTTAAAATTTATCGTTTTTCATAGTATAAGATTATATAAAATGTTTAATTAAATATTTAAACTACTCAATTTTGGTAGCTGTCAAATTTGCACGAGCGTACAAAATTGCACGAGAAAATAAAATTGCAAGACGGCATAAAACTGTACAAAGGTACTTTTGCACGAAGACACTTTTTTTTAAAGTTTTTAAGTTAAATTTTTTGTCTTACAATCATTGTAATTCCTAAAGCTTACACTCGGTCGGTATCTTATTTATTTGTTTTATTTTTTTTTACAATCATTCTTACCACTAAACCTTATTCAGGTCATTAACTTTTTTTTCTTTTTTTTATTAATTTATCTTTTAGTTTTTTTATTGTTTATTTTAAATTCTTTTATTTTAAATTTTACTACCTTTGGTGCAAATTTGTCTTCGTGCATTTTTGTCTTCGTGCAATTTTGACACGTTCCCAATGTATTTACAGCCAATTTTTTTCATTCTTATAATCAAAAAACATTTATTTAAATCTTGCTACCATTTTTTAGCTTGAGCAAGTGAGATAGTATGAGTTTAGTGAAACTATATACTTTATCTAAGCGAGCGGTACAATATTCGTTTGAAATTAAGTTTTTGAGTAAATAAAAAGTTCTTTTACTTATTAGAATAATTACTTGTTGATATAACAGAATTTTAAATTTATTCAAATACTCTTTGCCTCTTTTTAATTAAATTGTAATGCTGAAACACTAGTAATACTAATTAAAACAGGTTGACGTTATTCAGTTTTACAACCAAGCAAGTCAAAAGTTATGATTCCTAGAGTGAAGTCGTCAGTTTTGTATGAAACTCGTTATTGCAACCAGAATGAATTTGATCTTTGTGTTATTAATTCAAGAAACAATTGTACTAATGAAAATGTTACGGTAAGTTGTAATGACTTTAAAGTTTCTGTGAAACGCATTTATATTCCACCATCGAGAAATTTTAGGAAAACTGTTGTTTTGGGTCGTGATATTTAGATGTTTGATAAAATACGCGAGAAAGGAATTCACACAAACATTTTTGAGGTTTATTCTAAAAAGGAAAAAGTCTGTAAACAACTTAAGTCTATAGATAATCAACTTCAATTGTTTAGTGTTTGTTTGTTTAAGAGTTCTATTTACGTGATTGGAGGTTATATTAGAGATAATTATACAGAGAATTGTTACAAGTATGATAAAATAAACAAAAACTGGCGACAAATAGCAAGTTTGCACAGTAAAAAGCGTTCACCAACTTGCTCAGTTTTTGAAGGCAAAATTTTCGTCACTGGAGGTAATAAAGAAGGAATGTTAAAATCAGTAGAATCATTCGATTATCATGAAAATAAATGGATCATTTTATCTGACATGATTAAAACTAGATTAGGCCACTCTTCAGTGACAATTGGTGACAAATTGTTTGTTATTGGTGGATATTACAGAATATGCTCCGAGGTTTATGATAGTATTTCTAGGAAGTTTACTATGTTTAGTCTAAAACTACCATTTAATCCTGATATATGTGTGCACAGCAAAGCGGTATGTTATGATAACAAAATGGTATTTCATGGATATTCTTCCAACCGTTTTAGTCAGTTTTATGTGTATAATTTAGATGAACGGAAGTGGATAACAAAAGAAATTAAAATTAAACTTCCTGGTGTGCGATTACGAAAAATACCTAAACAGTAATATAAAATAGAGATGCAATTGAATTGCGAACAATTCTATCTTTAAGATAGTAGTTCGAACATCTTCATTTACATATGTTTCAAATGACTATTTTTATTTTATAAATAAGTTAATAATTTATGTCTTGTTTTTGCTATATTTATTTTGAATAAAAGAACATCTAAAATTCTTATTTTGAGAATTTTTATTTATACAAGTTAATAAATAACAGAAATTTCCTGTAGAAAAACGCTTCAAAAATCTTAACAAATAGTACTTAACACTATCTAAATCAAGAAAAGCTTATAGTTTAAAGTCTAGCATTTTAAACAACTACACATAGCTAAACTAGTTTAACTCCGATGTAATTTAGGTTTTTAGTTTTTGAGAAGAAAAAAAGCTTATTTTAAACATGAAACAATTGACATAAAAAATTTATAAGGAACACGATGGTTTCGTTAAGAACTTATTGCTCTTTTTTTTGCTGGCTTATAAGTGTCAGTGTTGATGTAGTGGTAGTTTGTAAATAAAACTTTTATCTAAATTTGATTTTTAATCAATATAGGAAATAGTATCATTTGAGATATTTTACAGCGGTCTCATTTGAAAAAGAAAAACCCGGTAAAATAATATTAATATTGAGTGACCGTTAATTTAAAAAAGTTTTTAAAAATTATAACAAAACTAATTATATGGCTACTTTTGAAATTAGTGTTTTAGTTACTTCAATGATATTAGTAAATTTTTCAGCATTGAATTTTTGGAGTTCGTAACAACAAGTTGTAATTGTAGCTGACTAGTAATACAATTGTAAGTTATTTTTATTTAAAATTATAATTACAATAAAATAATTTTTAACTTAAGATTATAAGATTGGATTGATAAGTTGAAGCTCTACAGTTAAATTCCACTTTTTACTTTGATTACATGTTGAATATGAAATAAGTTGTCGAACTTTTTAAACTATTTAACGTGATAATACTTGTTGAGTCTCATTTGATTTTTTGAGATTTGATTTTTAGTAGCCAAAATGATGTTTTTGTTAGTTAATAATCAAGAATTTTGTTTCTAGAAATAGTATCACCTAATTGTTTTTAAAAATGAAAATAATCTAACTAAAATAAATAACTATTGTATTTAAGACAAGTTCTAATTAGTAAAAACAGTTATAAATAAAAAGTAGATAGAAAAGTTTAATTTGAATGTTGTTTTATATTTTTTCTGTTAGTTAATTTTTTTTTTTATTTATTAACATAATATTGCATTTTTTAAGTGTTTAAAAAAAATACTTGATGCTTGTACTTTAATTTTCAATACTAATAATGCTTTTTCGTTATGTTGATAATTAAGAAGTTCAGATTTTGTATAAAATTTATTTTAAGTTAACTGAACTATTATCAAATACTTTTATTTCTAAACTATTTCTATAACTGTGTTTACTAAGTAGTTGTAGGAAGACTACTACTCACAATTAACAACTTTTATTAATTATTTTAAAAATGTATACGTACACTTGACACAAGTAAAGCTTGCTTACTTTTTAGTTGTTTAAAATACTGCTTTATACTCGTCTTAAATTGTTACTAGTTCTTATGGCTATAATGTATTAAAATAAGAAAAAAAATGTTATTAAATAAAAAAACATTTAAAACGTTTTAACTGTATACTTATTTGTTCATTTTCATAGTAATAATTATAAAAATTTTAAGCGTATATTAAAACTAATAATTTATCAAATGTCATAGAACAAAAAATATACTTTTTCAAAATGAGTTAAAAAGGTCAAACTTAATTAAGAAATTTGTAAAAATTTATAAACTGTAAAAAAACATGTAAATAGATAAGTTATTTCAAAATTTTTCTGGTTTAAAAATTGATGTACTTAATCTAGATTTCAGAAATATGTTTGTCATAACTTTTGAAGTTGTATACAACAATATTCTATTAAGATTAGTTAAAACTTCTAAACTAATTTTTTTATCTTATAATTAGTTTTTAAAACAAACGATTTAAGTCAAATACAAATCGTTATAAACGAATTTCCTTTAACAAACGAATAATATCTAATCATTTCTTAAATTACAATCAAAACTTCTTCTCTGTAATCAATAAAAAATGTTTAAGCTACCAACTTTTTGAAATATCAATAGCAAGTTAAGTAGTAATGTGAATAATGAAACTATCAAACTGATATAAGTAAGCAGAAAATTTTTGTCAAATAGTCTATTAGTTTAATGTATATGAAAGTTAATCATTAAACTGTTTTATTTTTGTTAAAAACTGCAATAAAATACAGATAAAAATGTCTAAAGTTCATTATTTTCATACAATTATTAGTTTATATAATATATACTTTTAATACAATCTATAACTAATAAAAAACTTTCCAAAACAATTGAAATATTATTAAATACAGATTGACGTGAACTAGTTTTAAAACTAACATAAGATAAGTGAAGATTCCTATTGTGAAGTCTTTAGTTTTGTATGAAAATTGATATTGCAATCAGGAAGAACTTGATATTGTAGTTTTTGTAGAGAAAAATAACTGTATAAATGAAATTGTTACAATAATTTGTCCTGATTTTAAAGTTTCTGTCAAACACAGTTTGATACTTTTACAAAGAGATTTTAGGAAAACTGTTGTTATTAGTTGTGAATTTCACATGCTTGAAAGAACTTTAGAAAAAGGAGTGAAAAAAATTTTTTTGAAGTGCATTTAAAAAAGACTAAGATCTTAGACTGTAAAAAATTGAAGTTCATGGATAATCAACTAACATAACAACAATAAAAACTATATTTAAAATTATACTAAACTTACATTAAATCATGATATTAAATAACATTTCAATCTACTTTGTGAAAAATAGGCATGACAGATGAATGAACATATTGTAATAAAGATCAATTGCAAACACCGATATATATACTTATAAACCTAAATTTTACAAATTACTTTGAATGTGGTAAAAACTTTTACAAAAGAACTAAATCAAACATGAATATGCTTTAAAAACTTATAGAATAATACTACATTTAACTATAAGAAAATTAAGTCAAGACGCTGCATATTGGAAATAAAAATGTTTAATAAAGAACTTTACAATAAACAAAAATAATACAAATTTGTAAATAAGTTAGTGGCTTTGTAACCGGTGTAAAATATAAAAAATCTGAAATGTGATTATTGTATCGTTGCTATCTACTGTGATGTGGTAGTTGTTTTGTTGTAATCTACTGTGATGTGATAGTTGTGATGTTGTAATCTACTGTGATGTGGTAGTTGTGATGTTGTAATCTACTGTGATGTGATAGTTGTTTTGTTGTAATCTACTGTGATGTGATAGTTGTGTTGTTGTAATCTACTGTGATGTGATAGTTGTATCGTTGCGATCTACTGTGATGTGATAGTTGTGTTGTTACATTTACCATTTGAATCACAACAAAATCATTACGACATAAAATTGAGCATCCATCACTACATAGAGAAAATTAAAAACATACACAGCTTCTGCAAGACCTGTATTTAGAAAAATAGAGATAGCCAATGCTAACAAAAAGATCATCAATTTGAATAAGAGGTACGAGTTGTTTACAATCTGCCAAAATTTTCAAAAACTCTGCTTTAAAACTTAAACTCGCACCCGTTAACTATTAAGTTAAATTATTTGTAATAGTTAGGAACTTTTAAGGCCTTTAGAGTGTTTGCATTAGAGTATGATCCCAAGTTTAAACTTTTTATTACTTAAACGTTATCAAATAAGACATTATAGCATAATTTTCTAAGTTTATAGCAGAAGCATATCATTTCAATTTAAACACTAATTTAAACAGCAATATAATTACGTCATAAAGCTAAGTTTAAATTTTGAACTTTAATTTTCACCAGTCTATGTAAAACCTTACGCATCGCAAGGCTTGAGTTTAGTATTGCATTTCTTTTTTTTTTTTGAAATAATATCAATGTAAATTATGTTTATTACTATTTTAACTAAGTTTTTTTTGTATAGTGAGTACCTATAAAATCCTTTATAATGTAACATTTGTACTAAATGTTTACTTACGTTTAGCATTAAGCTTTGTTTTTCGTTGTTGATAAACCACAAGGTTTTAAACCATAATTACATAACTTTGGTTTTAATTTTGTTTTATTTAATATTTTTACATAACTTCTATCTATTTTGTTCAAAGACTGTTTTAAGATCTGTTAATAACAACTCTAGATCTCCTCTATCCCAATATAGGAGTGAAACAATATTTTGTTGATAGTATACTGTAAAAATAATTATAATAAAAAAAAAGCTAATAAAGTCGAGAATTATTTTAAAACAAACTACAACATTATTTTAGATATGATTAATAGTTTATTGTTGAATATAATAATAATAATAATAATAATAATAATAATAATAATAATAATAATAATAATAATAATAATAATAATAATAATAATAATAATAATAATAATAATAATAATAATAATAATAATAATAATAATAATAATAATAATAATAATAATAATAATAATAATAGTAATAATAATAATAATAATAATAATAATAATAATAATAATAATATAACTGTTTTAAAAAATTAAAACTATTTTATTTAAAACGTTTATATTTACGTCTAATCTATTGAAAAACAATTACTATTTTTGTTATAGTGTAATCTTTAGCCTTGAGCTTTATTTTAACTATAAAAAGATTTACTAAGGTATTAAATATAAAATAGATAGATAATAATAAAGTAAAGTCATTGGTAAGGTACACATCAGCCTAAGGTACACGTTTAATTATAAAAAGAATAAAATAAAATAAAAGAATAACAATTTTTATATCATAATTTATTTAAAAATTTACTTTTTTAATTTATCTAAATGTTATAATCAGAAGTAGATTTTGATGTAAGATTCTAGGCAAAACTAAAAAGTATTTTTTTAAGTGTTTTTTGTCTCGTAACTAAAATGTGTACAGTTGCTAAAAGCATTTAATACCCAAATAAAATACTTCCTTACTATTAAGTTCATTTGTACCTTTTTTCAAATTAACATCTACTAATGCTAATAGATTAATACACTAAAACTATTAATTTGATTATCATTACCTTATAAAAACTAAAAATAGACTAAACGAAATATTTTTAAATTAAAAAAAATACTAAAGGTGTTATCAGAATATTACTACTTTGAATCTGTACCTTACCACCTTCAACTTTGATATGAACTGAGTTAATGGTGGCCAAATGATAAAATGGACATTATGGTTTTTTTTAGTATATTTTTAAAGAAACTAGTTTTATACACTAACCAGGGGCTTTGTGTGGATTGGAGCATTAGAGCAAAAACCCCTAAAAAAATGAAATACGTATTGTAATGTTATATACCAATAAAACTATTCTTTTTCATACACACTTTTGTTTACAATCAGTTTTTTGTAATTATAGTGTTTTAATTTCACTTATTTAATATTTAAAATATATAGAACAAAGGACTTTTTATCTACGTTTAATTTTCCGCATCGCATGGCAAAATACCAACGTCGCTACTAATACTAAGCTAACCAAGCATAACTATAAATATTTTTTTAACTAATTTCTCTGTTTCTTTTAATTATTCAAGAGTAGTTTGAAAGTTAAGTTTTTATATAGTTTAAATAAGTTATACAATTTATTGATTTATGATTAATTCGGAATGGGATTGTGAAATACAACTTATGGGTAATTATACAGTTGCTGCATTAAAAAAAGTTTAACACGTCCGGATGTTCATCAAGATGACAAGTTAAGAAAATCTACTTGTTATTAGTCTTAGTATATTTGCTTCAATTTGGTTTGTATTCAAAAAAGATATCCAAAACAATATAAAACTTCTTAATTGTATTATATTTTAAAACTAATTCTGTGTTAAAGTTTATCAATTGTGTTGTCAGTTTTGAATTATCCTAAGTAAGAATAAAGTTTTATTTAGAAAATGTTAGTTTTGAAATTTCCAAAATTTGAATAAAAAAATTTCTTTTTTAGGCTATAAAACTTAAAAAAATATATTTATCAATTTTATGAAATCAGCAGTTTTAAATGATAATTTAAGTTAAAATTTATTTTATAACACTTTTCAAAAATTCAAGTAGATATTTTCATGTACATTTTTCTTAAGTCAATGTATAATAGATGCTTGATATAAAAAAAAATTTACCTATAGTGTTAATACATATACCTAAAGTGTTTCACAAGAACTGGTGTCTCAACACTAAACAAAAATAACAACTACTTGTAATCTATTTCTTTATTGTTGCGAAATACGTTTTAATTAAACTTATGCCTACATAAAGGACATGTGTTGTGTTTAGAAAGCTATCCGTCTATACATTCCTGGCAGAAATAATGCTGACCATCGCAAGTGAGACGTCTCATTCTTCTACTAACGTATATGTCTTCCATACAAATACTACATTGATCACCAACATGTGTTTCATCAGCTGTGAAAAGACTGAACGTCTCAATTGTTTTCGAGACAAACTTAGATTTTGCAAGTGGAGAAATGTGATACTTGCTTCATGAACAACCTCCAACAACATATCAACAAACAGTGTTTCTGTTTGAAGCAAACTATTCAGCTTTTCCCTAGCCTGACGCTTTCTTCTTTTACTTTCCTCCGTTTTTCTTTGCTGATCTTTAATAGCAAGCTCTTTGATTCGGTCATTCTCGAAACTTATTCGCTGTAGACTTTTCAAACGTTCAACGTTCAGATCGTAATCAGCTATAGCTTTACCAGTGCATTGTTTCGAAAGTTTTAACAGCTTCACCATTAGTCTTATAACATTAAATCGTTCTGACTTTGTATACAAGTCGTGTACGAATCGTCTTAACTCGGCAATGCTGCTGATATTTAGAAGCTGGTTTTTCAAGTCTGCATGAAGTTTTCTTACATCACGTTCGAAATCAGCCGGAGACATCTAAAATTATATTTATTTTTTATCAATATTACCGTTTTTAAACATTGAAAATAGCTACTTTAAAATGTGTTTACTAGCCTTTATTAATAAGTATAAATTTTTCACCTTTTCATACAATAGGTTATTTACAAAATTATTCTTATGGAGTTATTTCTAACTGGAATTTATTACGGCCATAATCCACCAAGTTAAGATGTTTCGCCCCTTTAATAATAATAATAGAGTTTACCAAAAGACCATCAACAACAGCATCTTAGAAAACCTACGACTGGTTTTGTACTTTTTTAAACTTAACTGGTAGACATAGCTGCTAGAAACCGCTGATAAAATCTTATCAAGCGGACTTAAGTGCATAAGCAATGATGAGTAAAAGTCCGAAAAAGTGACGATGCCAAATCGTTCACAGCCAAACGTCAAAGTAGTTGTCAACTAGTTGTTAGACTTCTGTCCTCGCTTGTCTGATAAGTTGTTTGATGATGACTGAAATAAATAGTTGTCAAAACTGATCAAAAAAGAGCAGGCTAGAATCTTTAGACACTATCTGTGGATGACTTGGCTGCGTTATTTAGTTTTTGACTTTACCCACAAACTGTTGCATCAGTGCTTACTAACTGTTTTTGCACTTAAGCCCGCTGCACTCAGCAGCGGTGTTTCGGTTGTGACCGACTGATGGGTCCTAATAAGGACGAAAACAGTCTCAATCTACTGATAGCTGGTGGTCTGATGATCCAATTGGTATGATCAAATCTTGTAAACTTGAGCTTGTCACAAGGCATATTAAAGTCCATGCTTCGGTTTTGTAGACTTTCTCCAACGTTTTTTTTTTTGATTAAGTCTATTCTTTTGTGCTATCTTTTATGTATAAAAACTAGTTATATTTTTTCAATCTTTGTTTTTAGATAGTTTTTAGGTTAATGAAGCTTTAATACTTTGAAAGATTGTCTTCATATAATTAACAAAAAAAACTGTAGTGAATTTTTCACCTTTTAAATATTTTCTATTATTTATTCTTTATGTTTAAACTTTAAATAAAAGCTTAAGATCAAACAGTTAACTAGTCTAAAATCTAAAATTTAAATACTTCTCTGTTCGTTAGAACAATATAAACATCTAAACATTAGGTTTTTTTATTACAATTATAAATGATTTATTTTTTAAACAGTTATATTTTTTCAATCTTTGTTTTTAGATAGTTTTTAGGTTAATGAAGCTTTAATACTTTGAAAGATTGTCTTCATATAATTAACAAAAAATAACTGTAGTGAATTTTTCACCTTTTAAATATTTTCTATTATTTATTCTTTATGTTTAAACTTAAAAAAAAAAGCTTAAGATCAAACAGTTGACTAGTCTAAAATCTAAAATTTAAATACTTCTCTGTTCGTTAGAACAATATAAACATCAAAACATTAGGTTTTTTAGTAATCTTATCGGTTATTCTTTTAAAATAGAATTAATCATTTAACTAAAACTACTAATTTTGAAAAGGTTAAAAAAGTAAACACAAATAAATATTAGTATAACCAAGTTTAAATAACGATTTAAAAAATAGTTTGCTATTGTACTTTATTGAAAATAAACAAGTTCTTTTACTGAACACAAATATATTTCAACAATTTTCATCAGTGTCATTGTTTCTGATTTTTGTTTTTGTTATTCAACAATTGTTACAAAAAAAAGAAAATTTTAAATTTATATAACCTTATAACTGCATTATAAAACACAAAACAAAAAGTAATTAAAATTCTAAATAAACATAAACAAACATAACAAAAGGTGCAATGATTAAGTAAACAATGATAACAAATCTGATATTGATGATCCTTGTATTGCATTTTAAGTTGCTATACTAGTTGTCTTTGGCGTATTGCTAATAAGACCACTTACACACTTTTAAATGTTTTATTTAATTATAGTTTCAAGGTTCCTAGAGTTTGACCAAATAATTCTTGAGCACATATTTTCTTAGCTTTGTAAATTAATATTTTAACTAAAAAACTACCTTCTACTGCAAAAACCTTATTTCATAGCAATAAGAAAGTATGTTCTTCAGAAGTTTTTAAGATCAAACTTAATTTTATAAAAATGCTAATGAAGAACTGTTATCCTAATCTTTTAGCTGATAAAGTTTTTAAACTTGCAACTAATAGATTAATTTAAACAAAACTATACGGTCTGAGAAGTGTCCAGTTCTTTTAAATTGCCTTGTACTGCCTATCGACGCAGATTGAAGGAATCATAAAAAACTTAACGAAAAAAAATATAGTGCTGCTATACCTAGAATTACTTTTACATCTAGTTCCATTTTAAGTCCTTTAAGTAAAGACCTCATATCTAATAAACATAAATTTTCCGTGGTTTACACGTTCAAATGCTGCTGTTCAAACAGTTATATTGGTCAAACCTCTAGGCACCTTAAAACCAGAACTAAACGGTGTAAGTGTTCATTTGAACAATCATCCAAAAACAGTTAGAAAAGCAACTTCTAATGCAATTAACAAATTTTCAATATCAGGACGTTTAATTAAAAACATATTTGTGGAAAAAGGTATAATGAAATAAAGTTAAGAGTATTAAGAAGTTGTAAAAACACTTTAGAACTGATCAAAATTTAAGTCATATACATTCCATTTTAGTAAACCAAAGTTATGTAAACAGAGAAAAATTGATTTTTCGGTATCCTCGTTTAGTTAATTAGTGCCCTTATGTTATGTTTAATTATGTTTATTTAGAATTTATATGCCAATTTTGTGTTTTGTTTAATTAGCTAATTTCAGATGCAATTGTAACGCTTTTTAAAATTAGTTTCTTTTTAAGTTTTTTAACAACTTTAACACACTGATGAAAATGTTGAAACCGATTTGTGTTTATTATGAAAAAATACTTATTAGAAATAAAGTTTAAATTATGCTTATTCTAGCACATTTTTTTCTTATCATTAATAAACTTTTGAAGTACAAAAATTTAAAATTTGTTTTTAATGAAATGAGTTTGTACTACGGCGGAAAAGTATACAAAGCAGAGGATATTTTTATCCAGTTAATTTACTGCATAAAAAATATCTAAGCGCAGTATAACTAATACTCGTAAAAAGGTCTTAAATTTATACAAAGTAACTAGAAAAACAATTGTATAAACAAAAGTAAAAATCTTATTACGAAAACATCTTTCATAACAATACAAAAATAAAGTATTTGCGACAACTTATAAAATTTAACAAAAAAAAAAGAAAAAAAAAAGAATATTTATATGTTATAAGTTTAAAAAACACAATTTAGTTTACATTGTATTAAACAAAAGCTATAACATAATAGTAAGCAAATATTTAATTTCTAAAAAAGTTTAGTAATAAAAAACTTCGAGAAGAATCACTCTATTTTCTATAAATTTAAACTTGTTTTACGTTATATAAATATATTAACTGCTTCCGGTTAAACCTACTCATAATCAACTAAATAATGATAAATTAATTTAAACTTCAAAATTTAAAAACTGCTCGTTTAATCAAAAAAAAGATTGTTTGAAGTTAAATAACCATCAATTATATTAACTTTAGTAGAATACTCTACTACACTTAAATACACTTAATCAATTTTTTTAGTAGTTTTGTATAGATTTTCATCTGACACGGTTATTCAGTTAAAACAATTTTTCATTCTGAATTCCGTCAACTATTGCTTTAGTTTTCGAAAGAAAAACGAGCATGAACTTGTCTCAAATGGCTTTTTTTTTAATAATTTTTTTCAACTTTAGAATCAATTATTTTCATTTCCTTTCCTTTAATGCTAACTTGGAATGCTTTTTTTATTCTAAAGAACGTATTTTTGTTTAGCTTACCACAATAATTTTTATCGAAGTGGGGTTATAATTTTGTAATGGGACCCCTTTAAAAATTTATTTCCTTTAGCATTTTTTCACTTTGCAACGTTTTCCTCAAAAGATTTTTTTTTCATTTTTTTTATTATTAATATACTTATAAAACTGAGTTTTATGACGTTATTTTTTTATTCAAATTTTTTATTTTCAAACAAAGGTTAATTAAATTTTTCAGAAAAGTTCTAATTTTTTTGCTTTGGTTCTTATTTTACATGGTTTTAAGCAAAGTAAATTATTATTTTTTAATTTTTATTTTTAACATGCTTATATAATTAAGTTTTATAACAATATTATATTTTTTTTTCCAAATTATTGTTATTTTTCAAATATAAGACCCATAAAAGTTTCACCTAAACTTTTGTTTACGTAATTTGAGGAATTACTTGATCAAATATTAAGAATTTAGGTACAACTTAAATGGTTCATATATTTAAAAAATAATAATTTGAGAAAAAATATTTGACGTTATAAAACTTAATTATATAAGTATGCTAAAATAAAACTTGTTAAAATAGATTTATGCAAATTGTATATTTTATTCGCGACCGGTTTCGGTGGCAAGAGATTGCGACCTTTTCAAGCAAAAAATAAAATTTGAAACTGCATATAACAATGTTAATTATTCATACTGTTATTTAAGAACTTATTCATGCGTGAATAACTTAAAAAAAAAACGAAAATGTTGCATACTCGAAAATTCAAACATATCAGAGTGTATTTAGGTAAAATTGGTACTAGATGAAAAAAACGAATTGAATTAATGTTAATATAATTAGTCAAATAAAAATACTGAATTCCGAGCTTTAAAAAAAAGATAATAGTAAAATATTTATACCTTGAAATTTATATAAATGAAATTAAGAATTGTCTAAAATTGTGATTTTAAGCCGAACAAAACATTAAGTTGCTGAAGTAAAACTCAAAGTTTCTGAAGATTTCAAAATCTAATTTATGGTTAACATAACAGTCAAAATTTAAACGGATTTAAGAACTATCTAAAAAAATTTAAAAAATTAATCTAAGTTGAACAAAGAACTATCTAAAAGACTTTTTTTTATAATTTAAGCCAAATGTAAACAAAAACCTAATGAAAAAATCGAAAAAAAAACATATTTTGTATTTTAATTATGATTTAGTTTAACTTTTGTCTGCTTTCCAGTCTATTAAAAAAAAATATGTTTCTGTGTCTGCATGAGTTCATTAATTCTGTTCTTTTGTTGATGCAATTTGTACCTGATTTAAGTATTAATAATGCTTCTTTCAAGCACAATCTGCATGTCATAATTCCTGGTTTTGATGTTTTCTCTCTTTGTAATATTTTCCAACTTATTTTGTATTTCTTATTTTCTTTTTTTTTAATTTATGGGTTAATTTTGAGAGTTTAGTTGCTTGTTTATACTGGAGATAGTTTTTGTCATTTTGATTGCTTTTTATTGTTGTGTTGTGTGTAGATATACGTTTTTTTAGTTGATTAGCACTTAAGTTAAATTTAAAACATTAAGTTCTTAAATAACAGTATAATTAACTAACATTGATATATGCAGTTTCATATTTTACTTTTTGCTTGAAAAGGTCGTAATCTCTTGCCACCGAAACCGGTCGCGAATAAAATATACAATTTGCATTAATCTATTAATTAAGCTCTTTACATCCCAGTAAATTGAGCATTCTTTTTTAATTAGGCAAATAACTGTAAAACTTATTAAAAAAATAATTTACTTATGCTATAAAACTATGTAAAAAAGAACTAAAGCCGTGCAAATTTGGAACTTTTCTAAAAAAAATTTTTAAGCATATAATATTAAAAAAAAAATTTAAGTAAAAAAATTAATACTAACATTCTAAGACTCAATTATTTAAGTATGTTAATAATAAAAAGAGTACTTTTGGACAAAAATGTTGCAAAGTGAAAAAATGCAAAAAAAAAAGCATTAAATTTTTAAAGGGGCCCAACTACAAAAGTAAAACCCCAATTCGATGAAAATTATTAGGAAAAGCTAAGCAAAAGAACGTTATTTAGAAAAAAAGTTTAAGTTAGTATTAAAGAAATTGAAAATAATTGGTTATATAGTTTGGTTAAAAAAAGAAGTTACAAAAAAATCCATTTAAGCCAATTCACGCTCGTTCAAAAAAATATTTATCGATATCTTGCGTAAATAAAAAGATTGAAATTGAAAACGTTTAATACGTAACAAAGTTTAGGACTTTTTTTAGATTCATGTAAATCAAAGTTTCGTTTTGTAATAATATCATATTGTAAAATACATAAATATCAATTTTACAGTACAGAATTTTAAAAATCTGTGAGAAATAAACATACAGTAACCTCTCGCTTGTTTACGCACTTTATGTCTACAAAAAAAAAGTCGTAAAGAAACGAGAGATCGTTAAGTTAAGAGAAGTACCAAATATACTTACTATAACGGCTCTTTTTTGATTTTGCTTTTAATTAAATGTAGACTAAGGGTTTTACGAATTTTAAAAATTTGTTTACAATATTCACAAGTGTGAAGACAAAAGTTAAACTATACATTTATTTAAAAAATATTAAAATTCATGTAAAATATTAAAACTTGTAAATAAATTTAACTAAATTTAATAACAAGTAGATTTTATCCTTTTCTATATGTGACTTGTTTGATACTTAATATTTCTATCTGTTCTACTTAGCAAATTAAATTTATAAATAAGCATTAACATAAGCATAATTTATATATTTACAATTAAGAAATTGTGTAGTGTCTATATATAAGTTTGTTTTTATAGCCTTTTACAAAAATATGTATTTAGTGATGTAATGGTTTTCTTCTTTTAAACAAAAATATATAAAGCATAAGAATGTTTAATAAAAAATATTTTTGTTACAATAACTTTTTTAAATTTGACCTTTGCCCTTTATAAGGATAAATCTGTCTTGAATTGTATTAAAGACATTTTAATTGATCTTTTTAGAAGGAATGAAATTTCATGCTATAAGAATTTGAAGAGTTGAAAAAAGTATCACTGCTACTTTTTGCTAGGAGGTTTCATTAGATTTCTTTTTTAGATGTTTATTGATGTATGAGGCAAGATGGCTGTATTATTTAATTGTGTTTTAAACTCTCATTATTTCATTATACTTTCATCATTTAACAAAGACATATTTCTTTAAAGTTAATGAAACTATTATTGTTAACAAAATTTCTAATACAACGATGTATAACTAAATGTTTACCAGTTAGTCAAGGTACATAAAGTTTCTAAAGTCTAAAAATATAGAGAGGTTAGTTAGCATTTGAAAACGTATTTTTATTTGAAGGTATACAATAATTCTAACTTGTGCAAATTTAAAATAAAGCAATGGTTTTTAATATTTTAGAATTTTAATATGCATAACAAAACGAGAATGCGTTACATCATATGTGCGTAAATATGCGATAGGTTACTGTAATAGTTTTAATCGAAATTTTTTATCAAACAAATAAACTTGTTTCAATAAAACAAAATAGAATTATTAGATTTTATATCAAGTGTTACAAACAAATAACTACTAGTTTTCATTAAATAAATTAAAAATTTTAAAGGACGACAATCTTCTACAAATCAGTTTTAATATACGTAAATTATCAGTTTACAATCTTTTCACACTATTATCTCAGAACTATATATGATAACAAAACCTACTTAAAAAATTACTATGGTAGATTAAAAAATACCAAAAACCATTTAGATATTTTTTTTCACAAAAATTATCTGTAATTTTTTTTATTTTGCGTCTAGAGATATAAATATTATACTAGGTAATAGGTGTGTATCTATGAAAGATATCAATAAAAGTTCAATTAAGACTAAAAATGTTGTTTATTGAACAATAAAAAAAGCGCTCAACAAGTTTGGTCTATGGTCCTGGTGTACAAAGTAACGTTTCGATTATCGAGTAGTACAACACATTCTTATAAAGTATTTTACGAGCTATTACACATACTTTTTTTTATAATTTAAATTTTCTAATCTTCAGTAAAAAAAAATGAATTAAACAAAACTAATTTTAAGAGAAGAATATTATTTTCACGAAAACTTACATGTTTAACAGAATTTTCAACCAATAAAGAACCACCGTTACCAGGTTTTGGACTATCCATCATATATTTTATTCCTTTTTATTTATTCAAGCTGGAAAACCTTTCAATATTAAAACATTATTTAATTGAAGCAACTATACCCAGAATTAAATGAAAACAACGAAATTAAAATTAAGTGTAAAAGAAAGTAGAAAAATTAAACAATACAACAACTTATTCTTCTTTTTTTTATATGACTTGCTTTAAACAAATAGTTTTGGAGAAAAATTGTATATTTAACTAAAACTAAGCAGCCCAAGCTATAGAATTTGTGATTTGTGGAAAAATTTAATAATTATAAAAGTAATAAGAAAAGAAAATTTAAGGTGTAATGGTTTTAAAAAACATAAAAATTTTGTTTTAAATATATATTATCTGAAGTATTTTATTCCTCAAATATAATAGTTTTAACAGGTATTTATTAACACACAAATAATAACAAGGTTTTCACTAATTTTACAAACTTAATTTACAATTTTACAAAGGTATTTAAAAGTTATACATGTTTTAAACTAATATAGGAACCAATCAAGCAAAAACCTTGGGCCTTAAAACATATTTAAGCTAGTAGGAACTAGAGCAAAACATTAAACTTAAATTTATTTATGACAAGTATTTTGTAATATTGTTTTTTCAATGAATAAGTAAGTAGTGATGTGCATATTTAATTTAATTTGTTAAAAAAATCTTTAATATTCTAATGGTAAAATTTTTATAAAACATACATGCTAAGCACTTATAATTAATTTTTTTTATATATTCGGCATAAAATAAACTATTAAGTTTAAGTTTTATCTTTGTGTGATAAAGACTGTTTGCATATGAGTGAGCTACTTTATTGGTCTTTATTGGTCTGCAAGCCAAATATACTGATAAAGTATTTTTTGAGCCAAATTTTTATAACAGACTTTTATTGCGCCAGTTAATAATGGAAAATCAAACTATATAAAGGATGTTAAAAAGCTAATTGGTATAATACACATCAATTTTGCCTTTATAAATCCAGTATTCTTCCTACTGAGTACGCAGTTTTCAGTATGAAAGTTTGTTTTTAAAACGTAGTTTTCTAATTAGAATGGTAATTGACAGATATACATATCCTATTAAACACTTTTTTAAATATATTTTCATGCAGTTTACAAAAGGCATACACTACAGAGGGATTTTAATACTAAAAGTGATAAATGCACAGTATAAACATAGTTACTGAAATCTCAATTATTTCTAAATTAATAAAATTTTTTCAGAATAAGAACTTTTTGTGGGCTGAAAAGTTTTGTAGAAAATGTCTTTGGGTAATTTTATCTTAGTTAATTTATTAATAATACGTTTAGTTTTCTTATTTTTGCTTTTTCTTTTTTTAATTGTGTTGTAAAAAAAAATAAAATTCATATAAGTAATATCAGTAAAATGCATTTATATAAGGTTTAGTATTTTATCACAATGCCTGTGTCATAAGGATAGTAGTGAGACATAAAGTTTTTATTTATTTTTTCTAATTTCAAATAGTTTAAATACTTACAGTATTAATATGTATTTATGAAAAAAGAAGATACTTAAAATTCCAAGATACTTATTTTGAATGTTTTATTTATTACTTCGCACTATAAAGAAAATAACTGCTTTTATGACAGCATGGTCAGACATTTTTAAACTTAAAATGCATTTCTCAATTGCTATTCTTTTATTTTTAAAAAATACCGATTAAATTCACTTTACAGTAAAAAATTTTAAGTCATTTACAAAAAGAAATTAAATAAAAAAAAAAAAAAAATAAAGTAAAATAACATATAGCCTGTGCTACGCGGTTAACTTACAATCATAAAAATGATATACCTGAATTTTTTTTAAGTTAGCTAAAATTTGTGTTTAGAGTAATATTAGTTTTTATTTTAGAACTAAGTACTTTGCAAGAAATTTGCAAACAGTATTTTTTCAAATTTGGAAATTAGGAACAGTAACTGAAGCGAAAATCCAAAAAAATAAGCCTTATTGCCTTAGAATTAGTTACAATAGTATAAAAAAATTTGTACCAAAAGTACAAAAACGTCTTTAAAAAAATAAATTTAATGCAAATAACAAGGTTAAAGTTTATAAAAAAATCTTAACTCTCCTTAATAAGCAAACAGACTTATACAATTCCAGGGTTGCCACAGACTAAAAAAAAAAATTGGACTTTTCCTGACTTTTCTTAATCAAGCTCTTTATTCAAACCCTTTCTAACTTAAAACTATATTAAACTTTCAATATTGTTTTCATACCGGTTATAAATAATAGTTTTCATTGCTGAATTCAATAGACTAACTCCCGCTACATCACTTTAACCATCTATGTATGATTGATAAATTTGCAATAAACAGCTCTATCAGCAAAATAATTGTATTTTAAAAATTTTAAACACAACTTGTCTGAAAAAAGCTACAATATCTTAGCATTTCCTAACATTAATGTACCTAAATAAACGAACACATATATAAGTATTCTATAATTAAAACCTAAAAACAATAACGAACTTTTCCAACTAAAACAATAAAAATATGCAGAACTTAATCAAAACTACTACTTACTCACATTTTTTTAAAACAAAAATTATTTAAGTTAAACTACAAAAACATAGTCAACTTAGTATAGCAATTAATATCTCTAAACATTTTTCTCTATGCATTTCCTAGATAATGTTCAATATCTATTTAATATCAAGAAAAAAGAATTTTATTAAACTCAAAACAGCTTATACCAAACTTGTCATGATTTGTTTTTACTAGATTAAAGCTTTTTAAACGAGAGAGTTGTTAAGCACGCGCTCTAGTAAACAAAAGAAAAAAGAAGTTTAAAAGGTGAGTAAATAAGCTTAAGAAGAAGTTTGCAATGTACTTTTTCGCATTTCTAAACTATATTTTCCTTTCTTTTATGGGTTTAAAATGTTTAAATAACTTTTTGTTTATTAAATATTTCTCTGTTGTTATTTGTGGTTGCTTTTATTTAATCAAAACTTTAATAACTTCAATAATAAAATTTACTCAATAATAACTGCAACACTGAAAATGAAATATTTTCTATGGGTTAAAATATGTATTATTTTTATGGTAATATTGTTTGTTTTTTAAAAGACTCATAAAGCTTATGCAGTATAGGAGATTATGAGTTTATTTAACAGACGATTAAAAAAAGAAATATAAACAATAATTCTACATTTTAATCCCCAATGAGCTAAATCTAACAATCAAAAATCGATATATTTAAAGCCAGACATCTAATTTGTAATCTAAATTCATTAAAAAGTAGATTTTTAAATAAATTTTGACAAACTAAGCAATTTTAGTGCAATAAAAACTATGTGAATAATCTTCTAATTTAAAATCTAACTGTAAATTTTTACTAAAACATATTTTTGTTTATTGTTACAGAAAAGTTGTTTTTTACTAAAAAAGTACTTTGAGGGCCGTATTTAGCCCGAAAACCTTAGTTAATCTAAACTTGTTTTAGCTTATACCATTGAAATTCAAAAGTTTTTTATCGAAATAAACGGTTTGCTCATACTAATTCAGTAATCAGACCACTAGCCTTCGGTAGACTGAGATTAACACAAAAACTGATGGAAATAAATATTTTAAAAATTAAAACTAATAGAAAAACGAAAACTTTCTGTAATATTTTTATTAAATTACTAACGAAATATAAGCATAATTTTAAAAAATATTATGACGTAAAAATCAAGATGCTGCGTCATTGTCCATTCCCTGCGAACTTCATCGTGTGTATTGCGTATTATTAGGTACTGATCGGCTAGTTTTGGCAACAGGGGTCAATGGGGATTGTAGTTGGTCAGAAATTACCGGATGGCGAGCAGCAATGTGGCGACCGTGTTGCCGGAAACTGGATTGACTTTGAAGGTCATCCACGGTCATCTTGCCCTTTCTGTTTACTTTTCAGTGGTTCACTCTGACTAGGAAGGTCACTTTTGGCAGCTGGAACGGCTACTTTTTGTGGAAAACAAAGCTCAGTACACAGTTGCTTTCCTGGCTTCCATTGGCTTTGATTTTTTTCACGAAGAACTCTACTTTGAACTAGGCGTGCATAATCATGTTCTTCTTCGATTCTGTTCTTCTTTCTAGAAAATCTTTTAGACCACTTTTTGTATCTCATCACAGCTTTATTTTATTATATTCAAAAAAAACTTAACTATATGAAACAAGCAAAGCATTAGCAAATAATTTACCATAATTTTCGTAATTAACACAAAATTTAAAAATGAAACATTTTCAAATTCTAAAAAATATCAAAACTTATTTTTTTGAGTAAAAAGTTTTAAACTTTTACTTTCTTTACTTAAAAATAACTAAGCTAAATTTAGTTTTAAAAAACTAATAATTAATTTTCAGCTTATACAATAACTAACTAAACCTCTTTAAACATTAAAGTAAAAATTAAATCAATAATTTTTTCTACTAATAGTTGAATAAGTTTACATATAAGTTTCAGAAGTTAATTAAAGAAATAGCAAGCTACATTATAAATTAACAATAAATTATCTAGATTTAATTAATTCTCTAGAAAAAAGTTATCATTATGATAGCTGCTTTATAAGAAAATATAAAATGATATGAAGCTATGAAAGTGAAAATCTTAGATATTTAAAGTTCACATTAATGATTTTTTATTAACTTAACTAGTAAGACATTTGCTAATTAAATCAAAAGTAAATTGCATGTTACTTCACTATTGTTGTTTCCATGCAGCACATTAGCAGATTAGATTTAAAAAGGAAAGTTTTAATTTTAATAATAAAATTCTTCAAATTATTATATTAAAAATAAAAGTATTTTTAAACTACTGCATAGTGTTTGAATTTTTTAAAAAGATATTTAAAATGAATAATAATTATAATCTTAAAACTTTAACTACAATTATTTTTTACGTTTTTATTAAATAAATAATACTATTTTCTTTAAATAGTATTAAAAACGGCAAGTTTAATAAGATAAATAGGTATGTACTTTATAAGAATGGTAATGTCCTAAGTAATATCTCAACTTTCTGTTTAAAACGATTTGTATTCTTCTATGTTAAAACAATGTTTTAATGTCTTTATGTTAGTTTTAAGGTAAAATTCTTGTTTGAGATAAATAACTCACATAAGTTAAATAAAATCGAAAACTTTGTTAGGTTTTACGATAACAAAAACAGTTTATAAAGTTTTCAAGTTTAATGTATAAAAAATCTACTGACCGAAGACTACATATTTTACATCAGGGTTGTTTTTTATAAGATCAAAGTTTTAATGGGTTTTAACATGCTTTCAGTAGACTCATTTTCAAATTTCTCAAAAAAAAGCGTTCAAAGAATTTGGTTTCATTATTTCCCTTTTTTTTAGTTGTTAAAGCAAGCAAAGCTGTAAAATAAATAAATTTTCGAGTAATTATTTTTAGTCATATTTTATAAAAAAATAGTAATAAATATTATTTAGAATACATTAATAGTTAGTTTTTGTTCTAAAGTTTTGTTAACAAACAGAAATTAAAATAAGTTTAGTATTTAAAACAGTGTATAATAACATAATATGTATAATATAGTGAAAGAACGTAATCAAGAGTTTTATTAGTAGTAACATTTTCGAATAATCGTTTTTGTATAACTAAGTTAGTTTTCATTTATTTACTTTACTTATTTTAAATTTTTTTAACAATATACATACTCAATATATTCAAAGATATTGTAATATAAAAAAAGAAGTTTGTATTTTTTTTAATAACTTTTAATGCTGTAGTTATATATATGAATTATTTTCGGTAAAAAAAGCCTTAATTTCAAAAAGCAACTTGGGTCTATACTATTTATAAAAGTTATTTTTTATTTTTTATCTAAGTAACTGTATATCAATAAGCAATATATGCTTTATGTGTTAGATTTTTAAAAACATGTATTTTAAAACACTTGATAATTTTAAAAGTATTATAAGGTAGTAACTAGAGGCGTAGCGTGGGGAGGGACACTGGCGCATGCGTGTCACCCAAAAAAAAAGGAAAGAAGTAAAAATAAGATAAACTCTTTATCCTTTATTGTTTATTTTTTCTGCTTAATTTGAGTTTTTCAAGTTTCTTTATCTAGTATTCAAAAAGTTAAACGAAACTTTAAATACAAATTAGGTTAGGGAAATTACCTTTTTTTTTTTACCCAAAGTTTACAATTCGAAAATCCGCACTGGAGTTAAACTGAGTAATTAAAAGTTAATTCTTAAGATATTCTATTTATTAATAATTTTATTTATTGTTTTACAAGAAGTTTATTCTTAAAATAAGTTTATTCTTAAAAATAATAAATTATCAATAATCACTCTCCTATTAATAGATAGATTACTGTGTCCTATCTATTTGATCTAAACTCTATAGTTAAATTACCCAATATACTGATTCGATGCGAAAACAAGAGCGCGCCGATGTTGATGAAAAACTTCATAAGAAAAAAATTTATAATATTATAAGAATTATGACTCAAAAAGAACGCAAAAAGTTAGTGCACCGCAGTAGTATAACTTTAAGACATTTTTCTACAAAAAGTTTAAAAAAATACGTAACGCTCAAAGAAAAATTAAACAATTTTAGATTTTTTTTTATGCTACAATGAATGTAACGATTACTGATAGTTTCTGATTTTTGTTCTTGTAAACGTAAAAGAAAAAGCGTGTAGGTCTATGAGAAATAAACTTTGTTCGAGATTTTCATTTTAAACAAGTAAAATCAGATAAATTAAATTTAAAATGTATACTTTTAACTATTTTACTAAGTTTAAATAAATTGTAATAACAGTTATAAAGTCAGTCTATTTTAACTTTTGTGTAACTTTAAACAAATTATGTGCAAGGAGGTGCTGTTATTACTGTTGTAATGCATATTAAAGAGATTGATGTTTTTTCTCAAACTAAACAGATATTTCTGTTTCATTGAATGTATTCATTTTTAAAGATATAAAATTTACTGTAAGTAGTATAAACCATTATTATATAGTAAGTTTACATTTGTGCAAGTATAAGAAATTCTAATAAAATGCATACTTTTTTTTGTTTAATTTTGTATCATAAAAATATTTTTTAAAACAGTTACTTCGAACTTATTATACTTAATAAATTTATTTTAATTGTATTACTTTTAAAAAGATCTTTTTATAGCTAATTACGAAAGTTTTAATTTAGGGGATTTTTATGAGAGAAAAAAATTTCGCACCACCTGACCAAAATACCACGCTACGCCACTGGTAGTAACTTAATTCAAATTTTTGAAATAAACACAACTATAAAAACTTCATTATAACGTTTACTAAAGTATTTACTCTTTTGCTTTAAATATAGAAAAATAAACACTTTTAAACTAACTTGGTAAAGTTATAAGAAAATATGTACTCTAATTTAAATTTTGTAATAGTTGATATGATATCAAATACTTAAGTACTTCAATAAATTAATTGTTTTCGACGAAATGAATACAAAACGAATACAAATACAATCTAGTTCAAAAGTTTTTTTAGTTTTCTATTACAGGAAACTAAATAAATGTCAACTAAGATCTAAAAAAAACCAGCTAAGTTTAAAACAAAGTTTTAAAGTTAGTTGAGCTTTATATAATATAACCACACTGGCCTGAGTTATTCTGAGTTAAGTTAAACGTTTAGAGCTAACCTAAATTGAACCTACTCTCTCATTGGCTTATCATGATCTTGCAAAATTAATGTATAAAAATCTTCTTAATTTAAACCATGAAATTTGCGCTAATTTATTGCTCTTTTTATTCTTACCTTAAATTAAAAATGACTCAAAAAATAAACATCAAGTAAAATCTGAAATACCTACTTTTTTATTTCATAAATTAAGTTTATCTTTCTACTAAAAATTAACGATATTAAGATTATTTTAATTTAAAGTATTCAAAATTGTTTTTGTTTAAAATCATAAAACGTGTATTTATTTAGTTTATTTAAATTAAGATTATAAATATGAATTAATAAATCGCGGTACGTTATTATATGGTTCTACGTAAAACTTCAAATAAAAACTTTTATTAAAAAAGCACTGACAAGGTCTTTGACCAAAACTTAGTTTGTAAAATGAATTCTTAAAAGAATAAATTCATAAAAAATTTACATAAAAATTTCAATAAAATCTACCACACTTTATTTATTCGAAAGATCTTGCGTTTTAAAGCAAATTAAAGTTCAAAATTGATTGATTGTTGAAATTTTGCACTTCATAAGTATATCTGTGAAAATATATCGCCGTGCGTAAGTGACGCTTTGCAAATATGTCGCCATACAAATGTAACGTCGTACAAAATTTTTGACCTGTAAAAATGTCGCTGTGCAAAAGTGACTATCCGTGCAAAAGAGTCGTCGTGCAAAAGTGACGCTCGTGCAAAAGTGATTCCTCTTGCAAAAGTGACACCCACCCTTTTATGCATTTCTTAACTATATTTTTCTTTATTTTTATGGGTTTGAAATATTTGAATAACTTTTTGTTGATTTAATATTTCTCTATTGTTATTTGTGATTACTTTTATTAAATCAAAAATATATTAACTTCAATAATAAAATTTACTGAATAATAATAAAAACATTGAAAATTAAATATTTCCTATGGACTGAAAAATTTTTTATTTCTACTGTAACTTAACATTTTAATTTTATGATGCTTGCTTAAATTGAATAATAACTAATTTGATTTTATTTAAAATTTACCTACTTATAAATAATTCTATTTTACTAAGCACGATTGTTAACAATTATTGACCAACCTCAAACTAAATTTTATTAACTTTATGTAAGATAAGTTCGAAAGGTGCTTAATTGATTTATTTTTACAAAACAGTTTTTTTTAACATGAATAAATAAGTGTTGTCATTTAAATTTTAGTCATAACATTTTATAAACAATATAAAAACCATGATTTTACAAACTAACAAATAAGGGGTAAATGTTTACAACTAAAAAACTTTCATATCTATGAACTTAAAATCAGTGTATTTTTTCGACTTTTTTATTGTAGCTTAAAGAAAAATTCACAATGCACAAAAAGTTTTGAATATAATAAAACTGTAATATTCACATTAAAATTTACAAAAAGATACGTTTTTTTTATTAAAGAAACAAAAGAATTGGAAAAACTTTCAAAGAAACAACTTAAAGTATAAACTGTAAACTTTAACAAAATTAATTCACGACTTTTGCTTAAAGAATTGTTTTGTATGATATTAATAAAAAAACTCTAAAACATACTTACTGTTTGTTAATATTTTATATTTAAAGTGTTAACTTTCAACTATGAATAATAAAAAAAAAAACATTTTTAAACAATATCTAAAACGTTAAAACTTTAAACAGCTTTGACAAAAAGAAAACATTCGAAAACAAATATTATAATACTTGATATATAGCTTGTTTAAGTGATTTGTAACATTGTTCTACATAAAAATGTGTCAAATTTAAACACATTGATTTGCACTAAAATCAGTTTTTTTTGCGGATTGAAAAAGCTTGAACTCTGCAACTGACAAATTTTCTTTAACATTATCAATTTATTCCAGGGTTTCCCAAAGTAGGCGATTTTAGTAATTCGGGGGGCAATAATTGGTAAGGGGGCTAAAAGGGGGCGATTTTAAAATTTTAGGCTGTCATAAGATTTTTATTTTTTTTTTATTGCTATTTTACTAATTTTAGCTAGCTATTAATTATTTGACCCTAAGGTAAAACTTAAACGAAAACATTCATTTTATTTATGTAAAAAAAGGAATAAAATAATTATGTGCTTATGACTCCTACTTTCAAGTAAATACTATATTTTCATTCATATATTTCCTTATTAAATAATTACATAGATCATAGACTATTGGAATCCCTTTCACTATTTTATAACCTGACATATATGTTATTTGGGATCATAAATAGTTTGTAAAAATCTATGTTATTTATTATTAAACTATTACCTCATGATATTTGTAGTTGTATTTGAAAAGTCACTAAATTAGACTAAGAAATAAAACTATACAAGAATGCTAATTTACCTAGAAACCTGGAAAAACCTGGAATTTGACAATTTAGGCAAAAAAAACTGGGAAAAATCTGGAATTTTTAACAATTTTAATATATTAAGTAGTAAAATTTAGATTTGACACAAAAAAGCTATTATATAGATAAATATATGGATCCCCTCGAGTCAGATACTTTTGAAGTAAACGACTTACAGGAAACCTTCAGGAATTAAAAACTGACCTTGAACTTAAAGTAAATTCTTTCAAAGAACGATTTGAAAGCTTTTGGACTCATTTCAGTTTGGACTCATTCAGTTTTTAGATTTTTAAGTAATTTTAATAGAAACTTATAGTACATCTACATTAAAAAATGATAGGAAAGAATCTGTATGATCTAATTATTTTTACTGCTTTAGCTCAAGTAAAGGCTGCCTTTTTAAGTCACGGGCTAACTTTTTAGAAAAAAATTGCTCACATGCCACAGTTTATAGAAAAAAAATCTTCTGCGGGCAGCCGTTATCTAAATTCATTAAAAAATAGGTTTTTAATCAAAATTGTGACAATCTAAGCAATTGTAGTGCAGTTAAAACTATGTAAATAATCTTCTATTTAAAAATCTAACTGTAAATTTTTACAACAACATTTTATTTGTTTATTGTTACAGAATAATTGCCTAAGTACTTTGAGGGCCGTATTTAGCCCGAAAACCTTAGTTAATCTACCCTTGTTTTAGCTTATACCCTTGAAATTCAAAGGTTTTATAAACTGTTTGATCATACAAATTCAATAACCAGACCACTAGCCTTCGGTAGACTGAGATTAACACAAAAATGCTGATGAAATAAACGTTTTAAAAATTAAAACTAATATAAAAACGAAAACTTTTAGTAATTTTTTTATTAAGTTACTAACGAAATACAAACATAATTTTTAAAAATATTATGACGTATAAATCAAGATGCTGCGTCATTGTCCATTCCCTGCGAACTTCATCGTGCGTATTGCGTATTATTAGGTACTGATCCGCTAGTTTTGGCAACAGGGGTCGATGGGGATTGTAGTTGGTCAGAAATTACCGGATGGCGAGCAGCAATGTGGCGACCGTGTTGCCGGAAACTGGATTGACTTTGAAGACGTCCACGGTCATCTTGCCCTTTCTGTTTACTTTTCAGTGGTTCACTCTGACTAGGAAGGTCACTTTTGGCAGCTGGAACGGCTAGTTTTTGTGGAAGACAAAGCTCAGTACATAGTTGCTTTCCTGGCTTCCATTGGCTTTGATTTTTTTCACGAAGAACTCTACTTTGAACTAGGCGTGCATAATCATGTTCTTCTTCGATTCTGTTCTTCTTTCTAGAAAATCTTTTAGACCACTTTTTGTATCTCATCACTGCTTTATTTTATTATATTCAAAAAAAACTTAATTATATGAAACAAGCAAAGCATTAGCAAACAATTTACCATAATTTTCGTAATTAACACAAAATTTAAAAATGAAACATTTTCAAATTCTAAAAAATTTCAATACTTATTTTTTCAAGTAAAAAGTTTCAAACTTTTACTTTCTTTACTTAAAAATAACTAAGCTAAATTTAGTTTTAAAAAACTAATAATTAATTTTCAGCTTATACAATAACTAACTAAACCTCTTTATACAGTAAAGTAAAAATTAAATCAATATTTTTTTCTACTAATAGTTGAATAAGTTTACATATAAGTTTCAGAAGTTAATTAAAGAAATAGCTAGCTACATTATAAATTAACAATAAATTATCTAGATTTAATTAATTCTCTAGAAAAAAGTTATCATTATGATAGCTGCTTTATAAGAAAATATAAAATGAAGTTATGATATGAAGCTTTGAAAGTGAAATTCTTAGATATTTAAAGTTCACATTAATGATTTTTTATTAACTTAACTAGTAAGACATTTGCTAATTAAATCAAATGTAATTTGCATGTTACTTCACTATTGTTATTTTCATGCAGCACATTAGCAGATTGGATTTAAAAAGGAAATTTTTAATTTTAATAATAAAATTCTTCAAATTATTATATTAAAAATAAAAGTATTTTTAAACTACTGCATAGTGTTTGAAATTTTTAAAAAGATATTTAAAATGAATAATAATTATAATCTTAAAACTTTAACTACAATTATTTTTTACGTTTTTATTAAATAAATAATACTATTTTCTTTAAATAGTATTAAAAACGGCAAGTTTAATAAGATAAATAGGTATGTACTTTATAAGAATGGTAATGTCCTAAGTAATATCTCAACTTTCTATTTAAAACGATTTGTATTCTTCTATGTTAAAACAATGTTTTAATGTCTTTATGTTAGTTTTAAGGTAAAATTCTTGTTTGAGATAAATAACTCACATAAGTTAAATAAAATCGAAAACTTTGTTAGGTTTTACGATAACAAAAACAGTTTATAAAGTTTTCAAGTTTAATGTATAAAAAATCTACTGACCGAAGACTACATATTTTACATCAGGGTTGTTTTTTATAAGATCAAAGTTTTAATGGGTTTTAACATGCTTTCAGTAGACTCATTTTCAAATTTCTCAAAAAAAAAAGCGTTCAAAGAATTTGGTTTCATTATTTCCCTTTTTTTTAGTTGTCAAAGCAAGCAAAGCTGTAAAATAAATAAATTTTCGAGTAATTATTTTTAGTCATATTTTATAAAAAAATAGTAATAAATATTATTTAGAATACATTAATAGTTAGTTTTTGTTCTAAAGTTTTGTTAACAAACAGAAATTAAAATAAGTTTAGTATTTAAAACAGTGTATAATAACATAATATGTATAATATAGTTAAAGAACGTAAACAAGAGTTTTATTACTAGTAACATTTTCGAATAATCGTTTTTGTATAACTAAGTTAGTTTTCATTTATTTACTTTACTTATTTTAAATTTTTTTAATAATATACATACTCAATTTAGTCAAAGATATTGTAATATAAAAAAAGAAGTTTGTATTTTTTTTAATAACTTTTAATGCTGTAGTTATATATATGAATTATTTACAGTAAAAAAAGCCTTAATTTCAAAAAGCAACTTGGGTCTATACTATTTATAAAAGTTATTTTTTATTTTTTATCTAAGTAACTGTATATCAATAAGCAATATATGCTTTATGTGTTAGATTTTTAAAAACATGTATTTTAAAACACTTGATAATTTTAAAAGTATTATAAGGTAGTAACTAGAGGCGTAGCGTGGGGAGGGACACTGGCGCATGCGTGTCACCCAAAAAAAAAAAGAAAAGAAGTAAAAATAAGATAAACTCTTTATCCTTTATTGTTTATTTTTTCTGCTTAATTTGAGTTTTTTAAGTTTCTTTATCTAGTATTCAAAAAGTTAAACGAAACTTTAAATACAAATTAGGTTAGGGAAATTACCCTTTTTTTTTTACCCAAAGCTTAAAATTCGAAAATCCGCGCTGGAGTGAAACTGAGTAATTAAAAGTTAATTCTTAAGATATTCTATTTATTAAGAATTTTATTTATTGTTTTACAAGAAGTTTATTCTTAAAATAAGTTTATTCTTAAAAATAATAAATTATCAATAATCACTCTCCTATTAATAGATATATTACTGTGTCCTATCTATTTGATCTAAACTCTATAGTTAAATTACCCAATATACTGATTCGATGCGAAAACAAGAGCGCGCCGATGTTGATGAAAAACTTCATAAGAAAAAAATTTATAATATTATAAGAATTATGACTCTAAAAGAACGCAAAAAGTTAGTGCACCGCAGTAGTATAACTTTAAGACATTTTTCTACAAAAAGTTTAAAAAAATACGTAACGCTCAAAGAAAAATTAAACAATTTTAGATTTTTTTTTATGCTACAATGAATGTCACGATTACTGATAGTTTCTGATTTTTGTTCTTGTAAACGTAAAAGAAAAAGCGTGTAGGTCTATGAGAAATAAACTTTGTTCGAGATTTTCATTTTAAACAAGTACAATCAGATAAATTAAATTTAAAATGTATATTTTTAACTATTTTACTAAGTTTAAATAAATTGTAATAAAAGTTATAAAGTCAGTCTATTTTAACTTTTGTGTAACTTTAAACAAATTATGTGCAATGAGGTGCTGTTATTACTGTTGTAATGCATATTAAAGAGATTGATGTTTTTTTCTCAAACTAAACAGATATTTCTGTTTCATTGAATGTATTCATTTTTAAAGATATAAAATTTACTGTAAGTAGTATAAACCATTTTTATATAGTAAGTTTACATTTGTGCAAGTATAAGAAATTCTAATAAAATGCATACTTTTTTTTGTTTAATTTTGTATCATAAAAATATTTTTTAAAACAGTTACTTCGAACTTATTATACTTAATAAATTTATTTTAATTGTATTACTTTTAAAAAGATCTTTTTATAGCTAATTACGAAAGTTTTAATTTAGGGGATTTTTATGAGAGAAAAAATTTCGCACCCCCTGACCAAAATACCACGCTACGCCACTGGTAGTAACTTAATTCAAATTTTTGAAATAAACACAACTATAAAAACTTCATTATAACGTTTACTAAAGTATTTACTCTTTTGCTTTAAATATAGAAAAATAAACACTTTTAAACTAACTTGGTAAAGTTATAAGAAAGTATGTACTCTAATTTAAATTTTGTAATAGTTGATATGATATCAAATACTTAAGTACTTCAATAAATTAATTGTTTTCGACGAAATGAATACAAAACGAATACAAATACAATCTAGTTCAAAAGTTTTTTTTTAGTTTTCTATTACAGGAAACTAAATAAATGTCAACTAAGATCTAAAAAAAAAACCAGCTAAGTTTAAAACAAAGTTTTAAAGTTATTCGAGCTTTATATAATATAACCACACTGGCCTGAGTTATTCTGAGTCTAGTTAAACGTTTCAAGCTAACCTGAATTGAACCTACTCTCTCATTGGCTTATCATGATCTTGCAAAATTAATGTATAAAAATCTTCTTAATTTAAACCATGAAATTTGCGCTAATTTATTGCTCTTTTTATTCTCACCTTATATTAAAAATGATTCAAAAAATAAACATCAAGTAAAATCTGAAATACCTACTTTTATATTTCATAAATTAAGTTTATCTTTCTGTTTAAAAATTAACGATATTCAGATTATTTTAATTTAAAGTATTCAAAATTGTTAAAAATTATAAAACGTGTATTTATTTAGTTTATTTAAATTAAGATTATAAATATGAATTAATAAATCGCGGTACGTTATTATATTGTTCTACGTAAAACTTCAAATAAAAACTTTTATTAAAAAACTTTATTTAAGCACTGACAAGGTCTTTGACCAAAACTTAGTTTGTAAAATAAATTCTTAAAAGAATAAATTCATAAAAACTTTGCATAAAAATCTTAATAAAATCTACCACACTTTATTTATTCGAAAGATCTTGCGTTTTAAAGCAAATTAAAGTTCAAAATTGATTGATTGTTGAAATTTTGCACTTCATAAGTATATCTGTGAAAATATAACGTCGTGCGAAAGTGACGCTTTGCAAATATGTCGCCATACAATTGTAACGTCGTGCAAAATTTTTGACGTGTAAAAATGTCGCCTTGCAAAAGTGACCATCCGTGCAAAAGAGTCGTCGTGCAAAAGTGACGCTCGTGCAAAAGTGATTCCTCTTGCAAAAGTGACACCCACCCTTTTATGCATTTCTTAACTATATTTTTCTTTATTTTTATGGGTTTGAAATATTTGAATAACTTTTTGTTGATTAAATATTTCTCTATTGTTATTTGTGATTACTTTTATTAAATCAAAAATATATTAACTTCAATAATAAAATTTACTGAATAATAATTAAAACATTGAAAATTAAATATTTCCTATGGACTGAAAAATTTTTTATTTCTACTGTAACTTAACATTTTAATTTTATGATGCTTGCTTAAATTGAATAATAACTAATTTGATTTTATTTAAAATTTACCTACTTATAAATAATTCTATTTTACTAAGCACGATTGTTAACAATTATTGACCAACCTCAAACTAAATTTTATTAACTTTATGTAAGATAAGTTCGAAAGGTGGTTAACTGATTTATTTTTACATAACAGTTTTTTTAACATGAATAAATAAGTGTTGTCATTTAAATTTTAGTCATAACATTTTATAAACAATATAAAAACCATGATTTTACAAACTAACAAATAAGGGGTAAATGTTTACAACTAAAAAACTTTCATATCTATGAACTTAAAATCAGTGTATTTTTTCGACTTTTTTATTGTAGCTTAAAGAAAAATTCACAATGCACAAAAAGTTTTGAATATAATAAAACTGTAATATTCACATTAAAATTTACAAAAAGATACGTTTTTTTTATTAAAGAAACAAAAGAATTGGAAAAACTTTCAAAGAAACAACTTAAAGTATAAACTGTAAACTTTAACAAAATTAATTCATGACTTTTGCTTAAAGAAATTGTTTGTATGATATAAATAAAAAAACTCTAAAACATACTTACTGTTTGTTAATATTTTATATTTAAAGTGTTAACTTTCAACTATGAATAATAAAAAAAAACATTTTTAAACAATATCTAAAACGTTAAAACTGTATCAGCTTTGACAAAAAGAAAACATTCGAAAACAAATATTATAATACTTGATATATAGCTTGTTTAAGTGATTTGTAACATTGTTCTACATAAAAATGTGTTAAATTTAAACACATTGATTTGCACTAAAATCAGTTTTTTTTGCGGATTGAAAAAGCTTGAACTCTGCAACTGACAAATTTTCTTTAACATTATCAATTTATTCCAGGGTTTCCCAAAGTGGGCGATTTTAGTAATTCGGGGGGCAATAATTGGTAAGGGGGCGAAAAGGGGGCGATTTTAAAATTTTGGGCTGTCATAAGATTTTTTTTTTTTTTGCTATTTTACTAATTTTGGCTAGCTATTAATTATTTGACCCTGAGGTAAAACTTAAACGAAAACATTTATTTTATTTATGTAAAAAAAAGAATAAAAGAATTATGTGCTTATGACTCCTACTTTCAAGTATATACTATATTTTCATTCATATATTTCCTTATTTAACAATTACATAGATCATAGACTATTGGAATCCCTTTCACTATTTTATAACCTGACATATATGTTATTTGAGACCATAAATAGTTTGTAAAAATCTATGTTATTTATTATTAAACTATTACCTCATGATATTTGTAGTTGTATTTGAAAAGTCACTAAATTAGACTAAGAAATAAAACTATACAAGAATGCTAATTTACCTAGAAACCTGGAAAAACCTGGAATTTGACAATTTAGGCAAAAAAAAAACTGGGAAAAATCTGGAATTTTTAACAATTTTAATATATTAAGTAGTAAAATTTAGATTTGACACAAAAAAGCTATTATATAGATAAATATATGGATCCCCTCGAGTCAGATACTTTTAAAGTAAACGACTTACAGGAAACCTTCAGGAATTAAAAACTGACCTTGAACTTAAAGTAAAATCTTTTAAAGAACGATATGAAAGCTTTTGGACTTAACAAAAACTAAGGCAAAAGTACCCAATCATTTGAGAGGAATTTAGATTGTTGTGTATAGCTTTTCCTTCTAGCTATGTTGTTGAGGAAGCTTTCAGTTCAGTTATCAACATTTTAAGCAAAAGATCTAATCTAGATATTCATAAAGGAGGTGACTTAAGGCTCTATTTTACTGATTAAGAATCAGATTAGAAAAACTCGCAAGCAGTCATGAACCTCATCCTTCACATTATATTAGACTTCAGTTGCAGACATTATTTTATAAAAGTTTTTTAATTTTACTTGATTTTTTGAAATATTTATTATTTAAACTGGTTTGTATTGTATTTAAGTAGTCTTTTTATAATAAAAACTTTATTAAGCTATTTATTCTACAACAGGTTTGGATAATGCCTATGAAATATTAGTTACGGTAGACTTCCTCTTGAGTTCGCACTTTTTACCCAAAAAAATGTGCAAATTTATATTTTCTTAGGTTTAACTAAAGTAAAGTCTATTACTAACTAAACATTAATAAAACAAAACATATATAATATTTAATAGATTATAAAGATCTTTTTTTTAATGAAAGTTTGTTTTATGTTGTAGTGGATTTCATGTTTGTTCATAACATTATTGCATAAATCATATTGAAATTTGTCCTTTTTCAAAAAAAATATAGTAATAATTTTTTGAGTTTGTACTTTTTGATTTTTTTCAAATTGCAAACTCAAGCGGAAGTCTACTATATTTTTTAAATGGTTTATGTTTTAAAGTTGTTAATAGTTTTATTTTGACCTGGTTAATTTTGTAGTTCATGTTCGTCGTTTTACATTACACTAAAAGATTTTATAGCATAGTGATTAAAATATTTGTTTGAAAGACCTTTATTTGACAGGTTTTTGTTATTACTTGTTTAATCTGTATATAACTTATATCACCATACTATTATCTGATTGTAAAATTATGATAACCATTAAAGTTTTTATTTCTAAAAAGAGTTTTTTGGTTTTAAAAGATTATAAATTTGAGGTCTCTATTTGAAATGACTTCTCTCTTTCATTTAAAAGCTTTTTAAACTCATCTTCATTTTCTAACTTGATTTATTAAAGTTAAAAAATTTATTATTATATGGAAATATAAACTGTTAATACAACTGTTTTTTGTTTTATCTTAATTCAATATATTAGCATTAAGAATATACTTAATTTATTTTAATACTTCAACACTAGCTTTTAGTTGTCCACTATTTTCCTCTGTTAAATTATAATAGGCTAGTAGCTAAAAAAAAAAAACTTTTAAACAGATTTAAATAAGCCATCAAAGTTTTCAAAACATTAGTTTCAAAACAGTTCATATTTAAACAGGATTGATTACAGATTACACAGGGCTTTGTAATAATTAAGTATTTTAATTTACTTTACTGGGCTTCTAAGAAAATAATTGTAAACTATTTTCTCAAGCCCTGTCAACTACTTTGAATACAAAAGTGCATGCATAAGAAGTACCAAACTAAATTACATTTTGAACACAACTTTTTTTTAGCTCAAAAGTTTGTACCCAAAAGAAAAACTATTTTGTAAAATCGTGGGGGCGATTTTTTTTCAAAGTACTGAAAAGTGGGCGATTTAGTAAATGAGTTTGGGAAACCCTGATTTAGTCTTTAAGAGGCTAGTCTTTCCAACCTCTTTCATCATATTTTAAGTAATGGGAAAGTTTCAGCAACAAAATTCCATGGCTTTGCAAGTTGATCTGAAAATATATTAGTGTTCAATTTTGGGTTATTGCATTTAAATGTGTATAACAGTTTTATTTCATTTTGTTTAAAAATAGAAATTATGTTGGCAATTGTGGTTTAAATGTGTAGAAATACATGTTTAAATGTTTTGAAATTTCTATATAGACTAAACAATTCTAGTTTTATAAACAAATCGAGTTTCTTTAATTAAAAATATTCAAGGTCTCCTATTGTTGGTTTATATTCTTTAAATTTACAAGATCAAGCAGTTCAATGATAATGATTTTAAATTTCTTAATCTTTATTATTGCATATTCATATTGCAGTAGATAAGTTCTCAAAAAATTTACAACTTATAATAATCAGTGAATCTTTAAAACAGATTTTATTAAGACAATCTAAAATTAAAAAATGTAGAACAGCTATAAAATTTATATAATATATCATTTAGATAATAAAGTATTAATTTTATGATAATACAAGCTTCTGCAAATTACTAACATAATAACATAAAAAAATAATATTTTATTATTTTATTCTCAATATGGCTAAAATTAATAAAAGTTAAATTTAATTACACAAAGCTAACGGAAAAAAGGTTTCCTTTAAGACACAGGTTGAAAAAAGTTCAAATACTTTTGAAACACTTGCTTTTTAGGTTGATAATTATCTAAAATATTTTCAACTTAAGATACCCACATAACATTCAAGTACTATTATAATATGTTATATACACAAATTATAGTCATTAAAACTTTATTAACAACAATTGAGTCCAAAGCAAAAAATAAATTTATAAATTCTTCCTAAATTTGCTAGTCAAAAACATTTGTGCTTTAATAAGTTTAAATAATATTATTTCAACACAAATATTGCTTATATCATATTTAATATTTAGTACATGAACTAAGTTAAAGAAAAAGTGGTAAGTAATGTCATCTAATAGCCATAGAAAATAAGCTAAAAATATAGTATGTATTTCATTTTATTTTTCAAAAGTTTGCACAGTTTATTATAGTTTGCAATTATAAATTGATATTTAAAAAATTATAATAATAATAAAAATTAATTTCAATCAAAACTATTAGAACTTTCAATTAACTATTTAAGTTATATGGGAGTATAAAGGAGTCAGGTTTTTTATTTACAACTTTGGTCTTAATTTGTATAACATTAAATTTGAAAAAGTTAATCTTAGTTTTCCTTTTTTAGATAATAAAAACAAATTTTTAGATTTGATTGATCAATATCAAGTGTTATAGGTTGTTTATAAAAGGAGAAAACTATAATTGTAGTTCTTCACTTATACTTATATATTTCTTTAACTTTTAAGCAATCTTTATCTGAAAATACAAATGTTAAAGGATTTCAAGAAACACATACTTGAAGTTTATATTAAAATATTTTATATTTTATTAAATGAAAACTTTATTTAAATTTGATTTTAATCATACAAGGATTAAAATTAAGTTCATAAGCTTTAAAAATTGAATCAAGATAGATTTTTATTGATTTCTTTATTTGATATTTTTGTGTGCCCTTTATATAAAATTTCACAGTACTCTTTGACTTTAAAAGCCTAAGTCTCTATATTCAAAACAGATATATTTTCAGTAAACAATTACTTTTATCAGTATCAATGAAATATGTTTAACTCCCCCACCCTTCCATATATTTTATTTCTTTAAATAGTAATATAACTACACTTGTTTTTATTACCTTAGATATGTGGTAATTTCAAAATACTATGAAAAGGTATAACTTTTTAACGTATCTAATAATCTAATGTTATCATATTTTATTTATTATAAATAGACTAAAACCCTTATCCTTCATTTAAATTTGAAAACCAAAATGACAACTACATAATTTAGTTAATAAAAAACAACCATAAGTTTTAAAAAATGTTTGGTGTTATAGGTATATTTCAAAATAATCATAAACTTTGAATATAAAAATAGAAGTAGAATTCAAGTTACTTGAAAAATACTTTTATTTTCAACACTAATAATAAGAAATATATATGATTTCAAGCAAATACAATCAATTCTAAATAGAAAGACAAAACAGCAAAACAAGTTCTGAATTTTATTTAATTTACTAAAATGAAACCATAACTTTACACTAGACTTAAACTACACCAGAACATTTATTTAAAGTACTTTCTAATATTCAAATGTTTTGTTCAATTCTTTAGTAAAGATAACTTACCATTTTTTATTTGTCTTCAAAAACCTTATTATGAAAAACTTACATAGTTGTTTTGATTCATGGTCTCCTTTTTATTTTATTGATTGTTTGGTTTTGTATCCAAGCAAATTTAACTCATAATATTTTTAAAAAATAGGGTATTTCCCTTCAGAAGATTTCATATAGTGTAAAAAATTACTCCTAAAAGACTCATTTGGTAAGTCTGGCTTATACTTTTAGTATGTTGCAATGCAACTTTAAAATGTACTATAAATATTTTTTACACAAAAATGAAAATTCTTTATTATTAAAAATGAAAGTTTTAAAATTTTTGTAGATACGATTAAAAAGCTATTTTTTTTGTTTTAACTTATAAATTTTTAGCTGTATTCCAGTATAAAACTGCAAAAACTAATCTCAAAAAATATGAAAATCGGAACTATTAACAAAGTTTAAATAAAAATTTATACCACTTAAACTGCAGTCTTGAGTAATAGCAATAACTAGTGCTTATTTTCATTTTAAGCATTACAACTTCAGATAATATTTCTATCTGAGACTTTTTTAGATTTGCAATGCTTTATACAAATTACTTTGCAGATTTTATATAGTAACAGTCTAAAAATTGATAAAAACAAATTTTCCCTTTTTTAAAAAATTTTGCAAGAAAAAAAAACAATTAACTTCAAAGATATCAGAATTGCCTTACCACTAATTGAGTCAAAATGACTGAACTGAGCTAGTTTAAAAATGTCATGAGTCAACTTTAAAGTTTTATTTCACTATTAGAAGAAACTAGGCTTTTCAGTTAAATTCAATAGACAACAACAGAAAATGCAACTAAATTAACTAGATCTTATTCATAATCTATAAAATCTTTCATGAGACCTTTTAAAAAACTTAAACTACCTTGAGTTTATAAAAAAACTAATAGATTTTAAGTCAGCCTGAGCTTAATAAAACTTAAAATATTCTGAGTTGTCCTAATCTCTACTGAGTCATACTAAAGTTTCCAAAAATTTCATAAAATCCTTAGTTATCTTGAGTGCGTGGAAAGTGTCAACTGAGAGTTTATGATACAAAAGAAAATATTGGAAAGATTAATTTTTAATGGTCAACTTTTGTTTTTCAAAGTTTACAAGAAATTTAACTTTTCCTTTATCTTAAAATCAGTTTTTCTAAGATCTTTAGGAAATAAATTTTTATAATGTTACAAACAGTTGGTAGAGAAAAGATTTTTAAAAATACCTTTTAATTTATAAAATAAAACTGAAGAAAATTAAATTTAAAGTTAATTAAATCTGTCTTTTAAATTAAAAACTAATTGTAAAAGATTTGTTTTTAAAAGTGGCTTAAAATTTGTTTATGATGTGACTAAAGAAATTTTATTATAGTTTGCTAGAAAATTAGATTAAGGCATTTTTAAAACTTACTGCTGATAGAAAAACAAACTTCGATTTGTTTAATATCTTAAAAAAAAATAATTTAACCCTAAATTTTAAGTTTACTAAAATTTAAACAAAACTTTTTCTATAGTAAGATTAATGTATATTCACAGTATGAACTTGCTATTTTCTATTTGTTTTATTTTAACTATTGTTTTTAAATTTTTTTTGTTGTTATATAATTTAAAAAATTATTTTGTTTATATTTCTTACTTTTATTATGAATTTAATTTTATTTTTGTAGCAGTTACTTATTGCTATTTTTACTAGGATTTGTTTGTTCCTGAATCATTATCACTATAAGTTAGGTTTAGCTTTACGATTTGTTTACAGATTGTTAGCATTTTCCTTGTAGAAAAATATATGATAACTGTTATACTACTGCGGCGCATTACTCTCGTTGTTTTATTTTTATAGTCTAAATTGTTATAAAGTTTATGAATTTATAATTTTTTTTTTTTTATGGAGTTTTTTTTATCAAAATCGTTGCAGTTTTGCGCTTACGCAGTCTAGTATAAATGGTAATTGGTATTCAAAATTTCTTTAACTTTTCGAGTACTGATAAACATAGTTGAAAAAATGCAAATTAAACAGAGAATATATAAAATGAAAGATAAAGATACTAAATATTTTTTTTCTTTATTTTTTTTTAGGTGGCACGCATGCGCCAGTGTCCCTCCCCACGCTACGCCCCTGCTTGAGTAGGCTTAGTATTAGTGGCAAGGAGTGGTATGTTTGTTAGGCGGTAGCAGATATTTACAAGTAGTAAAAAAGGTCTTTGTTTTATGTTTTTTAAAGACTAAGTTAGTGAAATAAAAAATATTGATTACAAAAAACAGTTAGTAAACAAAATTTGTTTGTAAAATAATAGTTTTAACAGTTTTAAAACAATATAACAAGTTGTTAGGTTTTTTAGGATTTTTTTGCTCCAATTCTCCTGTGGAATTTAATTTAAGCCAAATGTAAACAAAAACCTAATGAAAAAATCAAAAAAAAAACCTATTTTGTATTTTAATTATGATTTAGTTTAACTTTTGTCTGCTTTCCAGTCTATTAAAAAAAATATGTTTCTGTGTCTGCATGAGTTCATTAATTCTGTTCTTTTGTTGATGCAGTTTGTACCTGATTCAAGTATTAATAATGCTTCTTTCAAGCACAATCTGCATGTCATAATTCCTGGTTTTGATGTTTTCTCTCTTTGTAATATTTTCCAACTTATTTTGTATTTCTTATTTTCTTTTTTTTTTAATTTATGGGTTAATTTTGAGAGTTTAGTTGCTTGTTTATACTGGAGATAGTTTTTGTCATTTTGATTGCTTTTTATTGTTGTGTTGTGTGTAGATATACGTTTTTTTAGTTGATTAGCACTTAAGTTAAATTTAAAACATTAAGTTCTTAAATAACAGTATAATTAACTAACATTGATATATGCAGTTTCATATTTTACTTTTTGCTTGAAAAGGTCGTAATCTCTTGCCACCGAAACCGGTCGCGAATAAAATATACATTTTGCATTAATCTATTAATTAAGCTCTTTACATCCCAGTAAATTGAGCATTCTTTTTTAATTAGGCAAATAACTGTAAAACTTATTAAAAAAATAATTTACTTATGCTATAAAACTATGTAAAAAAGAACTAAAGCCGTGCAAATATGGAACTTTTCTAAAAAAAAATTTTAAGCATATAATATTAAAAAAAAATTTTAAGTAAAAAAATTAATACTAACATTCTAAGACTCAATTATTTAAGTATGTTAATAATAAAAAGAGTACTTTTGGACAAAAATGTTGCAAAGTGAAAAAATGCAAAAAAAAAAGCATTAAATTTTTAAAGGGGCCCGACTACAAAAGTAAAACCCCAATTCGATGAAAATTATTAGGAAAAGCTAAGCAAAAGAACGTTATTTAGAAAAAAAGTTTAAGTTAGTATTTAAGAAATTGAAAATAATTGGTTATATAGTTTGGTTAAAAAAAAAAGTTACAAAAAAATCCATTTAAGCCAATTTACGCTCGTTCAAAAAAATATTTATCGATATCTTGCGTAAATAAAAAGATTGAAATTGAAAACGTTTAATACGTAACAAAGTTTAGGACTTTTTTTTAGATTCATGTAAATCAAAGTTTCGTTTTGTAATAATATCATATTGTAAAATACATAAATATCAATTTTACAGTACAGAATTTTAAAAATCTGTGAGAAATAAACATACAGTAACCTCTCGCTTGTTTACGCACATTATGTCTACAAAAAAAAAAGTCGTAAAGAAACGAGAGATCGTTAAGTTAAGAGAAGTACCAAATATACTTACTATAACGGCTCTTTTTTGATTTTGCTTTTAATTAAATGTAGACTAAGGGTTTTACGAATTTTAAAAATTTGTTTACAATATTCACAAGTGTGAAGACAAAAGTTAAACTATACATTTATTAAAAAAATATTAAAATTCATGTAAAATATTAAAACTTGTAAATAAATTTAACTAAATTTAATAACAAGTAGATTTTATCCTTTTCTATATGTGACTTGTTTGATACTTAATATTTCTATCTGTTCTACTTAGCAAATTAAATTTATAAATAAGCATTAACATAAGCATAATTTATATATTTACAATTAAGAAATTGTGTAGTGTCTATATATAAGTTTGTTTTTATAGCCTTTTACAAAAATATGCATTTAGTGATGTAATGGTTTTCTTCTTTTAAACAAAAATATATAAAGCATAAGAATGTTTAATAAAAAATATTTTTGTTACAATAACTTTTTTAAATTTGACCTTTGCCCTTTATAAGGATAAATCTGTCTTGAATTGTATTAAAGACATTTTAATTGATCTTTTTAGAAGGAATGAAATTTCATGCTATAAGAATTTGAAGAGTTGAAAAAAGTATCACTGCTACTTTTTGCTAGGAGGTTTCATTAGATTTCTTTTTTAGATGTTTATTGATGTATGAGGCAAGATGGCTGTATTATTTAATTGTGTTTTAAACTCTCATTATTTCATTATACTTTCATCATTTAACAAAGACATATTTCTTTAAAGTTAATGAAACTATTATTGTTAACAAAATTTCTAATACAATGATGTATAACTAAATGTTTACCAGTTACTCAATGTACATAAAGTTTCTAAAGTCTAAAAATATAGAGAGCTGAGTTAGCATTTGAAAACGTATTTTTATTTGAAGATATACAATAATTCTAACTTGTGCAAATTTAAAATAAAGCAATGGTTTTTAATATTTTAGAATTTTTAAATGCATAACAAAACGAGAATGCGTTACGTCATAAGTGCGTAAATATGCGATAGGTTACTGTAAATAGTTTTAATCGAAATTTTTTATCAAACAAATAAACTTGTTTCAATAGAACAAAATAGAATTATTAGATTTTATATCAAGTGTTACAAACAAATAACTACTAGTTTTCATTAAATAAATTAAAAATTTTAAAGGACGACAATCTTCTACAAATCAGTTTTAATATACGTAAATTATCAGTTTACAATCTTTTCACACTATTATCTTAGAACTATATATGATAACAAAACCTACTTAAAAAATTACTATGGTAGATTAAAAAATACCAAAAAACATTTAGATATTTTTTTTCACAAAAATTATCAGTAATTTTTTTTATTTTGCGTCTAGAGATATAAATATTATACTAGGTAATAGGTGTGTATCTATGAAAGATATCAATAAAAGTTCAATTAAGACTAAAAATGAGAAAAGAAAATTTAAGGTGTAATGGTTTTAAAAAACATAAAAATTTTGTTTTAAATATATATTATCTGAAGTATTTTATTCCTCAAATATAATAGTTTTAACAGGTATTTATTAACACACAAATAATAACAAGGTTATCACTAATTTTACAAACTTAATTTACAATTTTACAAAGGTATTTAAAAGTTATACATGTTTAAAACTAATATAGGAACCAATCAAGCAAAAACCTTGGGCCTTAAAACATATTTAAGCTAGTAGGAACTAGAGCAAAACATTAAACTTAAATTTATTTATGACAAGTATTTTGTAATATTGTTTTTTCAATGAATAAGTAAGTAGTGATGTGCATATTTAATTTAATTTGTTAAAAAAATCTTCAATATTCTAATGGTAAAATTTTTATAAAACATACATGCTAAGCACTTATAATTAATTTTTTTTATATATTCGGCATAAAATAAACTATTAAGTTTAAGTTTTATCTTTGTGTGATAAAGACTGTTTGCATATGAGTGAGCTACTTTATTGGTCTTTATTGGTCTGCAAGCCACAATAGTATAAAAAAATTTGTACCAAAAGTACAAAAACGTCTTTAAAAAAATAAATTTAATGCAAATAACAAGGTTAAAGTTTATAAAAAAATCTTAACTCTCCTTAATAAGCAAACAGACTTATACAATTCCAGGGTTGCCACAGACTAAAAAAAAAAATTGGACTTTTCCTGACTTTTCTTAATCAAGCTCTTTATTCAAACCCTTTCTAACTTAAAACTATATTAAACTTTCAATATTGTTTTCATACCGGTTATAAATAATAGTTTTCATTGCTGAATTCAATAGACTTACTCCCGCTACATGACTTTAAACATCTATGTATGATTAATAAATTTGCAATAAACAGCTCTATCAGCAAAATAATTGTATTTTATAAATTTTAAACACAACTTGTCTGAAAAAAGCTACAATATCTTAGCATTTCCTAACATTAATGTACCTAAACAAACGAACACATATATAAGTATTCTATAATTAAAACCTAAAAACAATAACGAACTTTTCAAACTAAAACAATAAAAATATGCAGAACTTAATCAAAACTACTACTTACTCACATTTTTTTAAAACAAAAATTATTTAAGTTAAACTACAAAAACATAGTCAACTTAGTATAGCAATTAATATCTCTAAACATTTTTCTCTATGCATTTCCTAGATAATGTTCAATATCTATTTAATATCAAGAAAAAAGAACTTTATTAAACTCAAAACAGCTTATACCAAACTTGTCATGATTTGTTTTTACTAGATTAAAGCTTTTTAAACGAGAGAGTTGTTAAGCACGCGCTCTAGTAAACAAAAGAAAAAAGAAGTTTAAAAGGTGAGTAAATAAGCTTAAGAAGAAGTTTGCAATGTACTTTTTCGCATTTCTAAACTATATTTTCCTTTCTTTTATGGGTTTAAAATGTTTAAATAACTTTTTGTTTATTAAATATTTCTCTGTTGTTATTTGTGGTTGCTTTTATTTAATCAAAACTTTAATAACTTCAATAATAAAATTTACTCAATAATAACTGCAACACTGAAAATGAAATATTTTCTATGGGTTAAAATATGTATTATTTTTATGGTAATATTGTTTGTTTTTTAAAAGACTCATAAAGCTTATGCAGTATAGGAGATTATGAGTTTATTTAACAGACGAATAAAAAAAGAAATATAAACAATAATTCTACATTTTAATCCCCAATGAGCTAAATCTAACAATCAAAAATCGATATATTTAAAGCCAGACATCTAATTTGTAATCTAAATTCATTAAAAAGTAGATTTTTAAATAAATTTTGACAAACTAAGCAATTTTAGTGCAATAAAAACTATGTGAATAATCTTCTAATTTAAAATCTAACTGTAAATTTTTACTAAAACAAATTTTTGTTTATTGTTACAGAAAAGTTGTTTTTTACTAAAAAAGTACTTTGAGTGCCGTATTTGGCCCGAAAACCTTAGTTAATCTAAACTTGTTTTAGCTTATACCATTGAAATTCAAAAGTTTTTTATCGAAATAAACGGTTTGCTCATACTAATTCAGTAATCAGACCACTAGCCTTCGGTAGACTGAGGTTAACACAAAAACTGATGGAAATAAATATTTTAAAAATTAAAACTAATAGAAAAACGAAAACTTTCTGTAATATTTTTATTAAATTACTAACGAAATATAAGCATAATTTTAAAAAATATTATGACGTAAAAATCAAGATGCTGCGTCATTGTCCATTCCCTGCGAACTTCATCGTGTGTATTGCGTATTATTAGGTACTGATCGGCTAGTTTTGGCAACAGGGGTCGATGGGGATTGTAGTTGGTCAGAAATTACCGGATGGCGAGCAGCAATGTGGCGACCGTGTTGCCGGAAACTGGATTGACTTTGAAGACGTCCACGGTCATCTTGCCCTTTCAGTTTACTTTTCAGTGGTTCACTCTGACTAGGAAGGTCACTTTTGGCAGCTGGAACGGCTACTTTTTGTGGAAGACAAAGCTCAGTACACAGTTGCTTTCCTGGCTTCCATTGGCTTTGATTTTTTTCAAGAAGAACTCTACTTTGAACTAGGCGTGCATAATCATGTTCTTCTTCGATTCTGTTCTTCTTTCTAGAAAATCTTTTAGACCACTTTTTGTATCTCATCACAGCTTTATTTTATTATAATCAAAAAAAACTTAAATACATGAAACAAGCAAAGCATTAACGAACAATTTAACATAATTTTCGTATTTAACACAAAATTTAAACGTGAAATATTTTCAAATACAGAAAAATTTTGAAAACTTATTTTGTTAAGTAAAACGTTTTAAACTTTTACTTTCTTTACTTAAAAATAACTTAGCTAAATTTAGTTTTAAAATACTAATAATTAACTTTCAGGTTATACAATAACTAGCTAAACCCCTTTAAGTAGTAAAGTAAAAATTAAATCAAATATCTTTTTTATCAATAGTTGAATTAGTTCATATATTTGTTTAAAAAGTTAATTAAGAAATAGCTAGCTACATTATAAATTAACAATAAATTATCTAGTTTTAATTAATTTTCTAGAAAAAAGTTATCATTATGAATGCTGCTTCATAAGAAAATGCAAAATGAAGTAATGATATGAAGCTATGGAAGTGAAACTCTTAGATATTTAAAGTTCACATTAATGATTTTTTATTAACTTAACTAGTAAGACATTTGCTAATTAAATCAAAAGTAATTTGCATGTTACTTCACTATTGTTGTTTCCATGCAGCACATTAGCAGATTAGATTTTTAAAGGAAAGTTTTAATTTTAATAATAAAATTCTTCAAAATATTATATGAAAGTTAAAAGTATTTTTAAACTACTGCATAGTGTTAGAATTTTTTAAAAGTATATTTAAAATAACTAATAAATATAATCTTAATATTTTAACTACAATATTTTTAACGTTTTTATCAAATAAATAATACTATTTTCTTTAAATAAAACGGCAAATTTAATAAGATAAACAGGTATATACTTTATAAGAATGGTAATGTCCTAAGTAATTTCTTTAAATCTCAACTTTCTATTTAAAACGATTTGTATTCTCGTATGTTAAAACAATGTTTTAATGTCTTTATGTTAGTTTCAAGGTAAAATTCTTTTTTTAGATAAACAACTTACATAAGTTTAATAAAATCAAAAACTTTGATAGGTTTTACGATAATAAAAACAGTTTATAAATTTTTCAAGTTTAATGTATAAAATATCAACTGACCGAAGACTACATATTTTACATCAGGGTTGTTTATTATAAGATCAAAGTTTTAATGGGTTTTAACATGCTTTCAGTAGACTCATTTTCAAATTTCTCAAAAAAAAAAGCGTTCAAAGAATTTGGTTTCATTATTTCCCTTTCTCTTAGTTTTTAAAGCAAGCAAAGCTGTTAAATAAATAAATTTTCCAGTAATTATTTTTAGTCATATTTTATAAAAAAATAGTAATAAATATTATTTAGAATACATTAATAGTTAGTTTTTGTTCTAAAGTTTTGTTAACAAACAGAAATTAAAATAAGTTTAGTATTTAAAACAGTGTATAATAACATAATATGTATAATATAGTGAAAGAACGTAAACAAGAGTTTTATTAGTAGTAACATTTTTGAATAATCGTCTTTTTATAACTAAGTAATTACTTTTCATTTTTTAACTTTACTTATTTAAATTTTTTTAATAATATATATACTCAATTTAATCAAAGATATTGTAATATAAAAAAAGAAGTTTGTATTTTTTTAATAACTTTTAATGCTGTAGTTATGTATATAAATTATGTTCGGTAAAAAAAAACCTTAATTTCAAAAAGCAACTTGGGTGTATACTATTTATATAAGTAATTTTTTATTTTTTAGCTAAGTAACTGTATATCAATAAGCAATATATGCTTTATGTGTTAGGTTTTTAAAAACATGTATTTTAAAACACTTGATAATTTTAAAAGTATTATAAGGTAGTAACCAGGGGCGTAGCGTGGGGAGGGATACTGGCGCTTGCGTGTCACCCAAAAAAAAAAGAAAGTAAGTAAAAATAAGATAAAATCTTTATCCTTTATTGTTTATTTTTCTGCTTAATTTGAATTTTTCAAGTTTTATTATTTAGTATTCAAAAAGTTAAACGAAACTTTAAATACCAATTAGGTTAGGGAAATTACCCAATTTTGCTTACCAAAAATTTACAATTTGAAAATCCGCTCTGCGGTGAAACTAAGTAAATGTTTATCTTAAAAATAATAAATTATTAATTATCAATCTCCTATTAGTGGATAGATTACTGTGTCCTATCTATTTGATCTAAACTCTATAGTGAAATTACCCAATATACTGATTCGAAGCGCAAGCAAAAGTGCGCACCGATGTTGATGAAAAACTTCATAAGGAAAAAATTTATAATCTTATAAAAATAATGACTCAAAAAGAACGCAACAAGTTAGTGCACCGCAGAAGTGTAACTTTATGACAGATATTTCTACAAAAAGTTTAAAAAAATACGTCACGCTTAAAAAATATTAAACAATTTTAGAATTTTTTTTTTATGCTACAATAAATGTCAAGATTACTGATAGTTTCTAATTTTTGTTTTTGTAAACGTAAAATAAACAGCCTGTAAGTCTATGAGAAATAAACTTTGTTTTAGATTTTCATTATAAACAAGTACAATCAGATAAATTAAATTTAAAATGTTAACTTTTAACTATTTTACAAAGTTTAAATAAATTGTAATAACAGTTATAAAGTCGGTCTATTTTAACTTCTGTGTAACTTAATATAAATTATGTGCAATGAGATGCTGTTATCACTGTTGTAATGTATATTAAAGAGATTGATGTTTTTTTCTTAAACTAAACAGAAACTTCCGTTTCATTGAATATATTCATTTTTAAAGATATAAAGTTTACTGTAAGTAGTAAAAACCATTTTTGTACATTAAGTTAACATTTGTACAAGTATAAGAAATTTTAATAAAATGCATTTTTTTTTTGTTTAATTTTGTAACATAAAAATATTTTTTAAAACAGTTACTTCGAACTTATTATACTTAATAATTTTTTTTTAATTGTATTACTTTTAAAAAGATCTTTTTATAGCTAATTACGAAAGTTTTAATTTAGGGGATTTTTATGAGAGAAAAAAGTTTCGCACCCCCTGACCAAAATACCACGCTACGCCACTGGTAGTAACTTAATTCAAATTTTTGAAATAAACACAACTATAAAAACTTCATTATAACGTTTACTAAAGTATTTACTCTTTTGCTTTAAATATAGAAAAATAAACACTTTTAAACTAACTTGGTAAAGTTATAAGAAAATGTGTACTCTAATTTAAATTTTGTAATAGTTGATATGATATCAAATACTTAAGTACTTCAATAAATTAATTGTTTTCGACGAAATGAATACAAAACGAATACAAATACAATCTAGTTCAAAAGTTTTTTTTAGTTTTCTATTACAGGAAACTAAATAAATGTCAACTAAGATCTAAAAAAACCAGCTAAGTTTAAAACAAAGTTTTAAAGTTATTCGAGCTTTATATAATATAACCACACTGGCTTTAGTTATTCTGAGTCTAGTTAAACGTTTCAAGCTAACCTAAATTGAACCTACTCTCTCATTGGCTTATCATAATCTTGCAAAATTAATGTATAAAAATCTTCTTAATTTAAACCATGAAATTTGCGCTAATTTATTGCTCTTTTTATTCTTACCTTAAATTAAAAATGACTCAAAAAATAAACATCAAGTAAAATCTGAAATACCTACTTTTTTATTTCATAAATTAAGTTTATCTTTCTACTAAAAATTAACGATATTAAGATTATTTTAATTTAAAGTATTCAAAATTGTTTTTGTTTAAAATCATAAAACGTGTATTTATTTAGTTTATTTAAATTAAGATTATAAATATGAATTAATAAATCGCGGTACGTTATTATATGGTTCTACGTAAAACTTCAAATAAAAACTTTTATTAAAAAAGCACTGACATGGTCTTTGACCAAAACTTAGTTTGTAAAATGAATTCTTAAAAGAAAAATTCATAAAAAATTTACATAAAAATTTCAATAAAATCTACCACACTTTATTTATTCGAAAGATCTTGCGTTTTAAAGCAAATTTAAGTTCAAAATTGATTGATTGTTGAAATTTTGCACTTCATAAGTATATCTGTGAAAATATATCGCCGTGCGTAAGTGACGCTTTGCAAATATGTCGCCATACAAATGTAACGTCGTAAAAAATTTTTGACCTGTAAAAATGTCGCTGTGCAAAAGTGACTATCCGTGCAAAAGAGTCGTCGTGCAAAAGTGACGCTCGTGCAAAAGTGATTCCTCTTGCAAAAGTGACACCCACCCTTTTATGCATTTCTTAACTACATTTTTCTTTATTTTTATGGGTTTGAAATATTTGAATAACTTTTTGTTGATTAAATATTTCTCTATTGTTATTTGTGATTACTTTTATTAAATCAAAAATATATTAACTTCAATAATAAAATTTACTGAATAATAATTAAAACATTGAAAATTAAATATTTCCTATGAACTGAAAAATTTTTTATTTCTACTGTAACTTAACATTTTAATTTTATGATGCTTGCTTAAATTGAATAATAACTAATTTGATTTTATTTAAAATTTACCTACTTATAAATAATTCTATTTTACTAAGCACGATTGTTAACAATTATTGACCAACCTCAAACTAAATTTTATTAACTTTATGTAAGATAAGTTCAAAAGGTGCTTAATTGATTTATTTTTACAAAACAGTTTTTTTTAACATGAATAAATAAGTGTTGTCATTTAAATTTTAGTCATAACATTTTATAAACAATATAAAAACCATGATTTTACAAACTAACAAATAAGGGGTAAATGTTTACAACTAAAAAACTTTTATATTTATGAACTTAAAATCAGTGTATTTTTTCAACTTTTTTATTGTAGCTTAAAGAAAAATTCACAATGCACAAAAAGTTTTGAATATAATAAAACTGTTATATTCACATTAAAATTTACAAAAAGATACGTTTTTTTTATTAAAGAAACAAAAGAATTGGAAAAACTTTCAAAGAAACAACTTAAAGTATAAACTGTAAACTTTAACAAAATTAATTCATGACTTTTGCTTAAAGAATTGTTTTGTATGATATTAATAAAAAAACTCTAAAACATACTTACTGTTTGTTAATATTTTATATTTAAAGTGTTAACTTTCAACTATGAATAATAAAAAAAAAACATTTTTAAACAATATCTAAAACGTTAAAACTTTATCAGCTTTGACAAAAAGAAAACATTCGAAAACAAATATTATAATACTTGATATATAGCTTGTTTAAGTGATTTGTAACATTGTTCTACATAATAAAGTGTTAAATTTAAACACATTGATTTGCACTAAAAACAGTTTTTTTTGCGGATTGAAAAAGCTTGAACTCTGCAACTGACAAATTTTCTTTAACATTATCAATTTAGTCCAGGGTTTCTCATAGTGGGCGATTTTAGTAATTCGGGGGGCAATAATTGGTAAGGTGGCGAAAAGGGGGAGATTTTAAAATTTTAGGCTGTCATAAGATTTTTATTTTTTTTTTATTGCTATTTTACTAATTTTAGCTAGCTATTAATTATTTGACCCTGAGGTAAAACTTAAACGAAAACATTCATTTTATTTATGTAAAAAAAGGAATAAAATAATTATGTGCTTATGACTCCTACTTTCAAGTAAATACTATATTTTCATTCATATATTTCCTTATTAAATAATTACATAGATCATAGACTATTGGAATCCCTTTCACTATTTTATAACCTGACATATATGTTATTTGGGATCATAAATAGTTTGTAAAAATCTATGTTATTTATTATTAAACTATTACCTCATGATATTTGTAGTTGTATTTGAAAAGTCACTAAATTAGACTAAGAAATAAAACTATACAAGAATGCTAATTTACCTAGAAACCTGGAAAAACCTGGAATTTGACAATTTAGGCAAAAAAAAAAACTGGGAAAAATCTGGAATTTTTAACAATTTTAATATATTAAGTAGTAAAATTTAGATTTGACACAAAAAAGCTATTATATAGATAAATATATGGATCCCCTCGAGTCAGATACTTTTGAAGTAAACGACTTACAGGAAACCTTCAGGAATTAAAAACTGACCTTGAACTTAAAGTAAATTCTTTCAAAGAACGATTTGAAAGCTTTTGGACTCATTTCAGTTTGGACTCATTCAGTTTTTAGATTTTTAAGTAATTTTAATAGAAACTTATAGTACATCTACATTAAAAAATAATAGGAAAGAATCTGTATGATCTAATTATTTTTACTGCTTTAGCTCAAGTAACGGCTGCCCTTTTAAGTCACGGGCTAACTTTTTAGAAAAAAATTGCTCACATGCCACAGTTTATAGAAAAAAAATCTTCTGCGGGCAGCCGTTATCTAAATTCATTAAAAAATAGGTTTTTAATCAAAATTGTGACAATCTAAGCAATTGTAGTGCAGTAAAAACTATGTAAATAATCTTCTATTTAAAAATCTAACTGTAAATTTTTACAACAACATTTTAATTGTTTATTGTTACAGAATAATTGCTTAAGTACTTTGAGGGCCGTATTTAGCCCGAAAACCTTAGTTAATCTACCCTTGTTTTAGCTTATACCCTTGAAATTCAAAGGTTTTATAAACGGTTTGGTCATACAAATTCAATAACCAGACCACTAGCCTTCGGTAGACTGAGATTAACACAAAAATGCTGATGAAATAAACGTTTTAAAAATTAAAACTAATATAAAAACGAAAACTTTTAGTAATTTTTTTATTAAGTTACTAACGAAATACAAACATAATTTTTAAAAATATTATGACGTAAAAATCAAGATGCTGCGTCATTGTCCATTCCCTGCGAACTTCATCGTGCGTATAGCGTATTATTAGGTACTGATCCGCTAGTTTTGGCAACAGGGGTCGATGGGGATTGTAGTTGGTCAGAAATTACCGGATGGCGAGCAGCAATGTGGCGACCGTGTTGCCGGAAACTGGATTGACTTTGAAGACGTCCACGGTCATCTTGCCCTTTCTGTTTACTTTTCAGTGGTTCACTCTGACTAGGAAGGTCACTTTTGGCAGCTGGAACGGCTAGTTTTTGTGGAAGACAAAGCTCAGTACACAGTTGCTTTCCTGGCTTCCATTGGCTTTGATTTTTTTCACGAAGAACTCTACTTTGAACTAGGCGTGCATAATCATGTTCTTCTTCGATTCTGTTCTTCTTTCTAGAAAATCTTTTAGACCACTTTTTGTATCTCATCACAGCTTTATTTTATTATATTCAAAAAAAAACTTAATTACATGAAACAAGCAAAGCATTAGCAAACAATTTACCATAATTTTCGTAATTAACACAAAATTTAAAAATGAAACATTTTCAAATTTTAAAAAATTTCAAAACTTATTTTTTTAAGTAAAAAGTTTTAAACTTTTACTTTCTTTACTTAAAAATAACTAAGCTAAATTTAGTTTTAAAAAACTAATAATTAATTTTCAGCTTATACAATAACTAACTAAACCTCTTTATACAGTAAAGTAAAAATTAAATCAATATTTTTTTCTACTAATAGTTGAATAAGTTTACATATAAGTTTCAGAAGTTAATTAAAGAAATAGCTAGCTACATTATAAATTAAAAATAAATTATCTAGATTTAATTAATTATCTAGAAAAAAGTTATCATTATGATAGCTGCTTTATATGAAAATATAAAATGAAGTTATGATATGAAGCTTTGAAAGTGAAATTCTTAGATATTTAAAGTTCACATTAATGATTTTTTATTAACTTAACTAGTAAGACATTTGCTAATTAAATCAAAAGTAATTTGCATGTTACTTCACTATTGTTGTTTCCATGCAGCACATTAGCAGATTAGATTTAAAAAGGAAAGTTTTAATTTTAATAATAAAATTCTTCAAATTATTATATTAAAAATAAAAGTATTTTTAAACTACTGCATAGTGTTTGAATTTTTTTTTAAAGATATTTAAAATGAATAATAGTTATAATATTAATATTTTAACTAAAATTATTTTTTACGTTTTTATTAAATAAATAATACTATTTTCTTTAAATAGTATTAAAAACGGCAAGTTTAATAAGATAAATAGGTATGTACTTTATAAGAATGGTAATGTCCTAAGTAATATCTCAACTTTCTATTTAAAACGATTTGTATTCTTCTATGTTAAAACAATGTTTTTATGTCTTTATGTTAGTTTTAAGGTAAAATTCTTGTTTGAGATAAATAACTCACATAAGTTAAATAAAATCGAAAACTTTGTTAGGTTTTACGATAACAAAAACAGTTTATAAAGCTTTCAAGTTTAATGTATAAAAAATCTACTGACCGAAGACTACATATTTTACATCAGGGTTGTTTTTTATAAGATCAAAGTTTTAATGGGTTTTAACATGCTTTCAGTAGACTCATTTTCAAATTTCTCAAAAAAAAAAAGCGTTCAAAGAATTTGGTTTCATTATTTTCCTTTCTCTTAGTTTTTAAAGCAAGCAAAGCTGTTAAATAAATAAATTTTCCAGTAATTATTTTTAGTCATATTTTATAAAAAAATAGTAATAAATATTATTTAGAATACATTAATAGTTATTTTTTGTTCTAAAGTTTTGTTAACAAACAGAAATTAAAATAAGTTTAGTATTTAAAACAGTGTATAATAACATAATATGTATAATATAGTGAAAGAACGTAAACAAGAGTTTTAAAGTAGTAACATTTTCGAATAATCGTTTTTGTATAACTAAGTTAGTTTTCATTTATTTACTTTACTTATTTTAAATTTTTTTAATAATATACATACTCAATTTAATCAAAGATATTGTAATATAAAAAAAGAAGTTTGTATTTTTTTTAATAACTTTTAATGCTGTAGTTATATATATGAATTATTTTCGGTAAAAAAAGCCTTAATTTCAAAAAGCAACTTGGGTCTATACTATTTATAAAAGTTATTTTTTATTTTTTATCTAAGTAACTGTATATCAATAAGCAATATATGCTTTATGTGTTAGATTTTTAAAAACATGTATTTTAAAACACTTGATAATTTTAAAAGTATTATAAGGTAGTAACTAGAGGCGTAGCGTGGGGAGGGACACTGGCGCATGCGTGTCACCCAAAAAAAAAAGAAAGTAAGTAAAAATAAGATAAACTCTTTATCCTTTATTGTTTATTTTTTCTGCTTAATTTGAGTTTTTCAAGTTTCTTTATCTAGTATTCAAAAAGTTAAACGAAACTTTAAATACAAATTAGGTTAGGGAAATTACCCTTTTTTTTTTACCCAAAGTTTACAATTCGAAAATCCGCGCTGGAGTGAAACTGAGTAATTAAAAGTTAATTCTTAAGATATTCTATTTATTAAGAATTTTATTTATTGTTTTACAAGAAGTTTATTCTTAAAATAAGTTTATTCTTAAAAATAATAAATTATCAATAATCACTCTCCTATTAATAGATAGATTACTGTGTCCTATCTATTTGATCTAAACTCTATAGTTAAATTACCCAATATACTGATTCGATGCGAAAACAAGAGCGCGCCGATGTTGATGAAAAACTTCATAAGAAAAAAATTTATAATACTATAAGAATTATGACTCAAAAAGAACGCAAAAAGTTAGTGCACCGCAGTAGTGTAACTTTAAGACATTTTTCTACAAAAAGTTTAAAAAAATACGTAACGCTCAAAGAAAAATTAAACAATTTTAGATTTTTTTTTATGCTACAATGAATGTCACGATTACTGATAGTTTCTGATTTTTGTTCTTGTAAACGTAAAAGAAACAGCCTGTAGGTCTATGAGAAATAAACTTTGTTCGATATTTTCATTTTAAACAAGTACAATCAGATAAATTAAATTTAAAATGTATACTTTTAACTATTTTACTAAGTTTAAATAAATTGTAATAAAAGTTATAAAGTCAGTCTATTTTAACTTTTGTGTAACTTTAAACAAATTATGTGCAATAAGGTGCTGTTATTACTGTTGTAATGCATATTAAAGAGATTGATGTTTTTTTCTCAAAATAAACAGATATTTCTGTTTCATTGAATGTATTCATTTTTAAAGATATAAAATTTACTGTAAGTAGTAAAAACCATTTTTATATAGTAAGTTTACATTTGTGCAAGTATAAGAAATTCTAATAAAATGCATACATTTTTTTGTTTAATTTTGTATCATAAAAATATTTTTTAAAACAGTTACTTCGAACTTATTATACTTAATAAATTTATTTTAATTGTATTACTTTTAAAAAGATCTTTTTATAGCTAATTACGAAAGTTTTAATTTAGGGGATTTTTATGAGAGAAAAAATTTCGCTCCACCTGACCAAAATACCACGCTACACCACTGGTAGTAACTTAATTCAAATTTTTGAAATAAACACAACTATAAAAACTTCATTATAACGTTTACTAAAGTATTTACTCTTTTGCTTTAAATATAGAAAAATAAACACTTTTAAACTAACTTGGTAAAGTTATAAGAAAATATGTACTCTAATTTAAATTTTGTAATAGTTGATATGATATCAAATACTTAAGTACTTCAATAAATTAATTGTTTTCGACGAAATGAATACAAAAAGAATACAAATACAATCTAGTTCAAAAGTTTTTTTTTAGTTTTCTATTACAGGAAACTAAATAAATGTCAACTAAGATCTAAAAAAAAACCAGCTAAGTTTAAAACAAAGTTTTAAAATTATTGGAGCTTTATATAATATAACCACACTGGCCTGAGTTATTCTGAGTCTAGTTAAACGTTTTAAGCTAACCTAAATTGAACCTACTCTCTCATTGGCTTATCATAATCTTGCAAAATTAATGTATAAAAATCTTCTTAATTTAAACCATGAAATTTGCGCTAATTTATTGCTCTTTTTATTCTCACCTTATATTAAAAATGATTCAAAAAATAAACATCAAGTAAAATCTGAAATACCTACTTTTTTATTTCATAAATTAAGTTTATCTTTCTACTAAAAATTAACGATATTAAGATTATTTTAATTTAAAGTATTCAAAATTGTTTTTGTTTAAAATCATAAAACGTGTATTTATTTAGTTTATTTAAATTAAGATTATAAATATGAATTAATAAATCGCGGTACGTTATTATATTGTTCTACGTAAAACTTCAAATAAAAACTTTTATTAAAAAAGCACTGACAAGGTCTTTGACCAAAACTTAGTTTGTAAAATAAATTCTTAAAAGAATATATTCATAAAAAATTTACATAAAAATTTCAATAAAATCTACCACACTTTATTTATTCGAAAGATCTTGCGTTTTAAAGCAAATTAAAGTTCAAAATTGATTGATTGTTGAAATTTTGCACTTCATAAGTATATCTGTGAAAATATATCGCCGTGCGTAAGTGACGCTTTGCAAATATGTCGCCATACAAATGTAACGTCGTACAAAATTTTTGACCTGTAAAAATGTCGCTGTGCAAAAGTGACTATCCGTGCAAAAGAGTCGTCGTGCAAAAGTGACGCTCGTGCAAAAGTGATTCCTCTTGCAAAAGTGACACCCACCCTTTTATGCATTTCTTAACTACATTTTTCTTTATTTTTATGGGATTGAAATATTTGAATAACTTTTTGTTGATTTAATATTTCTCTATTGTTATTTGTGATTACTTTTATTAAATCAAAAATATATTAACTTCAATAATAAAATTTACTGAATAATAATTAAAACATTGAAAATTAAATATTTCCTATGGACTGAAAAATTTTTTATTTCTACTGTAACTTAACATTTTAATTTTATGATGCTTGCTTAAATTGAATAATAACTAATTTGATTTTATTTAAAATTTACCTACTTATAAATAATTCTATTTTACTAAGCACGATTGTTAACAATTATTGACCAACCTCAAACTAAATTTTATTAACTTTATGTAAGATAAGTTCGAAAGGTGCTTAATTGATTTATTTTTACAAAACAGTTTTTTTTAACATGAATAAATAAGTGTTGTCATTTAAATTTTAGTCATAACATTTTATAAACAATATAAAAACCATGATTTTACAAACTAACAAATAAGGGGTAAATGTTTACAACTAAAAAACTTTCATATCTATGAACTTAAAATCAGTGTATTTTTTCAACTTTTTTATTGTAGCTTAAAGAAAAATTAACAAAGCACAAAAAGTTTTGATTATAATAAAACTGTAATATTCACATTAAAATTTACAAAAAGATACGTTTTTTTTATTAAAGAAACAAAAGAATTGGAAAAACTTTCAAAGAAACAATTTAAAGTATAAACTGTAAACTTTAACAAAATTAATTCATGACTTTTGCTTAAAGAATTGTTTTGTATGATATTAATAAAAAAACTCTAAAACATACTTACTGTTTGTTAATATTTTATATTTAAAGTGTTAACTTTCAACTATGAATAATAAAAAAAAAAACATTTTTAAACAATATCTAAAACGTTAAAACTTTATCAGCTTTGACAAAAAGAAAACATTCGAAAACAAATATTATAATACTTGATATATAGCTTGTTTAAGTGATTTGTAACATTGTTCTACATAAAAATGTGTTAAATTTAAACACATTGATTTGCACTAAAATCAGTTTTTTTTGCGGATTGAAAAAGCTTGAACTCTGCAACTGACAAATTTTCTTTAACATTATCAATTTATTCCAGGGTTTCCCTAAGTGGGCGATTTTAGTAATTCGGGGGGCAATAATTGGTAAGGGGGCGATTTTAAAATTTTAGGCTGTCATAAGATTTTTATTTTTTTTTTATTGCTATTTTACTAATTTTAGCTAGCTATTAATTATTTGACCCTGAGGTAAAACTTAAACGAAAACATTCATTTTATTTATGTAAAAAAAGGAATAAAATAATTATGTGCTTATGACTCCTACTTTCAAGTAAATACTATATTTTCATTCATATATTTCCTCATTAAATAATTACATAGATCATAGACTATTGGAATCCCTTTCACTATTTTATAACCTGACATATATGTTATTTGGGATCATAAATAGTTTGTAAAAATCTATGTTATTTATTATTAAACTATTACCTCATGAAATTTGTAGTTGTATTTGAAAAGTCACTAAATTAGACTAAGAAATAAAACTATACAAGAATGCTAATTTACCTAGAAACCTGGAAAAACCTGGAATTTGACAATTTAGGCAAAAAAAACTGGGAAAAATCTGGAATTTTTAACAATTTTAATATATTAAGTAGTAAAATTTAGATTTGACACAAAAAAGCTATTATATAGATAAATATATGGATCCCCTCGAGTCAGATACTTTTGAAGTAAACGACTTACAGGAAACCTTCAGGAATTAAAAACTGACCTTGAACTTAAAGTAAATTCTATCAAAGAACGATTTGAAAGCTTTTGGACTCATTTCAGTTTGGACTCATTCAGTTTTTAAATTTTTAAGTAATTTTAATAGAAACTTATAGTACATCTACATTAAAAAATGATAGGAAAGAATCTGTATGATCTAATTATTTTTACTGCTTTAGCTCAAGTAACGGCTGCCTTTTTAAGTCACGGGCTAACTTTTTAGAAAAAAATTGCTCACATGCCACAGTTTATAGAAAAAAAATCTTCTGCGGGCAGCCCTTATCTAAATTCATTAAAAAATAGGTTTTTAATCAAAATTGTGACAATCTAAGCAATTGTAGTGCAGTAAAAACTATGTAAATAATCTTCTATTTAAAAATCTAACTGTAAATTTATACAACAACATTTTATTTGTTTATTGTTACAGAATAATTGCTTAAGTACTTTGAGGGCCGTATTTAGCCCGAAAACCTTAGTTAATCTACCCTTGTTTTAGCTTATACCCTTGAAATTCAAAGGTTTTATAAACGGTTTGATCATACAAATTCAATAACAAGACCACTAGCCTTCGGTAGACTGAGATTAACACAAAATGCTGATGAAATAAACGTTTTAAAAATTAAAACTAATATAAAAACGAAAACTTTTAGTAATTTTTTTATTAAGTTACTAACGAAATACAAACATAATTTTTAAAAATATTATGACGTATAAATCAAGATGCTGCGTCATTGTCTATTCCCTGCGAACTTCATCGTGCGTACTGCGTATTATTAGGTACTGATCCGCTAGTTTTGGCAACAGGGGTCGATGGGGATTGTAGTTGGTCAGAAATTACCGGATGGCGAGCAGCAATGTGGCGACCGTGTTGCCGGAAACTGGATTGACTTTGAAGACGTCCACGGTCATCTTGCCCTTTCTGTTTACTTTTCAGTGGTTCATTCTGACTAGGAAGGTCACTTTTGGCAGCTGGAACGGCTACTTTTTGTGGAAGACAAAGCTCAGTACACAGTTGCTTTCCTGGCTTCCATTGGCTTTGATTTTTTTCACGAAGAACTCTACTTTGAACTAGGCGTGCATAATCATGTTCTTCTTCGATTCTGTTCTTCTTTCTAGAAAATCTTTTAGACCACTTTTTGTATCTCATCACAGCTTTATTTTATTATATTCAAAAAAAACTTAATTATATGAAACAAGCAAAGCATTAGCAAACAATTTACCATAATTTTCGTAATTAACACAAAATTTAAAAATGAAACATTTTCAAATTCTAAAAAATTTCAAAACTTATTTTTTTAAGTAAAAAGTTTTAAACTTTTACTTTCTTTACTTAAAAATAAGTAAGCTAAATTTAGTTTTAAAAAACTAATAATTAATTTTCAGCTTATACAATAACTAACTAAACCTCTTTATACAGTAAAGTAAAAATTAAATCAATATTTTTTTCTACTAATAGTTGAATAAGTTTACATATAAGTTTTAGAAGTTAATTAAAGAAATAGCTAGCTACATTATAAATTAACAATAAATTATCTAGATTTAATTAATTCTCTAGAAAAAAGTTATCATTATGATAGCTGCTTTATAAGAAAATATAAAATGAAGTTATGATATGAAGCTTTGAAAGTGAAATTCTTAGATATTTAAAGTTCACATTAATGATTTTTTATTAACTTAACTAGTAAGACATTTGCTAATTAAATCAAAAGTAATTTGCATGTTACTTCACTATTGTTGTTTCCATGCAGCACATTAGCAGATTAGATTTAAAAAGGAAAGTTTTAATTTTAATAATAAAATTCTTCAAATTATTATATTAAAAATAAAAGTATTTTTAAACTACTGCATAGTGTTTGAATTTTTTAAAAAGATATATAAAATGAATAATAATTATAATCTTAAAACTTTAACTACAATTATTTTTTACGTTTTTATTAAATAAATAATACTATTTTCTTTAAATAGTATTAAAAACGGCAAGTTTAATACGATAAATAGGTATGTACTTTATAAGAATGGTAATGTCCTAAGTAATATCTCAACTTTCTATTTAAAACGATTTGTATTCTTCTATGTTAAAACAATGTTTTAATGTCTTTATGTTAGTTTTAAGGTAAAATTCTTGTTTGAGATAAATAACTCACATAAGTTAAATAAAATCGAAAACTTTGTTAGGTTTTACGATAACAAAAACAGTTTATAAAGTTTTTAAGTTTAATGTATAAAAAATCTACTGACCGAAGACTGCATATTTTACATCAGGGTTGTTTTTTATAAGATCAAAGTTTTAATGGGTTTTAACATGCTTTCAGTAGACTCATTTTTAAATTTCTCAAAAAAAAAAGCGTTCAAAGAATTTGGTTTCATTATTTCCCTTTTTTTTAGTTGTTAAAGCAAGCAAAGCTGTAAAATAAATAAATTTTCCAGTAATTATTTTTAGTCATATTTTATAAAAAAATAGTAATAAATATTATTTAGAATACATTAATAGTTAGTTTTTGTTCTAAAGTTTTGTTAACAAACAGAAATTAAAATAAGTTTAGTATTTAAAACAGTGTATAATAACATAATATGTATAATATAGTGAAAGAACGTAAACAAGAGTTTTATTAGTAGTAACATTTTCGAGTAATCGTTTTTGTATAACTAAGTTAGTTTTCATTTATTTACTTTACTTATTTTAAATTTTTTTAATAATATACATACTCAATTTAATCAAAGATATTGTTATATAAAAAAAGAAGTTTGTATTTTTTTAAATAACTTTTAATGCTGTAGTTATATATATGAATTATTTTCGGTAAAAAAAGCCTTAATTTCAAAAAGCAACTTGGGTCTATACTATTTATAAAAGTTATTTTTTATTTTTTATCTAATTAACTGTATATCAATAAGCAATATATGCTTTATGTGTTAGATTTTTAAAAACATGTATTTTAAAACACTTCATAATTTAAAAAGTATTATAAGGTAGTAACTAGAGGCGTAGCGTGGGGAGGGACACTGGCGCATGCGTGTCACCCAAAAAAAAAAGAAAAGAAGTAAAAATAAGATAAACTCTTTATCCTTTATTGTTTTTTTTTTCTGCTTAATTTGAGTTTTTCAAGTTTCTTTATCTAGTATTCAAAAAGTTAACGAAACTTTAAATACAAATTAGGTTAGGGAAATTACCCTTTTTTTTTTACCCAAAGTTTACAATTCGAAAATCCGCGCTGGAGTGAAACTGAGTAATTAAAAGTTAATTCTTAAGATATTCTATTTATTAAGAATTTTATTTATTGTTTTACAAGAAGTTTATTCTTAAAATAAGTTTATTCTTAAAAATAATAAATTATCAATAATCACTCTCCTATTAGTGGATAGATTACTGTGTCCTATCTATTTGATCTAAAATCTATAGTTAAATTACCCAATATACTGATTCGATGCGAAAACAAGAGCGCGCCGATGTTGATGAAAAACTTCATAAGAAAAAAATTTATAATATTATAAGAATTATGACTCAAAAAGAACGCAAAAAGTTAGTGCACCGCAGTAGTATAACTTTAAGACATTTTTCTACAAAAAGTTTAAAAAAATACGTAACGCTCAAAGAAAAATTAAACAATTTTAGATTTTTTTTTATGCTACAATGAATGTCACGATTACTGATAGTTTCTGATTTTTGTTCTTGTAAACGTAAAAGAAAAAGCGTGTAGGTCTATGAGAAATAAACTTTGTTCGAGATTTTCATTTTAAACAAGTACAATCAGATAAGTTAAATTTAAAATGTATACTTTTAACTATTTTACTAAGTTTAAATAAATTGTAATAAAAGTTATAAAGTCAGTCTATTTTAACTTTTGTGTAACTTTAAACAAATTAGTATTCATTTTTAAAGATATAAAATTTACTATAAGTAGTATAAACCATTTTTATATAGTAAGTTTACATTTGTGCAAGTATAAGAAATTCTTATAAAATGCATAATTTTTTTTTTTTAATTTTGTACCATAAAAATATTTTTTAAAACAGTTACTTCGAACTTATTATACTTAATAAATTTATTTTAAATGTATTACTTTTAAAAAGATCTTTTTATAGCTAATTACGAAAGTTTTAATTTAGGGGATTTTTATGAGAGAAAAAATTTCGCACCACCTGACCAAAATACCACGCTACGCCACTGGTAGTAACTTAATTCAAATTTTTGAAATAAACACAACTATAAAAACTTCATTATAACGTTTACTAAAGTATTTACTCTTTTGCTTTAAATATAGAAAAATAAACACTTTTAAACTAACTTGGTAAAGTTATAAGAAAATATGTACTCTAATTTAAATTTTGTAATAGTTGATATGATATCAAATACTTAAATACTTCAATAAATTAATTGTTTTCGACGAAATGAATACAAAACGAATACAAATACAATCTAGTTCAAAAGTTTTTTTTTAGTTTTCTATTACAGGAAACTAAATAAATGTCAACTAAGATCTAAAAAAAACCAGCTAAGTTTAAAACAAAGTTTTAAAGTTATTCGAGCTTTATATAATATAACCACACTGGCCTGAGTTATTCTGAGTCTAGTTAAACGTTTCAAGCTAACCTAAATTGAACCTACTCTCTCATTGGCTTATCATGATCTTGCAAAATTAATGTATAAAAATCTTCTTAATTTAAACCATGAAATTTGCGCTAATTTATTGCTCTTTTTATTCTCACCTTATATTAAAAATGATTCAAAAAATAAACATCAAGTAAAATCTGAAATACCTACTTTTATATTTCATAAATTAAGTTTATCTTTCTGTTTAAAAACTAACGATATTCAGATTATTTTAATTTAAAGTATTCAAAATTGTTTTTGTTTAAAATTATAAAACGTGTATTTATTTAGTTTATTTAAATTAAGATTATAAATATGAATTAATAAATCGCGGTACGTTATTATATTGTTCTACGTAAAACTTCAAATAAAAACTTTTATTAAAAAACTTTATTTAAGCACTGACAAGGTCTTTGACCAAAACTTAGTTTGTAAAATGAATTCTTAAAAGAACCAATTCATAAAAAATTTACATAAAAATTTCAATAAAATCTACCACACTTTATTTATTCGAAAGATCTTGCGTTTTAAAGCAAATTAAAGTTCAAAATTGATTGATTGTTGAAATTTTGCACTTCATAAGTATATCTGTGAAAATATATCGCCGTGCGTAAGTGACGCTTTGCAAATATGTCGCCATACAAATGTAACGTCGTACAAAATTTTTGACCTGTAAAAATGTCGCTGTGCAAAAGTGACTATCCGTGCAAAAGAGTCGTCGTGCAAAAGTGACGCTCGTGCAAAAGTGATTCCTCTTGCAAAAGTGACACCCACCCTTTTATGCATTTCTTAACTACATTTTTCTTTATTTTTATGGGATTGAAATATTTGAATAACTTTTTGTTGATTTAATATTTCTCTATTGTTATTTGTGATTACTTTTATTAAATCAAAAATATATTAACTTCAATAATAAAATTTACTGAATAATAATTAAAACATTGAAAATTAAATATTTCCTATGGACTGAAAAATTTTTTATTTCTACTGTAACTTAACATTTTAATTTTATGATGCTTGCTTAAATTGAATAATAACTAATTTGATTTTATTTAAAATTTACCTACTTATAAATAATTCTATTTTACTAAGCACGATTGTTAACAATTATTGACCAACCTCAAACTAAATTTTATTAACTTTATGTAAGATAAGTTCGAAAGGTGCTTAATTGATTTATTTTTACAAAACAGTTTTTTTTAACATGAATAAATAAGTGTTGTCATTTAAATTTTAGTCATAACATTTTATAAACATTATAAAAACCATGATTTTACAAACTAACAAATAAGGGGTAAATGTTTACAACTAAAAAACTTTCATATCTATGAACTTAAAATCAGTGTATTTTTTCAACTTTTTTATTGTAGCTTAAAGAAAAATTCACAATGCACAAAAAGTTTTGAATATAATAAAACTGTAATATTCACATTAAAATTTACAAAAAGATACGTTTTTTTTATTAAAGAAACAAAAGAATTGGAAAAACTTTCAAAGAAACAACTTAAAGTATAAACTGTAAACTTTAACAAAATTAATTCATGACTTTTGCTTAAAGAATTGTTTTGTATGATATTAATAAAAAAACTCTAAAACATACTTACTGTTTGTTAATATTTTATATTTAAAGTGTTAATGTTCAACTATGAATAATAAAAAAAAAACATTTTTAATCAATATCTAAAACGTTAAAACTTTAAACAGCTTTGACAAAAAGAAAACATTCGAAAACAAATATTATAATACTTGATATATAGCTTGTTTAAGTGATTTGTAACATTGTTCTACATAAAAATGTGTTAAATTTAAACACATTGATTTGCACTAAAATCAGTTTTTTTTGCGGATTGAAAAAGCTTGAACTCTGCAACTGACAAATTTTCTTTAACATTATCAATTTAGTCCAGGGTTTCCCAAAGTGGGCGATTTTAGTAATTCGGGGGGCAATAATTGGTGAGGGGGCGAAAAGGGAGAGATTTTAAAATTTTAGGCTGTCATAAGATTTTTATTTTTTTTTATTGCTATTTTACTAATTTTAGCTAGCTAACAATTATTTGACCCTGAGGTAAAACTTAAACGAAAACATTTATTTTATTTATGTAAAAAAAAGAATAAAAGAATTATGTGCTTATGACTCCTACTTTCAAGTAAATACTATATTTTCATTCATATATTTCCTTATTTAACAATTACATAGATCATAGACTATTGGAATCCCTTTCACTATTTTATAACCTGACATATATGTTATTTGAGACCATAAATAGTTTGTAAAAATCTATGTTATTTATTATTAAACTATTACCTCATGATATTTGTAGTTGTATTTGAAAAGTCACTAAATTAGACTAAGAAATAAAACTATACAAGAATGCTAATTTACCTAGAAACCTGGAAAAACCTGGAATTTGACAATTTAGGCAAAAAAAACTGGGAAAAATCTGGAATTTTTAACAATTTTAATATATTAAGTAGTAAAATTTAGATTTGACACAAAAAAGCTATTATATAGATAAATATATGGATCCCCTCGAGTCAGATACTTTTGAAGTAAACGACTTACAGGAAACCTTCAGGAATTAAAAACTGACCTTGAACTTAAAGTAAAATCTTTTAAAGAACGATATGAAAGCTTTTGGACTTAACAAAAACTAAGGCAGAAGTACCCAATCATTTGAGAGGAATTTAGATTGTTGTGTATAGCTTTTCCTTCTAGCTATGTTGTTGAGGAAGCTTTCAGTTCAGTTATCAACATTTTAAGCAAAAGATCTAATCTAGATATTCATAAAGGAGGTGACTTAAGGCTCTATTTTACTGATTAAGAATCAGATTAGAAAAACTCGCAAGCAGTCATGAACCTCATCCTTCACATTATATTAGACTTCAGTTGCAGACATTATTTTATAAAAGTTTTTTAATTTTACTTGATTTTTTGAAATATTTATTATTTAAACTGGTTTGTATTGTATTTAAGTAGTCTTTTTATAATAAAAACTTTATCAAGCTATTTATTCTACAACAGGTTTGGATAATGCCTATGAAACATTAGTTACCGTAGACTTCCTCTTGAGTTCGCACTTTTTACCCAAAAAAATGTGCAAATTTATATTTTCTTAGTTTTAACTTAAGTAAAGTCTATTACTAACTAAACATTAATAAAACAAAACATATATAATATTTAATAGATTATAAAGATCTTTTTTTTAATGAAAGTTTGTTTTATGTTGTAGTGGATTTCATGTTTGTTCATAACATTATTGCGTAAATCATATTGAAATTTGTCCTTTTTAAAAAAAAATATAGTAATAATTTTTTGAGTTTGTACTTTTTGATTTTTTTCAAATTGCAAACTCAAGCGGAAGTCTACTATATTTTTTAAATGGTTTATGTTTTAAAGTTGTTAATAGTTTTATTTTGACCTGGTTAATTTTGTAGTTCATGTTCGTCGTTTTACATTACACTAAAAGATTTTATAGCATAGTGATTAAAATATTTGTTTGAAAGACCTTTATTTGACAGGTTTTTGTTATTACTTGTTTAATCTGTATATAACTTATATCACCATACTATTATCTGATTGTAAAATTATGATAACCATTAAAGTTTTTATTTCTAAAAAGAGTTTTTTGGTTTTAAAAGATTATAAATTTGAGGTCTCTATTTGAAATGACTTCTCTCTTTCATTTAAAAGCTTTTTAAACTCATCTTCATTTTCTAACTTGATTTATTAAAGTTAAAAAATTTATTATTATATGGAAATTTAAACTATTAATACAACTGTTTTTTGTTTTATCTTAATTTAATATATAAATATTAGCATTAAGAATATACTTAATTTATTTTAATACTTCAACACTAGCTTTTAGTTTTCCACTATTTTCCTCTGTTAAATTATAACAGGCTAGTAGCTAAAAAAAAAACTTTTAAACAGATTTAAATAAGCCATCAAAGTTTTCAAAACATTAGTTTCAAAACAGTTCATATTTAAACAGGATTGATTACAGATTACACAGGGCTTTGTAATAATTAAGTATTTTAATTTACTTTACTGGGCTTCTAAGAAAATAATTGTAAACTATTTTCTCAAGCCCTGTCAACTACTTTGAATACAAAAGTGCATGCATAAGAAGTACCAAACTAAATTACATTTTGAACACAACTTTTTTTTAGCTCAAAAGTTTGTACCCAAAAGAAAAACTACTTTGTAAAATCGTGGGGGCGATTTTTTTTCAAAGTACTGAAAAGTGGGCGATTTAGTAAATGAGTTTGGGAAACCCTGATTTAGTCTTTAAGAGGCTAGTCTTTCCAACCTCTTTCATCATATTTTAAGTAATGGGAAAGTTTCAGCAACAAAATTCCATGGCTTTGCAAGTTGATCTGAAAATATATTAGTGTTCAATTTTGGGTTATTGCATTTAAATGTGTATAACAGTTTTATTTCATTTTGTTTAAAAATAGAAATTATGTTGGCAATTGTGGTTTAAATGTGTAGAAATACATGTTTAAATGTTTTGAAATTTCTATATAGACTACACAATTCTAGTTTTATAAACAAATCGAGTTTCTTTAATTAAAAATATTCAAGGTCTCCTATTGTTGGTTTATATTCTTTAAATTTACAAGATCAAGCAGTTCAATGATAATGATTTCAAATTTCTTAATCTTTATTATTGCATATTCATATTGCAGTAGATAAGTTCTCAAAACATTTACAACTTATAATAATCAGTGAATCTTTAAAACAGATTTTATTAAGACAATCTAAAATTTAAAAATGTAGAACAGCTATAAAATTTATATAATATATCATTTAGATAACAAAGTATTAATTTTATGATAATACAAGCTTCTGCAAATTACTAACATAATAACATAAAAAAATAATATTTTATTATTTTATTCTCAATATGGCTAAAATTAATAAAAGTTAAATTTAATTACACAAAGCTAACGGAAAAAAGGTTTCCTTTAAGACACAGGTTGAAAAAAGTTCAAATACTTTTGAAACACTTGCTTTTTAGGTTGATAATTATCTAAAATATTTTCAACTTAAGATACCCACATAACATTCAAGTACTATTATAATATGTTATATACACAAATTATAGTCATTACAACTTTATTAACAACAATTGAGTCCAAAGCAAAAAATAAATTTATAAATTCTTCCTAAATTTGCTAGTCAAAAACATTTGTGCTTTAAAAAGTTTAAATAATATTATTTCAACACAAATATTGCTTATATCATATTTAATATTTAGTACATGGACTAAGTTAAAAAAAAAGTGGTAAGTAATGTCATCTAATAGCCATAGAAAATAAGCTAAAAATATAGTATGTATTTCATTTTATTTTTCAAAAGTTTGCACAGTTTATTATAGTTTGCAATTATAAATTGATATTTAAAAAATTATAATAATAATAAAAATTAATTTCAATCAAAACTATTAGAACTTTCAATTAACTATTTAAGTTATATGGGAGTATGAAGGAGTCAGGTTTTTTATTTACAACTTTGGTCTTAATTTGTATAACATTAAATTTGAAAAAAATAATCTTAGTTTTCCTTTTTTAGATAATAAAAACAAATTTTTAGATTTGATTGATCAATATCAAGTGTTATAGGTTGTTTATAAAAGGAGAAAACTATAATTGTAGTTCTTCACTTATACTTATATATTTCTTTAACTTTTAAGCAATCTTTATCTGAAAATACAAATGTTAAAGGATTTCAAGAAACACATACTTGAAGTTTATATTAAAATATTTTATATTTTATTAAATGAAAACTTTATTTAAATTTGATTTTAATCATACAAGGATCAGTTTTATCATACAAGGATTAAAATTAAGTTCATAAGCTTTAAAAATTGAATCAAGATAGATTTTTATTGATTTCTTTATTTGATATTTTTGTGTGCCCTTTATATAAAATTTCACAGTACTCATTGTTTTAAAAGCCTAAGTCTCTATATTCAAAACAGATATATTTTCAGTAAACAATTACTTTTATCAGTATCAATGAAATATGTTTAACTCCCCCACCCTTCCATATATTTTATTTCTTTAAATAGTAATATAACTACACTTGTTTTTATTACCTTAGATATGTGGTAATTTCAAAATACTATGAAAAGGTATAACTTTTTAACGTATCTAATAATCTAATGTTATCATATTTTATTTATTATAAATAGACTAAAACCCTTATCCTTCATTTAAATTTGAAAACCAAAATGACAACTACATAATTTAGTTAATAAAAAACAACCATAAGTTTTAAAAAATGTTTTGTGTTATAGGTATATTTCAAAATAATCATAAACTTTGAATATAAAAATAGAAGTAGAATTCAAGTTACTTGAAAAATACTTTTATTTTCAACACTAATAATAAGAAATATATATGATTTCAAGCAAATACAATCAATTCTAAATAGAAAGACAAAACAGCAAAACAAGTTCTGAATTTTATTTAATTTACTAAAATGAAACCATAACTTTACACTAGACTTAAACTACACCAGAACATTTATTTAAAGTACTTTCTAATATTCAAATGCTTTGTTCAATTCTTTAGTAAAGATAACTTACCATTTTTTATTTGTCTTCAAAAACCTTATTATGAAAAACTTACATAGTTGTTTTGATTCATGGTCTCCTTTTTATTTTATTGATTGTTTGGTTTTGTATCCAAGCAAATTTAACTCATAATATTTTTAAAAAATAGGGTATTTCCCTTCAGAAGATTTCATATAGTGTAAAAAATTACTCCTAAAAGACTCATTTGGTAAGTCTGGCTTATACTTTTAGTATGTTGCAATGCAACTTTAAAATGTACTATAAATATTTTTTACACAAAAATGAAAATTCTTTATTATTAAAAATGAAAGTTTTAAAATTTTTGTAGATACGATTAAAAAGCTATTTTTTTTGTTTTAACTTATAAATTTTTAGCTGTATTCCATTATAAAACTGCAAAAACTAATCTCAAAAAATGAAGAAAATCGGAACTATTAACAAAGTTAAAATAAAAATTTATACCACTTAAACTGCAGTCTTGAGTAATAGCAATACCTAGTGCTTATTTTCATTTTAAGCATTACAACTTCAGATAATATTTCTATCTGAGACTTTTTTAGATTTGCAATGTTTTATACAATATTACTTTGCAGATTTTATATAGTAACAGTCTAAAAATTAATAAAACCAAATTTTCCCTTTTTTAAAAAAATTTGCAAGAAAAAAAAACAATTAACTTCAAAGATATCAGAATTGCCTTACCACTAATTGAGTCAAAATGACTGAACTGAGCTAGTTTAAAAATGTCATGAGTCAACTTTAAAGTTTTATTTCACTATTAGAAGAAACTAGGCTTTTCAGTTAAATTCAATAGACAACAACAGAAAATGCAACTAAATTAACTAGATCTTATTCATAATCTATAAAATCTTTCATGAGACCTTTTAAAAAACTTAAACTACCTTGAGTTTATAAAAAAACTAATAGATTTTAAGTCAGCCTGAGCTTAATAAAACTTAAAATATTCTGAGTTGTCCTAATCTCTACTGAGTCATACTAAAGTTTCCAAAAATTTCATAAAATCCTTAGTTATCTTGAGTGCGTGGAAAGTGTCAACTGAGAGTTTATGATACAAAAGAAAATATTGGAAAGATTAATTTTTAATGGTCAACTTTTGTTTTTCAAAGTTTACAAGAAATTTAACTTTTCCTTTATCTTAAAATCAGTTTTTCTAAGATCTTTAGGAAATAAATTTTTATAATGTTACAAACAGTTGGTAGAGAAAAGATTTTTAAAAATACCTTTTAATTTATAAAATAAAACTGAAGAAAATTAAATTTAAAGTTAATTAAATCTGTCTTTTAAATTAAAAACTAATTGTAAAAGATTTGTTTTTAAAAGTGGCTTAAAATTTGTTTATGATGTGACTAAAGAAATTTTATTATAGTTTGCTAGAAAATTAGATTAAGGCATTTTTAAAACTTACTGCTGATAGAAAAACAAACTTCGATTTGTTTAATATCTTAAAAAAAAATAATTTAACCCTAAATTTTAAGTTTACTAAAATTTAAACAAAACTTTTTCTATAGTAAGATTAATGTATAATCACAGTATGAACTTGCTATTTTCTATTTGTTTTATTTTAACTATTGTTTTTAAATTATTTTTGTTGTTATATAATTTAAAAAATTATTTTGTTTATATTTCTTACTTTTATTATGAATTTAATTTTATTTTTGTAGCAGTTACTTATTGCTATTTTTACTAGGATTTGTTTGTTCCTGAATCATTATCACTATAAGTTAGGTTTAGCTTTACGATTTGTTTACAGATTGTTAACATTTTCCTTGTAGAAAAATATATGATAACTGTTATACTACTGCGGCGCATTACTCTCGTTGTTTTATTTTTATAGTCTAAATTGTTATAAAGTTTATGAATTTATAATTTTTTTCTTTATGGAGTTTTTTTTATCAAAATCGTTGCAGTTTTGCGCTTAGGCAGTCTAGTATAAATGGTAATTGGTATTCAAAATTTCTTTAACTTTTCGAGTACTGATAAACATAGTTGAAAAAATGCAAATTAAACAGAGAATATATAAAATGAAAGATAAAGATACTAAATATTTTTTTTCTTTATTTTTTTTTAGGTGGCACGCATGCGCCAGTGTCCCTCCCCACGCTACGCCCCTGCTTGAGTAGGCTTAGTATTAGTGGCAAGGAGTGGTATGTTTGTTAGGCGGTAGCAGATATTTACAAGTAGTAAAAAAGGTCTTTGTTTTATGTTTTTTAAAGACTAAATTAGTGAAATAAAAAATATTGATTACAAAAAACAGTTAGTAAACAAAATTTGTTTGTAAAATAATAGTTTTAACAGTTTTAAAACAATATAACAAGTTGTTAGGTTTTTTAGGATTTTTTTGCTCCAATTCTCCTGTGGGTTACGGATGTTGGTGGGCCAACATCTAAAGCCTCAGTTGGGTCAGGTTGACTTTTTGTGTTCAGATAGTCTACCTGACCTTTTTGTGCATGCTTATTATTTATATTGTCTAAGATGGACATAAAAATTTAAACAACATATGACTGCTAACTTGTAAATTATCAGTTGATAATATATATAAATTACTTAATGCTATGATGGGCTAATTTATATAGTCAGACAAGACAGTTAGGAGCGATGATTATATTGTATATGAACAACAAGATACAAGCATACATTGAGAATATAAATTACTATGATAAAAACTTTAAGAAATGGTAGCTATCCAAAAGACTTAAAACAATAAACTAAAAAATAAATTTAACTTTTAGTAAGTAATAAACTTTAAAAGGTTTAATAAACTATTAAGATGTATATCTGGCATTTGATTAAGCAATAAAACACTAGTTGAAATGTTTACTTTAAAACAAAACAGTACTTACAATAAACATTCACAAATAAGTTCAAGATGAGTTGTTGCTTCCAGCTGCACTGAAAAAAAACTGACTAACTCTCACAAAAAAATTGTATCGTCATGTTTTAATGTTTTATTGTATCAGTATTTAATTTGAAACATTTCGTCAGTGTACAAATATGGCCGTTTGTTGTCTGGCTCGTTCATTCAACCGTATCAAGCTCTAAATACTCTCTTAATCTCAACGTTTAAACAATGAACAATGCAAGTATAGCAGTAGTTTATTACACTCCACCCACACAACGCCCCTGATAGGTATATAAAATATAGTTTCTTTGAAAATATTTTGAAAAAGTCCAAAAAGATATTTTAAATTTTTAGAAAATAGGATTAAGTTATCATAAAGTTTATGTTGGCAAGGTACAGATTAAAAGTAGTGATAGTCAGGTAACATCATTAGTCAAATATATATTTTTTTGAAACTATTTAGTTTAGTCTATATATATTATTTTCAAGAAAAAATAAATTTTAAGTTTGAAATTTAAGAATAAATCTAATTTATAGTATTGAGTTATTTTCATTTAGTTTTAAATGCTGTTTAGAACTTTACATACTTTAGCTACATGATTAAACTCAACTAAAAACTCTGAAGTGTATGACATAATCTTAAAGATAAGTTAATGTGTTTTTGGTATTTAATTAAGGTTAGACATAGGCTTGTTGACTAGTATAATGCTTATTTTATAAACTTAGTTTTAAGGTTTTACTACTTTTCTGTATTCCGTTTTCTTAGATTAAACAATAAAAAAAGACTTATATCAAAAGAAAAAATATATATGATTATTTTATTTGAAGATATCTTTACAAGTTTATATTTGTTGATTGAATTTTATGAACAGGCAACATTATAACTTAATAAAATTTAATTAAAGTACTATCCCTTACATTTACAGGTATTAGTTCAAATTATCAATGAATAATTTTTAAATGTAACATACTCCATTTAGTATTACTCAATTTAATCACAAAATATATAAACAATTATTACATACTAATTCTTATGGTTTCTTATTCTAAAATCTTAGTCCATCTAGTAATGATAAGTTACATGGAAAAGGCATAAAGTTAATACTGCTAGGTGTATGAATCCCTAAATTCAAGCCTAAATGGAAAATACATTAGTAGAATAGTTGTAAGATTCTAATTAGCTGAAAGCCACAAACTACACAACCACAAAATTTTAAGTTAAGTACATTTTATTTTGTATTCAGGGTTAACTTATTAATTAGTTTTAATCAGTAATATAAAACATGTTTAAAAATACTACAGAACAACTAATTTCTTTTAAACATTTTAAATTATTCATTTTAGAACAAACTAACAAATTTATTTATTAATTTTTTGAAAAAAAAAAGTAAAATATAAAACAGAAGCAATTCAATGTAATTCTAAGAGAGCTAATTGTAACACCATAGTATATTTAATTGAAATTACATATAAGCCAAAATTAATTTCTCAATATTCTGTATATAGATATATATCTAGGTATTTATTAAACTGTAATTTTCTAGGTACTTTAATGAGGAATGTTATGGAGTTAAACTGTATTTTAGTTTTTGCCCTTCAAAAGTCCACAACTTATTTTATAAGATCACTAATACAAAAATTTTAGGCTGGTACTTTACTTTAAAACAAGGAAATTTGATAAGTGTGAAAAAAAACCTTTTGAACATGCTAAGTATTATAAAATATTTGTTAATAGTAATTTAAATTTACTAGGAGCTTTAGTTAGAATATTTATTAATTAAAAGTATACATTAGTAAAAATGTTCAATAAGTTTAGATAAAGTGAGTTATAGGTAAGAGTGTAAAATTTTTTTTTTTTTTGCTGAATCAGCAATTATTAGAGGAAACAGCGTCACATTACAATCGGACACCTTTTTCAAAGGCCTACAGCAGCATTAATATTTACCAAAAATTTAAGAAAAATGATAGTTTTGAAACTAGATAGATTAAGTTAAAAGAACATGCATAAAACATTATTGAAGAAAAAGAAATAAAGGATGCAAGCAGGGACGTAGTTTGGTAGGTTTCTTCAAGTCTACAGAAACGTATACTTATATGCGAAAAAACTTGCTTTTATTTCAGCTTGAAAAGACTCTACTGTCTTAGCTTTTAGTATTCATTTATGATTAATTTTGCACTCCTGTGAGATAATTTTGACATATATGTATTCTTTAGCATTTTAAGTGTCGTAAAAAAAAATGAACCAATTAAATACATCCAAATTGTAACATAGGGCGTTAAAGCTTTATTTTGTCAAAAAGCTGCAATGCAAAATTGATTCTAAAGGAAGCTGTAGCTTAAAAAATCAAAATCATACAATTTTATGTTACAAAAATTTGCATAACTTGTTGTTACTATTGACTACATTAAATGTTTGATTTTCAAAACAGTATAAGTGTTTTTGAGTTATATGTTATTTTTTATACTTATTTTGAATGAAGGGTGGACATTTTAACTTTTTATGGGTACTTTAAATTGCCTCAATTTGGCAAAAAAAAAAGTACCCAATATTTTGTTGATGTCATTAACTTTACTTTGGATAGTTAATTAAGGTTAAACTTTGTAAAAAAAAATTGTTGTCTAAGCCTATGATAAATTCACTTTGTTTGTTTTTTTAAATATAAAAATAATTGTATCTGAAATGAAACAATACTAAGCATTTACTATTTACAAAATTAAGGAAACATAATTTTCAAGCTTGATATTTTTTGTGTAAGTTACAATTTTAAATTCAACCACAAATTAAGCTATTGACTTTGAAAATTTTTCTTTTATAGATTATTGATGACTTTAAGTTATCATATTTTATAAAAATTTTATTACTTTACATGTAGAAGTAGTTTAAAAATTACAGATTTTTAATGATTTTTTTTTTAACACTAGATTTTTTCAAATTTTTTAATGTCAAAAGTTCATGGTTTTTCCAGTTTTTGTTTAAACTGTCAAGTTCCTGGATTCCAGGTGTTTTGGCAACCCTGCTCAAATTTCAAGGAAATATTCCTTTCAGTATTTTAAAAATAGTAAAAGATGACAATTAAAACCTACTGTACTCTCCTATTTTTTTGTTTTATATCAAAAATTTGTTTCGGTATAAAAAATCTGTATAAAGATACATGTAGTTTAGATTTAATTCATAAATTGACATCTACTTGTAATAAAAGTGATCTACACCCTCCCTGTACCCAAGGTGGCTCTTAAAGTCTTTTTAACACTTCTTTCAATTTTTTAAAATTTAATATTTTTTTTTAATTCAAGTCTTATTTACTTTTCTAGACAAAATATGTGATTAGAATTTCAAGTCATTCTAGGATTTTATATAACATTCCAAGATTCCCATAAGCATTTAAGTTTGATGGCCACCCTGTTAAATTTATTTCAAACTATTAAAAGGTAGCTTTTATTGAAGTACATAACTCATGTATAATTAGTTCAAAATTGTTTATGAATTAAGTTCATCAATAAACTATAAAAGAAAAAAAAAAAAAATTATCTTAATTTGTGTTTGAGTTTTAAATTGTAACTTTATTTTAAACAAAAAATATTTCTATAATTTTGTTAACATAGGGAAATGTTTAGTATAATTCTATTGTTTTGTTTCAGATATGATTATTTACATATTTTAGAATATTAAAAAAGTGAATTTGTCATAGGCTTAGACAGCAATTTAGTTTTTTTTTACAAGTTTAAGCTTCAAAACTACCCAAAGAAAGGTTATTGTTGCATCAAAAAGTTTGGTACTTTTTTTTTGTAAATTTGCTGCAATTGAAAGTACCCAATATTTAAAACTACCTATAAAAATTTCTACCGTTTAACAAATGTTTTCTTAATTTACAAAAGTGGCAAGACATAAAGAGTCATAGGGGGTGTGGAGCAAATTAAATTGCCTTGTATACAGTTATCACTCGTACCTCAACATTTTATTTTTGATGTATTAACAAAACTGCATTTTTTCAGTTTAAATTCAATAACATTAAAGGTAGTTTAAATTGCTGTGTTCCCGCTAGGATGTTATCACGAGTTATTTTAGATGTTTTAATTTTTGCAGATTCGTAACTTTTTTGAGCTAGCTACGTCCCTGGATGCAAGTGAGCGTTGAAAACAAAGAATTTTAATAAAAACCGTAAAAATAATTAAACTTTTATTTCTAACTTAACCTACAAACCGAAATTGATTTTTATCAAGCCTAGATATTCATTCTTAGACACTCATTAACTTTAAATTAAACTCAGACTAATTTTTATAATACTAAAGTAAATTTTTCAGGATAACTTTTTTTACATCAAAAAAACAATTTATTCTATTGACTTAACCGTTTAAAGACTATAAAAATAAGAGTTTGCTGTTGTTAAAATAAGTATAGTTTAAATTAAAATCTTTAACTTTTTTTTTTTGTTAGAATTTATAGCATAAAAATAGTCGCTTACAACCAAGTTTGTTCACACTTAAAAAGACTAATCTTTAGTCCTACTTATTTTGTGGGAAAAAACTTTTAGTGAATTTCTTTAAACAAAAGTAACAGTATCAAGTATAAATCATAGTAAATAAAGTAGGTGTAAGTTTGAATGATTTCAAAAAAATAATAAGTAGTTAATAAGAATTTCTTACAAAGTTGCCTTACTTTGTTACTGTCTTATGATTGCAAATACGAATTATGTAATAACGGAAACAATTTTATTATTACAGAAATAGTTTATTTTAACAAAAGTGTGTATAAATGAAACAACAAAAAATGTCGGAAGTATTCGAAAAACATGGAACAAACTTTTGGGATTCTGAACTAGAATTGAAGTCAATTATAAAAGCTGAAAGTCTGATGATGAGTGACTTTAAGCAAGGTTCTTATAAAAATTGTGGATTGATTGCTCCACTGGCAGTAATTTCTCAACGACCTGAATTTTTAACAGAAACTGCACCCGAGATCCGCCGCACAAAAGATGGGTTAGAAGTTCGCTTTCAAATGTTCCTCAAAGGAAAATCAGTTTGTATAACATTAGACGAAGAGATTGGAAACGTCGTCGATGCAAGTCTTTCGACCGACGAAAGATCTTTTGGTGAAAACAGACTTCGCATAGCAAAACTGATCGAAAAAGCTTTTGTTAAACTAATTTGCAATGACACTCCTGAGTTTTCAAATGGTACATCCCCAAAAAGTGTGTTCGCAGCCTTCAGCGATTGCATGATCACTGTTATTGATGGCGGTGCTAGAAAAAGATCAAAAGAAAAACTTTTAAACTGCTTATTCGCCGAGATGAAAAATAAAAGTTCAGTCATCCTCGGCGTGACACCTCCGCATTTTTTCGATGAGTCGGAAAAATGCAGAGGTCATTGTTACGTCGTTGTTGACTGTAACAAAAAGTACAATGCTTTGAAACTCTACGACCCGCATTGCGACCCAAAAACTATCGTCATTGACGAAAAGTTACCTCGTTCACTTACAAGTGAAGCCGATCCGAAGAAAGGAGAGTTCTGGTATGCCGTGGACAATCTTCGAAACAGAAAAGTGCTACTCTACTCTTTGCATTCCAAAAACAAATATAAATCAGTTTTGAAAGTCACAAAAAAAATTGAACTGAAAAGCGAAAAATATAAAACGAAGAAAGCGGTTTACAGGGTTACGGTGAAAGAAGCATCGACATTCGTGATGAACTTTTTTTCTTACATAAACGAAACTGATGTTTATTTGACAATCACTACTGTTGGGTTTAATCGACGAGTTGTAAAACCAAAATTTAAGCTACTCGATGAAACACAAGTATTTTATGAAAATCCAAACCAAGTTGGTAGCCCCAAAGCGGAATACTTTCAAGAGTTCGATTTGCAACCGAGTGTTTACAAGTTTACCTTTGAGTTTGTTACTTCACGCAAAAGACTTATGACGAGAAAGGAAAATTGGCTGCTAAAAGTAGCATGCACTTCGGAATGTGTTTTTGAAAAGATAAGGCGCAACTACACTGAACTGCGGAGGAGGGCTTTTAAGTATTGAATCTTAATTCACAGACATAATACTTTTAGATGCTGAGAAAAATACACAATTTTTTAAATAGCTCATTTTCTGAGAATAAATTTTTAACAAATACTTTAGTTGTTCTAACATGAGTTCTTTAACTAGAATAGATAAGCTTTATTAGTAAATAAATAACGTTTTGACATAAATTAAATGCTTTTTTATTTTTAGTTCTACTTGTACAACTGTATTTCAACATGAAAAAGAGTAGACAAATAAAATTGCGCGCGCGTTTGTAAAACTATCAAAGAAAACATCGGAATAAAAACTCATATCGTCAAATGTTCGACTTTAATGAGCCTTTTAACAAATTTCTAAAATGTAAACAACTACTTTTGATTATGTGATCATCAACCAGCGCATCAACAGTCTTCTTGCACAATTGTTGGGCGTTTCTCGCCGATCAAAACGACTTTCGTAACTGATCATACCAGCAAACGATTGCTTCTTTAAAGAATATTATAATATTTTAAAATTAAATGATTACAGCTCTCTCTGGTTACGATTTACTGGCGTGTTTTAATAAGAAAACAATAAAGTTTCAAATTAAAAGTTTTGGTCTAAGGATCGATGCGATATGATCGGAACTTTAAATTTGATTAGCTGTGAATCCAGAACCTTTCTTGAAGTGTATTTTCTGCTTATCCGACGTGAAATTTAGTTGTGACAGTAAAAGAGAAGATATTTAATAAGATTATGCGTTCGTTACCACTTTAACTTGAAAATTACTAACACTTATAACGTCCATGGAAATTTATTATTTCGTTTCACATAAAAAATATTATATTTTTATAGCTGAGTAAATCTATTATCTAAAAAACTAACAAATTTGATATTCGTAAAATAAACATTTAAACAGTCTTAAACAGTTTAAAATACTTTGTTTCAAACAATTAATAACAAAACTATACTAGTAACTTTTCAAAGCTAAAGCGAACATTTTTAACGATCTTTAACTAACAAAAACTTCAAAGTGTTAGAAAGTAATGTAACTAACGTCGCTACTTGTAACTCAAAAATTAAGTTGTTTAAAGGATTCTGAAAATTTAAAAGTTTTTATTGGTTACCAAAAATCGCGAAAGAAAAGTATTATCATTTTATTTTGGCTCTTGTCACACAGTAAAAATGTTTGCTGAACAAAACGTAATAAAAGTTTCATATTAACTTACGTTTTTAATTAGAAATAGGTGGTTATTCTATACTCAGTATTTTAAAAGTCTAAAAACGTTAAAAGAAACTAAAAATGTAACTGAAAACTAAAATAAATGAAATAATTTATTAGATTTTTTTTAAAATAATGTTCGTTAGGTTAAGAAACTAAGTAAATGCACTTTGAAAGTTTTACAATTAGAAAATAAAAATAGTTTTTCTTTAAAATTTCCTATAAGACTTGTTAAGGTCCAGAATTTATTTATAAAGGTATAAGAGTTAAAATTTTACAAAATTGGGTTTAAACAAAATTACTAAAACTTATTGATAAGTTTGTGGTACATAAACATGTTTGTGATTTGTTTATATATTTCTTTAAACACATATTCTACTTTAAACATACAGAAAAACAGACGTTATTTTACTGTTTCCTGTAATATTTGTTATTTATTATTTTATGTACGAATTACTTTATTATTATTACTTTAGAGATCACAACAAAAGATTTCGATTTAATAATGTGAGTATATCTTAAAAAAGTTTATTATCTACTGAGGATTAGTTGATTATTCCAAACGAGTTATTCATTGTCCTTAGAATAACATTTAAAAGTTTGAGTTGATTTATTTTTATTGAAAAATAGTTTTAGATTTTAGGACAACGACATATATTTCACGTAAAATAACTGTAAATATTCCGGCTCGAGTAATAAGCATCATTAGTCGTTGCTAACTAAATACTTTATTCTAGACTCAAGGACTTTCAATGTTGTTAATATGACTAGCATAGTGCTTATTCTTTTATCTGGACATGTTGAGCAAGATTTATCTGTAAACATGTCTGGATAAGCAATTTTGCGGAATAGTATAAACAAATAGTTTTTTATGAATTAGTATAACTGCTGTTATTTTGCAGTTCATGATAAATATCAAAAGCTTAGCTGCCTTTTTTCTGTTTAAAACTTTTCAAACTTTTCATCACTTTTTGAAATGTCGATCTGCTTATGCTAAACTGTCATTATAAAAAAAAAAATTGGACGTTGTTTTATACCACTTTACAATTTCATAGTTTATTTTCAATGGTAATTGCAAATTTGTTTATTAATTAATTGTTCTTAATAGTAATTGATGTCTTGTTCATCTCAAAAAGCTGGTAAGATAAGTGTGTCAAACTTACATAAAAATCAAAAATAATATCATACTCAACATCTCAAACAGAAAGTGTTTGAATTAACAGCAATTATAATATTGTTTAAATAGTAGTTCAAACATAAAAGAACTATTATACATTCATTTAAAAAAAAAAAGAATTTAATCACCTATCAAATAAACTTTATAAGTTAATAAATTTAAATAACATTAATTATATAAAAATAAAAAAAGTACTTATTTACATATCAAGGATTTCGATAACTAAACAACTTTGATAAAAAGTTTGAAGTGAGCTTTAGTAGTATTATTACGTCAGGAAAATGAACTAAATTGCAGAATTTACAAAAATACTTAAAATTTTCTTACAGCGGGAAAGCTTATTTATATCAAAAAAAGTTTGTTTGATAATAAATTTTATAGACTTAAATAAAGCTATTGGAAACATTACATGTTTTATAAAACAACTGATTAAAATGTATATCCCTTTGTAAAACCATAATATGTAACATAAAAGACATAACAAACCTATAAATTTCGTTTATTACTTTTTTTTTTTATGTTAACTAATAACTTTTATAAATTTACAAAATTTAGTATTTAGTTTTGAATAGAGTCAAAGAAAACGTTAAGTTTTTGTATATTTGTTTTCGTAGTACAAATTTACTTTTTGCAATCTTAAATTAAGTTACAAGACTATAAAAAACTTATTTATCCTAATAATGATGAGATACAATGATAAAGAATTATCTGTAAGAATTCGTAAATTCTCAATAAAATAAGTTTAACGATTTCGAAATACAGTTTAGATTATGCATTTATTATAACTGTTTTTTGGGAATGGGTCAAATATGCACGAACACACTATCTTTATATTGTTTAGCACAGTGGTCGGCACGGTGAACACTGGTGCACACTAGTATACATGAAATTTATTTTAGGTTGTACGAGACTTTTGGAGTGCATGAAACTTATTTTGGGGAACAAGATTTTTTTTTTTCGCGCAGAAACTAAATTAAAGTTTTTTTTTAATCTTCTACATTTAGACTTATTCAACCTTGATATCTAATTGACCATTTTGTTGTTGATAAAACCATTCAATAGAATGTACCAATACTACTGATTGTTAATTAGGGTAGTGGCAATGTATCAAGTTAATCTAAATAGTATTTTAGACCTGGGTGATACAAATAAAATATTGTCGTACAAATTAGGTCATCGATAATAAAAGTTTATTGAAATGGATAGGGTAAACTGGTAAATATAAAGTTAGCTTGTAAAAATTAACTTAGTGTTACCGAATTATTAGTAAAACAAAACGATTAAAAGTGTTTACATATTCTTAAACACTAGCGGCGCTAAAGGCTACAAATTTGGGTGCACAGAATTTTAATTTTGTGATTCCGGGTTCATGGATTCGAAATAGCGTGCCGACCACTGATTTAGCATATAATAATTACTTTAATAAAAATACTGTTCTAATAATATTTGTGAATTCAAAGCTTAAAATGTAAATATATATTAATTACAAAATACAATTGTTTATTTTATTTATTAGCATTTGTATTTTATTATGCAACTGTTATATTTTGATCTGTTTCGTCTTTTTTTCAAAGTTTGTGTTCGGATGTATTAGGTTTACATTTGTTATTTGTACTAAGCTGTTACAAATATTGTATTCTAGACTGTTATATTTTTATAATTTTTCTGTAATGCATTAATTTTTGTAGTAAAATAAAAATGTATTTTTAAATATTTTATTTTTTAGTCTTATTTAGTTGAATTAAGAACGGCTGATGTGAGAAGTTTTTTTGATTTCATTTTGATTTAATATACATAAAAACTATGTTGATATTTATTTATTATATAATCTTGAGAAAATACCTTAATCTATACTAAAATATTTGTTAGAACGTTATCACTTAAAAAAATGTTTTATAACTATGATTCAATAGATAAAATATTTGCCTTTTCGAAATTGCAACTTATGTATGATATATGAGGCTAAATATTTATTATCAGTATATTTTAATTTGCTGTTTCATTGTATGAAGTTTTTTTTAAACAATAAACTTTAATGGTTGGATAAAAACGTAGTATATGGTTATGTTTTCACAAAGAAAAAAAATGAATATAAGATAAAATGTCACAGCTTTAAGAGGAATTGTGAAAACTGTAGACGATACAAAAATTAATACAATCTCATTGTGTTGTAAGCTTTATTTTTTAATTATGTTAAAGTAAATTTATTGCGGACGGAAAATACGGTATCGCTTGCAGAGGTTAGTTGTTTACATCGCACTGTCTACCTAAGCTGGGGTTTCAACGCAGTTTGCAATACTTCTCAAGACAATTATGGTTGTCAGGGGGCAATGAATAACAATGGGGTTAAAAATAAAAGGGTAACTAACTTTTAAAAATTGTATTCAATAAACGGCATACTTGCAAAAAATAAGTTGCTTACTTACTCAAACGTTAAATCATTAACTTAAAACAAATAAAAATTTATACGCTTTAGTGCTCAATTGACATGATAACTTTCATTATTTTGACAATTCTAGCTGAAGGTTTGATTTATTTGATATTTAACGTCTATTGTTGGGAATTTTTTAGCTAATATGGGAGACTCTGACCTAAGAAAAAAAAATTGTTAAATTGAAGTAATAGAAAAACCTTGTAATTTTTGTTGTTATAAGTAAAGGTAAATCAAAAAAGCAGTAGCTATTAAAAGTGTCGCTGGGAGAAAGTGTTATATAATGCGTATAAAAATTTACAATTTTAAACCTTTAATTTTTTTTCTTCAAAGTTTGTGTTCAAAATTTTTCAAAAAAAACTAGCAAAACAAATATCATACAAAATAATTTTAACTTTTAACCTTCAATTATTGCTTAACTTACCATACAACTATAAAATATTTTTTTTAAGTATCAATGTAAAGACAAACAAAATACGTGCAATAAAGTTTAACAGATTTTATTTTGAACTTGACATAGAAATTCCGTCGAAGTTTTTGAAAAACAAAATCCTAATAAATGTCTTAAAATACAGAATGCATTGACAGTAAAATGTATTTTCAATTTTTAACAATCTATTCGTTGGTTTAAATATTTTTGATCACTGTACAGCTCCTAATGTTTTTATTGTATTAATTAAAGTTTTAGTTCGGTTTCTGTATTAAATAATATACATCTAATGTCTAAATTGATGTTAAATATTCAGACATGGCTTCATTTGATTCTTTAAAAAGACTATTGCATTTTCGTGGTTAAATATTTCGAAGGCTTTCAAGATTTTTTTGATTTTGTAGATATAAATTGCGTGTTCAGTTTTTAAGAAACATATATATTAGTCAATAAAGTTAATCAAACTCATATGAACTTTTCACAACAATCTAAGTTTAAAATAAGTAAAACGAGCATTGGAAGTCAAACTATATTAAAAATTCACGTAACAGATCGCCAGAAAATATTTACCAAATTTCCTAAGAAAACACTTATGCGTGGTCTGAAATAATGCAGAGACTTTTTGGTTAGTGCGCATCACATGCTTAGTTTTCAAAAAAATTTTGGGTTTCAATGAAAAATTTTCATGGTTAAGGGTAACAGTTTTGGAAATAATATAATAATAATTGTACTTAAAAAGACAAGATAAAAAATAAAATAAAATACAGATTACAAAACAAAATCAAAAAATAGTGATTGAGGGTAAGGGTTAGAGGTAATAGTGAAAATATAGAAAACTAAGATCTAGTTCTACAAAATAAATCGTTTTACTTTTCACCTTTTAAAAAAATGAAATGCATTATAAAGTTTTTTTCTTTCTGCATGTTAAAACCTTTCTAATTTAAACTAAAGAATTTAAAAGAAATAAAGCGTCGTGTTTTTAAACTTCGATTCGGACGAGTTAGTGTCAAAACGTACTAGTCTTATCAATATGTCCTTTAACCTTATTCAGTGCATGCTTCGGTGGCTTGGTTATGTTCAGAGATGGGTGATGAGCAAATATTTGATGTATGTCGAGCTTGTTATTGGCAAGCATAACCAAGGTCGTCCCAAACTACGTTTTAAGAACGTATGTAAACGCAACCTAAAGCACTTGATCATAGAAACGGAGGACTTGTAGTTGTTTGCAAATGACCGCGCTAAATGGAGATCTACTGTTCAAAAAGACTGGAAGAAAAAAAAAAGGATTGATTTTAACCAAATAAAATTACATACTGAAACACTGTGCTTTAAAATTATAGGTATGATGTATTTTTGATCTCTATGTACAATTACACATAGCCGATCCCGGCTGATAGCGGTCTATATATTTTCTATTGTTCTTATAACTGATACAGTTATATAACCAGAATGTAATAAAGTTATACTATAAATAAACTTTTTAATGAAATTTTGTTTAAATGAAAGGAAAGTTGACTTAACAAATATATAACACAAAAGTTAATAAAATAAGTTTAAATTAACTACTACACATTTATAAATAGTTTACTATCAAATTTTCCACAGATGGTTTATTAAATTATTAAATATGTTGGCTTCAAATTTATTTTTGAAGTTTTAAAAATTTTAAACAAATTTAGCAACAAAAATAGTCAAGCTACTTATTAAATTTTACTTTCTTTTTACTTAGTAGTACCAATTTAGCTATTGGCTCTCTTTGGTTAAACTTACTTCAAGTATATGGTAGAGTGATATGAGATTTTTTTACTAATAAGTTAATAACTATATATCTCAAACAGATATAAATAATAAATCATTGCTAAATTTAGCATATTTATTTTTCTTACTATTCACAAAATATCACATAAACAAAAAAAAAACAATTGTTAACTAAATTCACAACGAAAAAAGTTATTAAAAAACTTATGTAAATGAAGGTTTTTTTTTTCCACAAAAAAAAAAGATAATTCTTCTTTAAATATTAATGTCTCCCTTAAAACTTTATTGTTTTGGTACTTTGTGTAGCTATACTACATGCAAATTCTTTTTAGTTATAACTTGATTAAATATCCACTTGTGTACATTGACATTGTACACACATATTCTGTAATATCTAATAGAAAAGTATCCATAAAAAACTGCAATTTTGTTATTGAAACTCACCATTTTACACGATTCGATTACCATAAACGAATTACACGGTAGTTTGAGATTAAACATAGTAAACTTTCTTGAAACACTATCGTAAACCTCAGAAGAAAATTTTGCATCTCCACCTATCACAAATAATTTTTTACCAATTGTAACTGAAGAATGGTCAACCCTACGTTTAATCATATCAGGTAAAATATTCCATTTGTTATCATGATGATCAAATGCTTCTACTGATTTTAAATACCCACTACTACTATCACCTCCTGTAACCACAATTTTGCCTTCAAAAACTGAACAAGTTGTATCGGATTTCTTAACATTCAAGTTTGCTATTTCACACCAAATTTTGTTTAATTTATCATATTTGTAACATTTATTTGAATAAAAAGATAACCACTGATAATTATCAAAATAACCACCAATTACATAAACAGAACTCATAAATGAACAAACGCTAAAATATTTTAGATGACTTTCCATGAACTTCAGTTCTTTACAAACATTGGTTGTTTTAGAATACACTTTAAAGCTATTTGTGTAAACTTCTTTCTTGTTGTCATCGAAAATGTATACTTCAGAACCAATTAAAACAGTTTTATCCAATTTTGTTTGTGATGGTATTAAACTGCGTTTGTCAGAAAGTTTAAAATCAGAACAGCTTATTGTAACAACTTTATTTGTTAGCTTGTTCGTTTTTACAAAAACAGCAATATCAAATTCATCTTGATTGCAACAACGATTTTCATACAAAACTGTAGACTTAGTAATAGGAATCATTACTTTATAAGATAATAAAACCTATAATAATAATATTAAAATTTTCTGAATTTCATATGCTACAAAATGCTTTTTTATAATTAAACTTTGCGACCAAAGACGACTTCCACTAAACAATATTGGCCTTGAATTTGAAAAAAGGTATCGGTATATACCGAACAAGATAAATAACACGTTTTCAAGTGAGACTAAATTTCAGCGCTAAAGATATAATAGAATAAGATTGATTCAAACTATGGTGCGCAAAAAACAAAACTTCATAAAGTAAATTAAAAAGAGCATATATTTAAAATATAAAAATACTTTGACTCTTGCTTTATAATTTAACAGCTTTGTAAGTATCAAATTAGATACATGATTGTTAGAAAAATAGTTAAAAACTTGACACGATATTGACTTAAAATTTAATATTTAACTACTTAATCCTGTGTATCTTAATAGTTTAAGACTTAAATATATTTGTTTTTCATATAACTTGCTAATCAAGATACAATAAAAGTTTATCATCTAATATAATGTTTTGATACCTAGCTTTATAATACACAATGGTAATACATCAAAGTTTGCTAGTGTAATTTTACAATAAATTAGTGCGAAAGAATCTATCTAATATATTAAAACTTTAGAAAGAAAAAAATGTAATACGTCCTACCCTAAAAACGGTTATAAAACTTTAAATACTTCTTGGTTTTATAATAAAATTATTTTAATGTATACTGACAATAATGGTAATATCCTTAATTTTAATCAGTATAATTTCACAAAGCTATGGTACTAATTAAAAATTTCCTACATCATTATGCAATCAAATAGTTCTAAATCCTTTCTGTCTTCTCCTTTCTCCTTAGGTTGAAGTTAGACTAAAGAGGAAAAACCCCTTAAAACAGGCAAGTTTAACACGTATACAACACAAACGTTGCTTTAAAGTATCAGGTTCTTCAACTTTTGACAACTGTTGAGGGACAAAATAACTATTAGGCAAAAACAAAGAATTACTAGTAACATACACAGATTTTATTTAATTCAGAATTTATTAGTCTATTTTTAAAAAGTTATATAAGGGTAAATAAAAAGCTATTCAAGTAATTTCTAAACTAAATTTATCAATGAAATCCTTTACTCACGTTCAAATCACGAGGGTTCAGCACAACCCCAAATCCGTTCCTTCTATCTTCGAACGTCTAAAGTATCATTTGCAGCTCTCTCCTGTCATGCGGGTACTGCTCCCTGATATGTATGTTTATTGTTTAGTAAAATTTGAATTTAATTTCTATAGAGCAGGGTTATTAATATTCAGGAAACATACCAATTTTTATTTAAACTTAAACATATAAGCTGCAAGATGTTTTAAAAGAACAAAAAAGCTTTGTTATAATATAAACTTTCAAATGTTACTCTTGCATTGGCTTATCATGATCATGCAACAAATTATTAATGAAACAATGAAAGCTTAAATCATGGAAAACGTGGTAATTATTGCTCTTTTTATTTTCGTGCTAATTTTAAAAAGAAATAAAAAATAAACACCAAATAAAATATGAAATACCTTTATATTTAAAAATTAAATACACATTTTTTTAAATTAAACAATTGTTTAAAATTAAAATAAATTCAAAATATTTCTTTAACAACTTTATAATGCTAGTTTTAACATCAAGAGAATAAGTAAAAAATAAGTCTAAAGAATTGTGATTTGAAGCCCTACTTAATTAAGTTTATCTTTTTGTATCGAAATTAATGACTTTCAGTTTATTTTTATTTAAAGTATTCAAAATTGTTTTAATTATTAATTAAAAAAACCTATACTCATCTAGTTTATTTAAATTAAGATTATAAATATGAACTGATGAATTGTGGTACGTTATTATATTTAACTACTGAGTTCAAAACAAATAAATAAGACACAGTAATCTATCCACAAGGGAGGTTGATAATTAATATTAATAAGTAATGATATTGTTCTACGTGAAACTTCAAATAAAAACTTTACATTAATATTTCATTTTAAAAAATTCTGACTTTTATTCATTCAAACAACTAGCGTTTAAAAGCGAATACTATTTAAATTGACAAAAAAAAAATCATCTATATTTTTTTTGAGAAATTAAAAATTAGAAGCTTGCTAAAGTGAAGCTCCATTGAAAAATTACTGATTATTTAACATTTTTTGCAGTTCATAAGTATATCCGTGAAAATATAACGTCATGCGAAAGTGAAGCTTTGCAAAAATGTAGCTCATAAGTATTTCAGACCGGTAAAAGTAATTTGTCTCATGGAAAGTTGTAACTTGGTTTTTAATGCATTCACGATAAAAAAAAGTTTCTGTGGTAATGGTTTATAATAGTAAACATTTTTATTATGTTTCTTATAAGTAAAGGATGTTTAGTGTTAAAACTGATTTTAAATGGTAAATAATGGTTAATAGACACGCATCCATGAAAATTCCCTCAACAACTCTATTAATTAAAGAAGCTAAAATCTACATTGTAAATTAAAATATTTGTTTAAAGCAAGAAATACTATCAACCGGGTTAAACTTAAGGTTATTTAGTACTTTAATTATCTAAATCTCTATTTTATAAATCTAAATTAAAATGTTGTATTTGAATTTAACTGACAATAAAAAAATAAATTGAGTTTAAAAATCTTTTAAAATATGTAAAAAATATTTTATAAAAAAAATAGGCCATTTACGGTAATTTTTAAGTACCATTTCGCAATTAAATTTTTCTAGTCGTTCTATACTAAAATTTTTAAAGATGTTTCCACAAACTTTTTCATTAACACCTCTTTGGCAGAAGTTAAAAATGTGATCGCCCCATTTACAAAAGATTTCCTTTTTATTAACTAAATACCCATTTTCTATTTCATGTCCTTACTAATTAACAGCCACTATTAGCCAAATTGCTTCTAATAGGGCGATAAGTTTGGAAATAAATGTCAATAAACTGCCTAATAACAACAACACAAGAAGTATCGATACCTTAAATAGTAGTAAACTTAGTTTACTTGGTAATGTACCATTCACTACCAATAAATATTTCCCTGTTTGCCCTAAATTGTTGTCTGTTAAATCGAAATTGTTTGAATTAATTAACTGCATTAGCTTTAAACACAAACTTAACAGTTTTCAAAGAAATCTACGCAATCAAATTAAAGCTATATAAAAATATAACAAACTAATGTTTTTTGCAGACAAAACAACTTATATAAAGTCAGACCTGAATATTATTACAATTTATTAATTACTTCCATTACAAAAGATTACAAAAAATGTGATAAAAACGAATAAACTCTTTTACTCAAGAAATATTAATAAAGAATAATATATCTGGTTAACGTATCCGTAAGTAAACTAGTTCAATATCGTATATTACTATAAAAGATCATAAGGATAATTTTCCAGCAACTAAAAATTGTAGACTTATTAATACAAGTAAAACAGACATCAGTAAATAATCTAAAGTTATTTTAGCAAACATTATTAATGATGTAAGAACCGCCACCGGTTCGATCCTATGGAAAATACCGGTGGGTTGTTTGATGGTTTTCGCCATTTGAAGATAAGAGCAATAAGCGTTTTGTCAGTTTTGATATAGTTGAATTCTATCCTTATATCACCAAGAAAACCTTTTAATTTTTTAAACTATGCTTCTATGTATTCAAAATTTGCCGATTCCGATAGAAAAATTATTCTATAAGCTTGTGTATCTTAATTTTTTTTTTCAAAATTTGGTTTTGTAAACTAATAAAAACTGAATTTCTAGAATAAAAGTTCATGTAGTTGAAAGTATGTTATATAAAAATGTATCAAGGACAAGTGTTATACTTTTTTTAAATAGTTTACTAAACATGATAAGTCATATATTTAAACTATTTTTTACTTATCATAAACTTGTTTAGACTATCAAACTAGATTTAATTACCGTTCGTAAATAATAAAAAAATCTTTAGAATAATGACTCAATATTAAATGCATTTTGAATTGTGAGCATAACTATTTTTTTTTTGGAAAACATGAACAAAAATGATTAAACTAAAATTAAATAATTTTATAGCTAACTTGCTTCAAAAACTAAGAGAAGGTATAGACACAAAATATAATTTTTTAAACATTTTAATACCTTATGAAATTTGGAAAAGAGTCTAATGAAAGTATGTTAAAATCCATTTAAACTTTGATCTTATAAAAAACGACATGAAAAATATGTAGTCGTCGATCAGTTGATTTTTTTATACTTTTAATCTTTTTTTTTTGAAACTGTTTTTATTATCTTGAAACTTTATAAAGTTTTCAGTTCGCTATCAGCTTAAATAATATTCTTACTAAAAATAAGAACTACTTTTTGATTTATTATGTTTTATGTTTCAACATAAGGAAATACGAAGCAGTTTTAATAGAAAGTATTTTAAGGTTAGATACGTGCTGCATGAAAAGAACAATAGTGACGTTAAATGCAAAAAGCTTTAAACGAAAAAAGATACTTTGTGTAGATATTAATTAAAACTTAAAACTATACTTCGTGCATAAACTTTCTAAGTCCTATTCCTAAAATAGGACCAATATAAATAATGGTGTTTAGATACGGGTGACAACTATATACTAGTGTGTTTTGTTTATGTATTTAAGCTGTAAATTCGCTAGTTTTAGTTATGTTTAATTTGGGTAGCTATCAAATTTCAGCGAGCGTACAAAATTGCACGAGAGGATAAAATTCCATGAAGATACTTTTGCACGAGGTTTCAGTAGTGCAGAGAAGAAAAACAAAATTGCACAATGACAACTTTGCACAAGCAGACAGTTTTAAACGGAGACACTTTTGCACGGGTTAATTAATTGTTGTTTATTAATTTTTTCTAATTAGTTTTATATTTTTTTCTTTCACTTTTACCCTTAACCCTTACCCTCAGTCAATAAAATAATTTTTACTTTATATTTATTTTTATCTTTTTTATTTTATTATTATTCTTTTATTTTATTTAATATTTGTTTTTAACTATCGTTGTTACCATTAAACCTTGTTCTTGGTCGGTAGGTTTTTTATTTTTAATAATATTTATTGTTCACTGTTTTGCTTATAATATTTGTTATTATTTTTTTTTTGTTTTGATGTTTACTATCACTGTTACCCCTAGCCCTTTCCCTCGTTTAGTAACTTTTTTTTTTTTTCAAATACATTTGCGTTTTAATTGTTGTTTTTTCTTTTTTTTTCTGTATTTTTTCTCGTGAATAAATGTAAATCGTGCAAAACTTTTCTTTGGTGCAATCTAGTTTTCGAGCAGTTTCGACACGTTTCCGTTAAATTGTGATTTAGTTCATTACCAACAAGTTCATAAATAATAATTATACTGTAAATAAAATGCAAGTTTTAGATTTATAGGATTCGTAGATGGTAACAGTACAAGTATCTTTTAACAGTAGAATGTAACATTACAACTAGCACATCAAAGTAGATAAAAGCATTACAACTATCTAATCATAGTTGATTACAACTAGCAAATCACAGTAGATTACAACATTACAACTATCACATCACAGTAAATTGCAAAAGCTTTTTATAACTACAATACTACTTCAGGTGTTTTATAAGTAAAATAAAGCTTTTACGAAATTTTAAAATGACGTAGAATTTATTTAAATATTAACAAATGTTCTTTCAATCTCTAAAATTAAGTTTAAAGTAAATTAAATTTAGTTCTTAAAGAAAATCTAACAGTTAGATAAGTTTTTGACAAATCATAGCTTTTTAAACTAAGATGAAACTTTAATTCTAATTTATATTAATTATTTTTGAACCAAAGTTAATCAAAAGATCAAATTTTAGATCAATTAGTATTGAACATAATACAACAACGGAATTATCATAACTTAAAACTTGAAACTTTTTAAAAAAGACATGCTATAAGTCTACAAATATTTATAACTGTTGTCTGCAATTTAAAAGAGTCTAGTACAATCACACCAAAAATGTCTGCAACACTATGGCGCTTTAATTAAAATATTTCTGTTGTTTAATTATTTAAAAGTCAAACTTTGACGCAACTGTTTTGTCTGAAGTTTACATAAATACTTTTCCTATATACTTTGGCCAATTTTAAAAGATGTGGGAAAGCGATAACTCAAAATAACATTTATAAATAAATTTTATCTGCGTATTTGTACTATTACGATCTATTGTGGTGTAAAAGTTGTATCATTACGGTTTTTTGCTATGTGATAGTTGTTACATTACAATCTACTGTAAAGTGATAGTTGTATCATTGCAATCTACTGTGATAGGAAAGTTGTGTTGTTGAGATCTACTGTATGCGATAGTTATATCATTACGATCTACTTTGATGTGACATTTTTATTGTTGAGTTATATCTGTGACGTGTTTGTTTACTGTTGAGCCCTACTGTGATGTTATATTTATATCGTTGCAAAAACTGTTAATTTAGAATATATTTAATTAGTGATATATGTATATTATAATTAATAAATTTATAAGCAGAAGTTGGTGACCAGTGGTAAAATGAACATAAAAGAATTAGTTCTTTGTATTTTAATTAGTTTTGTTTTTCTTAAAGAATGTTTGTTCATCTAAGTACTCTCTGTATTTACACTTGATTGTTTGCTACTGTTGGTCGATTTGTATTAGTAACCTTATTACTTAGCAACCTTTAGAGAGCCTATTAGTACTCTAAGAAATAGGCTGTGTACTATGTTAGTTCATCAGCCTTTTATTAGAAAAAAAGAAAAATTTTTAAAAATTTCAAGTAATTGGTTTGATTATACAACAAGTTGTTATATGTTTGTGACTACATGAAGAAAATGTTGGTATTGAAATGAAGTTTAATTAGAATTATATTTATATGATATTTATATGCTTAAACAAGGGTTCTTACGATTTAAAATTTATCGTTTTTCAATAGTATAAGATTATATAAAATGGTTAGTTAAATATTTAAACTACTCAATTTGGGTAGCTGTCAAATTTGCACGAGCGTACAAAATTGCACGAGAAAATAAAATTGCAAGACGGCATAAAACTGTACAAAGGTACTTTTGCACGAAGACACTTTTTTTTTAAGTTTTTAATTTAAATTTTTTGTCTTACAATCATTGTAATTCCTAAAGCTTACACTCGGTCGGTATCTTATTTATTTGTTTAATTTTTTTTTACAATTATTCTTACCACTAAACCTTATTCAGGTCATTAACTTTTTTTTCTTTTTTTTTATTAATTTATCTTTTATTTTTTTTATTGATTATTTTAAATACTTTTATTTTAAACTTTACTCTTGTGTAAATGTGACCCGTAAAAATTGTAACTCGTTGATGACCTTTGGTGCAAATTTGTCTTCGTGCATTTTTGTCTTCGTGCAATTTTGACACGTTCCCAATGTATTTACAGCCAATTTTTTTTCATTCTTATAATCAAAAAACATTTAATTAAATCTTGCTACCATTTTTTAGCTTGAGCAAGTGAGATAGTATGAGTTTAGTGAAACAATATACTTTATTATCTAAGCGAGCGGTACAATATTCATTAAAAATTAAGTTTTAGAGTAAATGAAAAATGGCTTTACTTATTAGAATAATTACTTGTTGATATAACAGAATTTTAAATTTATTCAAATACTCTTTGCCTCTTTTTAATTAAATTGTAATGCTGAAACACTAGTAATACTAATTAAAACAGGTTGACGTTATTCAGTTTTACAACCTAGCAAGTCAAAAGTTATGATTCCTAGAGTGAAGTCGTCAGTTTTGTATGAAACTCGTTATTGCAACCAGAATGAATTTGATCTTTGTGTTATTAATTCAAGAAACAATTGTACTAATGAAAATGTTACGGTAAGTTGTAATGACTTTAAAATTTCTGTGAAACGCATTTATATTCCACCATCGAGAAATTTTAGGAAAACTGTTGTTTTGGGTCGTGATATTTACATGTTTGATAAAATACGCGAGAAAGGAATTCACACAAACATTTTTGAGGTTTATTCTAAAAAGGAAAAAGTCTGTAAACAACTTAAGTCTATAGATAATCAACTTAAATTGTTTAGTGTTTGTTTGTTTATGAGTTCTATTTACGTGATTGGAGGTTATTTTAGAGATAATTATACAGAGAATTGTTACAAGTATGATAAAATAGATAAAAACTGGCGACAAATAGCAAGTTTGCACAGTAAAAAGCGTACACCAACTTGCTCAGTTTTTAAAGGCAAAATTTTCGTCACTGGAGGTAATAAAGAAGGAATGTTAAAATCAGTAGAATCATTCGATTATCATGAAAATAAATGGAATATTTTATCTGACATGATTAAAACTAGATTAGGCCACTCTTCAGTGACAATTGGTGACAAATTGTTTGTTATTGATGGATATTACAGAATATGCTCCGAGGTTTATGATAGTATTTCTAGGAAGTTTACTATGTTTAGTCTAAAACTACCAGCTAATCCTGATATATGTGTGCATAGCAAAGCGGTATGTTATGATAACAAAATGGTATTTCATGGATATTCTTCCAAACGTTTTAGTCAATTTTATGTGTATAATGTAGATGAACGGAAGTGGAAAACAAAAGAAATTGAAATGAAACTTCTTGGTGTGCAATTGCGAAAAATACCTAAACAGTAGAAATAAAATAGAGATGCAATTGAATTGTGAACAATTCTATCTTTAAGATAGTAGTTCGAACATCTTCATTTACATATGTTTCAAATGACTATATTTATTTAATAAATAAGTTAATAATTTGTGTCTTGTTTTTGCTATATTTATTTTGAATAAAAGAACATCTAAATTTCTTATTTTGAGAATTTTTATTTATACAAGTTAATACATATCAGAAATTTCCTGTAGAAAAACGCTTCAAAAATCTCAACAAATAGTACTTAACACTATTTAAATCAAGAAAAGCTTATAGTTTAAAGTCTAGCATTTTAAACAACTACACATAGCTAAACTAGTTTAACTCCGATGTAATTTAGATTTTTAGTTTTTGAGAAGAAAAAAAGCTTATTTTAAACATGAAACTATTGACATAAAAAAATTATAAGGAACACGATGGTTTCGTTAAGAACTTAATGCTCTTTTTTTTTTTGCTGGCTTATAAGTGTCAGTGTTGATGTAGTGGTAGTTTGTAAATAAAACTTTTATCTAAATTAGTTTTTTATTCAATATAGGAAATAATATCATTTGAGATATTTTACAGCGGTCTCATTTGAAAAAGAAAAATCCGGTAAAATGATATTAATATTGAGTGACCGTTAATTTAAAAAAGTTTTTAAAAATTATAACAAAACTAATTATATGGCTACTTTTGAGATTTGTGTTTTAGTTACTTCAATGATATTAATAAATTTTTCAGCATTGAATATTTGGAGTTCGTAACAACAAGTTGTAATTGTAGCTGACTAGTAATACAATTGTAATTTATTTTTATTTAAAATTATAATTACAATAAAATAATTTTAAATTAAGATTATAACATTAGATTGATAAATTGAGGCTCTACAGTTAAATTCCACTTTTTATTTAGATTACATGTTGAATATGAAATAAGTTGTCGAACTTTTTAAACTATTTAACGTGATAATACTTGTTGAGTCTCATTTGATTTTTTTGAGATTTGATTTTTAGTAGCCAAAATGATGTTTTTGTTAGTTAATAATCAAGAATTTTGTTTTTAGAAATAGTATCACCTAATTGTTTTTAAAAATGAAAATAATCTAACTAAAATAAATAACTATTGTAAATAAAAAAAGTTCTAGTTAGTAAAAACAGTTATAAATAAAAAGTAGATAAAATAGTTTTATTTGAATGTTGTTTTATATTTTTTCTGTTAGTTAAATTTTTTTATTTTATTAATTAACATAATATTGCATTTTTTAAGTGTTTAAAAAAAAAATACTTGATGCTTGTACTTTAATTTTCAATACTAATAATGCTTTTTCGTTATGTTGATAATTAAGAAGTTCAGATTTTGTATAAAAATTATTTTAAGTCAACTGAACTATTATCAAATACTTTTATTTCTAAACTATTTCTATAACTGTGTTTACTAAATAGTTGTAGGAAGACTACTATTCACAATTAACAACTTTTATTAATTATTTTAAAAATGTATACGTACACTTGACACAAGTAAAGCTTGCTTACTTTTTAGTTGTTTAAAATACTGCTTTATACTCGTCTTAAATTGTTACTAGTTCTTATGGCTATGATGTATTAAAATTAGGAAAAAAAATGTTATTAAGTAAAAAAAACATTTAAAACGTTTTAACTGAGTACTTATTTGTTCATTTTCATAGTAATAATTATAATAATTTTAAGCGTATATTAAAACTAATAATTTATCAAATGTCATAGAACAAAAAATATACTAGTTCAAAATGGGTTAAAAAGGTCAAATTTAATTAAGAAATTTGTAAAAATTTATAAACTGTAAAAAAAACATGTAAATAGATAACTTATTTCAAGATTTTTCTTATTTAAAAATTGATGTACTTAATTTAGATTTCAGAAATATGTTTATCATAACTTTTGAAGTTGTATACAACAGTATTCTATTAAGATTAGTTAAAACTTCTAAACTATTTTTTTTATCTTATAATTATTTTTTAAAACAAACGATTTAAATCAAATACAAATCGTTATAAACGAATTTCCTTTAACAAACAAATAATTTCTAAACATTTTTTAAATACAATTAAAAAACATTTTCTCTGTAATCACTAAAAAATTGGTTAACCCACTAACTTTTTGTAATATCTAGTAAAATAGTAATGTGAATAATGAAACTATCTAACTGATATAAGTGAGCAGAAAATTTTTGTCAAATAGTATATTAGTTTAATGTATATGAAAGTTGAGCATTAGACTGTTTTTTTTTTTTTGTTAAACACTGCAATAAAATACTGATAATAACTTTAAAAGTTCAGGTACAATTATTTTCATACAATTATTAGTTTATATAATATATTTTTTTAATACAATATATAACTATCAAAAAACTTCCAAATTGTTAAAACAATTGAAATATTATTTAATACAGGTTGACGTGAATTAGTTTTACAAACTAGCAAAATAAAAGTGAAGATTCCTAGTGTGAAGTCTTTAGTTTTGTATGAAAATCGATATTGCAATCAGGAAGAACTTGATATTGTAGTTTTTGGAGAGAAAAATAATTGTATAAATGAAATTGTTACAATAATTTGTCCAGATTTTAAAGTTTCTGTCAAACACAGTTTAATACTTTTACAAAGAGATTTTAGGAAAACTGTTGTTATTGGTTGTGAATTTTACATGCTTGAAAGAACTTTAGAAAAAGGAATTGAAAAAATTTTATTGAAGTGCATTTAAAAAAGACTAAGATCTTAGACTGTAAAAAATTGAAGTTCATGGATAATCAACTAACATAACAACAATAAAAACTATATTTAAAATTATACTAAACTTACATTAAATCATGATATTAAATAACATTTCAATCTACTTTGTGAAAAATAGGTATGACAGATAAATGAACATGTTGTAATAAAGAACAATTGCAAACACCGATATAAATACTTATAAACCTAAATTTTACAAATTACTTTAAATGTAGTAAAAACTTTTACATAAGAACTAAATCAAACATGAATATGCTTTAAAAACTTATAGAATAATACTACATTTAACTATAAGAAAATTAAGTCAAGACGCTGCATATTTGAAATAAAAATGTTTAATAAAGAACTTTACAATAAACAAAAATAATACAAATTTGTAAATAAGTTAGTGGCTTCGTAACCGGTGTAATATATAAAAAATCTGAAATGTGATTATCGTATCGTTTCGATCTACTGTGATGTGGTATTTGTTTTGTTGTAATCTATTGTGATCTATTGTGATGTGATAGTTGTGATGTTGTAATCTACTGTGATGTGATAGTTGTGATGTTGTAATCTACTGTGATGTGATAGTTGTATCGTTGCGATCTACTGTGATGTGATATTTGTGATGTTGTAATCTACTGTGATGTGATAGTTGTTTTGTTGTAATCTACTGTGATGTAATGGTTGTGTTGTTGTAATCTACTGTGATGTGATAGTTGTATCGTTGCGATCTACTGTGATGTGATAGTTGTGTTGTTACATTTACCATTTGAATCACAACAAAATCATTTACGACATAAAATTGAGCATCCTCCACTACATCGAGAAAATTTAAAACATACACAGCACCTACAAGATCTGTATTTAGAAAAATAGAGATAGCCAATGCTAACAAAAAGATCAACTTGAATAAGGGGTACGAGCTGTATGCAATCTGCCAACATTTTCATAAACTCTGCTTTATAACTTAAACTCACACCCGTTAACTATTAAGTTAAATAGTTTGTAATAGTTAGGAACTTTTAACGCCTCTAGAGTGTTTGCATTAGAGTATGATCCCAAGTTTAAACTTTTGATTATATAAACGTTATCAAATAAGACATTATAGCATAATTTACTAAGTTTATAGCAAAAGCATATCATTTCAATTTAAACACTAATTTAAACAGCAATATATTTACGTCATAAAGGTAAGTTGAAATTTTGAACTTTAATCTTCACCAGTCTATGTAAAACCTTATGAATCGCAAGGCTTGTATTTAATATTATATTTATTTTTTTTTTTTAAATAATATCAATGCAAATTATGTTCATGCTATTTTAACTAATTATTTTTTTGTACAGTATGTACCTATAAAATCCTTTATAATGTAACATAAGTACTATATGTTTACTTACGTTTAGCATTAAGCTTTGTGTTTCGTAGTTGATAAACCACAAGTTTTTAAATCATAATTACATAACTTTGGTTTTAATTTTGTTTTATTTAATATTTTTACATAACTTCTATCTATTTTGTTCAAAGACTGTTTTAAGATCTGTTAATAACAACTCTAGATCTCCTCTATCCCAATATAGGAGTGAAACAATATTTTGTTGATAGTATACTGTAAAAATAACTATATTAAAAAAAAAAGCTAATAAAGTCGAGAATTATTTTAAAACAAACTACAACATTATTTTAGATATAATTAATAGTTTATTGTTGAATATAATAATAATAATAATAATAATAATAATAATAATAATAATAATAATAATAATAATAATAATAATAATAATAATAATATGATAATAATGATAATAATATGATAATAATGATAATAATATGATAATAATGATAATAATATGATAATAATGATAATAATATGATAATAATGATAATAATGATAATAATGATAATAATAATGATAATAATAATAATAATAATGATAATAATAATAATAATAATAATGATAATAATAATAATAATAATGATAATAATAATAATAATAATGATAATGATAATAATAATAATGATAATAATAATAATGATAATAATAAAAATGATAATAATAATAATAATAATATAACTGTTTTAAAAAATTAAAACTATTTTATCTAAAACTTTTATATTTACGTCTAATCTATTGAAAAACAATTACTATTTTTGTTATAGTGTAATCTTTAGCCTTGAGCTTTATTTTAACTATAAAAAGATTTACTAAGGTATTAAATATAAAATAGATAGATAATAATAAAAAAAAGTCATTGGTAAGGTACACATCAGCCTAAGGTACACGTTTAATTATAAAAAGAATAAAATAAAATAAAACAATAACAATTTTTATATCATAATTTATTTAAAAATTTACTTTTTTAATTTATCTAAATGTTATAATCAGAAGTAGATTTTGATGTAAGGTTCTAGGCAAAACTAAAAAGTAATTTTTTAAGTGTTTTTTGTCTCGTAACTAAAATGTGTACAGTTGCTAAAAGCATTTAATACCCAAATAAAATACTTCCTTACTATTAAGTTCATTTGTACCTTTTTTCAAATTAACATCTACTAATGCTAATAGATTAATACACTAAAACTATTAATTTGATTATCATTACCTTATAAAAACTAAAAATAGACTAAACGAAATATTTTTAAATTAAAAAAAATACTAAAGGTGTTATCAGAATATTACTACTTTGAATCTGTACCTTACCACCTTCAATTTTGATATGAACTGAGTTAATGGTGGCCAAATGATAAAATGGACATTATGGTTTTTTTTAGTATATTTTTAAAGAAACTAGTTTTATACACTAACCAGGGGCTTTGTGTGGATTGGAGCATTAGAGCAAAAACCCCTAAAAAAAATGAAATACGTATTGTAATGTTATATACCAATAAAACTATTCTTTTTCATACACACTTTTGTTTACAATCAGTTTTTTGTAATTATAGTGTTTTAATTTCACTTATTTAATATTTAAAATATATAGAACAAAGGACTTTTTATCTACGTTTAATTTTCCGCATCGCATGGCAAAATACCAACGTCGCTACTAATACTAAGCTAACCAAGCATAACTATAAATATTTTTTTAACTAATTTCTCTGTTTCTTTTAATTATTCAAGAGTAGTTTGAAAGTTAAGTTTTTATATAGTTTAAATAAGTTATACGATTTATTGATTTATGATTAATTCGGAATGGGATTGTGAAATACAACTTATGGGTAATTATACAGTTGCTGCATTAAAAAAAGTTTAACACGTCCGGATGTTCATCAAGATGACAAGTTAAGAAAATCTATTTGTTATTAGTCTTAGTATACTTGCTTCAATTTGGTTTGTATTCAAAAAAGATATCCAAAACAATATAAAACTTCTTAATTGTATCTTATTTTAAAACTAATTCTGTGTTAAAGTTTATCAATTGTGTTGTCAGTTTTGAATTATCCTAAGTAAGAATAAAGTTTAATTTAGAAAATGGTAATTTTGAAATTTCCAAAATTTGAATAAAAAAATTTCTTTTTTAGGCTATAAAACTTAAAAAAATATATTTATCAATTTTATGAAATCAGCAATTTTAAATGATAATTTAAGTTAAAATTTATTTTATAATATTTTTCAAAAATTCAAGTAGATATTTTCATGTACATTTTTCTTAAGTCAATGTATAATAGATGCTTGATATAAAAAAAAATTTACCTATAGTGTTAATACATATACCTAAAGTGTTTCACAAGAACTGGTGTCTCAACACTAAACAAAAATAACAACTACTTGTAATCTATTTCTTTATTGTTGCGAAATACGTTTTAATTAAACTTATGCCTACATAAAGGACATGTGTTGTGTTTGGGAAACCATATGTCTATACATTCCTGGCAGAAATAATGCTGACCATCGCAAGTGAGACGTCTCATTCTTCTACTAACGTATATGTCATCTATACAAATACTACATTGATCACCAACATGTGTTTCATCAGCTGTGAAAAGACTGAACGTCTCAATTGTTTTCGAGACAAACTTAGATTTTGCAAGTGGAGAAATGTGATACTTGCTTTATGAACAACCTCCAACAACATATCAACAAACAGTGTTTCTGTTTGAAGCAAACTATTCAGCTTTTCCCTAGCCTGACGCTTTCTTCTTTTACTTTCCTCCGTTTTTCTTTGCTGATCTTTAATAGCAAGCTCTTTGATTCAGTCATTCTCGAAACTTATTCGCTGTAGACTTTTCAAACGTTCAACGTTCAGATCGTAATCAGCTATAGCTTTACCAGTGCATTGTTTCGAAAGTTTTAACAGCTTCACCATTAGTCTTATAACATTAAATCGTTCTGACTTTGTATACAAGTCGTGTACGAATCGTCTTAACTCGGCAATGCTGCTGATATTTAGAAGCTGGTTTTGCAAGTCTGCATGAAGTTTTCTTACATCACGTTCGAAATCAGCCGGAGACATCTAAAATTATATTTATTTTTTATCAATATTACCGTTTTTAAACATTGAAAATAGCTATTTTAAAATGTGTTTATTAGCCTTTATTTATAAGTATAAATTTTTCACCTTTTCATACAATAGGTTATTTACAAAATTATTCTTATGGAGTTATTTCTAACTGGAATTTATTACGGCCATAATCCACCAAGTTAAGATGTTTCGCCCCATTAATAATAATAATAGAGTTTACCAAAAGACCATCAACAACAGCATCTTAGAAAACCTACGACTGGTTTTGTACTTTTTTAAACTTAACTGGCAGACATAGCTGCTAGAAACCGCTGATAAAATCTTACCAAGCGGACTTAAGTGCATAAGCAATGATGAGTAAAAGTCCGAAAAAGTGACGATGCCAAATCGTTCACAGCCAAACGTCAAAGTAGTTGTCAACTAGTTGTTAGACTTCTGTCCTCGCTTGTCTGATAAGTTGTTTGATGATGACTGAAATAAATAGTTGTCAAAACTGATCAAAAAAGAGCAGGCTAGAATCTTTAGACACTATCTGTGGATGACTTGGCTGCGTCATTTAGTTTTTGACTTTACCCACAAACTGTTGCATCAGTGCTTACTAACTGTTTTTGCACTTAAGCCCGCTGCACTCAGCAGCGGTGTTTCGGTTGTGACCGACTGATGGGTCCTAATAAGGACGAAAACAGTCTCAATCTACTGATAGCTGGTGGTCTGATGATCCAATTGGTATGATCAAATCTTGTAAACTTGAGCTTGTCACAAGGCATATTAAAGTCCATGCTTCGGTTTTGTAGACTTTCTCCAACGTTTTTTTTTTTTGATTAAGTCTATTCTTTTGTGCTATCTTTTATGTATAAAAACTAGTTATATTTTTTCAATCTTTGTTTTTAGATAGTTTTTAGGTTAATGAAGCTTTAATACTTTGAAAGATTGTCTTCATATAATTAACAAAAAATAACTGTAGTGAATTTTTCACCTTTTAAATATTTTCTATTATTTATTCTTTATGTTTAAACTTTAAATAAAAGCTTAAGATCAAACAGTTAACTAGTCTAAAATCTAAAATTTAAATACTTCTCTGTTCGTTAGAACAATATAAACATCTAAACATTAGGTTTTTTTATTACAATTATAAATGATTTATTTTTTAAACAGTTATATTTTTTCAATCTTTGTTTTTAGATAGTTTTTAGGTAAATGAAGCTTTAATACTTTGAAAGATTGTCTTCATATAATTAACAAAAAATAACTGTAGTGAATTTTTCACCTTTTAAATATTTTCTATTATTTATTCTTTATGTTTAAACTTAAAAAAAAAGCTTAAGATCAAACAGTTGACTAGTCTAAAATCTAAAATTTAAATACTTCTCTGTTCGTTAGAACAATATAAACATCAAAACATTAGGTTTTTTAGTAATCTTATCGGTTATTCTCTTAAAATAGAATTATTCATTTAACTAAAACTACTAATTTTGAAAAGGTTAAAAAAGTAAACACAAATAAATATTAGTATAACCAAGTTTAAATAACGATTTAAAAAATTAGTTTGCTATTGTACTTTATTGAAAATAAACAAGGTCTTTTACTGAACACAAATATATTTCAACAATTTTCATCAGTGTCATTGTTTCTGATTTTTGTTTTTGTTATTCAACAATTGTTAAAAAAAAAGAAAATTTTAAATTTATATAACCTTATAACTGCATTATAAAACACAAAACAAAAAGTAATTAAAATTCTAAATAAACATAAACAAACATAACAAAAGGTGCAATGATTAAGTAAACAATGATAACAAATCTGATTTTGATGATCCTTGTATTGCATTTTAAGTTGCTATACTAGTTGTCTTTGGCGTATTGCTAATAAGACCACTTACACACTTTTAAATGTTTTATTTAATTATAGTTTCAAGGTTCCTAGAGTTTGACCAAATAATTCTTGAGCACATATTTTCTTAGCTCTGTAAATTAATATTTTAACTAAAAAACTACCTTCTACTGCAAAAACCTTATTTCATAGCAATAAGAAAGTATGTTCTTCAGATGTTTTTAAGATCAAACTTAATTTTATAAAAATGCTAATGAAGAACTGTTATCCTAATCTTTTAGCTGATAAAGTTTTTAAACTTGCAACTAATAGATTAATTTAAACAAAACTATACGGTCTGAGAAGTGTCCAGTTCTTTTAAATTGCCTTGTACTGCCTATCGACGCAGATTTAAGGAATCATAAAAAACTTAACGAAAAAAAATATAGTGCTGCTATACCTAGAATTACTTTTACATCTAGTTCCATTTTAAGTCCTTTAAGTAAAGACCTCATATCTAATAAACATAAATTTTCCGTGGTTTACACGTTTAAATGCTGCTGTTCAAACAGTTATATTGGTCAAACCTCTAGGCACCTTAAAACCAGAACTAAACGGTGTAAGTGTTCATTTGAACAATCATCCAAAAACAGTTAGAAAAGCAACTTCTAATGCAATTAACAAATTTTCAATATCAGGACGTTTAATTAAAATCATATTTGTGGAAAAAGGTATAATGAAATAAAGTTAAGAGTATTAAGAAGTTGTAAAAACACTTTAGAACTGATCAAAATTTAAGTCATATACATTCCATTTTAGTAAACCAAAGTTATGTAAACAGAGAAAAATTGATTTTTCGGTATCCTCGTTTAGTTAATTAGTGCCCTTATGTTATGTTTAATTATGTTTATTTAGAATTTATATGCCAATTTTGTGTTTTGTTTAATTAGCTAATTTCAGATGCAATTGTAAAGCTTTTTAAAATTAGTTTCTTTTTAAGTTTTTTAACAACTGTAACACACTGATGAAAATGTTGAAACCGATTTGTGTTTATTATGAAAAAATACTTATTAGAAATAAAGTTTAAATTATGCTTATTCTAGCACATTTTTTTCTTATCATTAATAAACTATTGAAGTACATAAATTTAAAATTTGTTTTATAATGAAATGAGTTTGTACTACGGCGGAAAAGTATACAAAGCAGAGGATATTTTTATCCAGTTAATTTACTGCATAAAAAATATCTAAGCGCAGTATAACTAATACTCGTAAAAAGGTCTTAAATTTAAACAAAGTAACTAGAAAAACAATTGTATAAACAAAAGTAAAAATCTTATTACGAAAACATCTTTCATAACAATACAAAAATAAAGTATTTGCGACAACTTATAAAATTTAACAAAAAAAAAAGAAAAAAAAAAGAATATTTATATGTTACAAGTTTAAAAAACACAATTTAGTTTACATTGTATTAAACAAAAGCTATAACATAATAGTAAGCAAATATTTAATTTCTAAAAAAGTTTAGTAATAAAAAACTTCGAGAAGAATCACTCTATTTTCTATAAATTTAAACTTGTTTTACGTTATATAAATATATTAACTGCTTCCGGTTAAACCTACTGATAATCAACTAAATAATGATAAATTAATTTAAACTTCAAAATTTAAAAACTGCTCGTTTAATCAAAAAAAAAGATTGTTTGAAGTTAAATAACCATCAATTATATTAACTTTAGTAGAATACTCTACTACACTTAAATACACTTAATCAATTTTTTTTAGTAGTTTTGTATAGATTTTCATCTGACACGGTTATTCAGTTAAAACAATTTTTCATTCTGAATTCCGTCAACTATTGCTTTAGTTTTCGAAAGAAAAACGAGCATGAACTTGTCTCAAATGGCTTTTTTTTTAATAATTTTTTTTTAACTTTAGAATCAATTATTTTCATTTCCTTTCCTTTAATGCTAACTTGGAATGCTTTTTTTATTCTAGAGAACGTACTTTTGTTTAGCTTACCACAATAATTTTTATCGAAGTGGGGTTATAATTTTGTAATGGGACCCCTTTAAAAATTTATTTCCTTTAGCATTTTTTCACTTTGCAACGTTTTCCTCCAAAGATTTTTTTTTCAATTTTTTTATTATTAATATACTTATAAAACTGAGTTTTATGACGTTATTTTTTTATTCAAATTTTTTATTTTTAAACAAAGGTTAATTAAATTTTTCAGAAAAGTTCTAATTTTTTTGCTTTGGTTCTTATTTTACATGGTTTTAAGCAAAAGTAAATTATTATTTTTTAATTTTTATTTTTAACATGCTTATATAATTAAGTTTTATAACAATATTATTTTTTTTTTTCCAAATTATTGTTATTTTCAAATATAAGACCCATAAAAGTTTCACCTAAACTTTTGTTTACGTAATTTGAGGAATTACTTGATCAAATATTAAGAATTTAGGTACAACTTAAATGGTTCATATATTTAAAAAATAATAATTTGGGAAAAAAATATTTGACGTTATAAAACTTAATTATATAAGTATGCTAAAATAAAACTTGTTAAAATAGATTTATGCAAATTGTATATTTTATTCGCGACCGGTTTCGGTGGCAAGAGATTGCGACCTTTTCAAGCAAAAAATAAAATTTGAAACTGCATATAACAATGTTAATTATTCATACTGTTATTTAAGAACTTATTCATGCGTGAATAACTTAAAAAAAAAAACGAAAATGTTGCATACTCGAAAATTCAAACATATCAGAGTGTATTTAGGTAAAATTGGTACTAGATGAAAAAAACGAATTGAATTAATGTTAATATAATTAGTCAAAGAAAAATACTGAATTCCGAGCTTTAAAAAAAAGATAATAGTAAAATATTTATACCTTGAAATTTATATAAATGAAATTAAGAATTGTCTAAAATTGTGATTTTAAGCCGAACAAAACATTAAGTTGCTGAAGTAAAACTCAAAGTTGCTGAAGATTTCAAAATCTAATTTGTGGTTAACATAACAGTCAAAATTTAAACGGATTTAAGAACTATCTAAAAAAATTTAAAAAATTAATCTAAGTTGAACAAAGAACTATCTAAAAGACTTTTTTTTATAATTTAAGCCAAATGTAAACAAAAACCTAATGAAAAAATCAAAAAAAAAAACCTATTTTGTATTTTAATTATGATTTAGTTTAACTTTTGTCTGCTTTCCAGTCTATTAAAAAAAAAATATGTTTCTGTGTCTGCATGAGTTCATTAATTCTGTTCTTTTGTTGATGCAATTTGTACCTGATTCAAGTATTAATAATGCTTCTTTCAAGCACAATCTGCATGTCATAATTCCTGGTTTTGATGTTTTCTCTCTTTGTAATATTTTCCAAGTTATTTTGTATTTCTTATTTTCTTTTTTTTTTTAATTTATGGGTTAATTTTGAGAGTTTAGTTGCTTGTTTATACTGGAGATAGTTTTTGTCATTTTGATTGCTTTTTATTGTTGTGTTGTGTGTAGATATACGTTTTTTTAGTTGATTAGCACTTAAGTTAAATTTAAAACATTAAGTTCTTAAATAACAGTATAATTAACTAACATTGATATATGCAGTTTCATATTTTACTTTTTGCTTGAAAAGGTCGTAATCTCTTGCCACCGAAACCGGTCGCGAATAAAATATACAATTTGCATTAATCTATTAATTAAGCTCTTTACATCCCAGTAAATTGAGCATTCTTTTTTAATTAGGCAAATAACTGTAAAACTTATTAAAAAAATAATTTACTTATGCTATAAAACTATGTAAAAAAGAACTAAAGCCGTGCAAATTTGGAACTTTTCTAAAAAAATTTTTAAGCATATAATATTAAAAAAAAAATTTAAGTAAAAAAATTAATACTAACATTCTAAGACTCAATTATTTAAGTATGTTAATAATAAAAAGAGTACTTTTGGACAAAAATGTTGCAAAGTGAAAAAATGCAAAAAAAAAAGCATTAAATTTTTAAAGGGGCCCAACTACAAAAGTAAAACCCCAATTCGATGAAAATTATTAGGAAAAGCTAAGCAAAAGAACGTTATTTAGAAAAAAAGTTTAAGTTAGTATTAAAGAAATTGAAAATAATTGGTTATATAGTTTGGTTAAAAAAAAAAGTTACAAAAAAATCCATTTAAGCCAATTCACGCTCGTTCAAAAAAATATTTATCGATATCTTGCGTAAATAAAAAGATTGAAATTGAAAACGTTTAATACGTAACAAAGTTTAGGACTTTTTTTAGATTCATGTAAATCAAAGTTTCGTTTTGTAATAATATCATATTGTAAAATACATAAATATCAATTTTACAGTACAGAATTTTAAAAATCTGTGAGAAATAAACATACAGTAACCTCTCGCTTGTTTACGCACATTATGTCTACAAAAAAAAAGTCGTAAAGAAACGAGAGATCGTTAAGTTAAGAGAAGTACCAAATATACTTACTATAACGGCTCTTTTTTGATTTTGCTTTTAATTAAATGTAGACTAAGGGTTTTACGAATTTTAAAAATTTGTTTACAATATTCACAAGTGTGAAGACAAAAGATAAACTATACATTTATTAAAAAAATATTAAAATTCATGTAAAATATTAAAACTTGTAAATAAATTTAACTAAATTTAATAACAAGTAGATTTTATCCTTTTCTATATGTGACTTGTTTGATACTTAATATTTCTATCTGTTCTACTTAGCAAATTAAATTTATAAATAAGCATTAACATAAGCATAATTTATATATTTACAATTAAGAAATTGTGTAGTGTCTATATATAAGTTTGTTTTTATAGCCTTTTACAAAAATATGCATTTAGTGATGTAATGGTTTTCTTCTTTTAAACAAAAATATATAAAGCATAAGAATGTTTAATAAAAAATATTTTTGTTACAATAACTTTTTTAAATTTGACCTTTGCCCTTTATAAGGATAAATCTGTCTTGAATTGTATTAAAGACATTTTAATTGATCTTTTTAGAAGGAATGAAATTTCATGCTATAAGAATTTGAAGAGTTGAAAAAAGTATCACTGCTACTTTTTGCTAGGAGGTTTCATTAGATTTCTTTTTTAGATGTTTATTGATGTATGAGGCAAGATGGCTGTATTATTTAATTGTGTTTTAAACTCTCATTATTTCATTATACTTTCATCATTTAACAAAGACATATTTCTTTAAAGTTAATGAAACTATTATTGTTAACAAAATTTCTAATACAATGATGTATAACTAAATGTTTACCAGTTAGTCAAGGTACATAAAGTTTCTAAAGTCTAAAAATATAGAGAGGTGAGTTAGCATTTGAAAACGTATTTTTATTTGAAGATATACAAAAATTCTAACTTGTGCAAATTTAAAATAAAGCAATGGTTTTTAATATTTTAGAATTTTAAAATGCATAACAAAACGAGAATGCGTTACGTCATAAGTGCGTAAATATGCGATAGGTTACTGTAAATAGTTTTAATCGAAATTTTTTATCAAACAAATAAACTTGTTTCAATAGAACAAAATAGAATTATTAGATTTTATATCAAGTGTTACAAACAAATAACTACTAGTTTTCATTAAATAAGTTAAAAATTTTAAAGGACGACAATCTTCTACAAATCAGTTTTAATATACGTAAATTATCAGTTTACAATCTTTTCACACTATTATCTCAGAACTATATATGATAACAAAACCTACTTAAAAAATTACCATGGTAGATTAAAAAATACCAATAAACATTTAGATATTTTTTTTCACAAAAATTATCAGTAATTTTTTTTATTTTGCGTCTAGAGATATAAATATTATACTAGGTAATAGGTGTGTATCTATGAAAGATATCAATAAAAGTTCAATTAAGACTAAAAATGTTGTTAATTGAACAATAAAAAAAGCGCTCAACAAGTTTGGTCTATGGTCCTGGTGTACAAAGTAACGTTTCGATTATCGAGTAGTACAACACATTCTTATTAAGTATTTTACGAGCTATTACACATACTTTTTTTTATAATTTAAATTTTCTAATCTTCAGTAAAAAAAAATTAATTAAACAAAACTAATTTTAAGAGAAGAACATTATTTTCACAAAAACTTATACGTTTAACAGGGTTTTCTACCAATAAAGAACCACCGTTACCAGGTTTTGGACTATCCATCATATATTTTATTCCTTTTTATTTATTCAAGCTGGAAAACCTTTCAATATTAAAACATTATTTAATTGAAGCAACTATACCCAGAATTAAATGAAAACAACGAAATTAAAATTAAGTGTAAAAGAAAGTAGAAAAATTAAACAATACAACAACTTATTCTTCTTTTTTTTATATGACTTGCTTTAAACAAATAGTTTTGGAGAAAAATTGTATATTTAACTAAAACTAAGCAGCCCAAGCTATAGAATTTGTGATTTGTGGAAAAATTTAATAATTATAAAAGTAATAAGAAAAGAAAATTTAAGGTGTAATGGTTTTAAAAAACATAAAAATTTTGTTTTAAATATATATTATCTGAAGTATTTTATTCCTCAAATATAATAGTTTTAACAGGTATTTATTAACACACAAATAATAACAAGGTTATCACTAATTTTAAAAACTTAATTTACAATTTTACAAAGGTATTTAAAAGTTATACATGTTTTAAACTAATATAGGAACCAATCAAGCAAAAACCTTGGGCCTTAAAACATATTTAAGCTAGTAGGAACTAGAGCAAAACATTAAACTTAAATTTATTTATGACAAGTATTTTGTAATATTGTTTTTTCAATGAATAAGTAAGTAGTGATGTGCATATTTAATTTAATTTGTTAAAAAAATCTTCAATATTCTAATGGTAAAATTTTTATAAAACATACATGCTAAGCACTTATAATTAATTTTTTTTATATATTCGGCATAAAATAAACTATTAAGTTTAAGTTTTATCTTTGTGTGATAAAGACTGTTTGCATATGAGTGAGCTACTTTATTGGTCTTTATTAGTCTGCAGGCCAAATATACTGATAAATTATTTTTTGAGCCAAATTTTTATAACAGACTTTTATTGCGCCACTTAATAATGGAAAATCAAACTATATAAAGGATGTTAAAAAGCTAATTGGTATAATACACATCAATTTTGCCTTTATAAATCCAGTATTCTTCCTACTGAGTACGCAGTTTTCAGTATGAAAGTTTGTTTTTAAAACGTAGTTTTCTAATTAGAATGGTAATTGACAGATATACATATCCTATTAAACACTTTTTTAAATATATTTTCATGCAGTTTACAAAAGGCATACACTACAGAGGGATTTTAATACTAAAAGTGATAAATGCACAGTATAAACATAGTTACTGAAATCTCAATTATTTCTAAATTAATAAAATTTTTTCAGAATAAGAACTTTTTGTTGGCTGAAAAGTTTTGTAGAAAATGTCTTTGGGTAATTTTATTTTAGTTAATTTATTAATAATACGTTTAGTTTTCTTATTTTTGCTTTTTCTTTTTTTAATTGTGTTGTAAAAAAAAATAAAATTCATATAAGTAATATCAGTAAAATGCATTTATATAAGGTTTAGTATTTTATCACAATGCCTGTGTCATAAGGATAGTAGTGAGACATAACAGTTTTTATTTGTTTTTTCTAATTTCAAATAGTTTAAATACTTACAGTATTAATATGTATTTATGAAAAAAGAAGATACTTAAAATTCCAAGATACTTATTTTGAATGTTTTATTTATTACTTCGCACTATGAAGAAAATAACTGCTTTTATGACAGCATGGTCAGACATTTTTAAACTTAAAATGCATTTCTCAATTGCTATTCTTTTATTTTTAAAAAATACCGATTAAATTCACTTTACAGTAAAAAATTTTAAGTCATTTACAAAAAAAAATTAAATAAAAAAATAAAAATAAAGTAAAATAACATATAGCCTGTGCTACGCGGTTAACTTACAATCATAAAAATGATATACCTGAATTTTTTTTAAGTTAGCTAAAATTTGTGTTTAAAGTAATATTAGTTTTTATTTTAGAACTAAGTACTTTGCAAGAAATTTGCAAACAGTATTTTTTCAAATTTGGAAATTAGGAACAGTAACTGAAGCGAAAATCCAAAAAAATAAGCCTTATTGCCTTAGAATTAGTTACAATAGTATAAAAAAATTTGTACCAAAAGTACAAAAACGTCTTTAAAAAAATAAATTTAATGCAAATAACAAGGTTAAAGTTTGTAAAAAAATCTTAACTCTCCTTAATAAGCAAACAGACTTATACAATTCCAGGGTTGCCACAGACTAAAAAAAAAATTGGACTTTTCCTGACTTTTCTTAATCAAGCTCTTTATTCAAACCCTTTCTAACTTAAAACTATATTAAACTTTCAATATTGTTTTCATACCGGTTATAAATAATAGTTTTCATTGCTGAATTCAATAGACTAACTCCCGCTACATCACTTTAACCATCTATGTATGATTGATAAATTTGCAATAAACAGCTCTATCAGCAAAATAATTGTATTTTATAAATTTTAAACACAACTTGTCTGAAAAAAGCTACAATATCTTAGCATTTCCTAACATTAATGTACCTAAATAAACGAACACATATATAAGTATTCTATAATTAAAACCTAAAAACAATAACGAACTTTTCAAACTAAAACAATAAAAATATGCAGAACTTAATCAAAACTACTACTTACTCACATTTTTTTAAAACAAAAATTATTTAAGTTAAACTACAAAAACATAGTCAACTTAGTATAGCAATTAATATCTCTAAACATTTTTCTCTATGCATTTCCTAGATAATGTTCAATATCTATTTAATATAAAGAAAAAAGAATTTTATTAAACTCAAAACAGCTTATACCAAACTTGTCATGATTTGTTTTTACTGGATCAAAGCTTTTTAAACGAGAGAGTTGTTAAGCACGCGCTCTAGTAAACAAAACAAAAAAGAAGTTTAAAAGGTGAGTAAATAAGCTTAAGAAGAAGTTTGCAATGTACTTTTTCGCATTTCTAAACTATATTTTCCTTTCTTTTATGGGTTTAAAATGTTTAAATAACTTTTTGTTTATTAAATATTTCTCTGTTGTTATTTGTGGTTGCTTTTATTTAATCAAAACTTTAATAACTTCAATAATAAAATTTACTCAATAATAAATGCAACACTGAAAATGAAATATTTTCTATGGATTAAAATATGTATTATTTTTATGGTAATATTGTTTGTTTTTTAAAAGACTCATAAAGCTTATGCAGTATAGGAGATTATGAGTTTATTTAACAGACGATAAAAAAAAGAAGTATAAACAATAATTCTACATTTTAATCCCCAGTGAGCTAAATCTAACAATCAAAAATCGATATATTTAAAGCCAGACATCTAATTTGTAATCTAAATTCATTAAAAAGTAGATTTTTAAATAAATTTTGCCAAACTAAGCAATTTTAGTGCAATAAAAACTATGTGAATAATCTTCTAATTTAAAATCTAACTGTAAATTATTACTAAAACATATTTTTGTTTATTGTTACAGAAAAGTTGTTTTTTACTAAAAAAGTACTTTGAGGGCCGTATTTGGCCCGAAATCCTTAGTTAAGTTATCCTTGTTTTAGCTTATACCATTGAAATTCAAAAGTTTTTTATCGAAATAAACGGTTTGCTCATACTAATTCAGTAATCAGACCACTAGCCTTCGGTAGACTGAGATTAACACAAAAACTGATGGAAATAAATATTTTAAAAACTAAAACTAATAGAAAAACGAAAACTTTCTGTAATATTTTTATTAAATTACTAACGAAATATAAGCATAATTTTAAAAAATATTATGACGTAAAAATCAAGATGCTGCGTCATTGTCCATTCCCTGCGAACTTCATCGTGTGTATTGCGTATTATTAGGTACTGATCGGCTAGTTTTGGCAACAGGGGTCGATGGGGATTGTAGTTGGTCAGAAATTACCGGATGGCGAGCAGCAATGTGGCGACCGTGTTGCCGGAAACTGGATTGACTTTGAAGGTCATCCACGGTCATCTTGCCCTTTCTGTTTACTTTTCAGTGGTTCACTCTGACTAGGAAGGTCACTTTTGGCAGCTGGAACGGCTACTTTTTGTGGAAGACAAAGCTCAGTACACAGTTGCTTTCCTGGCTTCCATTGGCTTTGATTTTTTTCACGAAGAACTCTACTTTGAACTAGGCGTGCATAATCATGTTCTTCTTCGATTCTGTTCTTCTTTCTAGAAAATCTTTTAGACCATTTTTTGTATCTCATCACAGCTTTATTTTATTATATTCAAAAAAAACTTAAATACATGAAACAAGCAAAGCATTAACGAACAATTTACCATAATTTTCGTATTTAACACAAAATTTAAACGTGAAATATTTTCAAATACAGAAAAATTTTGAAAACTTATTTTGTTAAGTAAAACGTTTTAAACTTTTACTTTCTTTACTTAAAAATAACTTAGCTAAATTTAGTTTTAAAATACTAATAATTTATTTTCAGGTTATACAATAACTAGCTAAACCCCTTTAAGTAGTAAAGTAAAAATTAAATCAAATATCTTTTTTATCAATAGTTGAATTAGTTCATATATTTGTTTAAAAAGTTAATTAAGAAATAGCTAGCTACATTATAAGTTAACAATAAATTATCTAGATTTAATTAATTTTCTAGAAAAAAGTTATCATTATGAATGCTGCTTCATAAGAAAATGCAAAATGAAGTAATGATATGAAGCTATGGAAGTGAAACTCTTAGATATTTAAAGTTCACATTAATGATTTTTTATTAACTTAACTAGTAAGACATTTGCTAATTTAATCAAAAGTAATTTGCATGTTACTTCACTATTGTTGTTACCATGCAGCACATTAGCAGATTAGATTTTTAAAGGAAAGTTTTAATTTTAATAATAAAATTTTTCAAAATATTATATTAAAGTTAAAAGTATTTTTAAACTACTGCATAGTGTTAGAATTTTTTCAAAGTATATTTAAAATAACTAATAAATATAATCTTAATATTTTAACTACAATATTTTTAACGTTTTTATCAAATAAATAATACTATTTTCTTTAAATAAAACGGCAAATTTAGTAAGATAAACAGGTATATACTTTATAAGAATGGTAATGTCCTAATTAATTTCTTTAAATCTCAACTTTCTATTTAAAACGATTTGTATTCTCGTATGTTAAAACAATGTTTTAATGTCTTTATGTTAGTTTCAAGGTAAAATTCTTTTTTTAGATAAACAACTTACATAAGTTTAATAAAATCAAAAACTTTGATAGGTTTTACGATAATAAAAACAGTTTATAAATTTTTCAAGTTTAATGTATAAAATATCAACTGACCGAAGACTACATATTTTACATCAGGGTTGTTTATTATAAGATCAAAGTTTTAATGGGTTTTAACATGCTTTCAGTAGACTCATTTTCAAATTTCTCAAAAAAAAAAGCGTTCAAAGAATTTGGTTTCATTATTTCCCTTTCTCTTAGTTTTTAAAGCAAGCAAAGCTGTTAAATAAATAAATTCTAGAGTAATTATTTATAGTCATATTTTATAAAAATCATAGTCAAAAATTTTATTTAGAATACATTAATAGTTAGTTTTTGTTCTAAGGTTTTGTTTACAAACAGAAATTAAAATAAGTTTAGTATTTAAAACAGTGTATACTTACATAATATGTATAATATAGTGAAAGAACGTAAACAAGAGTTTTATTACTAGTAACATTTTTGAATAATCGTCTTTTTATAACTAAGTAATTACTTTTCATTTTTTAACTTTACTTATTTAAATTTTTTTAATAATATATATACTCAATTTAATCAAAGATATTGTAATATAAAAAAAAAAGTTTGTATTTTTTTAATAACTTTTAATGCTGTAGTTATGTATATAAATTATGTTCGGTAAAAAAAGCCTTAATTTCAAAAAGCAACTTGGGTGTATACTATTTATATAAGTTATTTTTTATTTTTTAGCTAAGTAACTGTATATCAATAAGCAATATATGCTTTATGTGTTAGGTTTTTAAAAACATGTATTTTAAAACACTTGATAATTTTAAAAGTATTATAAGGTAGTAACCAGGGGCGTAGCGTGGGGAGGGATACTGGCGCATGCGTGTCACCCAAAAAAAAAAGAAAGTATGTAAAAATAAGATAAAATCTTTATCCTTTATTGTTTATTTTTTCTGCTTAATTTGAATTTTTCAAGTTTTATTATTTAGTATTCAAAAAGTTAAACGAAACTTTAAATACCAATTAGGTTAGGGAAATTACCCAATTTTGCTTACCAAAAATTTACAATTTGAAAATCCGCTCTGCGGTGAAACTAAGTAAATGTTTATCTTAAAGATAATAAATTATTAATTATCAATCTCCTATTAGTGGATAGATTACTGTGTCCTATCTATTTGATCTAAACTCTATAGTGAAATTACCCAATATACTGATTCGAAGCGCAAGCAAAAGTGCGCACCGATGTTGATGAAAAACTTCATAAGGAAAAAATTTATAATCTTATAAAAATAATGACTCAAAAAGAACGCAACAAGTTAGTGCACCGCAGAAGTATAACTTTATGACAGATATTTCTACAAAATGTTTAAAAAAATACGTCACGCTTAAAAAAATATTAAACAATTTTAGAATTTTTTTTTATGCTACAATAAATGTCAAGATTACTGATAGTTTCTAATTTTTGTTTTTGTAAACGTAAAAGAAACAGCCTGTAGGTCTATGAGAAATAAACTTTGTTTTAGATTTTCATTTTAAACAAGTACAATCAGATAAATTAAATTTAAAATGTTAACTTTTAACTATTTTACAAAGTTTAAATAAATTGTAATAACAGTTATAAAGTCGGTCTATTTTAACTTCTGTGTAACTTAATATAAATTATGTGCAATGAGATGCTGTTATCACTGTTGTAATGTATATTAAAGAGATTGATGTTTTTTTCTTAAACTAAACAGAAACTTCCGTTTCATTGAATATATTCATTTTTAAAGATATAAAGTTTACTGTAAGTAGTAAAAACCATTTTTGTATATTAAGTTAACATTTGTACAAGTATAAGAAATTCTAATAAAATGCTTTTTTTTTTTGTTTAATTTTGTAACATAAAAATGTTTTTTAAAACAGTTACTTCGAACTTATTATACTTAATAAATTTATTTTAATTGTATTACTTTTAAAAAGATCTTTTTATAGCTAGTTACGAAAGTTTTAATTTAGAGAATTTTTATGAGAGAAAAAAATTTCGCACCCCCTGACCAAAATACCACGCTACGCCACTGGTAGTAACTTAATTCTAGTGATGTACCGGACCCACAATTTCAGGTCCGGCCGGACCCGGATCCGGACTTTTTTTGCAAGTTAGAATCCGGCCGGAACCGGACCCGGACTTTTTTTTCAAATTAGAATCCGGCCGGAACCGGACCCGGACTTTTTTATCAAATTAGAATCCGGCCGGAACCGGATCCGGACTTTTTTTTCAAATTAGAATCCGGCCGGATCCGGATATCAGACAAAAATGGCAATATCCGGCCGGACCCGGACCCAGATAGTGAGTCCGCTACATCACTAGTATAAACTAGCCTGAGTCAGAATGAGGTTTTTAAAAACTGAAAAAAAAAACTTTAATCTAATAATAAGTAAAACAGCTAGCCACAAGGTTTACAAATTTAGGTGTTATTTACAATTAAAAATCTGAAATCAAGTTCTTGAAAAAAATACACTAGAAAATTACCAAATATTGAAAACTGGATCAGCTCAAACTCATTCAAAATTTTAAAGAAAACTAGCCTGAGTTTTTATAAAAAACTAAACTAGCCTGAAGCATCCAAGATTTTCTAAAGTTCCCAAAAATTTTGAAACTAGCAGGGTTGCCACTGTTTAAGTCAATAAAACTAGCTAGAGTGAGTATAAACAAGCCTTAGTCAGAATGAGGTTTTTAAAAACTGAAAAAAATTACTTTAATCTAATAATCAGTAAAACAGCTAGCAAAGGTTGACAATTTGGTAGTAAAGTTGTGGACTGATTGTGGTACACTTAACTTATTAGTACTACCCATCATAATTAAATCCTACCTAATTTAATTAATATCTTACAAATACTAAATTCTAACTGAGACTACTTTCTATAATCAGACACGACAGTTTTAAGTGATGAATCTTTTATAGAAAACACAACAAGAAATACTAGCATATACAAAATTATTAATTACTTTGGTAAGACTTTATAAGCTGGAAGCTATTTAAACCTATATAAAAAGACTTAAAACAATAAACTAAAAATTAAATAAAACTTTTAGTAAGCAAGAAACTGTAAAATTTTTAATAAACTATTAAACTATAAACCTGGCTTAAATATGTAAACAGTTAAAAAATTCACTTTTAAAACAAAACACTACTTACAATAAGTATTAACAAAAAAGTTCAAGACATTTTGTTGCTTCAAGCTGCACACCAAACTAACTAACTGCTTACATATAAACTGCCTGTCATGTTCTGATGTTTTGTTGCATCAGTATTTAGTTTGAAACATTTCATCATATGATTCTCATTGGCTCGTACATTCAACCGTATTAACTCTAAATATTCTCTGAGCTCAACTTTAAACAATAAATAATGCAAGTATTCATTCCAAAGTTTGCAATTTTACAACATATGTAAAGAGTTGCATTTCTGAAATGTTAATTTCATAGTTTAAATGTAAACAAATGTAAATTAGTCACGTGTACAAAATGAGCCAATCACGGTAGGTGTTAACTGACGAAAATGACTCTTATTAATTTACACAGGGTTTGTTTTTGAAAAAATACTTTTCAGTATGCTTTTTTTTACTAACTAGATCCAGGTCCGGACTTTTTTTTCAAATTAGAATCCGGCCGGAACCGGATCCGGACTTTTTTTTCAAATTAGAATCCGGCCGGAACCGGATCCGGACTTTTTTTTTTCAAATTAGAGTCCGGCCGGATCCGGATATCAGACAAAAATGTCAATATCCGGCCGGACCCGGACCCGGATAGTGAGTCCGGTACATCACTACGTTAATTCAAATTTTTGAAATAAAGACAACTATAAAAACTTCATTATAACGTTTACTAAAGTATTTACTCTTTTGCTTTAAACATAGAAAAATAAACACTTTTAAACTAACTTGGTAAAGTTATAAGAAAATATGTACTCTAATTTAAATTTTGTAATAGTTGATATGATATCAAATACTTAAGTACTTCAATAAATTAATTGTTATCGACGAAATGAATACAAAACGAATACAAATACAATCTAGTTCAAAAGTTTTTTTTTTAGTTTTCTATTACAGGAAACTAAATAAATGTCAACTAAGATCTAGAAAAAAAACCAGCTGAGTTTAAAACAAAGTTCAAACTTTAACAAAATTAATTCATGACTTTTGCTTAAAGAATTGTTTTGTATGATATTAATAAAAAAACTCTAAAACATACTTACTGTTTGTTAATATTTTATATTTAAAGTGATAACGTTCAACTATGAATAATAAAAAAAAACATTTAAAAAAAATATCTAAAACGTTAAAACTTTAAACAGCTTTGACAAAAAGAAAACATTCGAAAACAAATATTATAATACTTGATATATAGCTTGTTTAAGTGATTTGTAACATTGTTCTACATAATAATGTGTTAAATTTAAACACATTGATTTGCACTAAAAACAGTTTTTTTTTGCGGATTGAAAAAGCTTGAACTCTGCATCTGACAAATTTTCTTTAACATTATCAATTTAGTCCAGGGTTTCCCAAAGTGGGCGATTTTAGTAATTCGGGGGGCAATAATTGGTAAGGGGGCGAAAAGGGGGCGATTTTAAATATTTGGGCTGTCATAAGATTTTTATTTTTTTTTATTGCTATTTTACTAATTTTAGCTTGCTATTAATTATTTAACCCTGAGGTAAAACTTAAACGAAAACATTCATTTTATTTATGTAAAAAAAGGAATAAAATAATTATGTGCTTATGACTCCTACTTTCAAGTAAATACTATATTTTCATTCTTATATTTCCTTATTTAACAATTACATAGATCATAGACTATTGGAATCCCTTTCACTATTTTATAACCTGACATATATGTTATTTGGGATCATAAATAGTTTGTAAAAATCTATGTTATTTATTATTAAACTATTACCTCATGATATTTGTAGTTGTATTTGAAAAGTCACTAAATTAGACTAAAAAATAAAACTATACAAGAATGCTAATTTACCTAGAAACCTGGAAAAACCTAGAATTTGACAATTTAGGCAAAAAAAAAACTGGGAAAAATCTGGAATTTTTATCAATTTTATTATATTAAGTAGTAAAATTTAGATTTGACACAAAAAAGCTATTATATAGATAAATATATGGATCCCCTCGAGTCAGATACTTTTGAAGTAAACGACTTACAGGAAACCTTCAGGAATTAAAAACTGACCTTGAACTTAAAGTAAATTCTTTCAAAGAACGATTTGAAAGCTTTTGGACTCATTTCAGTTTGGACTCATTCAGTTTTTAGATTTTTAAGTAATTTTAATAGAAACTTATAGTACATCTACATTAAAAAATGATAGGAAAGAATCTGTATGATCTAATTATTTTTACTGCTTTAGCTCAAGTAACGGCTGCCTTTTTAAGTCACGGGCTAACTTTTTAGAAAAAAAGTTGCTCACATGCCACAGTTTATAGAAAAAAAAAATCTTCTGCGGGCAGCCGTTATCTAAATTCATTAAAAAATAGGTTTTTAATCAAAATTGTGACAATCTAAGCAATTGTAGTGCAGTAAAAACTATGTAAAAAATCTTTTACTTTAAAATCTAACTGTAAATTTTTACAACAACATTTTATTTGTTTATTGTTACAGAAAAATTGTTTAAGTACTTTGAGGGCCGTATTTAGCCCGAAAACCTTAGTTAATCTACCCTTGTTTTAGCTTATACCCTTGAAATTCAAAGGTTTTATATCGAAATAAACGGTTTGATCATACAAATTCAATAACCAGACCACTAGCCTTCGGTAGACTGAGATTAACACAAAAATGCTGATGGGAATAAACGTTTTAAAAATTAAAACTAATAGAAAAACGAAAACTTTTAGTGATTTTTTATTAAATTACTAACGAAATACAAACATAATTTTTAAAAATATTATGACGTAAAAATCAAGATGCTGCGTCATTGTCCATTCCCTGCGAACTTCATCGTGTGTATTGCGTATTATTAGGTACTGATCCGCTAGTTTTGGCAACAGGGGTCGATGGGGATTGTAGTTGGTCAGAAATTACCGGATGGCGAGCAGCAATGTGGCGACCGTGTTGCCGGAAACTGGATTGACTTTGAAGACGTCCACGGTCATCTTGCCCTTTCTGTTTACTTTTCAGTGGTTCACTCTGACTAGGAAGGTCACTTTTGGCAGCTGGAACGGCTACTTTTTGTGGAAGACAAAGCTCAGTACATAGTTGCTTTCCTGGCTTCCATTGGCTTTGATTTTTTTCACGAAGAACTCTACTTTGAACTAGGCGTGCATAATCATGTTCTTCTTCGATTCTGTTCTTCTTTCTAGAAAATCTTTTAGACCACTTTTTGTATCTCATCACAGCTTTATTTTATTATATTGAAAAAAATCTCAATTATATGAAACAAGCAAAGCATTAGCAAATAATTTACCATAATTTTTGTAATTAACACAAAATTTAAAAATGAAACATTTTCAAATTCTAAAAAATTTCAAAACTTATTTTTTTGAGTAAAAAGTTTTAAACTTTTACTTTCTTTACTTAAAAATAACTAAGCTAAATTTAGATTTAAAAAACTAATAATTAATTTTCAGCTTATACAATAACTAACTAAACCTCTTTATACAGTAAAGTAAAAATTAAATCAATAAATTTTTCTACTAATAGTTGAATAAGTTTACATATAAGTTTCAGAAGATATTTAAAGAAATAGCAAGCTACATTATAAATTAACAATAAATTATCTAGATTTAATTAATTCTCTAGAAAAAAGTTATCATTATGATAGCTGCTTTATAAGAAAATATAAAATGAAGTAATGATATGAAGCTATGAAAGTGAAACTCTTAGATATTTAAAGTTCACATTAATGATTTTTTATTAACTTAACTAGTAAGATATTTGCTAATTAAATCAAAAGTAATTTGCATGTTACTTCACTATTGTTGTTTCCATGCAGCACATTAGCAGATTAGATTTAAAAAGGAAAGTTTTAATTTTAATAATAAAATTCTTCAAAATATTATATTGAAGATAAAAGTATTTTTAAACTACTGCATAGTGTTAGAATTTTTTAAAAGTATATTTAAAATAACTAATAAATATAATCTTAATATTTTAACTACAATATTTTCAACGTTTTTATCAAATAAATAATACTATTTTCTTTAAATAAAACGGCAAATTTAATAAGATAAACAGGTATATACTTTAGAAGAATGGTAATGTCCTAAGTAATATCTTTAAATCTCAACTTTCTATTTAAAACGATTTGTATTCCCGTATGTTAAAACAATGTTTTAATGTCTTTATGTTAGTTTCAAGGTAAAATTCTTTTTTTAGATAAACAACTTACATAAGTTTAATAAAATCAAAAACTTTGTTAAGTTTTACGATAATAAAAACAGTTTATAAATTTTTCAAGTTTAATGTATAAAATATCAACTGACCGAAGACTACATATTTTACATCAGGGTTGTTTTTTATAAGATCAAAGTTTTAATGGGTTGTAACATGCTTTCAGTAGACTCATTTTCAAATTTCTCAAAAAAAAAAGCGTTCAAAGAATTTGGTTTCATTATTTCCCTTTCTCTTAGTTTTTAAAGCAAGCAAAGCAGTTAAATAAATAAGTTCTAGAGTAATTATTTTTAGTCATATTTTATAAAAAACATAGTCATAAATACTATTTAGAATACATTAATAGTTAGTTTTTGTTCTAAAGTTTTGTTTACAAACAGAAATTAAAATAAGTTTATTATTTAAAACAGTGTATACTAACATAATATGTATAATATAGTGAAAGAACGTAAACAAGAGTTTTATTAGTAGTAACATTTTTGAATAATCGTCTTTTTTTAACTAAGTAATTACTTTTCATTTTTTAACTTTACTTATTTAAATTTTGTTAATAATATATATACTCAATTTAATTAAAGATATTGAATATAAAAAAAGAAGTTTGTATTTTTTTTAATAACTTTTAATGCTGTAGTTATGTATATAAATTATGTTCGGTAAAAAAAGCCTTAATTTCAAAAAGCAACTTGGGTGTATACTATTTATATAAGTTATTTTTTATTTTTTAGCTAAGTAACTGTATATCAATAAGCAATATATGCTTTATGTGTTAGGTTTTTAAAAACATGTATTTTAAAACACTTGATAATTTTAAAAGTATTATAAGGTAGTAACCAGGGGCGTAGCGTGGGGAGGGATACTGGCGCTTGCGTGTCACCCAAAAAAAAAAAAGAAAATAAGTAAAAATAAGATAAAATCTTTATCCTTTATTGTTTATTTTTTCTGCTTAATTTGAATTTTTCAAGTTTTATTATTTTGTATTCAAAAAGTTAAACGAAACTTTAAATACCAATTAGGTTAGGGAAATTACCCAATTTTGTTTACCAAAAATTTACAATTTGAAAATCCGCTCTGCGGTGAAACTAAGTAAATGTTTATCTTAAAAATAATAAATTATTAATTATCAATCTCCTATTAGTGAATAGATTACTGTGTCCTATCTATTTGATCTAAACTCTATAGTTAAATTACCCAATATACTGATTCGAAGCGCAAGCAAAAGTGCGCACCGATGTTGATGAAAAACTTCATAAGGAAAAATTTTATAATCTTATAAAAATAATGACTCAAAAAGACCGCAAAAAGTTAGTGCACCGCAGTAGTATAACTTTATGACAGATATTTCTACAAAAAGTTTAAAAAAATACGTCACGCTTAAAAAAAAATTAAACAATTTTAGAATTTTTTTTTTATGCTACAATAAATGTCAAGATTACTGATAGTTTCTAATTTTTGTTTTTGTAAACGTAAAAGAAACAGCCTGTAGGTTTATGAGAAATAAACTTTGTTTTAGATTTTCATTATAAACAAGTACAATCAGATAAATTAAATTTAAAATGTTAACTTTTAACTATTTTACAAAGTTTAAATAAATTGTAATAACAGTTATAAAGTCAGTGTATTTTAACTTTTGTGTAACTTTAAACAAATTATGTGCAATGAGGTGCTGTTATCACTGTTGTAATGCATAATAAAGAGATTGATGTTTTTTTCTCAAACTAAACAGATATTTCTGTTTCATTGAATGTATTCATTTTTAAAGATATAAAATTTACTGTAAGTAGTATAAACCATTTTTATATAGTAAGATAACATTTGTGCAAGTATAAGAAATTCTAATAAAATGCATACTTTTTTTTGTTTAATTTTGTAACATAAAAATATTTTTTAAAACAGTTACTTCGAACTTATTATACTTAATAAATTTATTTTAATTGTATTACTTTTAAAAAGATCTTTTTATAGCTAATTACGAAAGTTTTAATTTAGGGGATTTTTATGAGAGAAAAAAATTTCGCACCTCTTGACCAAAATACCACGCTACGCCACTGGTAGTAACTTAATTCAAATTTTTGAAATAAAGACAACTATAAAAACTTCATTATAACGTTTACTAAAGTATTTACTCTTTTGCTTCAAATATAGAAAAATAAACACTTTTAAACTAACTTGGTAAAGTTATAAGAAAATATGTAATCTAATTTAAATTTTGTAATAGTTGATATGATATAAAATACTTAAGTACTTCAATAAATTAATTGTTTTCGACGAAATGAATACAAAACGAATACAAATACAATCTAGTTCAAAAGTTTTTTTTTTAGTTTTCTATTACAGGAAACTAAATAAACGTCAACTAAGATCTAGAAAAAAAACCAGCTGAGTTTAAAACAAAGTTTTAAAGTTAGTTGAGCTTTATATAATATAACCACACTGGCCTGAGTTATTCTGAGTCTAGTTAAACGTTTCAAGCTAACCTAAATTGAACCTACTCTCTCATTGGCTTATCATAATCTTGCAAAATTAATGTATAAAAATCTTCTTAATTTAAACCATGAAATTTGCGCTAATTTATTGCTCTTTTTATTCTCACCTTAAATTAAAAATGATTCAAAAAATAAACATCAAATAAAATCTGAAAAACCTACTTTTATATTTCATAAATTAAGTTTATCTTTCTGTTTAAAAATTAACGATATTCAGATTATTTTAATTTAAAGTATTCAAAATTGTTTTTGTTTAAAATTATAAAACGTGTATTTATTTAGTTTATTTAAATTAAGATTATAAATATGAATTAATAAATCGCGGTACGTTATTAAATTGTTCTACGTAAAAGTTCAAATAAAAACTTTTATTAAAAAACTTTATTTTAGCACTGACAAGGTCTTTGACCAAAACTTAGTTTGTAAAATAAATTCTTAAAAGAATAAATTCATAAAAACTTTACATAAAAATTTCAATAAAATCTACCACACTTTTTCTATTCGAAAGATCTTGCGTTTTAAAGCAAATTAAAGTTTAAAATTGATTGATTGTTGAAATTTTGCACTTCATAAGTATATCCGTGAAAATTTAACGCCGTGCGAAAGTGACGCTTTGCAAATATGTCGTCATACAATTGTAACGTCGTGCAAATTTTTGACGTGTAAAAATGTCGCCGTGCAAAATTGACCATCTGTGCAAAAGAGTCGTCGTGCAAAAGTGACGCTCGTGCAAAAGTGATTCCTCTTGCAAAAGTGACACCCACCCTTTTATGCATTTCTTAACTATATTTTTCTTTATTTTTATGGATTTGAAATATTTGAATAACTTTTTGTTGATTAAATATTTCTCTATTGTTATTTGTGATTACTTTTATTAAATCAAAAATATATTAACTTCAATAATAAAATTTACTGAATAATAATTAAAACATTGAAAATTAAATATTTCCTATGGACTGAAAAATATTTTATTTCTACTGTAACTTAACATTTTAATTTTATGATGCTTGCTTAAATTGAATAATAACTAATTTGATTTTAATTAAAATTTACCTTACTTATAAATAATTCTATTTTACTAAGCACGATTATTAACAATTATTGACCAACCTCAAACTAAATTTTATTAACTTTATGTAAGATAAGTTCGAATGGTGTTTAATTGATTTATTTTTACAAAAGAGTTTTTTTTTTAACATGAATAAATAAGTGTTGTCATTTAAATTTTAGTCATAACATTTTATAAACAATATAAAAACCATGATTTTACAAACTAACATATAAGGGGTAACTGTTTACAACTAAAAAACTTTCATATCTATGAACTTAAAATCAGTGTATTTTTTCAACTTATTTATTGTAGCTTAAAAAAAAATCACAATGCACAAAAAGTTTTGAATATAATAAAACTGTAATATTCACATTAAAACTTACAAAAAGTTACGTTTTTTAATTAAAGAAACAAAAGAATTGGAAAAACTTTCAAAGAAACAACTTAAAGTATAAACTGTAAACTTTAACAAAATTAATTCATGACTTTTGCTTAAAGAATTGTTTTGTATGATATTAAAAAAAAAACTCTAAAACATACTTACTGTTTGTTAATATTTTATATTTAAAGTGTTAATGTTCAACTAAGAATAATAAAAACAAAAAATTTTTAAACAATATCTAAAACGTTAAAACTTTAAACAGCTTTGACAAAAAGAAAACATTCGAAAACAAATACTATAATACTTTATATATAGCTTATTTAAGTGATTTGTAACATTGTTCTACATAATAATGTGTTAAATTTAAGCACATTGATTTGCACATTGTTAAAAAAAACAGTTTTTTTTTGTGGGTTGAAAAAGCTTGAACTCTGCAACTGACAAATTTTCTTTAACATTATCAATTTAGTCCAGGGTTTCCCAAAGTGGGCGATTTTAGTAATTCGGGGGGCAATATTTGGTAAAAGGGCGAAAAGGGGGCGATTTTAAAATTTTGGGCTGTCATAAGATTTTTATTTTTTTTATTGCTATTTTACTAATTTTAGCTTGATATTAATTATTTGACCCTGAGGTAAAACTTAAACGAATATATTCATTTTATTTATGAAAAAAAAAGATTAAAAGAATTATGTGCTTATGACTCCTACTTTCAAGTAAATACTATACTTTTATTCATATATTTCCTTATTTAACAATTACATAGATCATAGACTATTGAAATCCCTTTCACTATTTTATAACCTGACATATATGTTATTTGGGATCATAAATAGTTTGTAAAAATCTATGTTATTTATTATTACACTATTACCTCATGATATTTGGAGTTGTATTTGAATAGTCACTAAGTTAGACTAAGAAGTAAAACTATACAAGAATGCTAATTTACCTAGAAACCTGGAAAAACCTGGAATTTGACAATTTAGGCAAAAAAAAAAACTGGAAAAAATCAGGAATTTTTAACAATTTTAAAATATTAAGTAGTAAAATTTAGATTTGACACAAAAAAGCTATTATATAGATAAATATATGGATCCCCTCGAGTCAGATACTTTTGAAGTAAACGACTTACAGGAAACCTTCAGGAATTAAACACTGATCTTGAACTTAAAGTAAATTCTTTCAAAGAACGATATGAAACCTTTTGGACTCAACAAAAACTAAGGCAAAAGTATCCAATCATTTGAGAGGAATTTAGATTGTTGTGTATAGCTTTTCCTTCTAGCTATGTTGTTGAGAAAGCTTTCAGTTCAGTTATCAACATCTTAAGCAAAAGATCTAATCTAGATATTCATAAAGGAGGTGACTTAAGGCTCTATTTTACTGATTAAGAATCAGATTAGATAAACTCGCAAGCAGTCATGAACCTCATCCTTCACATTATATTAAACTTCAGTAGCAGACATTATTTTATAAAAGTTTTTTAATTTTACTTGATTTTTTGAAATATTTATTATTTAAACTGGTTTGTATTGTATTTAAGTAGTCTTTTTATAATAACAACTTTATTAAGCTATTTATTCTACAACAGGTTTGCATAATGCCTAATAAATATTAGTTACGGTACACTTCCTCTTGAGTTCGCACTTTTTACCCAAAAAAATGTGCAAATTTATATTTTCTTAGGTTTAACTAAAGTAAAGTTTATTACTAACTAAACATTAATAAAACAAAACATATATAATATTTAATAGATTATAAAGATCTTTTTTTTAATGAAAGTTTGTTTTATGTTTTAGTGGATTTCATGTTTGTTCATAACATTATTGCATAAATAATATTGAAACTTGTCCTTTTTAAAAAAAAATTTAGTAATAATTTTTTGAGTTTGTACTTTTTGATTTTTTTCAAATTGCAAACTCAAGCGGAAGTCTACTATATTTTTTAAATGGTTTATGTTTTAAAGTTGTTAATAGTTTTATTTTGACCTTGTTAATTTTGTAGTTCATGTTCGTCGTTTTACATTACACTAAAAGATTTTATAGCATAGTGATTAAAATATTTGTTTGAAAGACCTTTATTTGACAGGTTTTTGTTATTACTAGTTTAATCTGTATATAACTTATATCACCATACTATTATCTGATTGTAAAATTATGATAATTATTAAAGTTTTTATTTCTAAAAATAGTTTTTTGGTTTTAAAAGATTATAAATTTGAGGTCTCTATTTGAAATGACTTCTCTCTTTCATTTAAAAGTTTTTTAAACTCAATTTCATTTTCTAACTTGATTTATTAAAGTTAAAAAATTTGTTATTATATGGAGTTTTAAACTATTAATACAACTGTTTTTTGTTTTATCTTAATTCAATATATATATTAGCATTTAGAATATACTTAGTTTATTTTAATACTTCAACACTAGCTTTTAGTTTTCCACTATTTTCCTCTGTTAAATTATCATAGGCTAGTAGCTAAAAAAAAAACTTTTAAACAGATTTAAATAAGCCATCAAAAAGACTGCTACAGTTACAAAACAAAATTTTAACCTAGTTAAAAGTTTTTTTAATTGATTATTATCTCTTCACAGAATTAACTGTAAAACATTGGATTTTTTTTTTGAATTTAGATAAAGAAAAAAGTTTGTTAGAATTAAGTTTTAGTTCCCTAAAGATTATTCCAAGTCAAATACTATTACATGGTATTCTACTACGAAACGAATAGTTTAATAAGTTAAAAACTAAATTTTTAACTTTACAACTAACTTGCTTACAATATATCTTAGCATTGAAATTAATAAATTTACTGCATTCACTGATGCTATTGATGAAACCTTTTTTCATGTGAGATAATCAACCAGTCGGTCAAACTTCCTCAGAAATTAAGTTTTAATATTTATTGTATTATGCGTAAAATAAACTGTTCATTCTTCTTTAGTTTTTTTTATCTCTGGTGTAGTAATTTTAGAATATGCCTATTTATAAAATAGTTTAAGTATTTTGTGCGGCTTAAATAAGTTACTTAGTATTAACTTCTAAAAGTCCGAAATATGTAATATGAGATATTATTATAATGTCAGGTTTCAGTTAAGATTTCAGATGGGTAACGTACGGTTCAGATCCAGCCGCAGATCCAGTCGAATATCGACCCGCTAAGTAAATTGAAAACTAATTGTGCAAAAAAATAAAATTTAGTTTTTTGATACTTAATATTTTGAAATACGCTTTCATTTCGTTTTAAGTTCACAATAGCATTTCCTAGATCACAATAATACTAAATCATTTTATTACAATTTTTCTCGAGTTTTTTAACTTTCTTATTTATTATTTCTTTAATCATGCAGCAGGCAATTACTATTTTTTAACGAGTTAAAACTAGAAAAATATTTTAGTAAATGTGAATGGCTGACTACAAAAGTTGTCCACCACTGACCTAAAAGTTTCATTAGTTTCAAAACAGTTCATATTTAAACAGGATTGATTACAGATTACACAGGGCTTTGTAATAATTAAGTATTTTAATTTACTTTACTGGGCTTCTAAGAAAATAATTGTAAACTATTTTTTCAAGCCCTGTCAACTACTTTGAACACAAAAGTGCGTGCATAAGAAGTACCAAACTAAATTACATTTTGAACACAACTTCTTTTTTTTAGCTCAAAAGTTTGTACCCAAAAGAAAAACTACTTTGTAAAATCGTGGTGGCGATTTTTTTTCAAATTACTGAAAAGTGGGCGATTTAGTAAATGAGTTTGGGAAACCCTGATTTAGTCTTTAAGAGGCTAGTCTTTCCAACCTCTTTCATCATATTAAAAGTAATGGGAAAGTTTCAGCAACAATATTCCATGGCTTTGCAGGTAGATCTGAAAATATTAGTGTTCAATTTTGGATTATTGCATTTAAATGTGTATAACAGTTTTATTTCATTTTGTTTAAAAATATAAAGTATTTTGGCAATTGTGGTTTAAATGTCTAGAAATATATGTTTAAATGTTTTGAAATTTCTATATAGACTACACAATTCTCGTTTTATAAACAAATCGAGTTTCTTTAATTAAAAATATTCAAGGTCTCCTATTGTTGGTTTATATTCTTTAAATTTACAAGATCAAGCAGTTCAATGATAATGATTTCAAATTTCTTAATCTTTATTATTGCATATTCATATTGCAGTAGATAAGTTCTCAAAACATTTACAACTTATAATAATCAATGAATCTTTAAAACAGATTTTATTAAGACAATCTAAAATTAAAAAATGTAGAACAGCTATAAAATTTATATAATATATCATTTAGATAATTAAGTATTAATTTTATGATAATACAAGCTTCTGCAAATTACTAACATAATAACATAAAAAAAAAAATATTTTGTTATTTTATTCTGAATATGGCTAAAATTAATAAAAGTTAAGTTTAATTACACAAAGCTAACGGAAAAAAGGTTTCCTTTAAGACACTGGTTGAAAAAAGTTCAAATACTTTTGAAACACTTGCTTTTTAGGTTGATAATTATCTAAAATATTTTCAACTTAAGATACCCACATAACATTCTAGTACTATTATAATATGTTATATACACAAATTATAGTCATTACAACTTTATTAACAACATTTGAGTCCAAAGGACAAAATAAATTTATAAATTCTTCCTAAACTTGCTAGTCAAAAACATTTGTGTTTTAATAAGTTTAAATAATATTATTTCAACACAAATATTGCTTATATCATATTCAATATTTAGTACATGAACTAAGTTTTAAAAAAAGTGGTAAGTAATGTCATCTCAAAGCCATAGAAAATAAGCTAAAAATATAGTATGTATTTCATTTTTTTTTTTCAAAAGTTTGCACAGTTTTTTTTATAGTTTGCAATTATAAATTGATATTCAAAAATTATAATAATAATAAAAATTAATTTCAATCAAAACTATTAGAACTTTCAATGAACTATTTAAGTTATATTGGAGTATGAAGGGATCAGGTTTTTTATTTACAACTTTGGTCTTAATTTGTATAACTTTAAATTTGAAAAAAATAATCTTATTTTTCCTTTTTTAGAAAATAAAAACAAATTTTGAGATTTCATTGATCAATATCAAGTATTATAGGTTGTTTATAAAAGGAGAAAACTATAATTGTAGTTCTTCACTTATACCTATATATTTCTTTAATTTTTAAGCATTCTTTATCTGAAAATACAAATGTTAAAGGATTTTAAGAAACACTTACTTGAAGTTTATATTAAAATATTTTATTAAATGAAAACTTTATTTAAATTTGATTTAAATCATAAAAGTATCATTTTTATCATACAAGGATTAAAATTAAGTTCATAAGCTTTAAAAATTTAATCAAGATAGATTTTTATTGATATCTTTATTTGACATTTTTGTGTGCCCTTTATATAAAATTTCACAGTACTCTTTGACTTTAACAGCCTAAGTCTCTATATTCAAAACAGATATATTTTCAGTAAACAACTACTTTTATCAGTATCAATGAAATATGTTTAACGTCCCCACCCTTCCATATATTTTATTTCTTTACATAGTAATCTAACTACACTTTTTTTTATTACCTTAGATATGTGGTAATTTCAAATATTATGAAAAGGTATAACTTTTTAACCTATCTAAAAAAATAATGTTATCATATTACATTTATCATAAATAGACTAAAACCCTTATCCTTCATTTAAACTTGAAAACCAAAATGACATCTACATAATTTAATTAATAAAAAACAACCAAAAGTTTTAAAAAATGTTTGGTGTTATAGGTATATTTGAAAATAATCATAAACTTTGAATATAAAAATAGATGTAGATTTCAAGTTACAATAAAAGTACTTTTATTTTCAACACTAATAATAAGAAATATATATGATTTCAAGTAAATACAATCAATTCTAAATAGAAAAACAAAACAGCAAAACAAGTTCTGAACTGTATTTAATTTACTAAAATGTAACCATAACTTTACACTAGACTTAAACTACACCAGAACATTTATTTAAAGTACTTTCTAATATTTAAATGTTTTGTTCAATTCTTAAGTAAATATAACTTTACCATTTTTTATTTGTCTTCAAAACCTCATTATGAAAAACTTACAAGGTTGTTTTGATTCATGGTCTCCGTTTTATTTTATTGATTGTTTGGTTTTGTATCCAAGCAAATTTCATTCATAATTTTTTTTAAAATAGGGTAATTTTCTACGAAAGATATTCATATAATGTAAAAAATTACTCCTAAAAGACTCATTTGGTAAGTCTGGCTTATATTTTTAGTATGTTGCAGCTTTAAAATGTACTATAAATAATTTTTCACAAAAATGAAAATTCTTCATTATTAGAAATGAAAATTTTAAAATTTTTTTAGACAAAATTAAAAAGTTTTTTTTTTTGTTTTAACTTATAAATATTTAGCTTTGATCCAGTATAATACTGCAAAAACTAATCTAAAAAAATAAAGAAAATTGGAACTATTAACAAAATTAAAAACAAAAATTTCATACCACTTGAACTGCAGTCTTGAGTAATAGCAATATCTGGTGCTAATTATCATTTTAAGCATTACAACTTCAGATAATATTCCTATCTGAGACTTTTTTAGATTTGCAATGTAATATACAATGTTATTTTGCAGATTTTATTTAGTAACAGTCTAAAAATTAATAAAAATAATTTTTACCTTTTTATTAAAATTTTACAAGAAAAAAAAACAATTAATTTTAAAGATATCAGAATTGCCTTACCACTAATTGAGTCAAAATAACTGTACTGAGCTAGTTTAAAAATGTCATGAGTCATCTTTAAAGTTTTATTTCAGTATTAGAAGAAACTAGGCTTTTCAGTTAAATTCAATAGACAACAACATAAAATGCAACTAAATTAACTAGATCTTATTCATAATCTATAAAAATCTTTCATGAGACCTTTTAAAAAACTTAAACTACCTTGAGTTTATAAAAAAACTAATATATTTTAAGTCAGCCTGAGCTTAATAAAACTTAAAATATTCTGAGTTATCCTGATCTCTACTGAGTCATACTAAAGTTTCCAAAAATTTCATAAAATCCTTAGTTATCTTGAGTCCGTGGAAAGTGTTAACTAAGAGTTTATGATACAAAACAAAATATTGGAAAGATTAATTTTTAAAGGTCAAATTTTATTTTTCAAAGTTTACAAGAAATTTACTTTTCCTTTATCTTAAAGTCAGTTTTTCTAAGATCTTTAGGAAAAGTAATTTTTATAATGTTACAAACAGTTGGTAGAGAAAAGAGTTTTAAAAGTAAATTTAATTTACAAAATATAACTGAAGAACTTTAAATTTAAGGTTAATTAATTCTGTCTTTTAAATTAAAAATTAATTGTTAAAGATCTGTTTTTACAAGTTGATACAAGATTGGATTTAAATTTGTTTATGATGTGACTTAACAAATTTTATTATAACTTGCTAGAAAAGTTGATAAAGGCATTTTTAAAACTTACTGCTGATAGAATAACAAACTTCGATTTGCTTAATATCTTAAAAAAAAAACTAATTTTACCCCAAATTTTAAGTTTACTAAAATTTAAACAAAACTTTTTCTATAGTATGATTAATGTATAATTACAGTATGATTTTTTTTTTCATTCGTTTTATTTCAATACTTAGTTTAAATTTATTTTTTGTTGTTATATATTTTATAAAACTATCTTGCTTATTTTTCTTATACTTATTATGAATTCTTTTTTACTTTTTTAGCAGTTACTTATTGCTATTTTTACTAGGATTTGTTTATTCCTGAATCATTATCACTCTAAGGTAGGTTTGGCTTTATGATTTGTTTACAGAATGTTAGCATTTTTCCTTGTAGAAAAATATATGATAATTGTTATACTACTGCGGCGCATTACTCTCGTTGCGTTTTTTTTATAGTCTAAATTGTAATAAAGTTTATGAATTTATAATTTTTTTTATTTATGGAGTTTTTTTATCAAAATCGTTGCAGTTTTGCGCTTACGCAGTCTAGTATGAATGGTAATTGGTATTCAAAATTTCTTTAACTTTTCGAGTACTGATAAACATAGTTGAAAAAATGCAAATTAAACAGAGAATATATATTTTGAAAGATAAAGATACTAAATATTTTTTTTCTTTCTTTTTTTTTAGGTGGCACGCATGCGCCAATGTCCCTCCCCACGCTACGCCCTTGCTTGAGTAGACTTAGTAAGGAGTGGTATTTTTGTTAGGCGGGTGCAGATATTTACAAGTAGTAAAAAAGGTCTTTGTTTTATGTTTTTTAAAGACTAAGTTAGTAAAATAAAAAATATTGATTACAAAAAACTGTTAGTAAACAAAAGTTTGTTTCTAAATTAGTAGTTTTAACAATTTTAAAACAATTTAACAGGTTGTTAGGTTTTTTAGGTATTCTTGCTCCAATTTTCCTGTGGGTTACGGATGTTGTAAGGCCAACATCCAAAGCCTCAGTTGGGTCAGGTTGATTTCTTGTGTGCAGATAGTCAACCTGACCTTTTTGTGCATGTTTCTCATTTATATTATCTAAGCTTGACATAAAAATTTAAACAACTTATGACTGCTAACTTGTAAATTATCAGTTAATAATATGTATATATAAATTACTTAATGCTATGATGGGCTACTTTATATAATCAGACAAGACAGTTTGGAGTGATGATTATATTGTATAAATTACACTAAGATACAAGCATACATTGAGAATATAGATTACTATGATAAAAACTTTAAGAAATGGTAGCTATCCAAAAGACTTAAAACAATAAACAAAAAAATAAATTAAACTTTTAGTAAGTAATAAACTTTAAAAGGTTTAATAAACTATTAAGATGTATATCTGGCTCAAATATTTAAGCATTTAAAAACCAGTTGAAATGTTTACTTTAAAACAAAACAGTACTTACAATAAACATTCACAAGTAAGTTCAAGATGAGTTGTTGCTTCCAGCTGCACACAAAAAAAAAACTGACTAACTCTAACATGAAAATTGTATCAGTATTTAATTTGAAACATTTCGTCAGTGTACAAAAATGGCCGTTTGTTGTCTGGCTCGTTCATTCAACCGTATCAAGCTCTATACTCTCTTGATCTCAACGTTTAAACTATGACCAATGCAAGTATAGCAGTAGTTTATTACACTCCACCCACACAACGGCCCTGATAGGTATATAAGTTATAGTTCCTTTGAAAATATTCTGAAAAAGTCTAAAAAGAAAATAAAATGTTTATTTTACATTTGTAGAAACATTGTATTAGTTCATCATAAAGTTTAAGTCGGTAAGGTACAGATTAAAAGTAGTGATAGTCAGGTAACATCTTTAGTCAAACATTTTTTTTTTTTTGAAACTATTTAGTTTAGTCTATATATAGTATTTTAAATAAAAATTAATTTTAAGTTAGAAATTTAGGAATAAATCTAATTTATAGTAAGGAGTTAATTTCATTTTATTTTTAAATGCTGTTTAGAACTTTACATACTTTAGCTACATGATAAAACTCAACTAAAAACTCTGAAGTGTTTGACATAAACCTAAAGATAAGTTAATGTGTTTTTGGTATTAAATTAAGTTTAGGCATAGGCTTGTTAACTATTATAATGCCTATTTTATAAACTTAGTTTTAAAGTTTTACCACTTTTCTGTATTCAGTTTTCTTAGATTAAGCAATAAAAAAAACTTACATCAAAAGAAAGAAGCTATATTATTATTTTATTGAAGATATCTTTACAAGTTTATACTTGCTCATTTAATTTTATGAGCGGGCAACATTATAATTTAATAATATTTAATTGAAGGATTATCCTATACATTTACAGGTATTAGTTTAAATTACCAATGAATAATTTTTAAATGTAACATACTCCATTTAGTATTACTCAATTTAATCACAAAATATGTAAACAATTATTACATACTAATTCTTATGGTTTCTTATTCTTAAATCTTAATCCATCTAGTAATGATAAGTTACATGGAAAAAGCATAAAGTTAATACTGCTAGGTGTATGAATCCCTAAATTCAAGCCTAAATGGCAAATACATTAGTAGAATAGTTGTAAGATTTTAATCAGCTGAAAGCCACAAGCTACACTATCACAAAATTTTAAGTTAAGTACATTTTATTTTGTATTCAGGGATAACTTATTAACCAGTTGTAATAAGTTATATAAAACATGTTTAAAAATACTACAAAACAAATAACTTCTTTTAAATATTTTAAATTATTCATTTTAGAACAAACTAGCAAATTTATTTATTAATTTTTGAAATAAAACTGTAAAATATACAACAGAAGCAATTCAATGCAATTCTAAGAGAGCTAATTGTAACAGCTTAGCATATTTAATTGAAATTATATATAAGCCAAACTTAGTTTCTCAATATTCTGTATATAAATATATATATAGGTATTCATTAAACTGTAATTTTCTAGGTACTTTAATGAGGAATATTATGGAGTTAAATTGTATTTTAGTGTTTGTCCTTCAAAAGTCCACAACTTATTTTATAAGATTACAAATACAAAAATTTTAGGCTGGTACTTTATTTTAAAACAAGGAAGTTTGACAAGTGTGAATAAAAACCTTTTGAACATGCCAAGTATTATAAAATATTTGTTAATAGTAATTGAAATTTACTAGGAGCTTTAGTTAGAATTTTTGTTAACCAAAAGTATACATTAGCATAAATGTTCAATAAGTTTAGATAAAGTGAGTTATGGGTAAGAGTATAAAATAAATTATTTTTTTTCTGATTTAGCAATTATTAGAGGAAACAGCATCACATTACTTTCGGACACCTTTTTCAAAGGCCTACAGCAGCATTAATATTTACCAAAAATTTAAGAAAAATAATAGTTTTGAAACTAAATAGATTAAGCTAAAAGAACATGCATAAAATATTATTGAAGAAAAAGAAATAAAGGATGCAAGCAGGTACGTAGCTTGGTAGGTTCTGCAAGTCTACAGAAACGTATACTTAAATGCGAAAAAACTTGCTTTTATTTCAGCTCGAAAAGACTCTACTGTCTTAGCTTTTTGTATTTATTTATGATTAATTTTGCACTCCTGTGAGATAATTTTGACATATATGTGTTCTTTAGCATTTTTAGTGTCATAAAAAAATTGAACCAATTAAATAAATCCAAACTGAAACATAGGGCGTTAAAGCTTTATTTTGTCAAAAAGCTGCAATGCAAAATTGATTCTAAAGCAGGGGTCGGCAAACTGCGGCCCGCGGGCCAAATGCGGCCCGCGAAGGGTAAATCTGCGGCCCGCGAGCACGTTATTTTTTTAAATGGAATGCGGCCCGCGAGAGAAATTTCTGCGGCCCGCGAGCTACTAAATGTGGCCCGCTGAGCAAAAATAAATTTTCGTAAACTTTTTTTCGGGAATTTGGTTTAGATTGATTGATATCGTTTTAAGTCCCTAAATAACATTTTAAAACAACTAAAAAACTCTATTACATACTTTAACTTGAAAATGTTAAAAAGACAGATTAGCATTTGACAAGTGATCTTATATCAGTTTCACAATAACTTTCTTATTGCATCTGTAAATTATTAGCTGAAAAAAGAAGTGCTTGGATGCAGTAGGTTATTTATATAACATTTATTTAGTTATTTATATAACAAACTAAACGCAAATGCTTTCTATGTAATGCACAGTAATTAACTAAAATTTCATTCTGTATAGTTCAGGTATTTTGTTTAACATGTAATTAGTACCTAAATTTTTTTATAAATGTTTTATCACAGTAATATATATCTAAGTGTGCACAAAAACATTAAAAATAGCATAATAATAAATAGGTTTATTTTATTTTCCATTTAATACATAATAAATTTTAGAAGGATTGTGTGCAATTTAAATTAATTACTATACACACCAATGTACACAGATGTTTAGAACCATTTTTTAAACCTTTTTTTTTAAATACTTAAGTTAGATTAAGTGAAGTTTAATCATATGTATAATTTTTTTTTCTATTTGAAAATCTTAGTGTTTACAAACACTTTTAAAACAGTATATATGCAGAAATAAAAATTAACTTGTTATTTAAATTGGTATGTATACAGTTTCATTTTTCAAACAAAAGTTTTTGGTAGATCGAATTTATTTCTTTGCTTTCCACCCTTATATATATGCTATTTTTTGTAACTACGTATTTAAGATATATTATATTTAGTGATGGTAAAATTAATAAATTTAAAAGTTGTTAATCAAAATAGTTCAAATTCAAATAATTAAGCAACTTAACTTTGCCACAATATTAGACTAAGTCAGTCATTGAATACTTTTCAAATTTCAGGCTAATTTAGACATTTTTTTAGTATTTAGCTTGAATTGCTTTTTTTGTTATAAAATTTAAATCTAAGTTATCAGGCTAGTTTTTGGCACTTATTCAAAACTTTTTGCTTTGAAGAGTGTCAAACAAACTTATGATTTATATTTTGTTATACTCACAGTTATGGTTATGATTATAATATATTTTATGTTTTAAGTCTTGCAGCTGCTATGCTTTAAAATATTATTTATATTAATTTATAAGTGTGAAAAATCAATGTTGACGTAATACCTTGAATTTGAAAATTTGGCTACAAAAACCTGGAAATTGAGATTAAAAAAAAAAGAATTTTAAATACCTTTTTTTTGAGCTACAGATGCAGATATGAACAATATAATTTTTCGTATGTGATTCAAATGATCCTTCTTCATTAATTTAATTATTAATTCTTTTGCCATTTTTTACGTTGTTTGATAACTTGTGATACAACTTAATTTACAAAAAAACAACTTCAATCAAGCTATAGCACGCAGAAAACTTTGATTGTAAATGTGCGTTAGACTTTAACTTAATTTTTTTGTGTAAGTTTTTTAGAATCTAAATTTAATTTATAACTATTGAAGGTCAAAAAATTGTAGAAAAAAAAATGTCTGATAAGTTTTAATTGCATCTAAAAAGTCAAAATATGTTATTAGTTTAATGTTTCAAAGATTGTGTAAAATTTTATAGTTGTTTTCGTTTATCTGAAACTCCAAAAGTTTTGACTTTGTTTCAATTGTCATTATATGGCACCACATTTCATAGATAACTTGTTTTTTTGTAGTACCAAGTTATGTTGCTAAGACAAATGTTTTAAAATGTTTTCAATTCAAACGGTATCTCCTTTTTATTAATTACTTTTGCTATTTTATAAATGCCTTGAAAACTTGTTCTGACAAGTCTGTAGTTACTAAAGATAATCATGCGCTTTGTTAAAACTGACGTAAGCATTTTTTCGTTTCTTGGAATAACTCCTAACCAACGTTTTTATATTTTTATAGTTCGTCTTATATTTCATATTTACTATTTTTAAATGCAAAATTTTTTATTGCGATAAACATTTGTTAAAATGCTAAAAAAAAAAACTTCTTTTTATTAATGGGTTAATAAATTTTCATTTTTTCGTTATAAATATTTAAAAAACATAAATATACATTCAAGCTGACTTATAACATTTATTTTTTTTTGTTTATATTCAATTCACTGTTAATAAACTTCGTTTTTTTTTGTAAACTTTGTTATAAACAGGGTTGCAAAAAAAATGCCTAGTTTTGAATTTTGTGTACTAAGACTAAATTAAACCTGTTTAAGACATTGTTGAAAACTCAGGTCTGTGTGAAATTTATTTTTCAAGTACTTTTAGTAAATCTGTCAATACTCATAATAGTTTTATGACTGTAGTGTAGTTTATTTATTGTAATATATTCTATGCTACGTACATATTTTGTACATGTATTTTCATTTTATGAAATGATAATATTTTAGTTAATTATTTAAGCTTGATTAACAGCAATTTTTAAGCTTTTTTAACTTTTAGTAAACTTAGACTGGTTTTATATAACTCAAACATTTTTGCTATTAAAGTGACAACTATGTAAAAGACTAGTTAATTAGTAATAAAGTATTTGAGCAATAATTATGTAAAAAAAATGTTTTAGGTTTCTTCAGTACAAATAGGTTTTATTTTTATGTAAACTAATTTCTGAATTTTTAAAAGAGTGCAAATTTTTCAAAACTTAAAATTTATTTTCAATAATTAACAATTTTTTATATAAAAAATTAGTTGATAACATAAAAAAAATGTATAAAAGTCACTCATAAAATAATTCAAGCTTGGTTTTTATAAAAAGTTAAGTAAATATTAAGTTAAACTATTAACTGGAAAAAGTAGTACATAGTTTATTAAGAATTAAGTATATTAGTCAATGTAAATCCTTTTTTTAATAAATAGTCTATGTAAAAGTAAAAGTAAATCCAAATAATAAACTTAATAAAAGTTAACTAAAATTGTGACTAAAACTAAAACCAGAAGGTTGTTTAAATGTAACTAAAACTAAAACTGCGGCCCGCGAAGTTTTGTGAAACTTGAAATTTGGCCCGCGAGCACTAACTGCCTGCCGACCCCTGTTCTAAAGGAAGCTCTAGCTTTAAAAATCAAAATCATACAATTTTATGTTACAAAAATTTGCATAACTTGTTGTTACTATTGACTACATTAAATGTTTGATTTTCAAAACAGTATAAGTGTTTTTGAGTTAAATGGTGATTTTTTATACTGATTTTGAATGAAGGGTAGGACATTTTAACTTTTTATGGGTAGGTTAAGCATTGGGTACTTTTAATTGCCTCAATTTTGCAAAAAAAAGTACCCAATATTTTGATGATGTCATTAACTTTACTTTGGGTAGTTAATTAAGGTTAAACTTTGTAAAAAAAAAACTGCTGTCTAGGACTATGATAAATTCACTTTGTTTATTTTTTTAAATATAAAAAAAAATTGTATCTGAAATAAAACAATACTAAGCATTTAACTACGTTACAAAATTAAGGAAATATAAATTTCAAGCTTGATATTTTTTGTGTAAGTTACAATTTTAAATTCAACCGCAAATTAAGCAATTGACTTTGAAAATTTTTCTTTTATAGATTATTGATGACTTTAAGTTATCATATTTTATAAAAAAATTATTATTTTACATGTAGAAGTAGTTTAAAAATTACAGATTTTTTAATATTTTTTTTTTTTAACAGTAGATTTTTTCAATTTTTTTAATTTCAAAAAAGTTCAAGGTTTTTCAGTTTTTGTTTAAACTGTCAAGTTCCTGGATTCCAGGTGATTTGGCAACCCTGCCAAATTTTAAGGAAATATTCCTTTAAGTATTTAAAAAATAGTAAAAGATGACAATTAAAACCGACTGAACTCTCCTATTTTAATGTTTTATATCAAAAAACTGTTTAGGTATAAAAAATCTGTATAAAGATACATGTATTTTAGATTAAATTTCATAAAGTGACATCTACTTGTAATAAAAGTGATCTACACCCTCCCCGTACCCAAGGTGGCTCCTAAAGTTTTTTTGAAACTTCTTTCAATTTTTAAAAATTAAATTTTTTTTTTTTAATTCAAGTCTTATTTACTTCTTTTCTAGACAAAATATGTGATCAGAATTTCAAGTCATTCTAGGATTTTATATAACATTCCAAGATTCCCATAATCATTTAGGTTTGATGGCCAACTTGTTAACTTTATTTCAAACTATAAAAAGGTAGCTTTTATTGAAGTACATAACTCATGTATAATTACTTCAAATTTTTTTTATGAATTTAATTCATCAACAAACTATAAAAGAAAAATTTTAAAATTATTTTTTTTCAATTTGCGTTTGAGTTTAAAATTGTAACTTTATGTTAACAAAAAATGTTTCTACAATTTAGTTAACATAGGGAAATGTTTAGTATAATTCTATTGTTTTATTTCAAACATGATTATTTACATATTTTAGGAAATTAAAAAAGTGAATTTGTCATAGGCTTAGACAGCAATTTTATTTTTTTTTACAAGTTTAAGCTTCAAAACTACCCAAAGAAAGGTTAATGTTGCATCAAAAAGTTTGGTACTTTTTTTTGTAAATTTGCTGCAATTGAAAGTACCCAATATTTAAAACTAACTATAAAAATTTCTACCGTTTAATGAATGTTTTCTTGGTTTACAAAAGTGGCAAGACATAAAGAGTCATAGGGGGTGTGGAGCAAATTAAATTGCCTTGTATAAAACTATCACTCGTACCTCAACATTTCATTTTTGATGTATTAATAAAACTGCATTTTTTCAGATTAAATTCAAAAACATTAAAGGTAGTTTAAATTGCTGTGTTCCCGCTAGGACGTTATCAGGAGTTATTTTAGATGTTTTAATTTTTGCAGATTCGTAACTTTTTTGAGCTAGCTACGTCCCTGGATGCAAGTGAGCGTTAAAAACAAAGAATATTAATAAAAACCGTAAAAATAATTAAACTTTTATTTCTAACTTTACCTACAAATCAAAATTTATTTTTATCAAGCCTAGATATTCATTATTAGGCACTCATCAACTTTAAATTGAACTCAGACTAATTTTTATAATACTAAAGTAAATTATTCAGGTTAACTTTTTTTTACATCAAAAAAACAATTTATTCTATTGACTTAACCGTTCAAAGACTATAAAAATAAGAGTTTGCTGTTGTTGAAATAAGTATAGTTTAAATTAAATTTTTAACTATTTTATTATTTTGTTAGAATTTATAGCATAAAAATAGTCGCTTACAACCATGTTTGTTCACACTTTAAAAGACTAATCTTTAGTTCTACTTATTTTGTGAGAAAAAACTTTTAGTGAATTTGTTTAAACTAAAGTAACAGTATTAAGTATAATTCATAGTAAATAAAATAGGTGTAAGTTTTAATGATTTCAAAAAAATAATAAGTAGTAATATAACAGTTTTTTACAAAGTTGCCTTACTTTGTTACTGTCTTATGATTATAAATACGAATTATGTAATAACGAAAACAATTTTATTGTTATAGAAATAGTTTATTTTAACAAAAGTGTTTATAAATATAACAACAAAAATGTCAGAAATATTCGAAAAACATGGAACAAACTTTTGGGATTCTAAACTAGAACTGAAGTCAATTAAAAAAGCTGAAGGTCTGATGATGAGTGACTTTAAGCAAGGTTCTTATAAAAATTGTGGATTGATTGCTCCACTGGCAGCAATTTCTCAACGACCTGAATTTTTAACAGAAACTGCACCCGAGATCCACCGCACAAAAGATGGGTTAAAATTTCGCTTTCAAATGTTCCTCAGGGGAAAACCAGTTTGTATAACAATAGACGAAGAGATTGGAAACGTCGTCGATGCAAGTCTTTCGACCGACGAAAAATCTTTGGGTGAAAACAGACTTCGCATAGCAAAACTGATCGAAAAAGCTTTTGTTAAACTAATTTGCAATGACACTCCTGAGTTTTCAAATGGTACATCCCCAAAAAATGTGTTTGCAGCCTTCAGCGATTGCATGATCACTGTTATTGATGCTAGGAAAAGATCAAAAGAAAAACTTGTAAACTGCTTGTTCACCGAGATGAAAAATAAAAGTTCAGTCATCCTCGGCGTGACACCTCCGCATTTTTTCGATGAGTCAGAAAAATGCAGAGGTCATTGTTACGTCGTTGTTGACTGCAACAAACAGCACAATGCTTTGAAACTCTACGACCCGCATTGCAACCCAGAAACTATTGTCATTGACGAAAAGTTGCCTCGTTCACTTCCGAGTGAAGCCGATCCGAAGAAAGGAGAGTTCTGGTATGCCGTGGACAATCTTCGAAACAGAAAAGTGCTACTCTACTCTCTGCATTCAAAAAACAAATATAAATCAGTTTTGAAAGTCACAAAAACTACTGAACTGAAGGGCGAAAAATATAAAACGAAGAAAGCGGTTTACAGGGTTGCAGTGAAAGAAGCATCGACATTCGTGATGAACTTTTTTTCTTACATAAACGAAACTGATGTTTATTTGACAATCACTACTGTTGGGTTTAATCGACGAGTTGTAAAACCAAAATTTAAGCTACTCGATGAAACACTAGTATTTCATGATAACCCAAACCAAGTTGGTAGCCCCAAGGCGGAATACTTTCAAGAGTTCGAATTGCAATCGAGCGTTTACAATTTTACCTTTGAGTTTGTTACTACACGCAAAAGCCTGATGACGAGAAAGGAAAATTGGCTGCTAAAAGTAGCATGCACTTCGGAATGTGTTTTTGAAAAGATAAGGCGCAACTACACTGAACTGCGGAGGAGGGCTTTTAAGTATTGAATCTTAATTCACAGACATAATACTTTTAGATGCTGAGAAAAATATACAAATTTTTAAATAGCTTATTTTTTGATAATAAATTATAAACAAATATTTAAGTTTTTCTAACATGAGTTCTTTAACTAGAATAGATAAGTTTTATTAGTAAATAAACAACGTTTTGACATAAGCTAAATATTTTTTTATTTTTAGTTCTACTTGTTTAACTGCATTTCAACATGAAAAAGAGTACACAAGAAAAATTGCGCGCGTGTTTGTAAAACTATCAAAGAAAACATCAGAATAAAACCTTTAATTGTCAAATGTTCGGCTTTAATGAGCCTTAAAACAAATTTTTAAAATGTAAACAACTACCTTCGATTGTGTGATTATCAACCAGCGCATCAGCAGTCTTCTTGCACAATTGTTATGCGTTTTTCGCCGATCAAAAAGACTGGCGTAACTGTCCATACTAGCAAACAATAGCTTCTAAAAAGTATATTACAATATTTTGTAATTAAAAGATTATAGCTCTCTCTGGTTACGATTTACTGGCGTCTTTTAATAAGAAAGTAATAAAGGTTTCAAATTAAAAATTTTGGTCTAAAGATCGATGCGATATGATCGGAACTTAAATTTTGATTAGTTGTGAATCCAGCACATTTCTTGAAGTGTATTTTCTGCTTATCCGACGTGAAGTTTAGTTGTGACAGTAAAAGAGTAGATATTTAAAAAGATTATACGTTTGTTACCACTTTAACTTGAAAAACTTATTACCAATACTTATAACGTCCATGGAATTTTAGTATTTCGTTCCACAAAAAAAAAACTTATATTAATAAAACATTTTTTTTCAATCATATTCAGTTTTTTTTTTTACATTGTAAGCTTCAAGATAAATATAATTTAAAAACTCTATCAACTTTCTGATTAGCTTTAAAATTTTTAGCATTTGATATTTTTTTATTATTAGTCATTTACAAAAAAATGACCATAATCTCAAAATAAAATGATTTTTCCTTAAAGTTGTCCTCAAAATTTAAATTTTTTTAATTTTTAATATTCAAAAAATATTTAAAGAATTTTGAAAAGCAGCATTTCACACTAAAATCATGAATTGTAAGAGCTTTTTAGTTTAATCTAGCGATTAATTTTTGCTAGTTTGCATAGTAAGCATCAAAAAGGTTTACACGTTTTAAATAAATTTGTAGTTAGATATATAATTTTTTTTTTTTTTAAACGATAAAAAGATGTATTAATTTTTTAACTTTATTGAAATCTGTTTTTTATTATCTGAATAATTATCCGTTAGGCTGTGCACTTATAGGCTCTTATACATTAGTTCTAATAAATATATAAGAAATAAAGTGTTAGTTTATATTTATTTTTAAAATAGATAACTTGCTTTGTTTGCAATAATGTTTTCCAAACAAGGAAATTTTTAAAATCTATTTTCTAGTTCTTATACAATATTATACTCAATTATCATTAAGCTAGTTTCTAAAATTAGTTTTTTGTATTCCTTATAACAATAATTTTTTTTTAATGTAACTAAATACTGTATAAGTAGCAACTGTACAACTTTACTCAACAACTCACTAATTTGTTAAAATTTAATTTGTTTAGAACTTTTTGAACACCTTATCATCATCTTAAAAAACAAATAGGTTGATTACTAATCAAAACAGTTTCAAACCAAAACAAAACGTAGTTTGAATGTAAAATTTAATTTTGTTTTTGACTTGAAACTATTTTTTTTATTGTTTTTGTTACCACAGGGTATAGAAAACATTTTATGTTTAAACTATAAGTAGAATACTTTATATGGAAAAATAGATATTTTATTGTTTACTTTGATTTGTTTAAAAGTACCAAAAGTTCACAATTATTTTATTATTTATATACTTAACAAAAAACTAAGGTTGACTCAGACTTGCAGGGTTGCCTAAAGGTCATGAAAGTCAGGAAAGTTAGGAAAAGTCAGGAAAACCTAAAAAAAAAATGACAAAAGTAAAGAAAAAAAAGAAAAAGTCATATAAATTAACAAAATAAAAAAAAAAACCAGATCTTGAGAACTTCAAAAAATTGTGAATTTAGTGTTAAAAAGACTAACAGTTTTTTTATTGAGCAGAGTAATAGTATAATATACTTTGATGTGATTTTGGATGATACGCTTAACTGGAAGAAACAATTAAGTTCTCTGAATTCAAAAATCTATGGAAGTTATAATGTTTTTTCTAACTAGAGATATTATTTTGACGAAATTACACTTTAAATGTTATATTATAGTTTGTTTTGTTCTGCACATCCAATATTGTATATCTGCTTGGGATAGTGCTGCTGACTTTGACACAAAACCAATTGTTTGTATGCAAAAATAGTAGTCAGGTATGTTCGTCGTGTGCCTACCTGTACCACAACAAACCCTCTGTTAAAAAAGATAAACTAGAGTGCTTAAATTAAATGGTGTGTAAAAGTTGCAAGTTTATAATTTAATGCGTAATACTATAACTGGGTTCATTGTACAGCAAAAAAGATCAACATTTGCTAGCTCTGTCTACTCACAAAACACAAGGTTTCCAATGAAAAATAATTTTATAACTAAAACACTTAGAACTAGAATTGACCTAGGCAGCTCTAGGTATTTGGGTCCCAAGTTTTGTTCTAATTTCCTTGAAACTTTTAAAAACTAAAAAAAAAAAGTTGTTTTAAATTAAGTTATATTTTTTTTTGTTAGATAACCACAAAGAGTGCTTCTGTATGTATGTTTTGTTTGTGTGAAATTTGATTTATGTTACATGGGTATCAGATTGTTATGTTTCAGCCATAATTATTTTATGAATGTCCTGGTAATGAAATAGTGATTGTTATAATTGAAATAAAATTTATTTATTTTTAGTTTATTTTATTTCTTAACTTTTTGTTACTGTGGTAGATTTGATTGAAAGTAGTTCATATTAGTTACTTACAATAAGAAATTAATGGTGAAGTAAAAGTTAATTAAAACATTTTTTTTGTCATTTTTTGAGTCTTATGTCAAGTTAATACTAACAATATATATATATATATATATATATATATATATATATATATAACACTTATTAATTTGATGATTTTATTATTGATTTATATATATATATATATATATATATATACACACATATATATATATATATTAAAATACAAACAATATTTCTTTTTTCTAACTTATAGTAGTTCTTTAATCTAGTATTTTTATATAACTTACAACAAATCTTTCAAGTAGATATTGATTTTTTTGAGTTTGCAACAGCTGATTGTAAGTAAAAACTGGTGGCAGTCTGGTTGGGTTGTTTGTTGTAGCGTAGGCGGATACTTACGTAGGGATTTGAGCTTCATAGTTTTTTACACTTTGTGATTTTTGGTGTTGAGGTTTTAACCTTGTGAGTGTTTGCCAAATGACTTGTCACTAAGGAATTTTTATTTAATTAAAAAGATAGTTTTTTATTTTAAGTTTTTGTTTAGTTTAGTTTTAATTTTTATGGAAACCTAAAGTAACAAGCGATGACAAGTTGCTTGTTTTTTCTTTAAAATCGTTTATAGTTCTAGAGAGAAGAGTAAGTCTGATGTTTTTCTACAATTGAAAAAAATCTTTTTTTTTAAAGCCTTCAGATAGTAAACAATCAATTTTAATCCTTTAAAGTTAGACTAAAATTGCAAAACTTTCCTAAAATTTTACAAAATTAATTAATTTTCTATTTTTTCATCTAGTAAAAGATAGTAAAATAGGTGCAAAAAAAAAAGATGCCAACAAACTGTGGCTAGATTTAGAAAAAAAGATTTACTTCGACAAGTGTAGCAGTAGCAGATGATAACAAATTAAGTAAAACGAGGCAAATGGTTCTAACTACTAAGGAAATTAAGTAGGACCCAGAAAAGATAAAGGAAACCATATTTTCATTAGATAAAGAGACTGAAGTGCTTATAAATAAACGAAGAAAATGAATTTAAGTATATATAGTATAGAATAAATAGTTTGATTAAGTTTTTTATTGTTTTAAGGTTGTAGTTTTTAATTTTCGTTATTTTTTAAGTTTTAATTATAAAATTACTTATATGTCTGTTTTTTTATTGAAGTACATTAATGTTAGGAAATGCTTAAACATTGATTTATTTTTCAGACAAATCGTGTTTATAAGTTATAAAATACAATTTTTTTGCTTATAGAGCTCTTTATTGCAAATACATCAATCATACATCGATGGTTCAAGTGAAGTAACAAAAATTAGTTTATTGAATTCACCAATAAAAACTACTTTTTTAACCTGTATAAAAATATATTGAAAGTTTTGTATAGTCTAAAGTTACAAAGGGTTTAAATAAAAAGCTTGCTTAAAAAAAGCCAGGAAAATGTTAGGAATAGTCCATAAATTTTTCTCAGCTAGGTCTGTGGCAACCCTGGACATGTAAAAATTTGTTTCTTTTTTAAAGAGAGATTAGATTTTTCCTAAACTTTAACCTTGTTTTTTGCATTAATTTGATTTGTTTTAAAGAATAGTTTTGTGTTTTTACAACAATTTTTTTACTATTGTAACTTATTTTAAAGCTATAAAGCTTGTTTTGGTTTATTATTTGATTTAAGCTTCTCTTACTGTTTTTAATTTTAAAGTTGAAAAATTTCTGTCTGCAAATTTTTGCAAAATACACACTTCTAAACTAAAAAAAATACTATAAAAACAAGTTTTTAAAACTCTACAGAAACTCATTTTGGATGTTTTACTTATTTCTTTGCACTATATTGAAAATAACTGTTTTAATGACAGCATGATAAGCATCTTTAAATTTAAAATGGATATCTCAATTGCTACTCTGTTATTAATAAACAACATTGGTTAAATTTAATTTACGGCAAAAAATACCAATTTACTGAATCATTACATACAGTGTTGGTAAGCTGTCATTATAATGTTAATTTTGTATTTAGTAATTTATTTTTTTACAACTTTAAAAAAAATTCTTCTATTATAATAAACAAAAGAATGCTTTAGTAATCGAACTTCTTAAAATATCCCTTAAAGATGTTACAACTATCACATCACAGTAGACAACAATGTTACAACTATCACATCACAGTTGACAACAATTTTACAACTATCACATCACTGTAGACAACGATGTTACAACTATCACATCACAGTAGACAACAATGTTACAATTATCACATCACAGTAGACCAAAGCTTCTGAAATGGGGTTCCGCGGTACCTTAGGGTTCCGCAACGCCTCTCAGGGGTTCCGCGAAGCCTTTCGAAATTTAAAAAAGAAATTTCAAAAAAAAAAAAACATAAGTCATAAAACTTCTAAAAAATTATGTAGTAAGGAAAATGAAGGATCAAGGAGTTAAAGCTAAATGGATACATTGTTTTTTACATAGAGAAAATTTGGCAACAAAACATCTTCCTTCTTGTTTAAAAAAAGTTTTTTTAGCGTCGATTAAAACTGTTAACTTTATAAAGAAAAGTGAAACAAAGGCCAGATGTTTCAAAGACCTATGTTAAAGTTTAGATGCTGACCATCTGCGACTTCTTTATCACAACAAAGTTCGCTGGCTGTCGAAGGGGCGGACACTGGGTTGTCTCGTTGAATTAAAGAAGCAGGTGTTCACCTTTCTTAAAGAAGTTCTTTGAAGATGATGATTTTTTGGCCAGGCTAGCTTATCTCACCGATATTTTCGAAGAATTGAACGCTTTAAAATTAAGCATGCAAGGGAAGCAAAATTCCATTTTTATCATGACAGACAAGATTGAGGCGTTTAAAAATAGAATTAGCTTTTGGTAGAAAAAGGTTAGCAATGGTAATTTTGCGATGTTTCACCGGTTTGATGAAGCCCATGAAAAATGCATAGAATTCAACTTCGCTGACGAAATATACAACCACCTTGATCTTATGTCTATAAAGTTTCAACATTGTTTTCCTGAAGATGTTCGCATCGGAAATTTATTGATTTTGAATCCTTTTATGTGTGATATTGATTTAGAAGAAGTGAATCTCCCTACAGATACAGAAAACGAATTGCTGCAACTATCTGAAGATAGCAATGAGTTTTACCATTTCTTTTACCATTCACCACCACTTATCTTTGCGAGTCCGGCTTTTCGCATGTAACAAACATTAAAACGAAGCAAAGGAACTGTATGCTGACTCCAACCTTATCTGCCTGTCTCCGTCTCCGTCTCAGTCTATCCAAAATCCTGTCGCGCATTGACATGCTTGTTGCTAAGAGACAAGTTCAAGTTTCGCACTAAATGTTTTTTATTTATTTTTCGTTAGGCATCTTACCCGTTTTTTACAGTAATCTGTGAATTTGATTAAGTTCATGTTTATTTCGTTATTTTTTGTAGCTCTAATTTTGTTTTGATTATGCAAGAAAAGATTTTTATGACGTTGCGATTAATTATGTTTGTTTTCGTTTATTTATTATAGAATAATAAAACTCCTATTGCCTCTGGCGCTGTTTGAGTTTGACTCGACTTAATACTATTACAATTGGTATGATTTCTAACAATGATATAGTTTTGCTTAATAATTCGATTTTCACTGAATGTTTTTTGCAGTAGTATTATATTAAGCATTTTATGTAAAATTAAATTAGGGGTTCCGCGGAAAAGTTGAACTTTTAAAAAGGGTTCCGCTACTAAAAAAATGTTCAGAAGCACAGCAGTAGACAACAATGTTACAACTATCACATTACAGTAGACAACGATGTTACAACTATCAAATCACAGTAGACAACAATGTTAGAACTATCACAGTAGATTAAAATGATACAACTATTACATCAAAGTAGATTGTAACGATACAACTTTCACATCACAGTAGATTACAATGATACAACTATCACATCACATTAGACAACAACGTTACAACTATCACATTACAGTGGATTGTAACGATACAACTATCAAATCACAGTAGACAATGATGTTACAACTATCACATCACAGTAGATTACAATGATACAACTATCACATCACAGTTGATTACAACAATACAATTATCACATCACAGTAGATCGCAACAATCAAAAAATCACATTACAGTAGACAGCAATCTTACAACTATCACATCACAGTAGACAACGATGTTACAACTATCACATCACAGTAGACCACAATGTTACAACTATCACATCACAGTAGACAACAATGTTACAACTATCACATCACAGTAGACAACAATTTTACAACTATCACATCACAGTAGACAACGATGTTACAACTATCACATCACAGTAGACAACGATGTTACAACTATCACATCACAGTAGACCACAATGTTACAACTATCACATCACAGTAGACAACAATGTTACAACTATCACATCACAGTAGACAACAATTTTACAACTATCACATCACAGTAGACAACGATGTTACAACTATCACATTACAGTAGACAACAATGTTAATGCAGTTAATTAATTCAAACAATTCCGATTCAACAGACAACAATTTAGGGCACACAGGGGCACATTTATTGGTAGTAAATGGTACACTACCAACTAAACTAAGTTTACTGCTATTTAAGCTATCATAACTTCTCGTGTTGTTGTTATTAGGCAGTTTATTGACATTTATTCCCAAACCTATCGCCCCATTAGAAGCAATTCGGCTAATAGTGGCTGTTAATTAGTAAGGACATAAGATAGTAAATGGGTATTTAGTTAATAAAAAAACTTTTATAAATGGGCGATCACATTTTTAACTTCTGCCAAAGAGGTGTTAATGAAAAAGTTATAGAAACATCTTTAAAAATTTTACTATAAAACGACTTTTTTAAAAGATTTTTAAACTCAATTTATTTTTTTTATTGTCAGTTAAATTCAAATACTACATTTTAATTTTGATTTATGAAATAGAGATTTAGATAACTAAAATACTAAATAACCCTAAGTTTAACCCGGCTGATAGTATTTCTTGCTTTAAACAAATATTTTAATTTACAATGTAGTTTTTAGCTTCTTTAATTAGTAGAGTTGTTGAGGGAATATTCATGGATGCGTTTCTATTAACCATTATTTACCATTTAAAATCAGTTTTAACACTAAACATCCTTTACTTATAAGATACATAATAAAAATGTTTACTATTAGAAAACATTACCACAGAATTTTTTTTTTTATCGTGAAGGCATTAAAAACCAAGTTACAATTTTCCATGAGACAAATTACTTTTACCGGTCTAAAATACTCATGAGCTACATTTTTGCAAAGCTTCACTTTTGCATGGCGTTATATTTTCACGGATATACTAATGAACTGCAAAAAATGTTAAACAATCAATCATTTTTCAACGAAGCTTCACTTTAGCAAGCTTCTAATTTTTAATTTCTCAGATAAAAATTAAATGATTCATTTTTTTTTGTCAATTTAAATAGTATTCGCTTTTAAACGCTAGTTGTTTTGAATGAATAAAATTTGGAATTTGTTAAAATGAAATTTTAATGTAAAGTTTTTATTTGAAGTTTCACGTAGAACACTATTAAAACTTATTAATATAAATTATAAATCTCCCTTGTGGATATATTACTGTGTCTTATTTATTTGTTTTGAACTCAGTAGAACAATACAATAACGTACCACAATTTATCAATTCATATTTATAATCTTAATTTAAATAAACTAGATGAACATAGGTTTTTTTAATTTTTAATTAAAACAATTTTGAATACTTTAAATAAAAATAAACTGAAATTCATTAATTGATAAACAAAAAGATAAATTTAATTAAGTATGGCTTCAATTCACAATACTTTAGACTTATTTTTTACTTATATTCTCTTGATGTTAAAACTAGCATTATAAAGTTGTTAAAGAAATATTTTGAATTTATTTTAATTTTAAACAATTGTTTAATTTAAAAAAATGTGTAGTTAAATTTTAAATATAAAGGTATTTCATATTTTATTTGGTGTTTATTTTTTATTTCTTTTTTAAATTAGCACGAAAATAAAAAGAGCAATAATTACAGCGTTTTCCATGATTTAAGCTAGGATTGTTTTATTAATATAATGTTGCATGATCATGATAAGCCAATGCAAAAATAACATTTGAAAGTTTGTAACATAAAAAAGCTTTTCTGTTCTTTTAAAACATCTTGCAGCTTATATGTTTAAGTTAAAATAAAAATTGGTATGATTTTATAAATTATTAATATCCCTGCTCTATAGAAATTAAATTCAAATTTTACTAAACAATAAACATACAGATCAGGCAGCAGTACCCGCATGGCAGGAGAGAGCTGCGAATGATACTTTAGATGTTCGAAGATAGAAGGAACGGAGTTGGGGTTGTGCTGAACCCTCTTGATTTGAACGTGATCAAAGGTTTTCATTGATAAATTTAGTTTTGAAAATACTTGAATAGCTTTTAATTTACCCTTAAATAACTTTCTAAAAATAGAAAAATGAATTTTAAGGTAAAAAAATACTTGTGTATGTTACTAGTAATGCTTTGTTTTTGCCATATAGTTATTTTGTCCCTCAACAGTTGTCAAAAGTTGAAGAACCTGATACTTTAAAGCAACGTTTGTGTTGTATACGTGTTAAACTTGCTTGTTTTAAGGGGTTATTCCTCTTTAGTCTAACTTCAACCCAAGGAGTAAGGAGAAGACTGAAAGGATTTAAAACTATTTTATGGAAAACTATTTTATGGATTATTAGATTGTATAATGATGTAGGAAATTTTGAATTAGTACCATAGCTCTGTGCAATTATACTGATTAAAATTAAGGATATTACCATTATTGTCAGTATACATTAAAATAATTTTAGTACAAAACCAAGAATATTTAAAAGTTTTATAACTATTTTTAGGGTAGGACGTATTAATTTTTTTTCTGTTTACTTTTATGTATTACCATTGTGTATTATAAAGCTAGGTATCAAAACATTTATTAGATGATAAACTTTTATTGTATCGTGATTAGCAAGTTATATGAGAAACAAATATATTTAAGTCTTAAACTTTTAATATACACAGGATTAAGAAATTAAATATTAAATTTTAAGTCAATATCGTGTCAAGTTTTTAATTATTTTTCTAACAATCATGTATCTAATTTGATACTTACAAAGCTTTTAAATTATAAAGCAAGAGTCGAAGTATTTTTATATTTTAAATATATGCTCTTTTTAATTTACTTTATGAAGTTTTAATTTTTTGCGCTCCATAGTTTGAATCAATCTTATTCTTTTATATCTTTAGCGCTAAAATTTAGTCTAACTTTAAAACGTGTTATTTATCTTCAAGTATGTTTTTAATCATAAGTTATATTGTTCGGTATATACCGGTACCTTATTTCAAATTTAAGGCCAATATTGTTTAGTTAAAGTCGTCTCTGGTCACTAAGTTTATATAAAAAAGCATTTTGTAGCATATGATATTCAGAAAATGCTATGCTCAACAAAATTATCAAAAAACTATAATAACATAGCATTAGTATATTAAAGTATAAGTCAAAATGCATATTTTAAACAATTTTTTTATATATTTTTTTATTTTAAGAAATAATAATTTTCGGTGAAAATTAATTCAAAAACCGCAAGATTTTGCTTTGTGGCATACAGGCATAAAGTTTTCCAATCCTTATCACACTAACACACACTGTTACTCTAAATAGTGGATATATTTTTAATGTCTAAAATTTGGTAGCATTTTGCAATCGATTGGTAAATCATGATTGTTAATCTAATTTTAATATTGAAGTATTATCTATTGTCTGTATAAACTCTTTGAATTCCTTCTGCTAACCAAAACATAACACTTATGCAAAAAAAAAAAAAGACTAACTCAAAGAAATCATAAAAATAATATTCCGACCAATTTAATTTATCTGGTACCTGGACATTTTGTACACTAAAATAGTATGAAATTTAAAAACAAAACTACTATTTGATTCTTTTTTTTAAACTATTAAAATGGCTTTTATTATGTAGATGTAAATAATAACTGCTAAAATAACATTTTAATAGGCCAAGAAAATCATAATAAAATCATGCAATTTGATATGTTCAACAAATCATTTCATGTACATATATCAAAACGAAATGAAGCTTTAAACCCTAACTATCTAAACAATCAGAGGCCGTTTATCATATAAAAAATATTTATTGTAAACAAACCTTTCTGTATTGACTAACGATTAACGCTTCTTTGAAAGTTCTAGTCTGTATATAGCTAGTTATATTATATTAGTAGCGAAACGTTGTCAAACAATAAAGAATTTACTTATAAAAATCAGTTTGCCGTTTAAGTAATATAATCTTATATTTTACTAGCTTATTTGATCTACAATTAAGTTTGAGCAAATATTTAGTAGATCTATAATAAACAATGTTAGTTGATATCTACAAACAAAACTACCATTTTAGTTTCTTTTTTAGAGAAACTATAACTACAATTTAACTAGAAGTATTGATCATACAATTAAAAAAGTTAATTATTGTACTAAAAATTAGTAATAAGAACTTTATGGTAAGTAGCAAATATAAGTTATCTAAAATTATATTTTATATAATGTCATTTAAAAATAAATTTACACTAAGTAGTTTTGTTTTTGTAATGATATGTATTAGGTTAGTTACATCAAAACATTTGATTTTTTTTATGTTTTTATATTTGAGAAATACTTATTATACTGCAAAATATGTTTGATATTTCTTATATTTCAAAAAAATAATCTAATTTAATGTTTTTTATTTATATTAAAATAGTTTTTTTTATAAGAAATTATTAAAATAATATTTCATTTTAAACAGCTGTGAAAGCTTAATGACAACAGGATAATCAATGCATAAACAAAAATTTACTAAACTTTTTTTAAATTTTTTTTAAAGATTTGTTAACTAATATCTTTTATGTTTAGGTTAAAAAGAAATGATTATTATTTCTATTGCTATATTTGATTCTATAAAATAAGGAAGATGTTATCTTTTTCAACCTTTTTAAATAAGATAAAAAAATTAAGATGAATCTAAAACTTTTTAATTTGTTGAATACATTCAAATTTTAAAGAAACTGTGAATTTAATGATAGAAATTTACTTTTTTTATTAATTTAAAAGGAGTGCACTTAAAAACTTTTAACTTTAAGCAACAATTCTTCTAAGGAATGGTAATAATAATATTATTATTATAGATTTTATTATCTAATAAAGTAATGATTCCTAGTGCGAAGTCTACAGTTTTGTATGAAAATCGTTGTTGCAATCAAGATGAATTTGATATTGCTGTTTTTGAAAAAACGATCAAGCTAACAAATAAAGTTGTTACAATAAGCTGTTCTGATTTTAAACTTTCTGACGAACGCAGTTTAATACCATCACATCACAAAATCAACAAACGAAGTATACATTTTCGATAGAGACAACAAGAAAGAAAATTACAAAAATAGCTTTAAAGTGTATTCTAAAACGACCAATGTTTGTAAAGAACTGAAGTTCATGGAAAGTCATCTAAAATATTTTAGCGTTTGTTCATTTATAAGTTCTGTTTATGTAATTGGTGGTTATTTTGATAATTATCAGTGGTTATCTTTTTATTCAAATAAATGTTACAAATATGATAAATTAAACAAAATTTGGTGTGAAATAGCAAACTTGAATGTTAAGAAGTCCGATACAACTTGTTCAGTTTTTGAAGGCAAAACTGTGGTTACTGGAGGAGATAGTAATAGTGGGTATTTAAAATCAGTAGAAGCATTTGATCACCATGATAACAAATGGAGTATTTTACCTGATATGATTGAACGTAGGGTTGACCATTCTTCAGCTACAATTGGTAACAAATTGTTTGTGATAGGTGGAGATAAAAAAGTTTCTTCTGAGGTTTACGATAGTGTTTCAAGAAAGTTTACTATGTTTAGTTTCAAACTACCGTGTAGATCAACTATATGTAAAATGGTGAGTTTCAATAACAAAATTGCAGTTTTTTGTGGATGCTTTTCTAGTAGATATTACAGAATATGTGTGTACAATGTCAATGTACACAAGTGGGTATTTAATCAAGTTATAACTGAAGATATTTTGCGTGTAGTAGAGATTCACAAAGTACCAAAACAATAAAGTTTTAAGGAAGACATTAGTTCTAAAGTAGAATTATCTTTTTTAGTAATTTAAAAAAAAAAATTTCATTTACATAAATTTTTTTTATAACTTGTTTGATGTGAATTTAGTTCCTAGTTATTTTTTTTGTTTATAGTGACTTTTTGTTTATAAGAAGAAAAATAAATATGCTAATTTTAGCAAGGATTTTGTTATTTATACCTGATTGATATATTGTTATTAACTTCTTAGTAACGCAATCTTAATTTACTCTTCCATAGCTTTTGTTTTATACTTGAAGGTAGTTAAACTAAACAAAGTCGAATGCTAAAACAAGTACGACTAAGTTAAAAAAATGTAAATGTAAGTAAGTTGCTTACGATTTTTGTTCCATAAGTTATTGAAATATTAAAAACTAATCCTTAAACCTGAATCTAAGAAAATTTAAAAAGTAAATTATCTAAAAATAAGTAATATATCCATCTAACTTATTATATATGACTTTGTGTCATTCAATTTTTAAGTCATTTGTCATTTTTCAGTTTATTTCAACAAAATTAAAATAAAGTAAATTTATAATATAATTTTTATAACATAGCTTCATAAAAATTTGATTTTATAACTGTATCTGTTATAACGACAATAGAAAATAATAAGCCAGCTATCAGCTGGGATCGGCTATCTGTAACTGTACTAAAAATAAATCATAACTATTATTTTAAAGCACAGTGATGAAATATAGAAAAACATTCGGTTCCAAAGCAATCCTTTTTTTTTTCTTTCAGTCTTTTTCAACAATAGATCTCTATTTAGCGTGGTCATTTGCAAACAACTCCAACTCATCAGTATTTATAATCTTCTTGAGGTTACGCTTACTTACGTTCTTAAAATGTTGTTTAGGACGATCGCGGTTGCGTTTGCCAATAACAAACCTGACATACAACAAAATTTTGCTCATTATCCATTCTTAGAACATAACCGAGCCACCGAAGCATGCACTGAATGAGGGTTAAGTACATGGTGACAAGACTAGTACGTTTTGACGCTAACTCGTCCGGATCGAAGTTTAAAAACACGACGCTTTAGTTCTTTTAAGTACTTTAATTTAAATTAAAAAAGTTATAAAAACGTGTAAAAGCTTTATAATGAGTTTATTTCTCATTTGATAGTGATAAGTTGAATGACTTTATATGTAAACTAGATCTAAGTTTTAAAAGAAATAAAAAAAGAAATTTATCAATATACACAAACAACTAAGAAGCAAAGAGAATTTAATCAATAGATAAGCTCTGACAAGGTATTAACCTTGTTGAGAAATATAGAAAAAGGTAAATATAAACTGCTTAAATTTGTCATCGTCAATTTTTATCCTAGGATCAGTCACGGCCTATTAAAAAAAGCAACTAGCTTTGAAAAACTATATGAAAAGATAAAAAACCACGATATCAAAATTATAATGAATACAACGATATCCGTCATTTACTATCAGCAGCAAGTTTGGATCAAAACATACATTAACAACAGCAGTAACCTGTTTGACATAACCATGGAGAAAGCACGGTGCGGAGACTTAAGAATGGGTATCCTTGTAATTTTGAATGACATTAAAAATATGGATCAAAAGTTGGTTATTAAGAGACGATAGGCTTTTATCCATTGATAAAAACATAAGTGGACCATATATAACAAAAGTCAAGAAGAAATTGCACGAATATGCAAACGAAATAGGGGTCAAAATTAAATTAGAAAACCAAGCATTAGAAAGTAGTTACATATGTCTCAACCTAAACTCCAGAATTGGAACATTCCTTCCATACAGAAAACCAAACAGCGAAATTAAATACATGCAAACCACCCCCACACTATCATAAAGCAAACAATAAGTATAAATGAAATACGACCAAACAATATTTAAGTAATAAAGAATTATTAAATTTATCAAAGTGCATACACAATGAAGCCTTATAAAGAAGTGGATACACAACTAAAAAAAGGTAAAAATTAAAAAAAAAAGAACGAAAAGTATCGTGGTTTAACCCACCATATGACATGGCAGTAAAAAAACATAGGTAGAAATTTCATAACCATAACAAATAAACATTTTGGCGAAAGGATTAAAATGAAGAAATTCATCAACAAAAGTAGTGTAAGAGTCAACTTCTCCTGTATCGAGATTATTGAAACATCATAAAATGTTACAACTCCAAGATACTCCAAACTAATAAAAAGTTTAAAAATGTGCAGTTGAAGAAAAAACACGAATGTCCATTAAAAGATAATGAATGTAGAAAAAAAGTCATATACGAGGCAAAGTAGAGCTTAGCAACGGCCGCAAAGTATATATAGGACTAACATAAAACGAAATCATTAAAAAACAACGTTTAAGATAGACACAAACAAGAAGAACCATCTAAAATATAAGATCTTAACTAAACTACATAAGGAAATTCATAAAATAAAAGAAAAAACCAAGAATATTAAATTCTTTAGAAAATAATCAAAAAAAATAAACGAAAAACCAAAAAAGCAACATGTTTTTGTAAGTTTAGAGGATTTATTAATTTTATATGCAACTCTTTTGCATGCTGCTAGAAAAAAAAAATTTAAAAAAAGTATAAAATTTGTATACCAAGTATTAAAACAAACAATTGATTTTAACTGAAAAGGACTTTTTTTAATTACGGCTATAATTCAACTAAACAAACTTATAAAAAATTTACAGTTTTTTGCATGCTTTTAAAACTTGTAGATGAAATTAATTTTATTAGAAAGTTTTCATCGTTTGCAAGTAAGTTCTTTTCGATATCATCGCCAAGAAATCAAGCTAACATTTTTATTTCACTAGGAAGAATTAAAAACCACTGTCAAATATTTTTAGTCATATTAAAACACACAAACTTCTCATAGTTGGTTTTCATATTCTCGTAAAATACAAAATAAACATTTTTGTAACGCCAATTTTCACTATATAAATTTGGAACATTTTAAAAGTTATCTCAATAAGCTATTTTTCTATCAATCAATAGTTCATAAAAGTCATTTAAACTGCCCATACTTTCAGTTGTAGTTTTTGTCAAAACCGACTATGTGATAGTAATATCAAACAGCAACATCTTTAGAATGTCGTGTTTTATATAGAAAGAAAACATAATTGTATTTGTGCACAAATATTAATCTTATAAAAAGATTAATCTAAAACACTTTTGAAGTATATGTTACTAGTTGGTAAAAACGGTTATAAAAAAAGTTTAGTTTTTGATATTTTTTAGTTTTTTAATATTAATTTTCTTTTTGGACTTATTACTTAAGGTTTTTTATTTTAATACTTTTCCTAATAAGTCTTATTTCTTAGTATATTACAAAATTGGAAAAATTCGAACTTTTTAGTTAGAGTTTTCATTATGTAAATAATAATTTATTTATTTAAATCGTTAAATTATTTTGAGTAACTTTTAAGTATCATATCCATTGATAAAAAATTAAAAAAAAAACCTTTAAAAAATACTTAATTAAAGAAAGGTCTATTTATTAACCTCAGTTAAAAATTTATATAATTTCGTTTGTTATATAGCTTAAAAATTTTTCATGATTTTAATTAAAAAGTACAAAATTTAAGTTTTTAAACATATCGATCTATAAATCTTGTGTTTATTTACTCTATAAAAACTGTTTATTAGCCTTATTTATATGAACTAAATCACAATAAAACATATCTAAAACAAGCTAATTTACAGCTCAACCACATAAAAAAATATTATAGTATGTAGTTGTCGTTTGTATAGAATATAAACGATTAATATTAGTTCTATTTTGGGAATAAGACTTAAAAATATTTTTGCACGTTTTTTGCACGAAGTTATTTATTAGTTGTTCAGTTAGTATTTGAACAAAGTAAATAATATTTATTTCAAGTATTTTGCATGTTACGTCACTATTGTTGTTTCAATGCAGCACGTAAGTAGATTAGCTTTATTTAGGAAATTTTGAATATATTTTTTAGTAAAGGTTTTATTTAAAAAGCAAACTTCGTCAAAATAAGATAGTAAGGATAAAAGTCTTTTTAAACTACGGCATCGTTTTAGTTTTAAAACGTATTTTAATTAAAAAAAAAACAAAAACATTTATTAAAATTAAAATTAAAATACATTAATATTAAGTTAACTTTTTAAACGTATATTAAAAAACAGAAATAAAAAGTAAATTAATATTTTAAAGATATGTATGACAAGTATCAACTATTTAAAGTATATGATTTAGCTTTTTTTTTTGTATACTATTTAGTTGTAACGAAATAATTATAACATTTTTTATTGTTACAACTTTATTAATGCACTTTTTACTACATAAACTTATATATTTTTGAGAAGACAGTTAAAAGATATTTTTATTAGTTTAAAAAACTATTTTATAAAAAAAAAATCTCACTAAAAGTTACGTGATAAGCAATCAATACTTTTGTTTTTAAACTACTTTAGCTCTTTTGCAAGTGAAAATACTTATAAATTTCCTTTAAGTATTACTTATTGTTTATGTCGAATCATAGAAGCTTTTTTATAGTTTACTCATTTCTTACTTCTTTTCAATTATGTCCTTATTTTTTTAATAAACCAAAAATTTAACTTCATCTTATCAAGTTAAGGCAAATATGACCTAAATATTACAAAAATAATTTATAAGTCTAATTTTGCTTTTTTAAGATATACATTTTTAAATTTTTAATTCACTTCCAATTTGTTTGATTAAGTTAAAAAATTTCAGTACAGTAAGAAAATAACTAATGTACGCATATTGAAGCCTAGAAAAAGTATTTTCCTTAAGTACAAATTGTAATTTACACATTTGAGACATATTTTAATTTTTTTATATTTTAAAAACCAGCAAAAACGATTTTTATGCAAAACTAAAGACTTTACACTAATAATAATAATTTTTGGTATGTTGTATTTTTAACAATAATAGATAAAATAAAACTGCATCAATAAATTAGGATTAAAATAATGTTTAATAGTATTCTGTTAACAAATAAACTACATTTTATTTGCATATTACATCAATCATTATTAAACTTGAGTATATTAAATTAATTATAATTTTTTTTTATTTATCTATAACGAGTAGTTATTATCAAAATTCAATAGATTTTAAAATTAGAAAGTCTAACTTTAAAACACATTATGATTTTTAAACACATTATGATATTTTACATTCACTACTTAATTTAAAGTTCTTTTTATTTGTTTTTATTATTTCATTTAGTTTTTTAGCAGTATAATAAATATTCTGAATAATGTAATTATTTTTTTCTAATATGAAAGTTTTAATTGAGTTTTTTCTCTGACAAATTGACTAACAGAGTTTATTTAGCCTCACTATTTATCTAGAATTTTCTATAAATATAAATTTTTGTAAAAGAAAGAAAAAGAGTAAAAAACAAGTTTTTTTTTCAAAAAATAAAAATAATAGTTATGAAATTAACTTGTTTTAATATACAGCGTTCAGAGGTAGTTTTAGTTTTATACCTATACTTTTCAAAAATTAACTATTCTATTTTTAATATTTGTGCTTCTGCTATCTAGTTATTCTCATTATTTAATAAGTAACTTCTAACACTTATTAAAAAAGTGTTGTCTCTGTTAAACTTGACATACTTTGTTTTTAGTTATTCGTTAGTTTTTTTTAATTATGTTTACTGACAACCGAATTAAGAGTCCATAAGTAATAAATAATAACTAGAAATTTTTAAACTATTTCATTTTTACCGAGCTGCTTAAATTTTATCAGGCTTAAATTTTTATCTTAAATTTGAATAGCTTGTTCACAATTGCTTTAGACCTTTTACCTAATTAGAAGGCTGTTTCACATATGGTTAATACTTTTTGCAGTAAACGTTGAAAACTATTATTACATAATATGGAAACAAAAGAGAGGCATGTTATTTGATCTGATAGAAATAATTGTACAAAATGTACGGTTTTGTTTTTTATTAAATAAATTTGCTAAGTTAACTTTTGTTTTTATACATTAAAAAAAAAGTTTACTAAACTATAAACAAAAAAAGGATTTTAAGACAAATTTTTAGCTTATTCCAAAAAATTATTCGAAAAAAAAGATTTAAAATTTTTTTGAAAATAAATTAGAAAACATATAAAAATATATAAAATATTAAATACAAAAGCAGCCAAAAGAAAAATTCTGTAGGATATCAGTCAGGATTAAAATATATAAATAAAAAGCGTGTATTTTTAATAAGCTATGTATTTGTTAATATTTTAATGTTAGTTTTCTTAAATAAAAATAAAATAAATCTAAGCTAAAAATTTTAAAACTTCTGAAATTTATCATGATATTATAAAACAGGACAACGTGTTGTAAGAATTTAATTTGTAAAATTATTTTCTTTTCTAAAAACAGCAATATCAAATTTTTCCTGACTGCAATAACGATTTTTATAAAATACTGAAACATTTACATGCATGTCCATCATTTTCAATATACTCGTTAGTAGAACTAAATAAAGATAACCTGTATCAAATAATGTTTAAAATATATTTTAAAACTTTTTAAACCAAAACAGCATTCGTAGCAAAAACAAGCTAACTGTAATGTAACGACTTTATAAGTAAATATGTTAAACAAAGCTTTTATCTTAATATAACTGATAAAAATTTATTTCTTAATAAAAATGTGTTGCTAACTTATACCAATTAAGTAATTTATTCTTATTTTACACTAACATATTTGATCTATAAATTATTTTGAACAAATATTTAGTAGATCTAAAACAAACTCTGTTAGTTGATTTCTACAAACAAAACTACAATTTCAATTTCTTTTGTATATGAACTTTTACTACATTTTAACTATAAATATTGATATTACAGCAAAAAAACTTAATTTTTATTCTAAGATATCAATAAGTAGAACTTTATGGTAAGTAGCAAATATAAGTTATCTAAATATTTTTTATAAAAAGTCATTTCAAACTAGATCTCAACTTAATTGTTTAGTTTTGTAATGATATGAATTAGATTTAAAAAAAAAATTTGAATTTTTTTAAATTTTTTTAATATTTGAGAAATACTTATTATATGGCAAAAGATGTTTGATAATTATTATTTTTCAAAAAAATTATAATAACTGAATTTAATGTTTTTTATTTATATCAAATTAGTTTTTCTTTATATCTATTATAAGAAAGTATGAAAAGTATATTTCATTTTAAACAGCTGTGAAAGCTTTATGACGACATGATAATCATAACATAAACAAAAATTAAATGAAAATGGTTTAGATTTTTTTTTAAGATTTGTTAACTAATATCTTTTAAGTTTAGGTTAAAAAGCAATGTTATATTAAAGAGAAATTATTATTTTTTCTATTCTATATTTGATTCTTTAAAAAAAGGAAGATGTTAATTTTTTTAACCTTTTAAATAAGATTTAAAAAATTAAAGATAAATTTAAAACTTTTAAAATTGTTGAATATATTCAAGTTTTAAAAAACTGTAAAATTGATAAGAAAATTTATTTTTATTTAAAAGGAGTGTACAAAAAAGTTTTGACTTTAAGTAAAAATTCTTTAAAGGAATGGTATTTTTAATATTACTATTACAGGTTTTATTATCTAATAAAGCATTGATTCCAAGTGCAAAGTCTACAATTTTGTATGAAAATCGTTGTTGCAATCAAGATGAATTTGATATTGTTGTTTTTGAAGAAAAGAAAAAGCTAACAAATAGAGTTGTTACAATAAGCTGTTCTGATTTTAAACTTTCTATTGAACGCAGTTCAATACCTCTACAAACAAAATTTGATAAAACTGTTTTAATTAGTTCTGAAGTATACATCTTTGATAGAGACATCAAGAAAGGAGTTTACACAAATACCTTCAAAATGTATTCTAAAACGACCAATGTTTGTGAAGAACTGAAGTTCAAGGAAAGTCATCTAAAAAATTTTAGTTTTTGTTCATTTATGAGTTCTGTTTATGTTGTTGGTGGTTATCTTGATAATTATCAGTGATTATCTTTCTATTCAAACAATTGTTATAAATATGATAAATTAAGCAAAAATTGGTGTGAAATAGCAAACTTGAATGTTAAAAAATCCTATACATCTTATTCAGTTTTTGAAGGCAAAATTGTTGTTACAGGAGGATATAACAATAGTGCGTATTTAAAATCAGTAGAAGCATTTGATCACCATGAAAACAAATGGAATATTTTACCTGATATGATTGAACGTAGGTACAAACATTTTTCAGTTACAATTGGTAACAAATTGTTTGTGATAGGTGGAGATGAAAAAGTTTCTTCTGAGGTTTACGATAGTGTTTCAAGAAAATTTACTATGTATAATCTTAAACTACCGTGTAGATCGACTATATGTAAAATGGTGAGTTTCAATAACAAAATGGCAGTTTTTTGTGGATGTTTTTATAATAGTTATTACAGAATATGTGTGTATAATGTCAATGTACACAAGTGGATATTTGATCGAGTTATAACTAAAGAGAATTTGCATGTAGTAGGGCTTCACACAATACCAAAACAATTAAGTTTTAAGAGAGAAATTAAAGCTTAAAGTACAATTATCTTTTTTTTTGGAAGTATCTAAAAAAACATTCATTTACTAAGGATTTTGTAAACTTTTTTGTTGAGATTTTAGTTAACAATTGTTTTTTTATTTTTGTTTATATTGATATTCTGTATATAGCAAGAAAAATAAATATGCATACTTTAGCAATAAATTTATTATTTATGTTTAGTTGATATAAAGTTATTAACTTCTAAAAAAACAATCTTATTTAACTTTAGCATACCTTTTGCTTTATACATAAAGTAAGTTAAACCAAAGAGAGCCAATAGGTAAATTAAGTACTACAAAGTTAGAAGAAAGTAAATATTAGAAAGTAGCTAGACATTTTTAATTCCCAAATTTGTTGATTTATTAAAAAAAATTTGAAATAAGTCACTATCCTAAATATATCGTAGTTTAAATTATCTTTAGAAACTTTTATAATAAGTTATTTATAAATGTGTATCATTTAAACTCGTTATTTATAACTTTTGTGTTATATGATTTTTAAGTCCTCTTTCTGTTTATTTTAACAAAATTAATAAAAAGTTAATAATAATATAACTTAATAACACTTAGATTTTGTTACTGTATCAGTTATAATAACAACAAAAAATTGAAAGTCCGCTAACAGCTGGGATCGGATATGTGTTATTGTACATAAAGAATAAATTTTAACTCATAACTATAGTTTCAAAGCATAGTGATGCAATATTTAAAAATATTTGGTTTCTTTAAGCAATCCTTTTTTTTTTTTTGTTATTCAAGTTTTTTGAACAGTAGATCTTCATTTAGCGCGGTCATTTGCAAACAACTTCCACTCATCATTTTTTATACTCAAGCTCTTGAGGTTGCGCTTGCATACGTTCTTAAAACGTGGTTTTGGACGATCGTAGCTGCGTTTTGCCAATAACAAACTCGACAAACGACTAAGATTTGCTCATTACCCATTCTCTGAACATAACCGAGCCACCGAAGCATGCAGTGAATAAGGGTAAAGTACATGGTTATAAGACTAATACGTTTTTACGATTCCTCGTTTGTGATCAAAGTTTATATACAGTTCTTTTAGGTTCTTTAATTTATAATAGAAAATTTATTACAACGTGTAAAAACTTTGTAATGAATTTAATATCTTGTTAGAAGGTGAAAAGTTAAAAGATATTCTATGTAAACTAGATCTAAGTTTAAAATAAACAAAAAAGTAATTTATCCAATATAAACAAATAAAAAAAAAGCAAAAAGTAATTAAATCAATGGATAAGCTCTGACGAGGTTTTAACCTGGTTCAGAAGTTTAGAAAAAGGAAAATATAAACTGCTTAAATTTGACATCGCTAATTTTTATCCTAGTATCAGTTAAAGCCTATTTAGAAAACCATTAACCTTTTGAATATTATATGAAACGATAGAAAACCACGATATAAAAATAACAATAAGTGCAACAAAATCCGTACTTTACCATCAGCAGCAATTTTGGAGCAAAACAAACAATAAAAACAGTAATAACCTTTTTGACATAACCATAGGGGAAAAGCACGGTGCGGAGACTTGTGAATTAGTAGGTTTTTACATATTAAATGGTATAAAAAGTAAACTGAATTTTTAAAAGTCGGTATTCTTAGGTGCGATGGGCTTACAGCGATAAATAAAAATACAAGTGAACCAGATATCAAAAAAGTCAAATGAAAATGCACGAATATGCAAACAAAATAGGTATCAAAATTTAACAAGAAAACATACGTAATTAGTTACCTAGAGCTGAACCTAAATTTCATAATTGAACCATTCCACCCATACAGAAAGTCAAACAACGAAATCAAGTCTATTGATGAAAATTCAAACCACCCTCACACTATTATAAATTAAAAGAAATTAACCAAGGATATGAAACTCTTTTGAAAATAATCAAACAAATTTGAAAAACTAGACAGGGAAAAGGCATCTGCAAACTATGTTTAATAGAAGCCCTAGCAATTCTAGGGTAGAAAAGTAACTGTATTAACAGAAGTAACGAACTCATGAACACATGTTGACATCAAGCAAAATACCTACTAAAAAACAAGGAAAAAGCAAAATTAAAGTGCTCTTTATAATTTAATATATTTTGTACTTGTTTTTAAGTTTTTTTACCGAACATTTCTTTTTATATTATTCATTAAAATTAATTTCCGTTAAAGTTTATATGTTATTTTAAAAAATGAAATTTCCGTTTAAGTTTTTATGCTCTAAGTTTTAACCGTGAATTTTGGTTATGTAATCTGCTAAAGCTTTTGCTTATATTAATTACTAAATGCAAACTATTTACATTTGTTTAAAAATACTCAACATAATTCATTAGCTTTTATCATATAGATATAGCCATACGTAGCGATTTTGCAAGTTTAGTTTTGACTGATGAGCACTGGTAACAATACCACTGCAAAACTGTAGTTTTAGAATAAACTTAGAATCACTAAATCTTTTATCTGATTCTCTTTAAAATTTAATAAATCGAGCAGAGTTATTTTAGCTTATTCTAAAGTGAATGAATTAAATTAGATCTAAGATTCAGATTTAAGTATCGAAAACAAATTACTTCATACGAGGCACTTAAAGCTCAATATAAACTTATTTTGCATTAAAAAAGTTCATATTTTGTTCTAACTATTTGAATTTAACTAGTTAATATCTATTTTTTTTTAAAGTAAATAAAATTTAAGCTATTAACATCAACTTTAAGCTATTAAGCTTTTTTTAGTTTATTTGTTATTAAGTATTAAGCAAGAGCTAAGGTAACATTTAATAGGTGTTTAATTAAAAAGTTAATTACTATTTAATAACTAGCTATGAATAAAAAACAAATTCTAATACTATTATTTTCATTTATGTTTAAAGTAACATAAAATAGTAATAATAATAATAAACAAAAGAAAAGTATACTTAACTAAATTATCGACATTAAAAAGTTATTACAAAACTTACGTATTTTGAGATTTTTTAAAGATTTTTATAAAAAACAGAATATTACTTAAAATATTTATGTAATTGTTTCCATTCTAATTCTTTGGTAGTTTATGAATATCTGCTCCACACGAATTATTTTCCAAAATAACTTTATTTTCGATCCATATGTATTCATCTACATTGTAGACGTATACTTTGGTAGAAGTATAAGACGAACACTCACAAAAAAAAAAATACAATTTTTTTATTAAAACTATTGTTTTACATTAAATATAGTTATACGGATAACATGGTAGCTTAAGACTAAACATAGTAAACTTTCTTGATACACTGTCAAAAACTTCAGAGCTTAGCTTCTCACCTCCCCTTATCACAAATAACTTATTACCAATTGTAACTAAAGTGTGACCACATCTATGTTTATTCATATCAGGTAAAATATTCCATTTGTTTTTGTTATGATAAAGTTCTTTTTCTGACTCTAATTACTCTTTTATCGATTTCCTCCAGTAACAACGATTTTGCCTTGAAAAACTGAACAGGATGTTTTGAACCTTATTCGTTTAAGTTTGCTATTTGTTGTCATATATCATAAGTTTTTTCAAACTTGTAACATTCTTTTGTACATTTTGCACTTCTAGGTAATCCTACAATAACATAAATAGAATTCATAAATGAACAAACACATAAATAGTTTAGGTTTTTTTCTACTGGTTTTAACATTGTAGTACATTAATTTACTAATCAACACAATTTATACTTTCAGTTTAAATTTCATAGCTTGAGACTCATAGATCAAGTTTTTTTTTCGTAGTACTGTAATGCAAAAAGAACTACTACAGCTTCACTCTGTAACGTTTAAAAAGTAAAAAAAGACTGATGGTTAATAATAAGCAATAACAATAGTAAACAAATTTACTTATATTGTTCAAGAACTTGATTTTAATTTATTTTATATTGGTAAGGCTATAGGGGAGGAGGGAGGTTCTCCTTGATTTTTGCAAGTTGATCTTATCTAATAGATTTTAATCTTACCTATTAGATATTGTTTCTGTGATGTACTTTATTTTACAATCAATTTTCCTTATACTAAATTTAAAGTTATTCATATTTTTTTTTGAGTTTTTATAGTAATGAAATTTTGAAACTACAAATGTAAGCTCTACTTTTTATGTGAAAACTAGTGATGTGCACAAATGGTTAGTTGTAGAAATTGTTATTTATAACTATTCGATCATTTTGACAAAATAATACACACATTACAAAGTGTTTTATATAATCAAAATTATAAACATCAAAATTTTAATAATGAAAGAATGTTCAATATTTAAACCTTGCTCAGTAATTAAACATTTAATTAAAATTATTTAAGAGTTTTCAGCAATATAATAAATATTCTGAATAATGTAATTATTTTTTTCTAATATGAAAGTATGAAAGTTTTAATTGAGTTTTTTCTCTGACAAATTGACTAACGGAGTTTATTTAGCCTCACTATTTATCTAGAATTTTCTATAAATATAAAGTTTTGTAAAAGAAAGAAAAAGAGTAAAAAACAAAATGTTTTTTCAAAAAAAAAAAAAAATAGTTATGAAATTAACTTGTTTTAATATACAGCGTTCAGAGGTAGTTTTAGTTTTATACCTATACTTTTCAAAAATTAACTATTCTTTTTTTAATAGTTGTGCTTCCGCGATCTAGTTATACTCATTATTTAACAAGTAACTTCTAACACTTATTAAAAAAGTGTTGTCTCTGTTAAACTTCACAAATTTTGTTTTTAATTATTCGTTATTTTTGTTTAATTATGTTTACTGACAACCGAAGTAAGAGTCCATAAGTAATACATATTAACTAGAAATTTTTAAAGTATTTCATTTCTATGGAGCTGCTTAAATTTTAGCAGGCCTAAATCCTCATCGTAAATTAGAATAGTTTGTTCACAATTGCTTTAAACCTTAAACCTAATTAGTAGGCTGTTTCACATATGGTCAATACTTTTTGCAGTAAACGTTAAAAACTATTATTACATAGTATGGAACGAAAAGAGAGGCATGTTATTTGATCTGGTAGAAATAATTGTGCAAAATTTACATTTTTGTTTTAGTACATTTTTATTAAAAACTTTACTTAAGTATAAACATAAGAAGGTTTTTAAGACAAAGTTTTAGCTTATTCGAAAAAAGTATTTATAAATAAAAATTAAGCTTATTTGAAAAATAAATTAGAAAACATATAAAAATATATAAAATATGAAAGACAAAAGCAGCTAAAAAAAAAATTCTTTAAGATATCAGTCAAGTTAAAAATATTTAAAACAAAAGCTATCTTTCAACGTGTATTTAAGTTTTAAGATAAGCTATGCTTTTGTTAGTTTTTTAATGCTAGTTTTCTTAAATAAAAATAAAAAAGAAATCTATTCTAAAAACTTTAAAACTTCTCAATTTCATCATAATATTAATAAACAGGACAGCTTGTTGCAAGAATTTCATTTGTAAACTTATTTTCTTTTCTAAAAACAGCAAGATCAAAGTTTTCCTGACTGCAATACCAATTTTAAACAATACTGAAATATTTACATGCATATCTATCATTTTTAATATACTAGTTTGTAGAACTAAATAAAGACAACCTGTATCAAATAATGTCTAAAATATATTTTAACACTTTTGCAACCTGTACAGCAATCGTAGCAAAAACAAGGCATACTATAATGTAACGATTCTAGAAGTAAATATGTTGAACAAAGCTTTTATCTTAATATAACTGAGAAAAATTTGTTTCTAAATAAAAATGTGCTGCTATCTTATAATAATTAAGTATTTTATTCTTATATTTAACTAACATATTTGATCTATAAATTATTTCGAACAAATACTTAGTAGATATAGAACAAACTCTGTTAGTTGATTTCTACAAACAAAACTACAATTTCAATTTCTTTTGTTTATGAGCTATAACTACAATCTAACTAGAAGCATTGATCTAACAGTTAAAAAAAATATTGTTCTAAGATATCAATAAGAAGAACTTTATGTGAAGTAGCAAATATAAGTTATCTAAATAAATTTTATAAAATGTCATTTCAAAATAAATTCGGACTAAATTGTTTAATTTTTGTTATGATATAGATTAGGTTTGTTATATAAAAACATTTCAATTTATTATATTTTTTTTATATTTGAGAAATACTTATTATACGGCAAAATATATTTGATATTTCTTATTATTCAAAACCACTATAATAATTGAATTTAATGCTTTTTATTTATATCAAAGTAGTTTTTAATTTAAAAAGCTATAATAAGAAAGTATAGAAATTAATTTTTATTTAAAAAGCTGTGAAAGTTTACGACGGCAGGATAATAAATGATTTTTTTTAGTATTTGTTAACTAATATCTTCTAAGTCTAGGTAAAAAGTATTGTATATTAAACAGAAATAATTATTGTTTCTATTGCTATATTTGATTCTATAAAATAAGGAAAATGTTAATTTTTTTCAACCTTTTAAATTTGATTAAAAAAAAATAAAATAAATTCAAAACTGTTTAATTTGTTGAATATATTCTAGTTTTATAAAAACTGTAAGTTTAATACAAAAAAAAAGTTTAAATTAAAAGGATTTTACAAAAAAAACTTAAATTCAAGCAAAATTTCTTTAAAGGAATGTTTATTAAAATATTATTATTACAGGTTTTATTCTCTAATAAAGTAATGATTCTTAGTGCGAAGTATACAGTTTTGTATGAAAATCGTTGTTGCAATCAAGATGAATTTGATATAGCTGTTTTTGAAGAAATGGATAAGCTTAAAGATAATGTTGTTAAAATAAGCTGTACTGATTTTGAACTTTCTGTCGAACGCGGTTTAATACCACTACAAACAAAATTTGATAAAACTGTTTCAATTGGTTCTGAAGTATACATTTTTCATAGAGACATCAAGAAAGGAGTTAAAACGAATATCTTTAAAGTATATTCTGAAACGACTAAAGTCTGTAAAGAACTGAAGTTTATGGAATATCTAAAATATTTTAGTGTTTGTTCATTTATGAGTTCTGTTTATGTAGTTGGTGGTTATCTTGATAATAATCGGTAGACAACAATGTTACAACTATCACATCACAGTAGACAACAATTATACAACTATCACATCACAGTAGACAACAATTTTACAACTATTACATCACAGTAGATAAGTATGTTACAACTATCACATCACAGTAGATTGAAACAATAAAACTTTCACATCACAGTAGATTACAATGATACAACTATCACTTCACAGTAGACAACAATGTTACAACTATCACATCACAGTAGATGACAATTTTGCAACTATCACATCACAGTAGACAACAATGTTACAACTATCACATCACAGTAGACAACAATTTAACAACTATCACATCACAGTAGACAACGATGTTACAACTATCACATCACAGTTGACAACAATGTTACAACTATCACATCACAGTAGACAACGATAATACAACTATCACATCACAGTAGACGACAATGTTACAACTATCACATCACAGTTGACAACAATTTAACAACTATCTCAACAGAGTAGACGTCAATCTTACAACTATCACATCACAGTAGACAACGATGTTACAACTATCACATCACAGTAGACAACAATGTTACAACTATCACATAACAGTTCACAACAATTTTACAACTATCACATCAGAGTAGCCGTCAATCTTACAACTATCACATCACAGTAGACAACAATGTTACAAATATCACATCACAGTAGATAAGTATGTTACAACTATCACATCACAGTAGATTGAAACGATAAAACTTACACATCACAGTAGATTACAATGATACAACTATCACTTCACAGTAGACATCAATGTTACAACTATCACATTACAGTAGATAACAATGTTACAATTATCACATCACTGTAGATCGCAACGATACAACTATCACATCACAGTAGACAGGAATCTTACAACTATCACATGACAATAGACAATGGTGTTACAACTATCACATCACAGTAGACAACAATGTTACAACTATCACATCACAGTAGACAACAATGTTACAACTATCACATCACAGTAGACAACAATGTTACAACTATAACATCACAGTAGATAGCAACAGTACAACCGTCACATCACAGTAGATTGCAACAGTACAAATACGTACATAAAAATATTTAAAAATGCTATTTCGAGTGATTGCTTTTACACAGTCAACTTTATTAGGCTAAAATATTTAGAAAACATTTTAGATACGTTGACGATTGTTTAGTTATACCAAAAACAGAAAGTGAAAATGATTTTATTGGCTTATTTGTCCCATAGATCATCCAGTCTCTTAAGGCGTTGGCCACGTGTTGGTCCCTTTTTATGTGGAATCGTTGCGAAGTTCTCCCAATATACTCACTATCACAGTAGCATTTGTACTTATAGATTATATTGCATTTTTCTAGATCAAGAGTGAGATATTTAACAATCCCTTTAAGGGGTTTTCTGGTGGATTGAGACATTCTTAAATTTACTGCCCCAAAAGTTTTATCTACGGTTTCTAGAACTTGGTTTTCAAAAAGCTTAGCTTCCTTTCCTAAACATGGAAGTCTTAAATATACTGCACATTTATTTGGGCCGTGTTTTGTAGGGCTGACAAGTTTCGCTGTAGTCCTATTAATTTTTCAATAACTTCTAAAGGGTAACCTAAATAGCCAAAAATGTTGTTAATGTTAGTGATTTCTTCATTTAGTTTAACCTAAGAACATATCTTATGTGCTCAAAAAACTAAGCACGATATTAAGTTGGTTTTTTGTGAGGTTGGAAAAAAAGACTGCGAAGGAATATAATGGCCTACGAAAGTTGGTTTTCTATAAATGGATGTGTTTAAAGAGGTTGGTGTTCGTTGAAATAAGACATCAAGGAAATGTAAAGAGCCATTAGTTTAATGCTCACGAGTGAACTTAAGTGAAGTATGTATGTTAGAGATTTAATCAAACAAATAATCCACATTGTAGTCTGTCTTGTAAGAAATAAAAACATCGTCAACATATCCAAAGTAGTTTAGAGGTTTTTCTATATTCGTAAATAAAATGGACTCAAAATAGCAAACAAATATGTTTGCTAACACAGGACCCAAGGGACTTACATATTTATGTTGAAAAAAATTAAATCACACAGTTTAACTACTTTTGACAAATAGTAATTTTTTAATATAATATTGAAAATATAATTCTAATTAAACTTCATTTCAATACCAAAATTTTTTTCATGTAGTCACAAACATATAACAACTTGTTGTATGATCAAACCAATTACTTGAAATTTTTTTAATTTTTTCTTAGGCCTAATAAAAGGCTGATGAACTATCATAGTACACATCCTATTTCTTAGAGTACTAATAGGCTCTCTAAAGATGGCTAAGTAATAACGTTACTAATACAAATCGACCAACAGTAGTAAGTACAGAGAGTACTTAGATGAACAAACATTCTTTAAGAAAAACAAAACTAATTAAAATACGAAGAACTAATTCTTTTATGTTCATATACCACTGGTCATCTTCTGCTTATAAATTTATTCATTATAATTTACATATATCCCTGATTAAATATATTCTAAATTAACGGTTTTTGCATCGATACAAATATAACATCACAGTAGGGCTCAACAGTAAAACAAACACGTCACAGCATAACTCAACAATACAACTGTCAAATCACAGTAGATCGCAATGATACAACTATCACATCAAAGTAGATCTCAATATAACAACTTCCCCATCACAGTAGATCGCATAGATACAACTATCACATAACAGAAGACCGTAATGATACAACTGTTACACCACAATAGATCGCAATAGTACAAATACGCAGATAAAATTTATTTATAAATGCTATTTTGAGTTATTGCTTTCCCACAGTCATTTCAAACTGGCCAAAATATTCATGAAAAGTATTTATGTAAACTTAAGACAAAACAGTTGCGTCAAATTTTGATTTTTAAATAATTAAACAACAGAAATTAAACAACAGAAAATTTTTGGTGTGGTTGTAGTAGACTCCTTTGAATTGCAGACAACAGTTATAAATATTTGTAGACTTATAGCATGTCTTTTTTGAAAAGTTTCAAGTTTTTTTATGATAATTCCGTTGTTGTAATATGTTCAATACTAATTGATCTAAAATTTGATCATTTGATTAACTTTAAATTCAAAAATAATTAATATAAATTAGAATTAGAGTTTCATTTTAGTTAAAAAAGCTATGATTTGTCAAAAACTTATTTAACTGTTAGATTTTCTTTAAGAACTAAATTTAATTTACTTTAGACTTAATTTTAGAGATTGTAAGAACATTTGTTAACATTTAAATAAATTCTACGTCATATTAAAATGGCGTAAAAGCTTAATTTTACTTATAAAACACCTGTAGTAGTATTGTAGTTATAAAACGTTTTTGCGATTTACTGTGATCTACTAGTTGTAATGTTGCAATCTACTGTGATGTGATAGTTGTAATGTTGTAATCTACTGTGATGTGCTAGTTGTATAGTTGTAATCTACTGTAATTAGATAGTTGTAATGTTTTTATCTACTGTGATGTGCTAGTTGTAATGTTACATTCTACTCTTAAGTGATACTTGTACTGTTATCATCTAGAAATCCTATAAATCTAAAACTTGCATTTAATTTACAGTTTAATCATTATTTATGAACTTTTTGGTAATGAACTAAATCAAAATTAAACGGAAACGTGTCGAAATTGCTCAAAAACTAGATTGCACCAATAGAAAGTTTTGCACGATTTACATTTATTCAGGAGAAAAAATATAGAAAAAAAAAAGAAAAAATTACAATTAAAAAGCAAATGTATTTAAAAAATGAAAAAAAATGTTACTAAACGAGGGTAAGAGCTAGGGTTAACAGTGATAGTAAACATCAAAACAAAAAATAAATAAAAACAATTATTATAAGAAAAATAATGAATAACAAATATTATTAAAAATAAAAAAGCTACCGACCGAGAACAAGGTTTAATGGTAACAATAATAGTAAAAAACAAAAATTATATTGAACAAAAAAAGGAACAATAAAATAAAAAAGATAAAAATAAATATAAAGTAAAAATCAAAAATTATTTTATTGACCGAGGATAAGGGTTAAGGGTAACAGTGGTAAAAAAAAAACTAATAAGAAAAAATAATAAATAACAATTAATTAACCAGTGCAAAAGTGTCTCCGTTTGAAACTGTCTGCTTGTGCAAAGTTGTCATTGTGCATTTTTTTTTCTTCTCCGCACTACTGAAACCTCGTTCAAAAATATCTTCATGGAATTTTATCCCCTCGTGCAATTTTGTACGCTCGCTCAAATTTTATAGCTACCCAAATTAAACATAACTAAAACTAGCGAATTTACAGCTTAAATACATAAAAAAAACACACTAGTATATAGTTGTCACCCGTATCTAAATACCATTATTCATATTGGTCCTATTTTAGGAATATGACTTAGAAAGTTTATGCACGAAGCTGCTTTAAGTTTTAATTAACATATATACAAAGTATCTTTTTTCGTTTAAAGCTTTTTGCATTTAACGTAACTATTGTTTTTTTCATGCAGCACGTATCTAACCTTAAAATACTTTCTATTAAAACTGCTTCGTATTTCCTTATGTTGAAACATAAAACATAATAAATCTAAAAATAGTTCTTCTTTTTTATTAAAAAATTATTTAAGCTGATAGCGAACTAAAAACTTTATAAAGTTTAAAGATAATAAAAACAGTTTCATAAAAAAAAAGATTAAAAGTATAAAAAAATCAACTGATCGACGACTACATATTTTCCATGTCTTTTTTTATAAGGTCAAAGTTTAAATGAGTTTTAACATACTTTCATTAGAATCTTTTCCAATTTTCTCAAGGTATAAAATGTTTCAAAAATTATGTTTTGTTTCTTTACCTTCTCATAGTTTTTGAAGCAATTTAGCTGTAAAATATTTTAGTTTTAGTTTAATAATTTTTGTTCATGTTTTCCAAAAAAAATAGTTATGCTCACAATTCTAAATGCATTTAATATTGAGTCATTATTCTAAAGATTTTTTTATTATTTACGAACGGTAATCAAATCTAGTTTAATAGTCTAAACAAGTTTATGATAAGTATAAAATATTTAAATATGTGACTTATCATTCTTAGAAAACTATTTTAGAAAAAAATATAACACTTTTCCTTGATACATTTTTATACAACATACTTTTAACTACATGAACTTTTATTCTAAAAATTCAGTTTTTATTAGTTTACAATACCAACTTTTGAAACAAAAAGTAAGAATCACATGCTTATAGAATAATTTTTCTATCAAAATCAGCAAATTTTTGATACATAGAAGCATAGTTTTAAAAATTTAAAAGGTTTTCTTTGGTGATATAAGGATAGAATTCAACTATATAAAAACTGACAAAACGCTTATTGATCGAACCGATGGCGGTTCTTACATCATTAACAATGCTTGCTAAAATAACTTTAGATAATTTACCGATGTTTGTTTTACTTGTATTAATAAGTCTACAATTTATAGTTGCTGGAAAAATATCTTCATGATCTTTTATAGTAATTTACGATTTTGAATCAGTTTACTTACGGATACGTTTACCCGATATGTTAATCTTTGTTAATATTTCTTTAGAAAAAGAGTTTATTTGCTCAACGGAGTTTTTATCATTTTTTTTGTAATCTTTTGTAATAGAATAGTTTAATAAAATGTAATAGTTTTCAGGTCTGATTTTATATAAATTGTTTTTTTTGTCTGCAAAAAACATTAGTTTGTTATATTTCTTCATAGAATTAATTTGATTGCGTAGATTTCTTTAAAAACTGTTAAGTTTGTGTGTAATGCTAGTGCAGTTAATAAGTTCAAACCATTCCGATTCAACAGACAACAATTTAGGGCACACAATAGTGAATGGTACACTACCAACTAAACTAAGTTTACTACTATTTAAGCTATCATTACTTCTTGTGTTGTTGTTATTAGGCAGTTTATTGACATTTATTCCCAAATTTATCGCCCCATCAAAAGCAATTTGGCTAATAGTGGCTGTTAATTAGTAAGGACATAAGATATTAAATGGGTACTTAGACAACAAAAAGGAAAACTTTTATAAATGGGGCGATCACATTTTTAACTTCTGCCAAAGAGGTGTTAATGAAAAAGTTTGTGGAAACATCTATAAAATTTTACTATAAAACGACTAGAAAAATTTAATTGCAAAATTGTACTTAAAAATTACCGTAAATGGCTTATTTTTTTTATAATTTTTTTTAATATATTTTAAAAGATTTCTAATCTCAATTTGAATTTTTTTTATTGTCAGTTAAATTCAAATACTACATTTTAATTTTGATTTATGAAATAGAGATTTAGTTCTAATTAAAATACTAAATAACCCTAAGTTTAACCCGGCTGATAGTATTTCTTGCTCCAAACAAATATTTTAATTTACAATGTAGCATTAGCTTCTTTAATTAATAGAGTTGTTGAGGGAATTTTCATGGATGCGTGTCTATTAACCATTATTTACCATTTAAAATCAGTTTTAACACTAAACATTCTTTACTTATAAGGTACATAATAAAAATGTTTATTATTAGAAACCATTACCACATAAACTTTTTTTCTCGTGAATGCATTAAAAACCAAGTTACAATTTTTCATGAGACAAATTACTTTTACCGGTCTGAAATACTTATGAGCTACATTTTTGCAAAGCTTCACTTTCGCATGGCGTTATATTTTCACCGATATACTTATGAACTGCAAAAATGTTAAAAAATCAGTCATTTTTCAACGGAGCTTTACTTTAGCAAGCTTCTAATTTTTAATTTCTCAAATAAGAATTAGATGATTTAATTTTTTTGGTCAATTTAAATAGTATTCGCTTTTAAACGCTAGTTGTTTTGAATTAATAAAATTTGGAATTTTCTAAAATGAAATTTTAATGTAAAGTTTTTATTTGAAGTTTCACGTAGAACAATATTATAACTTATTAATGTTAATTATCAATCTCCCTTGTGGATAGATTACTTATTTATTTTTTTTGAACTCACTAGCTAAATATAATAACGTACCACAATTCATCAATTCATATTTATAATCTTAATTTAAATAAACTAGATGAATATAGGTTTTCTTAATTAATAATTAAAACAATTTTGAATACTTTAAATAAAAATAAACTGAAATTCATTAATTTCTAAACAAAAAGTTAACTTAATTAAGTAGGGCTTCAAATCACAATACTTTAGACTTATTTTTTACTTATATTCTCTTGATGTTAAAACTAGCATTAAAAAGTTGTTAAAGGAATATTTTGAATTTATTATAATTTTAAACAATTGTTTAATTAAAAAAAATGTGTAGTTAATTTTTAAATATAAAGTAATTCAGATTTTATTTGGTGTTTGTTTTTTATTTCTTTTTTAAATTATCACGAAAATAAAAAGAGCAATAATAACCGCGTTTTCCATAATTAAAGCTCAGATTGTTTCATTAATATAATGTTGCATGATCATGATAAGCCAATGCAAGAGTAACAATTGAAAGTTTGTAACATAACAAAGCTTTTCTGTTCTTTTAAAACATCTTGCAGCTTATATGTTTAAGGTAAAATAAAAATTGGTATGTTTATAAAATATTAATAACCCTGCTCTATAGAAATTAAATTCATATTTTACTAAACAATAAACATACATATCAGGAAGCAGTACCCGCATGACAGGAAAGAGCTGTGAATGATACTTTAGACGTTCGAAGATAGAAGGAACGGAGTTGGGGTTGTGCTGAACCCTCATGATTTGAACGTGATCAAAGGTTTTCATTGATAAATTTAGTTTTGAAAATACTTGAATAGCTTTTTATTTACCCTTATATAACTTTCTAAAAGTAGACTAATAAATTTTGAATTAAAAAAAACTTGTGTATGTTACTAGTAACGCTTTGTTTTTGCCTAATAGTTATTTTGTCCCTCAACAGTTGTCAAAAGTTGAAGAACCTGATACTTTAAAGCAACGTTTGTGTTGTATACGTGTTAAATTTGCTTGTTTTAAGGGGTTATTCCTCTTTAGTCTAACTTCAACCCAAGGAGAAAGGAGAAGACAGAAATGATTTAGAACTATTTTATGGAGAACTATTTTATGAATTATTAGATTGTATAATGATGTAGAAAATTTTGAATTAGTACCATCGCTTTGTGAAATTATACTGATTAAAATTAAGGATATTACCATTATTGTCAGTATACATTAAAATAATTTTAGTATAAAACCAAAAAGTATTTAAAAGTTCTATAACTGTTTTTAGGGTAGGACGTATTACTTTTTTTTCTGTTTAAAGTTTTAATATATTAGACAGATTCTTTTGCACTATTTTATTGTAAAATTACACTAGCAAACTTTGATGTTTTACCATTGTATATTATAAAGCTAGGTATCAAAACATTTATTAGATAATAAACTTTTATTGTATCATGATTAGCAAGTTATATGAAAAACAAATATATTTAAGTCTTAAACTATTAAGATACACAGGATTAAGTAATTAAATATTAAATTTTAAGTCAATATCGTGTCAAGTTTTTAACTATTTTTCTAACAATCATGTATCTAATTTGATACTTACAAAGCTTTTAAATTATAAAGCAAGAGTCGAAGTATTTTTACATTTTAAATATATGCTCTTTTTAATTTACATTATGAAGTTTTGTTTTTTGCGCTCCATAGTTTGAATCAATCTTATTCTATTATATCTTTAGCGCTGAATTTAGTCTCACTTGAAAACGTGTTATTTATCTTCAAGTATGTTTTTAATCATAATTTATATTGTTCGGTATATACCGGTACCTTATTTCAAATTTAAGGCCAATATTGTTTAGTGAAAGTCGTCTTTGGTCGCTAAGTTTAAATATAAAAAAGCATTTTGTAGCATATGAAATTTAGAAAATGCTATGCTCAACAAAAAATTATCCAAAAACTATAATAACATAGCATTAGTATATTAAAGTAAAAGTCAAAATGCATGTTTTAAACAATTTTTTTATATATTTTTTTATTTTATGAAATAATAATTTTCGGTGAAAATTAATTCAAAAACCGCAAGATTTTGCTTTGTGGCATACAGGTCGATGTTTTCAAATCCTTATCACACTAACACACACTGTTACTCTAAATAGTGGATATATTTTGTTAATCTAATTTTCAAAATTGAAGTATTATCTATTGTCCGTATAAACTCTTTGAATTCCCTTGCTAACCAAAACATAACACTTAAGCAAAAAAAAAAGAAAAACTCAAAGAAATCATGAAAATAATATTCCGACTAATTTAATTTATCTAGTACCTGGACATTTTGTATACTAAAATAGTATGAATTTAAAAAAAAAAACTACTATTTGATTCTTTTTTTCAAACTATTAAAATGGCTTTTATTATGTAGATGTAAATAATAACTGACTAAAATAACATTTTATTAGGCCAAGAAAATCATAATAAAATCATGCAATTTGATATGTTCAACAAATCATTTCATGTACATATATCAAAACGAAATGAAGCTTTAAACCCTAACTATCTAAACAATCAGAGGCCGTTTATTGTATAAAAAATGTTTATTGTAAACAAACCTTTCTGTATTGACTAAGGATTAACGCTTCTTTGAAACTTCTAGTCTGTATATAGCATGTTATATTATATTAGTAGCGAAACGTTGTCAAACAATAAAGAGTTTACTTATAAAAATCAGTTTGCCGTTTAAGTAATATAAGCTTATATTTTACTAGCTTTTTTGATCTACAATTTGTTTTGAGCAAATATTTAGTAGATCTATAATAAACTATGTTAGTTGATATCTACAAACAAAACTACCATTTTAGTTTCTTTTTTAGAGAAACTATAACTACAATTTAACTAGAAGTATTGATCATACAATTAAAAAAGTTAATTATTGTACTAAGATATCAGTAATAAGAACTTTATGGTAAGTAGCAAATATAAGTTATCTAAAATCATATTTCATGTAATGTCATTTAAAAATAAATTTAGACTAAGTAGTTTTGTTTTTGTAATGATATGTATTAGGTTTGTTATATCAAAACATTTGAATTTTTTTATTGTTTTTATATTTGAGAAATAATTATTATACTGCAAAATTTGTTTGATATTTTTTATATTTCAAAAAAAAAATTAATTGAATTTAATTTTTTTTTGTTTATATTAAAAGAAATTTTTTTAATAAGAAATTATTAAAATAACATTTCATTTTAAACAGCTGTGAAAGCTTTATGACAACAAGATAATCAATGCATAAACAAAAATTTACTAAACGTTTTTTAAATTTTTTATAAAGATTTGTTAACTAATATCTTCTATGTATAGGTTAAAAAGAAATGATTATTATTTCTATTGCTATATTTGATTCTATTAAAAAAGGAAGATGTTAATTTTTTCAACCTTTTTAAATAAGATAAAAAAATTAAGATGAATCTAAAACTTTTTAATTTGTTTAATACATTCAACTTTAATAAAAACTGTGAATTTAATAAGAGAAATTTACTTTTTTTATTAATTTAAAAGGAGTGCACTAAAAACTTTTAACTTTAAGCAACAATTCTTCTAAGGAATGGTAATTATTATATTATTATTATAGGTTTTATTATTTAATAAAGTAATGATTCCTAGTGCGAAGTCGACAGTTTTGTATGAAAATCGTTGTTGCAATCAAGATGAATTTGATATTGCTGTTTTTGAAAAAACGATCAAGCTAACAAATAAAGTTGTTACAATAAGCTGTTCTGATTTTAAAATTTCTGACAAACGCAGTTTAATACCATCACAAACAAAATTGGATAAAACTGTTTTAATTGGTTCTGAAGTATACATTTTCGATAGAGACAACAAGAAAGAAGTTTACACAAATAGCTTTAAAGTGTATTCTAAAACGACCAATGTTTGTAAAGAACTGAAGTTCATGGAAAGTCATCTAAAATATTTTAGCGTTTGTTCTTTTATGAGTTCTGTTTATGTAAGTGGTGGTTATTTTGATAATTGTCAGTGGTTATCTTTTTATTCAAATAAGTGTTACAAATATGATAAATTAAACAAAATTTGGTGTGAAATAGCAAACTTGAATGTTAAGAAGTCCAATACAACTTGTTTAGTTTTTGAAGGTAAAATTGTGGTTACAGGAGGAGATAGTAATAGTGGGTATTTAAAATCAGTTGAAGCATTTGATCACCATGATAACAAATGGAATATTTTACCTGATATGATTGAACGTAGGGTTGACCATTCTTCAGTTACAATTGGTAACAAATTGTTTGTGATAGGTGGAGAAAAAAAAGTTTCTTCTGAGGTTTACGATAGTGTATCAAGAAAGTTTACTATGTTTAGTCTCAAACTACCGAGTAGATCGACTATATGTAAAATGGTAAGTTTCAATAACAAAATTGCAATTTTTGTGGATGCTTTTCTAGTAGATATTACAGAATCTGTGTGTACAATGTCAATGTACACAAGTGGGTATTTAATCAAGTTATAACTAAAGAGATTTTGCTAGTAGTAATAATTCACAAAGTACCAAAACATGAAGTTTTAAGGGAGACATTAGTTCTAAAGTAGAATTATCTTTTTTAGTAATTAAACAAAAAATTTCATTTACATAAGTTTTTTTTATAACTTTTTTGTTGAGAATTTAGTTATTAGTTATTTTTTTTGTTTATAGTGACTTTTTGTTTATAAGAAGAAAAATAAATATGCTAATTTTAGCAAGGATTTTGTTATTTATACCTGATTGATATATTGTTATTAACTTCTTAGTAACGCAATCTTAATTTACTCTTCCATAGCTTTTGTTTTATACTTGAAGGTAGCTAAACTAAACAAAGTCAAAATCTAAAACAAGTACTACTAAGTTAAAAACATGTAAATGTTAGTAAGTTGCTGACTATTTTATTCCATAAGTTATTGAAATATTCAAAAAAAGTTTAAAAACTAATCCTTAAACCTGAATCTAAGAAAATTTAATAAGTAAATTATCTAAAAATAAGTAATATATCCATTTAACTTATTATATATGACTTTGTGTCATTCAATTGTTAAGTCATCTTTTATTTTATTTCAACAAAATAGAAAAAAAGTAAATTTATAACATAATTTTTATAATATAGCTTCATAAAAATTTGGATTTATAACTGTATCTGTTATAATGACAATAGAAAATAATAAGCCAGCTATCAGCTGGGATCGGCTATCTGTAACTGTACTAAAAATAAATCATAACTATAATTTTGAAGCACAGTGATGAAATATAGAAAAACATTCGGTTCCAAAGCAATCCTTTTTCTTTTTTTTTAGTCTTTTTTAACAATAGATCTCTATTTAGCGTGGTCATTTGCAAACAACTCCAACTCATCAGTTTTTTTAATCTTCTTGAGGTTACGCTTACTTACGTTCTTTAAATGTTTTTTTTTGACGATCGCGGTTGCGTTTGCCAATAACAAACCTGACATACAACAAAATTTTGCTCATTACCCATTCTTAGAACATAACCGAGCCACCGAAGCATGCACTGAATGAGGGTCAAGTACATGGTGACAAGACTAGTACGTTTTCACGCTAACTCGTCCGGATCGAAGTTTAAAAACACGACGCTTTAGTTCTTTTAAATAATTTAATTTAAATTAGAAAAGTTATAACAACGTGTAAAAACTTTATAATGAATTTATTTCTCATTTGATAGTGATAAGTTGAATGACTTTATATGTAAACTAGATCTAAGTTTTTAAAAAAATAAAAAAAGATATTTATCCAATATACACAAACAACTAAGAAGCAAAGAGAATTTAATCAATAGATAAGCTCTGACGAGGTATTAACCTTGTTCAGAAATATAGAAAAAGGTAAATATAAACTGCTTAAATTTGTCATCGTCAATTCTTATCCTAGGATCAGTCACGGCCTATTAAGAAAAGCAACTAGCTTTGAAAAACTATATAAAAAGATAAAATAACCACGATATTAAAATAATAATGAATACAACGATATCCGTCATTTACTATCAGCAGCAAGTTTGGATCAAAACATACATTAACAACAGCAGTAACCTGTTTGACATAACCATGGAGAAAGCACAGCGCGGAGACTTAAGAATTAGTAGGCTTGTATTTTTGAATGATATTAAAAATATAAATCAAAACTTGGTTGTTAAGAGACGATAGGCATATATCCATTGATAAAAACATAAGTGGACCATATATAACAAATGTCAAGAAGAAATTGCACGAATATGCAAACGAAATAGGGGTCAAAATTTAATTAGAAAACCAAGCATTAAAAAGTAGTTACATATATCTCAACCTAAACTCCAGAATTGGAACATTCCTTCCATACAGAAAACCAAACAGCGAAATCAAATACATTGATGTAAATGCAAACCACCCCCACACTATCATAAAGCAAACAGTAAGTATAAATGAAATACGACCAAACAATATTTAAGTAATAAAGAATTATTTAATTTATCAAAGTGCATACACAATGAAGCCTTATAAAGAAGTGGATACATAACTAAAAAAGGTAAAAATTAAAAAAACAGAACGAAAAAGATTGTGGTTTAACCCATCATATGACATGGCAGTAAAAAACATAGGTAAAAATTTCATAACCATAACAAATAAACATTTCGGCGAAAAGATTAAAATGAAGAAATTCATCAACAAAAGTAGTGTAAGAGTCAACTTACAATAAGTATAAATGAAAAACGACCAAACAATATTTAAGTAATAAAGAATTATTCAATTTATCAAAGTGCATACACAATGAAGCCTTATAAAGAAGTGGATACACAACTAAAAAAGGTAACAATTAAAAAAAGAGAACGAAAAAGATTGTGGTTTAACTCACCATATGACATGGCAGTAAAAAACATAGGTAAAAGTTTTATAAACATAACAAATAAACATTTTGGCGAAAACATTAAAATGAATAAGTTCATCAACAAAAGTAGTGTAAGAGTCAACTTCTCCTGTATCATGAGCATTGAAACATCATAAAATGTTACAACTCCAAGATACTCCAAACTAATAAAATAGTTTAAAAATGTGCAGTTGCAGAAAAAACACGAATGTCCATTAAAAGATAATGAATGTAGAAAAAAATGTCATATACGAGGCAAAATAGAGCTTAACAACGGCCGCATAGTAAATATAGGACTAACATAAAACGAAATAAATAAAAAACAACGTTTAAGATAGACACAAACAAGAAGAACCATCTAAAATATAAGATCTCAACTGAACTAAATAAGGAAATTCATAAAATAAAAGAAAAAAAGCAAGAATATTAAATTCTTTGGAAAATAATCAAAAAAAAAAACGAAAAACCAAAAAAGCAACATGTTTTTGTAAGTTTAGAGGATTTATAAATTTTATATGCAACTCTTTTGCATGCTGCTAAAAAAAAAATAAAAAAAGTATAAAATTTGTATACCAAGTATTAAAACAAACAATTGATTTTAACTAAAAAGGACTTTTTTAAATTAAGACTATAATTCAACTAAACAACCTTATAAAAAATTTACAGTTTTTTGCATGCTTTTAAAACTTGTAGATGAAATTAACTTTATTAGAAAATTTTCGTCGTTTGCAAGTAAGTTCTTTTCGATATCATCGCCAAGAAATCAAGCTAACATTTTTATTTCACTAGGAAGAATTAAAAACCACTGTCAAATATTTTTAGTCATATTAAAACACACAAACTTCTTATAGCCGGTTTTCATATTCTCGTAAAATACAAAATAAACATTTTTGTAACGCCAATTTTCACTATATAAATTTGGAACATTTTAAAAGTTATCTCAGCTATTTTTCTCTCATTCAATAGTTCATAAAAGTCATTTAAACTGGCCATACTTTCAGTTGTAGTGTTTGTCAAAACCGACTATGTGATAGTAATATCAAACAGCAATATCTTTAGAATGTCGTGTTTTATATAGAAAGAAAACATAATTGTATTTGTGCACAAATATCAATCTTATAAAAAGATTAATCTAAAACACTTTTGAAGTATATGTTACTAATTGGTAAAAACGGTTATAAAAAAAGTTTAGTTTTTGATATTTTTTAGTTCCTGAATATTAATTTTCTTTTTGGACTTAACACTTAAGGTTTTTTATTTTAATACTTTTCCTTATAAATCTTATTTCTTAGTATATTACAAAATTGGAAAAATTCGAACTTTTTAGTTAGAGTTTTCATTATGTAAATAATAATTTATTTATTGAAATCGTTAAATTATTTTAACTGAGTAACTTTTAAGTATCATATCCATTGATAAAAAATTAAAAAAAAGCCTTTAAAAAATACTTAATTTAAGAAAGGTCTATTTATTAACCTCATTTAAAAATTTATATAATTTCTTTTGTTATATAGCTTAAAAAACTTTTATGATTTAAATTGAAAAGTACAAAATTAAAATTGTTTATTATTGAAATTACAAAACTGTTTATTATCCTTTTAGTTATAAACTATATCACAATAAACATATCCAAAACAAGCTTATTTACAGCTTAAACACATAAATAAAACATTGTAGTATGTAGTTGTCGTTCTTATTCAAAATAAATGATTGATATTAGTCCTATTTTCGGAATAGGACTTATAAATATTTTTGCACGCGTTTTTGCACGAAGTAATTTAATAGTTGTTGAGTTAGTATTTAAACAAAGTAAATAATATTTATTTCAAGTATTTTGCATGTTACGTCACTATTGTTGTTTCAATGCAGCACGTAAGTAGATTAGCCTTTATTTAGGAAATTTTGAATATTTTTTTTAGAAAAGGTTTTATTTAAAAAGCAAACTTCGTCAAAATAAGATAGTAAGGATAAAAGTATTTTTAGACTACGGCATTGTTTTAGTTTTAAAATGTATTTTAATTAAAAAAAAAAAACAAAAACATCTATTAAAATTAAAATGCATTAATATTAAGTTAATTTTTTAAACGTATATTAAAAAACAGAAATAAAAAGTAAATTAATATTTTAAAGATATGTATGACAAGTATCAACTATTTAAAGTATATGATTTAGCTTTTTTTTGTATACTGTTTAGTTGTAACGAAATAATTTTAACATTTTTTATTGTTACAACTTTATTAATGCACTTTTTACTACATAAACTTTTATATTTTTGAGAACACAGTTGAAAGATATCTTTATTAGTTTAAAAAAATATTTTATAAAAGAAAATCTCACTAAAAGTTACGTGATAAGCAATCAATACTTTTGTTTTTAAACTACTTTAGCTCTTTTGCAAGTAAAAATACTTTCAGTTTCCTTTAAGTATTACTTATTGTTTATATCGAGTCATAGAAGCTTTTTTAAAGTTTACTTATTTCTTACCTCTTTTCAATTATGTCCTTATTTTTTTAATAAACCAAAAATTTAATTTCATCTTATCAAGTTAAGGCAAATATGACCTAAATATTACAAAAATAATTTATAAGTCTAATTTTGCTTTTTTAAGATATATATTTTTAAATTTTTTAATCACTGCCAATTTGTTTGATTAAGTTAAAAAATTTCAGTACAGTAGGAAAATAACTAATGTACGCATATTGAAGCCTAGAAAAAGTATTTTCCTCAAGTACAAATTGTAATTTACACATTTGAGACAGATTTTAATTTTTTTATATTTTAAAAACCAGCAAAAACGATTTTTATGCAAAACTAAAGACTTTACACTAATAATAATAATAATTTTTGGTATGTTGTATTTTTAACAATAATAGATAAAATAAAACTGCATCAATAAATTAGGATTAAAATAATGTTTAATAGTATTCTGTTAATAAATAAACTACGTTTTATTTGCATATTACATCAATCATTATTAAACTTGAGTATAGTGAATTAATTATAAATTTTTTGTATTTATCTATAACGAGTAGTTTTTATCAAAATTCAATAGATTTTAAAATTAGAAAGTCTAACTTTAAAACACATTATGATTTTTAAACACATTATGATATTTTATATTCACTACTTAATTTAAAGTTCTTTTTATTTGTTTTTATTAATTCATTTAGTTTTTTAGCAGTATAATAAATATTCTGAATAATGTTATTATTTTTTTCTAATATGAAAGTTTTAATTAAGTTTTTTCTCTGACAAATTGACTAACAGAGTTTATTTAGCCTCACTATTTATCTAGAATTTTCTATAAATATAAAGTTTTGTAAAAGAAAGAAAAAGAGTAAAAAACAAGTTTTTTTTTCAAAAAGTAAAAAATAATAGTTATGAAATTGACTTGTTTTAATATACAGCGTTCAGAGGTAGTTTTAGTTTTATACCTATACTTTTCAAAAATTAACTTTTCTTTTTTTAATAGTTGTGCTTCCGCGATCTAGTTATACTCATTATTTAAGAATTAACTTCTAACACTTATTAAAAAAGTGTTGTCTCTGTTAAACTTCACAAATTTTGTTTTTAATTATTTGTTATTTTTGTTTAATTATGTTTACTGACAACCGAAGTAAGAGTCCATAAGTAATACATAATAACTAGAAATTTTTAAAGTATTGCATTTCTATGGAGCTGCTTAAATTTTAGCAGGCCTAAATCCTCATCGTAAATTAGAACAGTTTGTTCACAATTGCTTTAAACCTTAAACCTAATTAGTAGGCTGTTTCACATATGGTCAATACTTTTTGCAGTAAACGTTGAATACTATTATTACATAGTATGGAACGTAAAGAGAAGCATATTAAATGATCTGGTAGAAATAATTGTGCAAAATTTACATTTTTGTTTTAGTACATTTTTATTAAAAACTTTACTTAAGTATAAACATAAAAAGGTTTTTAAGACAAAGTTTTAGCTTATTCGAAAAAAGTATTTATATATAAATTTTAAGCTTATTTGAAAAATAAATTAGAAAACATATAAAAATATATAAAATATGAAAGACAAAAGCAGCTAAAAGAAAAAGTCTGTAAGATATCAGTCAAGTTTAAAATATATAAAATAAAAGCTTTCTTTCAACGTGTATTTAAGTCTTAAGATAAGCTATGCTTTTGTTATTTTTTTAATGCTAGTTTTCTTAAATAAAAATAAAAAAGAAATCTATTCTAAAAACTTTAAAACTTCTCAAGTTCATCATGATATTATAAAACAGGACAGCTTGTTGCAAGAATTTCATTTGTAAACTTATTTTCTTTTCTAAAAACAGCAATATCAAAGTTTTCCTGACTGCAATATCAATTTTAAACAATACTGAAATATTTACATGCATATCTATCATTTTTAATATACTAGTTTGTAGAACTAAATAAAGACAACCTGTATCAAATAATGTCTGAAATATATTTTAACACTTTTGAAACCTGTACAGCAATCGTAGCAAAAACAAGGCATACTATTATGTAACGATTCTAGAAGTAAATATGTTGAACAAAGCTTTTATCTTAATATAACTGAGAAAAATTTATTTCTAAATAACATATGCTGCTATCTTATAACAATTAAGTATTTTATTCTTATATTTAACTAACATATTTGATCTATAAATTATTTCGAACAAATACTTAGTAGATCTAGAACAAACTCTGTTAGTTGATTTCTACAAACAAAACTACAATTTCAATTTCTTTTGTATATGAGCTATAACTACAATCTAACTAGAAGCATTGATCATACAGTTAAAAAAAAATTATTGTTCTAAGAAATCAATAAGAAGAACTTTATGGTAAGTAGCAAATATAAGTTATCTAAATAAATTTTATAAAATGTCATTTCAAAATAAATTCGGACTAAATTGTTTAGTTTTTGTAATGATATAGATTAGGTTTGTTATATAAAAACATTTCAATTTATTATAACTGTTCAAAATATAGTTTTAATTGTTTGCTAATAAAAGATCCTAGTAAAGTAACTTCACTGGAATATAAATAAAAACAAATTATACAGTAATCTTCCTTTATTCTACCAACATATGTTTCTGTGTGTCAACGAATCAACACACTTCAACTGGGTTGTTAATAGGAAAGATAACAGTTATCTTTTAATAGTTATCTTTCCTATTAACAACCCAGTTGAAGTGTGTTGATTCGTTGACACACAGAAACATATGTTGGTAGAATAAAGGAAGATTACTGTATAATTTGTTTTTATTCAATTTATTATATTTATTTTATATTTGAGAAATACTTATTATACGGCAAAATATATTTGATGTTTCTTATATTTCAAAACCACTATAATAATTGAGTTTAATGCTTTTTATTTATATCAAAGTAGTTTTTAATTTAAAAAGCTATAATAAGAAAGTATAGAAATTATTTTTTATTTAAAAAGCTGTGAAAGTTTACGACGACAGGATATTAAATTATTTTTTTTTAATATTTGTTAACTAATATCTTCTAAGTCTAGGTAAAAAGTATTGTATATTAAACAGAAATAATTGTTGTTTCTATTGCTATATTTGATTCTATAGAATAAGGAAAATATTAATTTTTTTCAACCTTTTAAATATGATTAAAAAAAAATAAAATAAATTCAAAACTTTTTAATTTGTTGAATATATTCTAATTTTATAAAAACTGTAAGTTTAATACAAAAAAAAAGTTTAAATTAAAAGGATTTTACAAAAAAAAACTTAAATTTAAGCAAAATTTCTTTAAAGGAATGTTTATTAAAATATTGTTATTACAGGTTTTATTATCTAATAAAGTAATGATTCTTAGTGCGAAGTATACAGTTTTGTATGAAAATCGTTGTTGCAATCAAGATGAATTTGATATTGCTGTTTTTGAAGAAATGGATAAGCTTAAAAATAATTTTGTTAAAATAAGCTGTACTGATTTTGAACTTTCTGTCGAACGCAGTTTAATATCACTACAAACAAAATTTGATAAAACTGTTTTACTTGGTTCTGAAGTATATATTTTTCATAGAGACATCAAGAAAGGAGTTAAAACGAATATCTTTAAAGTATATTCTGAAACGACTAAAGTCTGTAAAGAACTGAAGTTTGTGGAAAGTTATCTAAAATATTTTAGTGTTTGTTCATTTATGAGTTCTCTTTATGTAGTTGGTGGTTATCTTGATAATAATCGGTGGTTATCGTACTATTTAAATAAATGTTATAAGTATGATAAATTTAACAAAATTTGTTGTGAAATAGCAAACTTGAATGATAAAAAGTCTGATACAACATATTCAGTTTTTGAAGGCAAAATTGTGGTTACAGGAGGATAAAACCGTTCTTATAACGCTAACTATTTAAAATCAGTAGAAGCATATGATCACCATGAGAATAAATGGATAGTTTTACCTCATATGATTGAAAGTAGGTACAAACATTCTTCAGTTACAATTGGTAACAAATTGTTTGTGATAGGTGGAAATATGACATTAAGTTCTGAAGTTTACGATAGTTTTTCAAGAAAGTTTACTATGTTCAGTTTCAAACTACCGTGTTACTCAAATGGATGTAAAATGGTGAGTTTCAATAACAAAATAGTAGTTTTTTGAGGATGCTTTTTTAGTAGATATTGCAGAATATGTATGTACAATGTACATTTACAAAAGTGGGTATTAAATCAAGTTATAAATAATGAGAGTTTGCGTAGATTAAAGCTTCATAAAGTACCAAAACAATAATGTTTGAAGGGAGACATTAATGCTTAAAGAAGAATTATCTTTTTTTTGAATTAAATAAAAAACCTTCGTTACATAAGTTTTTAAATAACCTTTTTTTGTTGAGAGTATAGTTAACAATTGTTTTTTTTTTTGTTTATAGTGATGTTTTTTTTTATAGGAACAAAAATAAATATAATAATTTTAGAAATAATTTATTAGTTATATCTAGCTGATATTTGGTTATTAACTTCTCAGTAAAACAATCTTATATAACTCTACCATAGATTTTGCTTCATAATTAAAGTAAGTTAAACCAAAGAAAGCCAAAAGCTAATTTAAGTTATACTAAATTAGAAAAAAGTCAACATCAATAAGTAGCTTGACTATTTTTGTTCCCAAATGTGTTGAAATATAAAAATAAGTTTGAAAATAAATCCTTATCCTAAATAAATAATAGTATAATAAACTATATGTGGAAATTTTATTAGTAAGAAGAAACAAAGTAAAATATTTAAAATTATTAATTTATAAATTAACAACAAGTGTTTAGTAGACAAAAGTTAAACAATAAAAATAACAGTTGCATAACAAAATAATATTACCAATAAGAAAAATAAAGCAACTGTATTTTGTAATTTATAAATATTAAGAATTTTAGCTTTGAATTTACAAAATTATTTGAACTTTTTTTATTTTGTAAATTTCCTTATTTTGTAATTTATTTTTTATAATAATGCTGATTATTAAAGTTTTTTAGTTTGACTAAAAGTCTTTGTTTTAAAAAAACTAAGATTGATAAAAAAACGTAAGTAAACATTAAAAAAAATGTTTCTAAAAAATTTAATAACAATCAAATAATAATGAAAACTTGTTTTAAATCTAAGCTTATGCAATTTATAGATAAAAAACTTTTTTAATGATCTTTTTCTATCATAAAGTTGTAGTTGACTTCGCAGCAGACTTGTCTAACAGCCGTCTTTTTAAAGTGAACTATGATGAGGAAGCAGAGATTGATTTTCAAAAAGTAGAACTGTTAGTTAGTATCAATTATTTGGAAAATTTCTGTAGCAGTACTTCCTCTGTGTTACTTCTATCAGTAATGCACCTTTTACTTTCTTTCAATTAAAATTATGTTAGAGATAATTATCAGCGAATTGTGTGAAGTTTCAAAGTTGTTAGAAGAATGGCGTGTGGTTTCGTTCTTCAAAGCTGTTATTCAAGTTTTTAGATGCTCGTATTCAGTAGTTGAGTGAAGTTAAGTAAAAATAAAGTCTCAAATTTTTTGTTTTAGTTTGTTTATTTAAACTGTAGGTTGTTTAAACGTTTTTATTTAATGGTAATCTAAGTTAAGTGCAATTTTTCTATGTTTTATCCATTTTGATTTTAACTTCATTGATTATTAGAACTGAAAGCTGTGTTTAAGTTGTTACAAGTTGATTTGAAATAATTTTATTTCGTTTGGTAAATGTTAATTTTTTTTTTGTAAATGTATCGTTTTATCTCCTTTTTAGATAAAATCTGGGGGGAGATGTATAAATAATTATCTAGTTTTAATTTTATTTTGTTTTCAGACTTATTATTCTTGTAAACGTTTCTTATTCTTGTTTCGTTAAGTTTTAAACGAAATTCCTTGTTAAATATTCAATCTTAAATATAGAATAACTCCAATCTCCTACTATATAGATAACCATAGAAAAGTACTTTTACGTAACAAGTAAAACTTACAGTAGTAAGTAGTAAGTAAAAATTTTACAAAAAAAACTTTTTTGAAATTGAATAATTTTCAACTATTTATGCATATTAGAAAAAATTTTACGACTTTTTATAGATCAATTTTAAAATCTAGCTTGCTTAAAGTTTTTTTCAACTTAAAAGCTGAATAGGACACTTTGTAAATCTTTTGTCGTTTATAGAAATTTTCTTTAAAACTCATTTTATATCTATTTATAAACCTTTTCTTTTTATATTTAAATATAAAATTTATTGTTGTGATTTACAAAAAATATACAATGACAAACAATTTAGGCTTGTACTATACTTTAAAAGTGGAAATTTAATTAATATAAAAAAATTTGCTCCAAATGCCAAGTAATATAGATTATTTTTAACTGATTGTCAATTAAAACTAATTAGGAGTTTTAGTTACAGTTACTAAGAAATAAAAGTATAGATTAGCAGATTGCTTCGTTTTAATATATTTGCATCTAGGATAGCTTGGAGTAACAGATTAGGTATAAAACTAAAACATTATTATAAAATGAAATTTAGTTTAAGTGTTAAGTCTGTAACATACATCGCAGACCTTTTTATTGCTAATTTGAACCTGCATAGTTTTTAGTATTTCATCCGTTACCAAAAATCTCTCATGTCAGTTTACAACCATTTCTGCATTTGTGTTTCTACCTACTTTGATCAAAACTTTATACTTATTTTACGTAATAAAAGTACTATACTTTAAAAAATGGTTGTAAGCAAAAGTAATTATGAATAATAATAGTTTTGTTAATATGTAACATTATAATATGTATTTAGCTTTTTAGGGTCTTTGCTCCAATGCTTCAAACCACACAACGACCTTGGTTGGTATTTTAAATTAGTAACTTTGAAAATATACTAAAAAAAGCCACAATGTCCATTTTACATTTTGACTACCATTAATTTAGTTTGTCTTAAAGTTGAGATGTTAAGGTGCATAATAGAAGTAGTGATAGTCAGATAATATCTTTAGTCAGACAGTACTTTTTTTAATAAATTTTCAAGCTGTAAAGTATAGTTTTGAGAAGATAATAACAATCAAGTTAATAATTTAGTATATTAATATGTTAGCATTAGTATATGTTAGTTTAAAAAAAAAGAAATGAAATTAATGGTAGGGATATACTTTTACTTATTTATTCAATGCTTTTAGGAACTTTACAATTTTTAGAACATGATTTAACTTGAATAAAAATTTGTAGGTAGATTACATAAACCTAAAGATTATTTGATGTGCTTTTGGTATCAAACTAAGTTCAGATATAGACTTGTAAATTACTTTCATGCCTTTTTTAGAAATTTAGTTTAAAATTTTTACTAATTTTTAATATCCATTTTTCTAAATTAAAAAGTAAAAAAAGAGATAATCAAATAAAGTATAACATATGATTTATTAAGAAGATATCTTTACAAGTTTTTACTTCTTAATTATTTTTATCTTTTTACTTAGCAACATTTTATTTTAATATTTATACAACTTATTTCTCTCACATTTAAAAGTATTAGTTAAAAATATCCATCAATTATTTTAAAGTGAAACATGCTGTTCGTGTTGTGTTGGTATACTGGCAATTACCTGTTTGACAAAAACTGTATGTTAAATAGTTAATATTAAATACTAAACAGTTCCGAGTGTCTGCTCTAAAGAAAATCATAAAAAAAGTACTTTTACAAAATGTATCACAAAAAATCCCTTTTGAATTTGGATAATTTGCAAGATAACTGTTGCATACTAGAATAAAGTTTTATGATTCTTATATGTCAATTTTAAAATCTACTTTGCTAGTTTTTGTACAACTTAAATGCTTAATAGGACTCTTTACAAATATCTTGTCGTTTATTATTATCTTCTTTAACTTAATTCTTCTTTTGTTGATAATATTGGCTTTTTTTCATTCAAGTATACAATTAAATTTTGGGAACTAGTACTAAAAAGTACTTTTACAAACAACTTAGGCTGGCACATTATTTTAAAAATGTAAATTTAGTAAGTCTGAAAAAGAAAATTTTTCTAAATGCCAAGTTTTATAAAAAATTTTTAATTTATTTACAGCCAGGGACGTAGCTTGGTAGGTTTCTGCAAATCTACAGAAACGTATACTTATGTGCGAAAAAACTTGCTTTTGATTCAGCTTGAAAAGACTCTACTGTCTTAGCTTTTAGTATTAATTTATGATTAATTTTGCACTCCTGTGAGATAATTTTGACATGTGAAAATGCTGTCTAGGTCTACGATACATATTTGTTTATTTTTCTAAATATAAAAATAATTGTATCTGAAATAAAACAATACTAAGCATTTCACTATGTTCAAAATTAAGGAAATATAATTTTCAAGCTTGATATTTTGTGTGTAAGTTACAATTTTAAGTTCAACCACAAATTAAGCTATTGACTTTAAAAATTTTTCTATTTTAGATTATTGATGACTTTAAGTTATAATATTTTATAAAAATTTTATTACTTTACATGTAGAAGTTGTTTGAAAATTACAGATTTGTTAATGATTTTTTGCAAATCTACAGAAACGTATACTTATGTGCGAAAAAACTTGCTTTTATTTCAGCTCGAAAAGACTCTGCTGTCTTAGCTTTTATTATTCATTTATGCTTAATTTGCACTCCTGAGAGATAGTTTTGAAATATATGTACTCTTTAGCATTTTTAGTGTCGTAAAAAAATTGAACGAATTAAATACATCCAAATTGTGACATTCAGGGCGTTAAAGCTTTATTTTGTCAAAAAGCTGCAATGCAAAATTGATTCTAAAGGAAGCTGGAGCTTTAAAAATCAAAATCATACAATTTTATGTTACAAAAATTTGTATAACTTGTTGTTACTATTGACTACGTTAAATGTTTGATTTTAAAACAGTATAAGTGTTTTTGAGTTAACTGGTGATTTTTTATAGTTTTTTTTGACTTTTTATGGGTAGTTTTAAGTATTGGGTACTTTTAATTGCCTCAATTGTGCAAAAAAAAAGTACCCAATATTTTGATGATGTCATTAACTTTACTTTGGGTAGTTAATAAGGTTAAACTTTGTATAAAAAAAATTTGCTGTCCAGGCCTATGATACATATTTGTTTATTTTTATAAATATAAAAATAATTGTATCTGAAATAAAACAATACTAAACATTTCACTATGTTAAAAAAATTAAAGAAATATTTTTTTTAACCTAGATATTTTTTGTGTAAGTTACAAATTTAAATTCAACCAGAAATTAAGCTATTGAATTTGAAAATTTTTCTTTTATAGATTATTAATGACTTTAAGTTTTCATATTTTATAAAAATTTCATTATTTTACACGTAGAAGTAGTTTATAAATTACAAATTTTTTGATAACTTTTATTTTTAAACAGTTGATTTTCAAATTTTTTAATTTCAAAAGTTCAAGGTTTTTCCAGTTTTTGTTTAAACTGTCAAGTTCCTGGATTCCAGGTGTTTTGGCAACCCTGCTCAAATTTTAAGGAAGTATTCCTCAATATTAAAAAAATAGTTAAAGATGACAATTAAAACCTACTGTACTCTCCTATTTTAATGTTTTATATCAAAAAATTGTTTTGGTATAAAAAATCTGTCTAAAGATACTTGTAGTTTAGATTAAATTTCATAAAGAGACATTAACTTGTAATAAAAGTGATCTACACCCTCCCTGTACCCAAGGTGGCTCCTAAAGTTTTTTTTGAAACTTCTTTCAATTTTTAAAAGTTTGATATATTTTTTTAAATTCAAGTCTTATTTACTTTTCTAGACAAAATAAGTGATCAGAATTTCAAGTCATTCTAGGATTTTATATAACATTCCAAGATTCCCATAAACGTTTAAATTTAATGGCAACCCTGTTAACTTTATTTCAAACTGTAAAAAGGTAGCTTTTATTGAAGTACATAAATTATGTTAGCTAGTTTAAATTTTTCTATGAATTAAATTCATAAATAAACTATAAAACAAAAATTTTTTAAATCAATTTTTTTTTTGTGTTTGAATTTAAAATTGTAACTTTATATTAACAAATAATTTTGTTAACAAAAATTTTGGAAATGTTTAGTATTATTCTATTGTTTTATTTCAGATATGATTATTTTAATATTTTAGAAAATTAAAAAAGTGAATTTGTCATAGGCTTAGACAGCAAGTTTTTTTTTACAAGTTTAAGCTTCAAAACTACCCAAAGTAAAGTTAATGACGTCATCAAAATATTTGTTTTTTTTTTTTTTTGCAAATTTGCTGCAATTGAAATTACCCAATATTTAAAACTACCTATAAAAATTCCTACCGTTTAATGAATGTTTTCTTGGTTTACACAAGTGGCAAGACATAAAGAGTCATAGAGGGTGTTGAGCAAATTAAATTGCCTTGTATACAGTTATCACTCGTAGCTCAACATTTAATTTTTGATGTATTAAAATAACTGCATTTTTTAGATAAAATTCAATAAAATTAGAGGTAGTTTAAATTGCTGTCTTCCCGCTAGGACGTTATCACGAGCTATTTCAGATGTTTTAATTTTTGCAGATATGTAACTTTTTTGAGCTAGCTACGTCCCTGGTTACAGCTATTATATTTAAAAACAACTGATTCTAAACAAAAGTATTTGTAAATATTAATAGTTTTAGGGGTTATATAACTATATAGTAGATATTTCAGCTTTTTTAGGGGCTTTAGCTCCAATTCTCCAAACTAAAGTACGCCCCTGATTTGTATATAAAACTAGTGTCTTTAAAAATATACTAAAAAAAGCCACAATGTCCATTTCATTATTGAGCATCAACAATTTAGTTAATCCTAAACTTTAGGTCGGTGAGGTACAGATCAAAATTAGTGGTAGTCAGTAATCATCTTTAGTCAGACAGTTTTCTCTTTTTAGTTTTCTAACTACCAGCTTAGTCTATCTATAATTTCAAAAAGCTTATAAAAATAAAACTAATAACTTAAGTGTATTAAGCTATAAGCATTAGAGATGTGAGTTTTAAAAGTAGGTATAAATCAAATTAGTGGTAAGAAAATATTACAAATTAATTTAAAATTTTTAGGAATTTTACATTTTTAAGCTACGTTATTTAACTAAAACAAAAATTTGTAGAGTAGATAATCTAAACCTAAAGGTAAATTAATGTGTAATAGTATTAAACTAAGTTCAGACTTAGACTTGTAAATTACTTTCATGCCCTTTTTACAAAATTAAATTACTAATTTTCTATATCAACTTTTCTTTGAATTAGATTTAAAAAAAAGGGATAAATCAAGAAATAAACAGAATGTGTGCTTTATTAAAAAGATATCTTCACAAGTCTTTATTTTTTAACTTTTTTTATTTAGTAGGCAACATTTTATTTTGATTAACATTCAACTTATTTTCCTCACATTTAAAATTATTAGTTAAAAATAGTCATCAATTTTTTTAAAATGAAACATACTTTTATGTTGTGTTGGTATATTGACAATTTCTTGTTTAACAAAAAGGTATGAAAAATATTCAATATTAAATATAAAAAATACCAAATCTCTGCTCTATAAAAATTAAATATAAATTTTACAAAGTCTAACACAAAAATATTTTTGAATTTGAATAATATGCAAGCTAGCTCACGCATATTAGACTAAAGTTTTATGATATATTTTTTAGATCAATTTTAAAATTTATCTTTCTTCGAATTTTTGTACAACTAAAAGGCTAAATTGATATTTTATAAATTTTTATACAATAGCATACAATTTTTTGTTAAAATTTAGAATAAAAAATTACAATAACATGCAGTTTTTGCTAGTACTTTATTTTAAAAGTGGAAATTTGATAATTTCAAAAAATAAATTTCGAAAATTCAAAGTAATATAAAATATTTTTAACTAGTTGTTAATTGAATTAATTAAGAGCTTTAATTACAGTTAATAAAAAATAAAAGTTAAGGTTAGCAGAATGTCTGTTTTAATATATTTGTATCTATGATAGCTTAATGTAACAGAATAGTTATAAAACTGAAATATTTTTACGTATGTTCAGTTTGAGTTTTAAATCTGTCACTTACACCTCAGACCTTATTATTGTTAATTTGAAACTGGAAAATTCTTATCATTTGCTCCATTACCAAATATTTCTTCAGTCAGTTTAGAAAAATTTCAGCATTTGTGTTTCTACCTACTTGCCTTAAAACTATATACTTAGTTTACAGATTAAAAGTACTATACTTAAAAAAGATAGTAAACAAAAATTTTTATAAAAAAAGAATAATTTTATTAGTAAATATCATTACAATATGTATTTTAGGCTTTTTTAGGGGTTTTCGATCCAATGCTCTAACCCACACAACACCCTTAATTGGTGTATAAAACTAGTTCCTTTTAAAATGTACCAAAAAAAAGCCACAATGTCCATTTTGTATTTTAAAAGCATTAATTTAGTTTGTTTTATAATTTAGGATAGTAAGGTACAGATTAAAAGTAAAGATAGTCAGATAACAACTTTAGTCAGGCAGTACATTAAACTGTTCAGTTTAGTCTATGTATAATTTTAAGAAGCTATTAACAATCAAGTTAATTATTTAAGTGTATTTAGCTATTAGCAAGAGTAAATTTTAGTTAAAATAGTAATAAATTTAATTAATAGTGAGGAGTTATTTTGATTTTACTTTTAAATGCTGTTAAGAACTTTACATTTTTTAGCTACGTTATCAAACTTAACTGAAAACTAAGGAGTTGATATGCTACAAACATAAAAAATAATTAATGTCTGTAGGTGTTAAACTAAGTTTAGACCAGAGTTGGTAAAATGCTAATAGTTACTATGGTAATTCAGCAATGAAGCGTATAAACTTTGGTTTGTTTTAAGTTAGTAATTTCACGCTCGAGTAAACAAAGCAGTGCTTTTTAACATGTCTGGTTTAGACATAGACTTGTAAACTAATTTCTAGCATTTTTTGAAATTCTTTTAAAATCTTAAAACTTTTCTGTATCAAATTTTAACTCAAATTTACACTAATTAGTTGAAAATACCTAATAAAAACATTAAAGTAAAACATACTGTGTGTTTGATGTTATTAAATTACAAAATATGTACAAAATTATGCTATAGGTTTCGATCATAAAACCTTAGTTCACCTAGTATTGATTAGTTAAATGTAAAAAGCATAAAATTAAGTGCAACTAAAATTTTTAACCCTAAAATTCTACCTTAATTTGTAAATACGCTAAGTAGCATAGCTATAAGATTTCAATCAATTGAAAGCCACAAATTACTTTTGCACAAAAGTTTAAATTGTTACAAACATCATTTTGTTTAGTATTCAGTGTTTAGTAAGTACAGCAATGTTAGCATCTGGGAAATGTGCTCACTAACAGTATTGCCATAATTGCCTTAAATAGAAAGCTATTTATGAATCTTGTACAACTAAAATTTATTAAATATGGTGAATTATTTTTTGTAATGGTAGAAAAAATTTACATACTAAATTATTTTATTTACTTTTAACACCTTTAAATTTAAGTAGATCAGGTAAAAGAAATATTAAAACTTAAAATTTCAAAATTTTCTTGAATGTTTAAAGTAAATGGGGGAGTAATTAAGAAAAATAAAAACTAACTTTTTTTTTCTAAATACATTACCATTTTTCATTATTTAAGATATTTTTCAATAGTTATGTTTGAATAACAATATCTTATTAAGTTGTAAGCGTTTTCTAATAAAAATACTCAAAGTACATTCTATTTACCCTTTAGCTTTGTATAAGACTATTTTTATTATTCAAGGTTGAATAAAAAGTTCTTAATGAGTTAAAACTATTTCTTAAATTTTTAAATATTTAACTTAAGATTATTTTTTTAGAGTTTTTTAAGTTTAAACAATAAAAAATCAAACATTATTAAAAACTTTAACAACTTTCACTATTAGCATATCTGCTATCACTGAAATCAATTATAAAAGATTACTCTGTCAATTTTTTAAATAATAGAAATAATTGCAAATTTCTTAGTAAAAATGTAATGGAAAAGATCTTTCATATTCTATTTAATAATTTATTTTTGAATGTAGAATTTTACACATTGAGCTCAACCAATAAACCGTGTAAACCTTGCTTATAATGTGCAATGAATATAATTTGGTCAGTTGCATTCTTTTAACATGATAATTTATTTAGTTAACAAGTTTTAAGTTACTTATAAGGCTGAAAATTTTTTGATGTACAATTTTAGTTTACAAATAATTAATCTATTTTTTTAACTACAATTGATATACTTCTTACAAAAAAAATTAAATTATAGGTTTCGGTTATAAAATTTAGGTCAAGTTAAATTTGTTTTTTTATTTAATTTTTTTATAGTTAGTTTGTGATTTAGTTTTTGTGTGTTTAGTAGGTACAATAAATTACCATTTTTAGTATTATTTATAACATTTAAAGTAAAAATTTTTTAGGGTTCCTTTAGTTTATACTATTAAAAGTTAAACATCATAAAAAAATTTATTTACTTTAACTATTAGAATAATTGCTTTTATGAAAATAATTAAATAAGGTTACTCTAACAATTTTTTTATTTAATATAAATATTTGCAATATATTTTTAATTAAAATGTAATTGAAAGAATCTTTCAAATTCTTTTTAATAATTTATTTTTGAGTAATGAATTTTTCAAATTGAGCTCAACAAATGAACTGTGTAAACTTTACTTATCATATGCAATGCAAATAAATTGATCATTTGTGATTAACAGTGTTAGTAATATCAACTTAAAATTGTAACATAGATAATTTAATAAATTTATAAATAAATAAGTTTTTATCATAAATGAAAGCTTTTATTTTATTAAAATTAAAAATTTTTTAAACATAATAATCTATTTAATTTACCTGTTTTAAGTTGCTTATATGGTTGTATATTTTTTAGATGAAGACTTTTAATTTACAAATGTTTAGTGTATTATTTTTAACTACGATTGGTATATTAACAAAAAAAATATGTATAAGTTTTGGTTTTAAAATTTAAGTTAAACTAAATATGTTTATTACATTTTTTCTTAATAGTTAGTATGTGATGTAGATTTTTGTGTGTTACACTAAAATAACTTTTTCAGTACTGTTTATAAAACTTAAAGTAAAAATATTTATTTGAGGGTTTCTTTAGTTTAAACAACTAAAAATTAAACTTTATATAAAACTTTAATTACTTCTACTTTTAGAATATTACCTTTTACTAAAATAATAAAAAAGTTTACTCTATAAATTTTTTAAATAATAGAAATAGTTGCAAATTTCTTAGTAAAAATGTAATGGAAAAGATCTTTCATATTCTATTTATTAATTTATTTGTGAATGTAGAATTTTACACATTGAGCTCAACTAATGAACCGTGTAAATTTTACTTATCATATGCAATGAATACAATTTGGTCAGTTGCAATTAACTGTGCTAGAAGTAACAGCTTGAAAAAACATAGATAGTTTAGAAAATTTATAAATCTGTTTGTTTTAATCATAAAAGACAGTTTTTATTTGATTAAAAACTAAACATTCTTTCATCATAATAATTTATTTAATTAACTAGTTTTAAGTTGCTTATAATGTTGTACATTTTTTAGAAGTACACTTTTAATTTACAAATATTTAGCTTATTCTTTTTAGCTACAATTGATATAATAACAAAAAAAAATTATTTATTAGTTTTGGTTTTAAAATTTAAGTTAAACTTAATATGTTTATAATTTTTCTTTTTAATATTTAGTGTGTGATGTAGATTTTTGTGTGTTTAGTAGGAACAATAAAATACCATTTTTAGTATTATTTATTACATTCAAAGTAAAAATATTTTTGGGTTCCTTTAGTTTATAAATTATTAGTTAAACATTATAAAAAACTTTAATTTCTTTTACTATTAGAATATTTGCTATTACTGAAAATAATTATATAAGATTATTCTATCAATTTACCTATTAATAGAAATAGTTGCAATATCTTTTTAGTTAAAATGTAATTTAAAGAATTTTTCATATTCTTTTTAATAACTAATTTTTGAATGTTGAATAATTACAATTGAGCTCAACTAATGAACCTTGTAAACTTTACTTATCATATGCAATGCAAAAAATTTGATCATTTATGCTTAACAGTTCTAGAATCAACTGCTAAAAAATCTAACATAGATAATTTAATAAATTGATAATTCAGTTTGTTTTAATCTTTAATGACAGCTTTATTTGATTCACAAGTTAAACATTAATTCAAAATAATATCTACTGAAAGTTTATTTATAATTACTATCTATATGTGATTATTCTAAGGAAAAAGTTTGGTTTACAAATTTGGATTTTAAACTGTTATTGAATAAACTTGTTTATAAAATTTAATTCTTCATAGCTAATGTTTGATGTAGTTTTTACTATTAAAACTTCATATTTTTCATAATTTTTAATGTTTTTGAGTAATTTTAATTAAAAATAAAGGATAAGCAAAAAATAAAATTTAAAAAGCCTGTGAAAAAGTTTGCTGACTCAACTAAAATGCAATTAAGTTTGACCTTTTGGTTAATTTTCTGATATAAACGTTATTACTAATAAATTTAAATACTAGTTATAAATAGAAATTTTAATTTACAACTACTCAATTTTTATAAGTTACACAAATTTTACTAACTTCTTAAAATTTTTTAACTCATTTTGTAAAAATTTTCTAAATGCTTACAATAATCTTGTTGTAAAAATTTAGTTTTCTGAATAAATCGTATAAGTCAAAGAAAAAAAAATTAAAAGTTTAATTTGAGTTTTTTACTTTAATGGTTTTAAACAACTTAGTTTAGTAATATTTTTGTCTCTTCAACTGTATTTAAGCTTTAAACCTTTTTGTAATTTTTCAGAAACTTAATTAAAAGCGTTGAATGTCATTTATTTACACTCAAAAATGTCTGAAAAGCCTAAAATCTCAAAACAACCTTTCGAAAAAAGCAAACAAAATATGCAAAAGTGTACACATCAAAATAAGATACAAAATCTTGAAACTAAAAAAGATAAAGTTAAGGTTAGAAATCTCTTTTTAAATATTTTTTTTTATGTTGCTCTACTTTTATTAACAGATTTGACAAGTTAAAATGTATTTAAAAAATATGTTTTTATGTTTTTGTCAAATAATGATGGTTATTCATGTTTTAAAATCAATAAAAATAAAGAATATTTAGTATTTTACTAATATTTAGCATTAAGACTATATACATGAGTATGATAAAACTATTGCTAGTTTTAAAGTCAAGATAAAACTTACTATAAGCAGATTTTTGTCTACGCAATATTTTTGAAAACAAAACATCTAAGTGATAATAGATTATTTATAACATAACAGATTATCAAAAAAAAGATGGAAAATAAAAACAATTGCAGTCCAATGACGTGTAGCAAAATGATCTACAAACACAGAAATTTCATCAGAAAAGAAAATTGTCAAAATGAGTGCTTACGAAAGAGACTTCATCGAAAGTCAAAAAGTTTTAATTCAATTGATACTAAAGATATTAACAACGTAAGCCCACTTTTAAATTAATTTTTATTCGGTACTGAAAATATTTTTACTTAATCTTTTAAACAAGACATAAGTTATACATAAGAATAGCTTAATAAGTTTTTTATAATTGTTTGCTACTTGTTTTATGTTAAAAATTTAAAGTAGCTAACATACTCTAAATCTATTAGCATATTTTATACAGAATCTTTAAATTAAAAAAAATTTGATAAGTCTAGCTTTTTAAATTAGACATTATATCATTATGCCTTGTTGATAAAAACATTTTTATTCTATTCTTGGTTTTGATATTTTTGAAAACCAGTAGATGTATAAGTTTACATTAGTTATTTAGACATACATGTATAAAGTTAGTATACCTTTTAGATTTTTTGTGAGTTTCAATTTTTTTTTCACAGACGCAAAGTTATGAAAGCAGTTGGTTTTCAAATAAAACAAAAAGTTGTTCGCATAAAATAAGTGAAACTAAAACAGAAGTAGAAAACGAGAAAGAAAAAATTTCCAAAAGTGTGAAACACGTGAGTTTTTATATTATTTGTTATTTTAAAAATTTAAACTGTCTTTAAACATGCTTTATCATTTTAAAAAACTTTTTTTAAATTTAACTAATAATAAAATGAGACAATTAAAGTCTTACTGTTTATGACCTTACACAGTGTTTCATGCGCTTAAGCAATGATCACACTCAACTAACTCTCGGGCCTGCTTTGTAGAACATTAACTTGTCTTAGTTTTTCTTTTAAAATATTTAAAATCATCATTTTTTAGATGCAGTACTACGAACACTTTTTTTATTCACAATCAAAACGAAATGACTGTTTAGAGTCAGAAATACAAACAGAATACAAAAGTGATGATACGTATGCAAGAATGGTTGCGCAGACTAAAGTTAAAACTCCCAAAGAAAAAACAGTTGAAAAATATGTCGTGCCAATTAAATTTTCAAAATTAAAAGGTGTCTTGCCTGGTAAAAAAAATACAGAAAAGCCAAATTTAAGTTTACTTGAAAACGAAGACGAAACTTCTCATCAGACAACAGAAGAATCAACGAAATGTACATTGAAAAGCTGTTTAAGTTTTTTATTAATCTGTTTGACAATTTTTTGTATAATATGTTTCTACTTATATTATTCAGTCTTCACAAATTTCTTCTATTGGACAATTAACTATGCTTGTAGTTGCACAGGATACATTGTTAAGTTTCCTTGTTCACAAAGGCTCAGAACATTGTTTTCTTATGAGAAGTTTGCTGAATACACAGAGAAAACCATAAAGAGTCTTAGCTCGTGTTTCGAAGCAAACATATTCAAGACTGCTCTGAATTGGTTGTCAACCTTTATAAGAGATTGTGTTTTCTCTTGTATATTTTTTTACGCTATTTACTTATTGTTGTACAATTTTGTTGATGACGCTTCATACGAACTTTTAGGATGTTTTATAAGTGCCTTAATTAGTTTATCACTATGATATTTTGCTGTCCCAGTTTATACAAAATAAAATAAAATAACCAGATTTACTGTATTTTTTATTACTAAGTTAAATTTAGTTTAAGCAAAGCAAATATGTTTTATGAAAAAACCTTCTTTTGGTATACCTCTATTTATAAATATATTTTCTTAATATGTATAACTAGTTTCAGAGTAGGAAATTGTTAAGTTTTAATATATTTCTTAAAATATTTTTATTTAAAACTGTAATTAAGTCTAAATCTTTGTTTAATAAAAGGATCCTTTTATCTGTTGAATAAAAAAATATAGATCGTAGGTTTTAGTTTTGCCAAGGACATGATAAAAATGTTTCATTAAATATTTTAAGTTTTAGATTGTCAATCCCAAGTAGAAATGAATTTAAAATAGTTTTTACAACTAAATTTGAATAAAAAAGCAACGGTAAAAATAAATAGATAATAAAATAAAGTTTTAAATGGTGCATTTATAAGTAGTTACTAAAATAGATTATAAAATGACAAAACTATTTTTGCTTGTAATATTCAAAACAAATGAATATACTATTAATCATTCAATTATATTATGCGAACGATTATACTTATCAAATCATAGTAGCAAGACTATATGAAAAAATGAACAAAACGCTGAAAAAGTTGCTTAAGCTGAATGACTGAACTAAACTAATAAAACATAATTGGTATCTTTAATGAAGATATCAATTTAAAAGATTCAGTAAAAGAAGCATGATACATAAATGAGTTTTATTTATAACTAATTTGTTGTTAGAGGCTTGCATTTCAAAATAGGCTGAAGTATTTTTAAAAGTTTACAAATTTCTATACAATGATTCTGTTCTTAAAATGGAATTCAATATATTTTTTGTTAAATAGGTACCTAGTATAATTTTTTTTTTGTTTTTATTGTGCACAATAAAATTTAAATTTAAAAATGACTTTAAATCATTTTAGGATGAGTTAACTAGGTAACTGCTCACTTGATTTATTTAAAAAACAGTAATAATGAAAAATGCATTTTATTATCTAAAAAAGAGTTAAAGTTTTTAAATTGAATAAAAAAGTTTATTAGGTTAGAATGTTCTAGAAAACATGTTATCAACACTAAGGTTTCAAGTAGGAAGTTAAGCATTTTTATACGCAAGTATTGTGCAGTTATTTTTTTTTTAAATTAAGTAACTAAATAATAGAATAAAACCTGTACTATATTAAGAATTTTTATATTTGTAGCAGTTATTGTTTTTATCTTCTCAATATTTACTATAAAAGACAGCTAAGTTATACAGTTCTTAGATTGTAACACTAAATGTTCTAGTAACATATAAAGTACTAAGTCTTTGTAAACCAATTAGTAATCTAAGTATATGTTTGGTAAATAGGATCATTGCAACAACAAAATAATAAGATAGTTGAATGTTTTGTTTACAAGTCCCCGAAATCACTTTGGTAAATTCGGCCCGCCGATGAGAATAGTCGCCCGAACCTATATTAGTTATGACTGCACTCTTTAACATAAACGGTTTAAAAACGTACACAAAAACGATCAGTTTCTATGTTTAAAAATAATTACTATAAGAATTTTAAGTTAGATAGTTAAATTAATATTTAAAAAACTAAAATTATCTTTTTATACCTATAAAAATGATTATTTTTAATTCTGAGAATTTTTATAACTGCTTAAGTTTAAAGTTTTACTTCTACAATCTTTCTCGTATGCAATGACTAATTTTGTTATAAAAGTAAAAAATACCTAACGTTTTTTTTCGCACTTTTCTAGAAAAAAAAAAGTATTTCTTATTCAAATTATACAGTAACTTAATACTAGTCTTAGTATACTTAAGTTTTATCAGAGTTGTTGTTGTTTTATAAAGTAATAAAGATAATCTGAGTTCTAAATTTTAAACAGCCTTGTCTTGATTTTTAGTAATTCGCAGAAGTTAATTCAAAATAAACAAATAACAAAAATAAATTCCTTGAATAATTCCTTGTCAATTTAGTTTGATAATTTATTAACAATGTAAAATCTGAAACGAAAACCAGTATAAATATAAACACTTAAATGAGCTATAGTCTAATTATTCTACATCCTCTCCAGCTTATTTAAGATAATAACAAGTTTAAGACAATGAGATAACTCGTAAAGAGGGGATTTAAACAAGTAACAAAAATAGTTTACTAAGATGAAACTAAATTTTATGCATTAACAAAGCTCAATTGACTTATATAAAAAAATCTTTAAACAAGGGATTTATTTAAAGAAAAACAAAACTGCAATAAAACGCATTAAACAAATCCAATACAATTTAAATTCATGCAATTCCACGCCGGCTCAGCAATCATCACTAACAGCAGCAAATGAACACTCAGCACCAACTTTTGTATAAACAGGAACAAACAGACTTCACTTACGATTATTTCTACTTTGGAGTACTCCACTCTCAAGCTTCCCTGGCGCATTGAAGTCTTTCAACCTATGCAAAGCAAGTAAAACCTCATTTTTTCAAGAACTTAAGCAGCAGGAATGTACTCTTTCTCAACCTCTTTATGATCCGCTTCAACCTCACTGATTTTACCAGTATTGGCACCGTTGGAATCCTCTGTGATCTTTACAGAAGAATCATGACGTTGATGATCAACATTGCTCTCATGTGAGCTTGGTAGATTACTGCTCCAACCATGGAAAGTTTTTGCTTCAATGCTTGTTGAGGCTGGGTTGTACATCCTTAAAAACTTTTTGTTCCTCCGAGTAAGTCTCCATGAACCATCAACTCTGACTACATACTGATCATGTGCAAGCACTTTCATTACCACTCCGCTTCAGTCCCATTTACGTGGATGAGTGCCACTCTGATTCTGTAGTAGACACCTACTGCCAACATAAAGAGGTCGCAAATCCCTGGCTCTCTGGTTAAGTACTTCGGAATTCTTAACAAATCTTGTACGGAGCGCCTCTTCTTTAAGCTTCCATGCTTTTCTCCACATGGGTCGCACATTAGGATTGGAAGTTTTTCAAGTTTGTTCGAAAATGAGAAACTATCTCGAAGCTGACGTCCATATATGATCTCGGCTGGAGACACTTGACAATCGCTATCAGGAGTATTTCTCAAATGGAGCATCGCATTTAAAAACTTGTCATTGTCCAGACTTCCTGAAGCGTCAACATTTGATCTTAGCAACCTTTTTGCCTGTTTTACGGCTACTACCACTCTACCGTTTGATCTTGATAAGAAGATATTCGAAGCATTACATCCCAGGTTTTAAGGAATTCCTTTGTTGCACTGGACGTAAATTCCGGTCCACCATCACTTGATATTTCCTCGGGTACTTCAAACCTGGATAACAAAACTCGGAGGCACTTAATCAACCCACGCAAACCTGCCTGAGAGGTTCCGCTGGGTGTGAAAAATATTTCTGACTATTACGACAACCTGTCACCAAATAAAAAAAATTGTTTCCGGCAAACTGAAATAAATTCACGATTATTTTTTCAAAAGGGTTTGTAGGAGGATCAGATGCTTCTTGAGGCAATGATGGTTGAGAAGGTGAATTGCGGTAGCAGCCTTGACAATTGGCCCGAAATGCATCAATGTCTTGTGTAATACCAGGCCAGAAGACAATCTGTTGGGCACAATTATGCATTGAGGTGACTCCTTGGTGCGCCGAATGTAACTTGTTGAGGACCCGATATCGTAAACTGACGGGGATTACTACTCTGTCCTTGTAAAGAATAACTCCATCACTTAAGTACAATGCATCATTGTATGTAAAATAAGCTGACAAAGATTCATCATGCTTCAAGCTTCGACCCTCTTCAATACACCTGGATACTCTTGAAAGAAATTTGTCATTTAGTGTCTCCTATATAATTTCCTCCTAAGTGATTGCCATTGAATGGCATACTTCATTACTCAATGTAGCAATTAGAAGTGGTTCGACAGTAAAATCACTATCATATGAGTTCACGTCATTAATAAAGCTTGGATAACGTGATGCAGCATTTGCCGCTAGATTAGTTTTACCTGGCATGTAATACACTTTAAAAAGCCATGGCAAAGTACGTTGTTTGATCCTGAAAATGCGCGTGTTGTGAATTTCGTTTAAAGTGCGATCACCAAAAATCTTTACCAGTGGTTTATGATCCGTAACAACCACAAGATCTTTGCAGCCCTTAGTGATATACTTTGTCTGTTCTAATGACCAAGCAATAGCAAGCGACACCCCTCCTATGGCAGCATAAATCTTTTCAGCCCAATTCAAAAACCTTGAACTTGCAAGCGTCACTTTCCAGCCGGTGGTGCGGCAATCTGGTAACCGGCTATTGCATTTGCAATGTTTCTGCATAAGGAAGTAGCCCAATCCTTGCTTTGACCAGTCTGGTCTAAGACAAGTCAGTTTCCAAAGATCAAAAACTTGAAAACCGCTCTTTATTGCGTTAATGATTATCTCTTTTGATTCATTAAATGATTGGTTTAACTCTTCTGTCCACATAAACTTACATTTTGGACTGAGAAAATCTTTAAACGGTTCCATGACTTTGCGAAGTTTGGCATATTTGCAACTTGATTTATCAGACCATACCAGCTACGTATATCTGTGGCAGACTTTTGGGTAGGGAAATTGCGAATGGAATCCGTATTTAGGGAAAGGTTCTATACGTTCATCAGAAATTCTAAATCCAGCAAATCAACGGTCTTTTGAAAAAACTAAAACTTCTTGGGATTTAGAATGGTGCATGCATTGTTAACTTTTGACAGAAAATCTATTGTTCGCCACCAGTGACACTCTAATTCTGAATCAAAAAATGTGGTGTCATCAACACATCTCTCCTTTTTTTAAAATCAGATAAATAGCTGCAAATCGTCGATTGTGACCATCACCAGATGATACAAAGCCTTGAGGTGCTCTAGTATAACTCCATGATACCCGTTCCATGCATCTGTTACAGTCTTGAACCTTCCATTAGGAATTCTACCCGCTAGTTTAAACGGAGTATCTGTAGCGCACGTCTCCTTCTTGCAATAATTATTAAGTGGTGAGAAATCTACTGTCCTCCTAGGTGACCCATCCTGTTTCCTGGTGACCTCAATGCGGTGAGATCAGCTTACAGGTTCACCAAATAGGACACGTTCCAAGACACCCAACCTCAGATCTCGAATGAGATCTGCTTCAACCTGTTTCTGCCAATAAATTGGCACTTGAGCTGGTGTTTGACAAGCACGTGGTTTAGCATCATTCTCTAAATGTATCTCAAGTGGAGGCCCACTCATTTGCTGGAGTAATTGATGTGGACATACAATTAACGTTGAAGCTGCGTACCTTTGTAAGAGCCAATCACGCATTTTGCTCACGTTTGTATTTGTTGCCAAAAACGGAATTTTGTTTGTTCGGTCTGGCACTTTATTCCTTGGCGGGCAATCACAGGTCACATCTTAATGCGAGTCCAGTCTATTCGGATCATTTTCACTTGAACTTACAGCAACTTCAAAATTCTGCGATGCAGTTTAGATCCAATGGTGGGAAAATCCTTTTTAATAATTAGGAGGACAACCATGGTTTCATACGAGAGAAAAAATCCAGTCACTGAATCGCTTACATAAACAATTCCATCACATCTGATTACCTCCTTCTTTCCAGACATTCCGCAAAAAATAGCTTTGAAAGCCTCTAGAATGTTAATAGGAATTTTATTGGCAGCCTGAGTTTTTCCACCCCCAAAGGTTCGACTGTGCTCCAGTATCAGCTAAAGCACACGCAAACTTGTTTGTGCCATGTCTAGCAATCTTGACTGATTCACAGGGATGATCAGTCGTTGCTTTGGCTTTACGCAACGAGTTCTTGCTGAATATGGTGTTATTCAAAATGATTTTTTTATTTGCGTGTAGTGACATTATTTGGGTATCTTGTTGCATAATATCAGAATGATCAGCTTGGATTTGAACAATATCAACCATTTTTGATCGACTACGCCAACAAGATAGACAATATCTGAAAGGCTTTTTATTTCGGTTATCTTTTTCGTTGAAAGGATAGAAAAGCTTTTTACAGTTCTGGCAAGAAACATGTTGGGACTTATCTCCTATGTTGACACGTTTCTTCTTCTGACGTTGAAAGGAAGAGACTGCAGATATAGTCTGCAAATTTTCAGTTGCATGGCGTCCCATTTCTTTACTTTCAATAAAAGAAACTATATCAAATGATTACCTTGATAAAATATATTCAGTACTGAGAACTTCTCTTCTTATGTCAGCGTCTCCAACGCCCGCAAGCATCACGTCTTTTATTGCTTCTTCTGTGTAGCTCATTGCATTGCTTTTCCCACAGTCACACTCAATGACTGTAGTGAAATTTCAGGTTTATGCTTTGCTTCGTACACGTTGGCAAACGTTCTAAACGGTTCATCATGGTCCTGATGTAGGTTCATAAGTTCTGCTCTTTTTACACCAATAGCAACTTTTATGACTGCAATCGACTCCATCAGTTTAGCAACGTAACTTTCTGATTTGGCCATCAGACGAGGGTCACTTGCTAACATAAGATCGCCAAGCTTGTCCTGCGCACACTGAAAAAGCTGTATACTTGCATTTTGGTTGCTTATATTCGAACAAATCTTGAATGCCTTCCACCTCCGAACGAAAGCAAGCCATGTCTCTTGGTCAACCCTTGGTCGAATCAATTGAGGTGCATTTCGCATTACTCCATTATTGTATAACCCAGATACTTGCTAATGCTCCACTTTGTGGAGGTTGAGAAGGTTACTAACTATATCATCGAATAGATCTGGCGTCTGAAACTCGCATCCACGGATTGGGCACTTTACTACAACCATTTTACTTTTCTCAAATTGTTGATAAGAATTTACATGAAGAATGACTCCTTTTCAATTTAGTTTGATAATTTATGAAGAATGTAAAATCTGAAACGAAAGCAAGTATAAGTGTAAACACTAAAATGAGCTATAGTCTAATTTTTCTACAAACAAATTGTTTTAATTTACATTGTTTAGAAATCAAAAATGAGAACTAATCCTGAAAGTTAAATTTTGTGTTAAATTATTCTTGATCTTATTTTAGTTTTGGCTTGAGTGTGATGTTTAAGGAGACAAAACTTTTTTGATTCAATTACGTTTATAGTTGGCTTTGCATACCACGGAAGTATAACTAGCTATGAATATTTCGTTATTTAAGCAAAAAAAATGAAGCTCACTCTTACGTTGTTGCTTAAAATACTGAGTACATAAACTTAAGCGAGTATTGAAACTTTCTTAAAACTAGAAAAGATAATATTCCATATCACTTTCATCTAATGTAAAAAAAATATTATAAAATACTATTGAAGTTAGTAATGTATAAAAGTCTTTGTACAGTATAAACCTTACATAGAGTACCTAACTTAAGGTATCTATTTAAGAAATTAGTGAATTTTCGAAATTAAGTTAATCTAGAGCAGGGGTCGGCAGGCAGTTGGTGGTCGCGGGCGAAATTTCTAGTTTCCAAAGTCTTCGCGGGCCGCAGTTTTAGTTTTAGTGACATTTGAACAATCTTATGGTTTTACTTTTAGTCAAACTAGAGAAAAATTTTACTTTTATTCATCTTTTATTATTTAAAATGACTTTTAGCTATACATAGAATGCCTATTCAGATTAATATTCATTAGATTATGATTTACATTGACTAATATACTTTAATATTTATGTACTAATATTGCTAATAAAATATGTACTTTCATAAGCACTTAATAAGTTAAACTTAATACTTTTTTTTTTACTTACAACCTAACTCTCTATAAGAACCTAACTTGAAAGACAATTTATGGGTTACTTTTATACAATTGTTATATCATCAACACTTTTTCATATTTCTAAGAATATTTACTTCGAATAAAGTTTTTGCGAGTTAAATAATTTACACTCATTAAGAAATTTAGTAATTGGTTAACATAATAAAAATAATACCTGTTTGTATTCCAAAAAGCTAAAACAAATGATTTAACATCACTAATTCTCAAATACTTTAATAAAATATTTTATTAGTAATTAGACTTTTAAATGGTTGCCACTAAAAAGCAAAAAATATCTGACATGTATCAAACCAGCTTAAATTTATTAAAATTTCAAAAAGCTTATAAATAGTTGTTAATCAAGCTTAAATACCTAGTTAAAATATCATCATTATCAAAAAGTACAAAAAGTGTAAGAAAACTAGAAAAAAATACAATTAGTAAACTACACAACAGTCATAAAAACTATTCTGAGAGTTGGAAGATTTTTTTAAAATGTTTGAAATAAAAGCTTTACACACACCTGAGTTTTCAAGCTTTTAAAATAGCCTGTTTGTGTAGCAATCCAGTTAATATAAAGTTCATACATAAAGAAATAACAAAGGTTATTAACAGTATATAAATTACATGCCAAAAATATATAAGTCAGGTGGAATTTACAATTAAGTTTCTTAAACAAGTTTAACAAAGTTATAAAATTTTATTAAGTCATTAGCAGAGTAGATTTTTTTTTATTAAGAATGATAGCAATTCTATATTTGCAATAATAATATTGCATTTAAAAATGTTAATTGTAAAATATAAGACGAGCTACAAGTATAAAAAAAAGCGTTAGTTAGGAGTAAATGCGAGAAACAAAAAAAAAAACACCAAAGTCATTTCCGACAAAGCACATTATTATCTTCAGTAACTACAGAACAATCAGAAAAAATTGTTAAGGCAAGTAATAAAGTAGCAAAATTTTTTACCTAAAATGAGTTATCGTTTATAATTGAAAACTTTTATAAAGAATTGATGTTGGCGGTAATGAAAAACTTTTGTTTATTTCTTCAAAGACAACATGAAGTCGTGTTTAGGAAATGCATTAAGGTTATAAAGTCTCATAATTCAAATTAGAACTTTAATCAAACTGTTAACATAAGAGCACTGATAGAAAAACTATTGCTCATCTGAGAATTTTTATTGGAGATGCTTTTACTAACTTTGACATATTAGTATAATTTCTTGGTTTAATTCCAACGCGAAGCACAACAATCGGTGAAATTTTTCAAGTAAATGAGCAATGTACCAATACGGAGATTTTGGAAGTACAATTCCTTCTTTTATTTTAAGAATAAAATTTAATTTAAGTTTAAAAAAATGTCTTAAAACATTTATAAATATTAAAAAATACTGTTAAGCTACTATAATATATTTTTTAATAAAAAAACATTTATTTGGTTATTTTTTTGAGTCAAATCAAATTTCTTTACTTTAAATGTAAAAATTGTTTGAAATTTCAGGTTTTTTCAATAATTCTCAAATTAAAGTTTTTTTCCAGAATTTTTAACCGTAAATTCACAAATTCAAAGCTTTTCCGGGATTCAACTTTTTTGGCAACGCTGATTGTTCATTCTTTAATGTACACAATAATATAAATAATATTTTAAATTATATCAGCTGCAAGACTTAAAATTTAACATATATTAAAACTCAAACTAACACTGTGGATTGAGCAAAACATACATCATAAGTTTAATTTGCCACTCTTTCAAGCAAAAAAACCAGTCTGAGTCAACAAAAACATTACTGATAATTTTGTATACAAAAAGCAATTCTAGCCAAAAACTTAAAAAATGGCTTAGTTGGCCTGAGATTTGAAGTCTTCAAATAGTGATAGTCTGAGTGTGTGGCAAAGTTTAGTTGTTTATTTGCTTGAATTTAGCTATTTTGATTAATAATGTACAAACTTTATAAATTTACCATACCTATATCTAGTTTATATTAAATAGGTAGCTCGAAAAAACAGCAGTTGTGTGTATTGATATGCAAGGCATAAAATTTAACTTAGCTTGAAATAAACAATGTTCGAAAAATGGAATGTATTCAAAACAAAAACTATATTATCTTATGTCATATTTATTGTTTTAAATGTGTCTTTACAAATTCAGATATGGCATGTATAAATAACAATGTTAGAAAAGTATGCATAAACTAAACTTAAACTAACTAAAATTTTAAATAAAAAGTGGTTTAAAATATGAGCATTTTTTCAAAGTTGGTGTGCATAGAAAACTTATAAAAAATTTAAATGTGTCAAAACAAAAATCAAATGAACCTTTTTTTTTACGATGTTATTTTAAATGTATTCACACTAAAATATAACATTTACAAACGAAAAATTATAAAAGAAACTGAGGTATAAAAACTACTGAAAAAGAATACCTAAGCTATAAAGAAATGACACTTTAGTTAATTACTTTGCATTAATTTTGTACAAAATGGAAAATATTTGCATTTAGTTTATTTAATAAATAAGTATTATATAACCAACTTATTAATTCCAAGCACTCTTGACACTTTTTTTTCCAGATAATTACTTACTGTTGTAAAATAGAAGTGATTATGAAACTGAGAAACATATCCTATTAGAATGCTAATCTGTCTTTTTCACATATTTAAACTAAAACAGTAATTACTTGAAATTATTTTTAAATGTTATAGAGAGACTTAAAATCAAACTAATCAAATTAAGTCGAATTACCGAAAAAAATTAAGTAGAAATATAATTTTGCTCAGCGGGCCACATTTACATGCTCGCGGGCCACAAAATTTTCTTTCGCGGGCCGCATTCCATTCAAAAAAATAACATGCTCGTGGGCCGCAGATTTACCCTTCGCGGGCCGCAATTGGCCCGCGGGCCGCAGTTTGCCGACCCCTGATCTAGAGTATTAAAAATTTAATTATATCTAAAGAAAAATAATTTTGTACTATTTTATTTCATACCTTTATATCATATCTTAATTATCTTAAATAAACTAAAAACACATCATAAATACTATATTTAGAAGTTCGGTTAGTTTTTAAAAGATTTGAATTAACTTATAGTGCTATTAAAAAAATAAAGTACAACAAATAAGAAGAAAAACTAAAGCATTCTGTTGTCAATTATTATAGAGCAAATTTTTTTAGAAACTGTATAAAAAGAACATTAGTAAGTACAAAAACAACATAAAAATGATGATTTAACAATAGTGTATGTAATGATTCAGTAAGTTGAGTTAATTTAATCGGTGGTTTAAAATTAATAATTTGGTTATTAAGTTTATACAAACAGTAAAAAAAGTTTATAATTTATTAAAGAATATTGACCATTGGTTGTAGGAATTGTTTTGTATCCATAAAACAGTTTCTACAACAATTATATCTATGCCAATAAACTTTAGATTAAAAGTTTTGTAGTAGTAAATAATACCAACTAATAGTATTACTTCTAGAATGACTCTACTTTTAGATCTAGAAAATTAAAAGTGTTTTTCTTATCAATTTTACTATTACAAGGTGTACTGCTGATAAGTACTCTTTCAAAATTTGATGTTTTTCTTTTATTTTAAGATAGCGATTAATCATTTCAATTAATAACCATATGAAATAAGTTTTCTATCCTTCTTAATTATAAACACAGCTAATTCTTAGTAAAAAAGTGCTGCTATTTAGTTTCAACTAGATAACTTCTTTATACATTTTACTATCTAGTTTAAACTGCTAGTAGGTTTAAAAAATTTCATTCTATAGGTAAAAAAAGCCTTATTTTATCATTGTAATTTATGCATAATTTTGATAAAATAAATTTAAAAATTTAAGGTGTTAAGATCTTATTAAAACCAGTAATGATAAAAAGTAGAATAAAAATTGTCGATTTTTCGACAACTAATATTTTAGAGAAACAAATTATACAGCTTTCACATTTTTTAGGAAAGTAATAATTACAACTAATAATTATGGAACATCACATTAAATTGCGACAATAGAAATGACCTATCTAGTAGACTGCAATAAAACAACTAGAACATCGCAATAGATAGAAATAATACAACTATGAAAAGTCAATAGATTGCAACAATACAAGTATCAAATTAAAATATACCGCAAAAATACAACTATCACATCACATTCGATTGCAAAGATACAACTATCACATCACAGTCGATTGCAACAACACAACTATCACATCACAGTAGATTGCAACAATACAACTATGGCATGACATTAGATTGCAACGATACTACTATCTCATCACAGGTGTTTTATTAATAAATTAAAGCTTTTACGCATTTTTTTAATGACGTAGAATTTATTTAAATCTCAACAAACGTTCTTTTAGTCTCCAAATTTAAGTCTAAATTGAATTTAAAATTTTAATTAAAGTTGAAAAGTCATAACTTTTAAAAATTAGGTAAAACTTTGATTGTAATCAATATTAATTATTTTAAATTTCAAAATTAGTCACAAAAATCGAGTTTTAGATTATGTAATATTGAACATGTTACAACAATTGGTATAATAATAACCTAAAACTTAAAGCTTTTCAAAACAAACTTCTACTTGTCTACAAATATTTATAACTGTTGTCTGCATCACAATGGAGTCTAACATAATCACACCGAATTTTTCCGCAACACTATGGAACTACAATTTTTTACATTTCTGTTCTTTAATCATTAAAAAATAAACTTATAGGTAACTCTTTTGTTTTACGTTTACTAAAATATTTTTTAAACTTCAAGCATTATTACCTAATTTATTTAAATGCATAACATATGTATATAAAACACTTACCAAAGTTTTTTTGTGATAGTTTATACTTTTTTCACTAATTTTCGTTAGAACCTAACAGTAAAATAAATTTTAAATCAGAATATTTTTTAATGAAACATAAAAAGTTAAAACTAACAAAGTAATAAGCGCAATAAATGATCACAGTAAAGTAAGAAATAACCAAACTCATACACCACTAACAAAAAGAATGGATAATTTAACTATATATAGGCACTTTGTAATCGAATTTCTTATGTTGGATCAAGTCTAGTTTCTCTAAAAATTTGGAATAGCCTCCAACGTCACGAGATCAAGTACGCTATTGCAAAGATGGATTATTCTAAACCTCGATATGTCATATTTTCAGCACAATCTCTATTATTTTTTAGATGTTCTGCAACTAACGATCTTTTGACAGCGTTTTTGTTGCCGTTGACTTAAATTCAGGTTGTTTTTCAATGAATTCCAACACTCAAACAGGTTTGTGTTCTTTAATCCTGGTTTTTTAAGTTCCTCGAAGTCTGACCGATATAGCTCTTTTCGCCAAAGCAACTAAATTTGGACACTATACAAATTTTGTTATGGACTGGTATCGGATCCTTCAACTGCAAGTTTAATAAAAAATTTAAAGAAATATAACTTGTTTCTAGTTTATTTTTTTCTAATTGTAACTTATATTAATAAATAAATTCAATTGTGACATGTTTTTGTTAAGTCTTTCATTTTACTTTTAAATACACGTGATTTTTCTCTAATATAAAGTAGTTTTAAAATTGCTGGGAACTTCTCCGGTCTGTCTATCTGAGCTTGATTTAGGTTATTGTGGTGTGATTTTATACCCCTCTTAATCAAATCTGGTGAGTATGCATTTTTTATTAAAGTTTCTTAGTCTTGTAACTAATAAACTAAATAATTCTACAGAACAAATTTTGTATGCTCTATGGTAAAGTGTTTTGATTAAGTTTACTTTTTGTTTTTTGCTACAAATAGATTGGTAGTGCAAGTATTGCCAAGTGAAGATTGTTTTTCTAAAGACATTTGTTAAAATGCTTGTTTTTTTTATTAATATATCTAAAAATGGCAGTTGGTTGATCTCTTCTATTTCTCAATAAAAATTATGTTTTTATGTAAGGAGTTTAATTATAAAAATATAGCTTCATTTTTACTTCTGTTTTAGATATAACTAAACAATTGTCAACGCATCTAACGTTTTTCCTAAAAATCTTGGCCAATAAAAAGTGACTGTGGGAAAGCCATCACTCTCAGTAGCATTTTCAAATAGGTTTTATCTACGTAATCGTAATGTTAAGATATACTGTGATGTGATAGTTATAGCGTTATTTTCTACTGTGATGTGATAGTTGTAACATCGTTGTGTACTGTGATGTGATAGTTGTAACATTGTTGTCTACTGTGATGCGAATTTTGTAACATCGTTGTCTACTGTGATGTGATAGTTGTAACATTGTTGTCTACTGTTATGTGATAATTGTAACATCATTGTCTACTTTGATGTCATAGTTTTATTGTTGACATCAACTGAAATGTGGTAGTTGTATCAATGCTGAAACGTATAACTTATAAAATTTCTAATCAGTGATATATATATTATAACAAACAAATTTATATGCAGAAGTTGGTGACCAGTGGTAAATTATAATAAAGGAATTACTTTTTTGTTATTTTTTATTGTTTTATTTTAAAGAATGTTTGTTCAGCGAACTTCTTTCTTTATGAACTTCCTTGGTTGTTTGCTACTGCTGGTTGATTTGTAAGGTTATTACTTAGCCACCACTAGTGAGCCTAATTGAATTCCAAGAAATTAGCTGTCTTCTAAGCTAGATTATTTGCCATTTATTAGGCCTATACAAAATTTAAAAAAGAGTATTAGGTTTAGTTTATACAGCAATTATTATACGTTTGAGACTACATGAATAAAAATGTGTATTCAAATTAAATTGAATTAAAATATTAGATTTTTAATGTAATATTAAAAAACTGTTAATAAAAAGTAATAAAACAGTTTGATTTAAAATTTTGCAATATGTAAATTATTTTTGTTAGTTTTTATAAAGGATATTGTTAGAATTATATTTAGTGTTCAAGTTATATTCTGTTGTGATTTGATAGTTGTATCATTGCGGTATACTGTGATGTGATAGTTGTATTGTTTCAATCTACTTTGATGTCATAGTTGTATCTATGCAATCTATGGTGATGTGTTAGTTGTATCTTTGCGATCTGCTCTGATGTGATAGATGCACCTTTGCTATATACTGTGATGTGATAATTATATCATTGCGATATATTGTGATGTAATAGTTGTATCATTACGATCTACTGTGATGTTATAGTTATATTGCTGCGGTCTACTAAGATGATAATTATAGACTCCATAATATTACGGATAACTGTAATGATTACTTAAACTTATATTTAACTAGTAGACTGTGACTTATCGGACTTATATCTTTGCAAAACCATTTGTGACTTTTTGGGAATTTTAATTATGTTACATAACAAATATAAATACTGCTTGTTGAAAATTAAATCTTAGCTTCAATGATAAAATTTTACGAAGTCTACTGTGAAGATTTACTTTTCAATTAAAATATTTTATTTTATTGTCACTTTATAAAAAAAGGTTTGCTTGTAACAGTAATTAAGCTACCGCTTGAGCCATGTAGATTAAATCATTGCAAAACATTGATCATTAATAACAAACTAGTTATTTTTGTGAATGCTCTTCAAACACTTCAAACAAAATATACGAGTACAATGTTAATGTACAAAAGTGGATCATAAACTAAGTTATGTTTAAAAAGAATTTCCGTACAGCAGATGTTTATAACGTACCAAAAAAAATAGTTTAAAAACAGATACATAAAAACTTTAAGTTTGATTTTTTAGAAGTATATTGAACAGCTTTATTTACATAATTTTTTGATAAAGATTTTTTGATCTTAAGAAATTAATTATCTGTTTTTTAGTTAATGCTGATATTATGTTAATTAGAAGACAAATTAGAAACGAATAATTATTATTTTTGTAATTTTTTGATCTAGATAGTTTACAATAAATAATGTCTTTATAAAACTTTATTATACACCTTATGCAACACTTGTTGCTGTATATTATAACTAACTTAAAAAAAAAGCTTAAATTATTAACTAAATACTAATAAGTTACGAGATCAAATGATCTCATCCAAACATCATCATTTCATATATTAGTTATGTTATAAATTATTTGAAAGTTTTTACACCACACTATCAATATAAGTATACTATGTTATTTAAACATCTTTTTTCTAAAATCAGTGGTTTTTCAATACTATTAAGTTAACTTTGCTTGATTACTTAATAGTTCTTAATAAAAAGATTATTTTACCTAATGTTATCATTTTTTTATAGAATTCCGGTTATTATAGAATAATTATTAAAGTAAAGTAAATTTTGTTCTAAAACCAAGACAATTTTGACATCTCATTAGTTGAACCTCTATTAAAACTTTAATCTATTGAAATAAAATAAAGGCAATCACGAATATACAGACATTGATTTTAATACTTAAATTTTATTATCACAAAATGTGAGTATTATTTTTTAAAATTTAATATATAAAACATTGATAGTTTTAGAGATTTTGTAAATCACTGAATATTTAAAATTCTATATAAAAATCTAGTTTTCAAAAAATCTAATAGTATGCCGAATATAAACTAAAATATATACTTAGACATACTGTTTCTTAAAAAAGTTTAACGTATAAGTAAATAATAAATTTCTGACAGTTGATTTTTTAAGTATCAAGATACATATTAAGTGTTAAAATCAAAAACACTATAATAAGTTAAAAAGCTTTTAAATAATAAAAAACAAACTTAGAAAAGTTTATCCGATTAAAATTGTTTCTGTTATTTATTTTTTAAAACAAATCATTTTAAAGATATTGTAGATAATTTCTAACTGTTCTATCATAATATTTTGAAAAGTAATGATGATTTTTTGTATTAAAGTAGTTGTCGTAACATTTGGTAATTCCTTTGTTGTTTTTTATAACATCATTTTAAATTACACAGTTTCAGCGATTATTTGTTATAACTTCAGAAAATATATAGACAAATGTAAGCATTTAAAGTTTTGCTTATCTATAGTTTTTATTACAGTTTCGTACTAATTTAAAGTGTAAAATGAAAAGTTGTACTGTTTGATTTCATTTAATAAAAAATTATCATTACACTTACCTGTTTTAATCTACTTTTTGGAATTTTTGATATTTGACTTTAGAAGATTTTTATTTATTCGTATTAAAAATTTACGTTAAAACTAATCTTGTTTAATTTTTATAAAATTTTAAATAACTGTTTATATTCATATTAATATTCATAACTATTCAATGATTTCATAAGTAATTCTGTTGTTATTTCTATTTTTTAACTAATCCTACAATAATTTTCCTTGATTACATAAAAAACTCAAATTCACGCTACGTTAGATAGACCAATCAAAAATGTTCGACTTTTGGAAGTTCAAAACAAAAAGTGCAAAAAAGTGGAATATTTCATGGGTAGGTCTTTTTATGGGTAGTATTTTATGGGTAGAATTGCTGCAATCAATTATACCTGTAATTTGATGTCATGTCAGAAAAATTATGGGTAGTATTTAGATGTTGCTGCAATTAAGTTGCTGCAATTAAATTAAAAATAAATTACTGTCAAAGCCTTATATAACTAATATGGATAATTTTTATTTTTATTTATAAACAAACAAATACAAATTAACTTGTATTCACATATACCAATAGTTTGATTAATTTGTACATTTATTAAATTATATTTTGTAAACTAACAGAGTTAGTGGCTAGACTTACTGAAAGATTATGGATAGTTTTTTTATATAATATTTATTACAGAAAAAAAACTTGAATACACCTAAACCAATTGTTTGATTTAAAAGTATGTTTATGTAATTTATATTTTTTATACTAACAGAAGTAATGGCTTGGCATAGTATAAATATTTTGAATGTTTCTTTTAATTAAGATTATATAAACAAATAAAAAAGAAAAAAATGGTCACACATAAATAAGTTGTTTAATTTATAGTTTTATGTATGTAATTTACATTTAGTAAACTTATAGAAGTAGTGGTTTGGCCTTATGTGTAGTATTTTAAGGGCACTATTTTAAATGCAGAGTTGCTTCAATCAATTATGCCTACAATTTGATGTGATTTCATGTAAATTATGGGTAGTATTTAGATGTTGCTGCAATTAAATTGCTGCAACTAAATGAAAAATAAAATCTGTCTAGGCCTTACACAAATATTATGGATAGTTTTAAATTTATAAACACACAAATAAAAAATAACTTTAATACACACAAACCAATAGTTTGATTTATTTGTACATTTATTTAAATCATATTTTGTAAACTAACAGTAGTATTGGCTAGAACAAATTATGGGTATAATTGATTGAAACAATTCTACCCATAAAACAGTGCTCATAAAATGCTACCCATAAAAATCCTACCGCAATCGAGCTTCAATTTTGTATACGTAATAAGTATGACGTAACGATTCTAGTAAATTTAAAGTTCATACAAAATATTTATTTATGATGTTACAATAAAAAAATTGCTTAGAAATATCACAATAGTAAACATAACAATATCCGAAATACTAAACCCTTTTTTTATTAAACAAAATAATATTATCAACGCTAAATTAATGACAAATGAAAGAGTTTAAACATTAAAAAAAAAATTATCTAAATACACAACTATTTTACTCTAAATACATTACCCTTTAGCTTTATTAAAGGTTAATTGCATCATTCATGCTTAAATTACACCTTATTAAGTTTAAAGCATTTTCTAAAAAAATCCTTTAAATACATTAACTATTTTCCTCTGAATACATTACACTTTAGCTTTGTCTTAATTTGTTTCGTTATTTAAGTTTAAGTAACATTATCTTGTTCAGTTTTATTTATTTTAAGAAAAATATCAAACAGGTATTTAAATTTCACTTTACATTTAAAGTGTCTGAATAAAAAATATAATTAATTTATAAAATTTAACATGTTGACTATAAACATACTCCTTCGTTGACCCTAGCTTAATTTAAGTTTACACCATTAGGAAATTAAATAAAATAGGTAAAGCTTGAATTTTAAATGAAAAAAAACTCCTTTTCATGTCTGAATAACTAAGATATTATTATCTATACAAAGTGATAGTTTAACTTGAATTTGTTTTTTTCGGGTTTTTATTCTATAATGGGATTAAGTTAAAAACCAGTAAACTTCTAAGTGACAATTTTATATGGTCTATTGAAAAAATTAAAATCGATAGTTAAGAAATATTACTAATTAATAAAAAACAGAAATAAATTATCTAATTAGTTTTAAACATCAACAATTAAATAGATTAGAAGTATTAACTTCGTAAAAATTAACTTGAGATTGAAAAATAATTTAATTAAAACATTTTTCGGAAACTTACCTTTTTGTTAAACTTTTTGTTAGAAATAATAAGATTATAAAACGAAAATGTTCAATAAACTTTTTTTAAATTTATTAAATAGATAAACAGAGATCACTAAGTAGTAGTAAACTTAATTTAGACATAAATTTGTTTGGATTATTCACTACAAAAAGTTACACAAATCGATTACGTATCTATGAATTAGTTAGAATTAAATAAATGAAGAATTATTATTAAATCGTTCAAACGTTTCAACTAGTTTTAGAGGTTAAATAGTTAAGCAACTTGTTAATATTTATTATTAATATTTCTATTGAATTATCTTCTAACTAACTTATATTAACAATTATATTGCTATTAAGTAAAATATAAGTACAAAGTAAAATCTTGGGTATAGTTTTATGATAAAACTTAGAATACTAGCTATAAATAAAAAAATGGTTAAAATTTTAATAAAAATTTTTATTTTTGTTCTTATGAACATAAATCACCATAAAAGTAAACAAATATTTTTACTTAATTCTCAATATAAACAATAATTATACAACTTATGTAAATGAAATCTTTTAATCTAATTCAATATAAAATGAATCGTACCTAAAGCATTAAGTCTGTGTTTACATTCTATTGTTTTGGTACTTTGCAAAATTCTACTCCATGCAGTTCCTTTTCAATCAAAACATGGTTAATTATCCACTTCAGTTCATTTAAACTGTACATATGTACTTTTCTATCTTTAGTAGAATGGCATCTACAAAAAAATACTATTTTGTTATTAAAACTCACTGATTTACATTGAATAGCTCTAAACACATAACAAACATAGAATGATACTAAAAATAGTAAAATTTCTTGAATCATTGTCATAAGCTTCAGAGCATATTTTGTTAAATCCACCACTTACAAGCAACTTGTTACTAATTGTAAATGAAGAATGACTACATCTACGTTTATTCATATTAGGTAGAACTATCCATTTGTTTTCATGGTGATCACATGCTTTTACTGATTTTAAATAGTTACTGATATTCGAACGGTTATGACCTCCAGTAACCACAATTTTACCTAGAAAAACTGAACATGTTGTATTGGACCTTTCAACATTCAGATTTGCCATTTTAAACCAAACATTATTAATTTTTTCATATTTATCACACTTTTCTGAATATTTTCTAAATCCAATAGAACCGCCATTCACATAAACAGAACTCATAAACGAACAAACACTAAAAGAAACTAGTTGATTATTCATGAACTCTGATTTTTTATAAACTTTAGCTTGTTCAGTATACGCTTCAAAAGTATTCTTATAAACCTTCTTTTCGAGTATGCTACCAAACATGAAAATATCATGACCAATAGAAACAATTTTCCTTAAATTTTTTTGTGTTGGGATTAAGCTGCTTTAAACAGATATTTTGAAATCTGAACAACTTATTTTTTAAAATTCATTTGTAGAACCAAGTTTACAACCAGATTTGTTTCTTATTCCATAACCAGCAATATAAAATTCATCCTGATTGCAATAACGATTTTCATACAAAACTGGAGACGTTACAATAGGAATCATCACTTTTAATATGCTAGTTTGCTAAATAACGTGGACCTGCATCAAATACTAGTTCACAGAATCTTAAATTTTTAACAACCTTAAGAATACACATAGCAAAAATAAAACCAAAGCTTAAAAAATAAAATGTTTAAGTGCGGTTGTTACTAATTTAAAAAACAGCTTCATTAGTTAGTATACGACTTAAACTTAGTATGTTTGTTTATTATAAAAGTAAAACTGCTGCTATTTTGTATTAATTAAAAAATTTCATCATAAACTCGATTTACTTTGTGCTTTCTTACTATGTATTAAACAAATATTTTCTCTTAGTAAAAATATATGATTACTTTTTGATTTTTGATCACTCGTACTTTGGAGAAGAAGTATTACAAAACACGGTGGTATTGAAGGTTGTTATAATTAACATAGAATATAATTTGTAACTTTTTTTTTAATTTCTCAATCGTAACGGAAATATTTACAACATTTAAATATTGAAATCTTTATCAAAGTAATTTTTAACTACATTTACTTTTTTAATATTTGTGTTATTTTGAGAATCTGCCAAATATTTGAAGAAAACCTTTATTTATGAAAAAAAATTACCAATACCAACAGTCTATGTTCAAATTTTTCTTACGTTCATTTATTACTTGCAAAAGGTAAGAAAAAACCAATAAGTGTTAAGATTTTGAAATAACTTAAGCTCTGTTGCAGTTAAAGTTTTTTTAATTTGTTTTAATAGTTTTTGGTTTCTTTTAATAATTACTTATTGTTTATATTGCTTTAAGCTTATATTTAAGCTTTAAACCTTTTTGTAATTTTTCAGAAACTTAATTAAAAGCGTTCAATGTCATTTATTTACACTCAAAAATGTCTGAAAAGCCTAAAATCTCAAAACAACCTGTCGAAAAAAGCAAACAAAATATGCAAAAGTGTACACATCAAAATAAGATACAAAATTTCGAAACTAAAAAAGATAATGTTAAGGTTAAAAATCTCTTTTTAAATATTTTTTTTAATGTTGCTCTACTTTTTTTAACAGTTAAGACAAGTTAAAATGTATTTAAAAAATATGTTTTTATGTTTTTGTCAAATAATGATCGTTATTCATGTTTTAAAATCAATAAAAATAAAAAACATTTAATATTTTACTAATATTTAGCATTAAGACTATATACATGAGTATGATAAAACTATTGCTAGTTTTAAAGTCAAGATAAAGCTTACAATAAGCAGATTTTTGTCTACGCAAAATTTTTGAAAACAAAACATTTAGGTGATAATAGATTATTTATAACATAACAGATTATCAAAGAAAAGATGGAAAATAAAAACAAGTACAGTCCAATGACGTGTAGCAAAATGATCTACAATCATAGAAATTTCATCAGAAAAGAAAATTATCAGAATGAGTGCTTACAAAAGAAACTTCATTGAAAGTCAAAAAGTTTTAAATCAGTTGGTGCTAAAGATATTACTAAAGTAAGCCCATTTTTAAATTATTTTTTTTTCGGTACTGTACATATTTTTACTTAGTTTTTTACACAAGACATAAGTTATACATAAGAATAGCTTAATAAGTGTTTTATAATTGTTTGCTACTTGCTTTATATTAAACATTTAAAGTAGCTAACATACTCTAAATCTATGAGTATATTTTATATAGAATATTTAAATTAAAAAAAATCTTGTAAGTCTAGCTTTTTAAGTTAGACATTATATCATTATGCCTTATTGATAAAAAACATTTTTATTTTATTATTGGTTTTGATATTTTTGAAAACCAGTAGATGTATAAATCTACATTAGTTAGTTAAATATACACGTATAAAAATAGTATACCTTTTTGATTTTATGTGAGTTTCAATTTTTTTTTTCACAGACGCAAAGTTATGAAAGCAGTTGGTTTTCAAATAAAACAAAAAGTTGTTCACATAAAATAAGTGAAAGTAAAACAGAAGTAGAAAACGAGAAAGAAAAAATTTCCAAAAGTGTAAAACATGTGAGTTTTTATAATTTAAATTAATTAATAAATTTTTTTTAATTTAACTAGAAAAAAATGGGACAATTAAAGTTTTAATGTTTATTACTTTAAACAGTGTTTCATGCGCTTAAGCAATGATCACACTCAACTAACTCACGGGCTTGCTTTGTAGAACATTAAATTGTCTTAGTTTTTCCTTGAAAATATTTAAAATCATAATTTTTTAGATGCAGTACTATGAACACTGTTTTTATTCACAATCAAAACGAAGTGACTGTTTAGAGTCAGAAATACAAACAGAATACAAAAGTGATGATACGTATGCAAGAATGGTTGCGCAGACTAAAGTTAAAACTCCCAAAGAAAAAACAGTTGAAAAATATGTCGTGCCAATTCAATTTTCAAAATTAAAAGGTGTCTTGCCTGGTAGAAAAAATACAGAAAAGCCAAACTTAAGTTTACTTGAAAACGAAGACGAAACTTCTCATCAGAAAACAGAAGAATCAACAAAATATACATTGAAAAGTTGTACAAGTTTTTTATTAATATGCTTGACAATTTTATGTATAATTTGTTTCTACTTATATTATTCAGTCTTCACAAATTTCTTCCATTGGACAATTAACTATGCTTGTAGTTGCACAGGATACATTGTTAAGTTTCCTTGTTCACAAAGGCTCAGAACATTGTTTTCTTATGAGAAGTTTGCTGAATACACAGAGAAAACCATAAAGAGTCTTAGCTCGTGTTTCGAAGCAAAAATATTCAAGACTGCTCTGAATTGGTTGTCAACCTTTATAAGAGATTGTGTCTTCTCTTGTATATTTTTTCACGCTATTTACTTCTTGTTGTACAATTTTGTTGATGACGCTTCACACGCACTTTTTAGTTGTTTTATAAGTGCCTTAATTAGTTTATCACTATGATATTTTGCTGTCCCAGTTTATACAAAATAAAATAAAATAACGAGACTTACTGTTTTTTTATTACTAAGTTAAATTTAGTTTAAGCAAAGAAAATACGTTTTATGAAAAAACCTCCTTTTGGTATACCTCTATTTATAAATATATTTTCTTAATATGTATAACTAGTTTCACAGTAGGAAATTGTTAAGTTTTAATATATTTATTAAAGTATTTTTATTTAAAACTGTATTTAAGTCTGAATCTTTATTTAATAAAATGATCCTTTGATCTGTTAAATAAAATAATATAAATCGTAGGTTTAAGTTTTGCCAAAGACATGATAAAACTGTTTTATTAAATATTTTAAGTTTTAGTTTGTCGATCCCAAGTAGAAATAAATTTAAAACAGTTTTTACAACTAAATTTGAATAAAAAAGCAACGGTAAAATTAAATAGATAATAAAATAAAGTTTTAAATGGTGCATTTGAAAGTAGTTACTAAATTATTAAATAAATAGACAAAACTATTTTTCCTTGTAATATTCAAAACAAATGAATATACTATTAATCATTCAATCATATTATGTTAACGATTATACTTATCAAATCATAGTAGCAAGACTATATAAAAAAATAAACAAAACGCTGAAAAAGTTGCTTAAGCTGAATCACTGAACTAAACTTATAAAAGATAGTTGGTATCTTTAATGAAGATATCAATTTAAAAGATTCAGTAAAAGAAGCATGAAATATAAATTAGTTTTATTTATATCAAATTTGTTGTTAGAGGCTTGCATTTCAAAAATAGGCTAAAGTATTTTTTAAAATATACAAATTTCTATACAATGATTCTATTCTTAAAACTGAATTCAATATATTTTTTGTAAAATAGGTAGCTAGTACAATTTTTTTTATTGTTTTTAATGTGCACAATAAAATTTAAATTTAAAAATAACTTATAATCATTTTAGGTTGAATTAACTAGGTATCTGCTCACTTTATTTATTTAAAAAACATTAATAATGAAAAATGCATTTTATTTTCTAAAAAAATTAAATTTGTTTAAATGAATAAAAAAGTTAATTAGGTTAAAATGTTCTAGAAAACATGTTATCAACACTAAGGTTTTAAGTAGGAAGTAAAGCATTTTTATACGCAAATATTGTACGGTTTCAAAATTAAGTTTTGTAGAATTACAGTTTGTTTATTAATTTAATTAATAACAGACTAATTTATTAATTTCTTAACAGTACATACAGTTTAATTAATTTTAGTTTTCTTTATATACTGAAAAATATAAAAATCTTAGTAGGAAGTCAAGCATTTTTATATGCAAGTATTGTACGGTAACAAAATTAAGTTTTGAGAGTTACAGTTTACTTATTAATTTAATTAATAAAAGACTAAATTATTAAATTTTTAGTGGTACATACAGTTTGATTAATTTTAGTTTTCCTTATATACTGAAAAATTAAAAAATCTTGCACTACTTTTTTATTTGTTACTTACTTAATATCTTTTAAGATAACATTTTGTAAAACAAATAATGAAATAAACGTTTATGTTTTATTTTGGTTATTAATGAACAATGGTATAACTATTAAAATTATTTATATATTTATTGAGCATGTAATAAGGTTATGAATTATAAATAAAAGCTAAAAATTTAAATTTAAATTTCTTTTTTTAAGTATGTAATAATGTTCTCAACAGTTATCAAAATGAAAAGTTAGAAGTTATATACAAAAATGTAGATAATATCTAAACAAGTACTTATGGTACTTAAAAATTAAGTAAATAACTATAGAATGAAATTTGTAATACGCTTTAGAATTATTATTAGTTGTAGCAGTTATTGTTTTTACCTTCTCAGTATTTACTATAAAACACAGCTTAGTTATACAGTTCTTAGATTGTATCACTAAATATTCTAGTAACATATAAAGTACTAAGTTTTTGTAATCCAATTAGTAATTTAAGTATATGTTTGGTAAATAGGATCATTGCAACAAAAAAAATAATAAGACAGTTGAATGTTTTGTTTACAAGTCTCCGAAATCACTGTGGTAAATTCAGCCCGTCGATGAGAATAATAGGCCGGACCTATATTAGTTTTGACTGCACAAGTTTTAAAACTCTTGAACCTAAACGGTTTAAAAACGTACACAAAAACGGTCAGTTTCTATATTTAAAAAATAATTAGTATAAAAACTTCAAGTTAAATAATTAAATTAGTGTTAAAAAAATTAAAATTATCTTTTTATACGTTGTCTTATTTTAATTTTAACGATATAAATAGTTTTTCTTCAAAGAGCAAAATGTTTTATTTTTAATCTGAGAATTTTTATAAGTGGTTAAGTTTAAAGTTTTACTTATACAATCTTTCTCGTATGCAATGACTATTTTTTTTATAAAAGTAAAAAAAAAACCTAACGCTTTTTTTCGCACTTTTTTAGAAAAAAATAAAAGTATTTCTTACTCAAATTATACAGTTACTTAATACTAGTTTTAAAATACTTAAGTTTTATCAGAGTTGTTGTTGTTTTATAAAGTATTAAAGATAATCTGAGTTCTAAATTGCAAACAGCCTTGTCTTGATTTTTTAGTATTTGGCTGAAATGCTTATAATAATAAACAAGTAACAAAAATAAATTTACAACTTGTTTTAATTTACACTTTTAGAAATTAAAAATGAGAACTAAGTCCTGAATTTAAAATTTTGTGTTAAATTATTCTTCATCTAATTTTAGTTTTGGTTAAGTGTGATGTTTAAGGAGACAAAACTTTTTAGATTCAATTATGTTCATTGTTGGCTTTGCATACCACCTCAGTATAACTTCAAATATTTCGTTATTTTAAGCATAAAATGAAGCTCACTCTTACGTTCTTGCTTAAAATACTGAGTATATAAACTTAAGTAAGTATTGAAACTTGCTTAAAACTAAAAAAAGATAGTTTTCCATATCAATTTCCTTTAACGATAAATAATCAATATAAAATACCATTGACGTTAGTAATTTATAAAAGTCTTTGTACAGTATAAACCTTACATAGAGTACCTAACTTTATTTAGCTATCTATTTAATAATTATTTAATTTTCGAAATTAAGTTAATCTAGAGTCTTGAAATTTAATTATTTCCAAACAAAAATAACTTTGTACTATTATACTTCATACCTTTATATCATATCTGAATTATCTTAAATAAACTCAAAACACGTCTTAAATACTATATTTAGAAGTTCGGTTAGTTTTTAAAAGATTTGTATCAATTTATAGTGCTTTTAATAAAAAAAAACTACAAAAAGTTATAAGAAAAACTAAAGCATTCTGTTGTCAATTATTATAGAACAATTTTTTCTAGAAACTGTATAAAAAAAACATTAGTAAATACAAAATAACATTAGAATAATAATTTAACAATAATTTATGTAATGATTCAGTAAATCGGTGGTTTAAAATTAATGATTTGGTTAACAAGTTTTTACAAACTGTAAAAAAAGTTTATAATTTACTAAAGAATGTTGACCATTGGTTGTTAGAATTGTTTTATATCCATAAAACAGTTTCTACAACAATAATATCTATGCCAATAGACTTTAGATTAAAAGTTTTGTTGGAGAAAATAATACCAACTAATAGTATTACATCTAGAATGACTCTACTTTTAGATCTAGAAAATTAAAAGTACTTTTCTTATCAATTTCACTACTACAAGGTCAACTGCTGATAAGTATTCTTTCAAATTTTGATGTTTTTCTTTTATTTTAAGATAGCGATTAATTATTTCAATTATACGTATATGAAATAAGTTTTTTACCCTTCTAAATTATAAACACAGCTAATTCTTAGTAAAAAAGTGCTGCTATTTAGTTTCAACTAGATAGCTTCTTTATATATTTTACTATCTAGTTTAAACTGCTAGTAGGTTTAAAAAAATTTCATTCTATCAGTAAAAGAAAGCTTTATTTGATCATTGTAAATTATGCATAGTTTTGATAAAAAATTCTAAAAATTTAAGTTGTTAAGATCTTATTAAAACTAGTAATGATAAAACTATTTAAGTAAGTATTCGAATAAAACTTGTCGTTTTTTTGACAACTAATATTTTAGAGAAACAAATTATACAGCTTTCACATTTTTTAGGAAAGTAATTATTAGTACTAATAAATATAGCACATCACATCAGATTGCGACAATAGAAATGATCTATCTAGTAGACTGCAATGACACAACTTTAACATCACAATAGATAGCAATAATACAACTATGACATCACAATAGGTAGCAATGATACAATTATCTTAAGACAAAAGATTGCAACAATACAACTATTACATCACATTAGACCGCAACAATTTAACTATTACGTCAAAGTAGATTGAAAATTTACAAATTTCACCTCACAGTAGATTGCAAAAATACAGTTATTCCATTTAGTAGACCGCAATGATCCGACTATCATATTACAGTCGATTGCATTAATACAACTATCACATCACAACAGATTGCAACTATACAACTAAACATCACAGTAGATTGCAAAGATACAACTATTACATCACAGTAGGTTGCAATTACGCAACTATCACATCACTTTAGATTGCAACAATACAACTATGGCATGACATTAGATTGCAACGATACTACAATGTCATAAAAAGTGTTTTATAATCATATTCAAGCTTTAACGCATTTTTTAAATGACGTAGAATTTATTTAAATCTCAACAAACATTCTTATAGTCTGCAAAATTAAATCTAAAGTGAACCTTTAATTTTAATTAGTGTTGACAAGTCATAGCTTTTAAAAATTAGGTTAAACTTTGATTGTAATCAATATTAATCATTTTAAATTTCAAAATAAGTCACAAATCGAGTTTTAGATTATGTAATATCGAACATATTACGACAATTGGTATAGTAATAACCTAAAACTTAAAGCTTTTCAAAACAAACTTCTACTTGTCTACAAATATTTATAACTGTTGTCTGCATCTCAATGAAGTCTTTCATAATCACACCGAATTTTTCCGCAACACTATGGAACTACAATTTTTTACATTAGTGTTCTTTAGTCATTAAGAAATAAACTTATATGCAACTCTTTTGTTTTACGTGTACGTAAATATTTTTTTAAACTTCAAACATTATTAGCTTATTTATTTAAATGCATAAATATATATAAAACACTCACCAAAGTTTTTTTGTGATAGTTTATACTTGTTTCACTAATTTTCGTCAGAACCTAACTGCAGAACAAATTGTAAATCATGAATAATTTTTAAATAAAAGCATAAAAAGTTAAAACTAACAAAGTAATAAGCGCAATAAATGATCACAGTAAAGTAAGAAATAATCAAACTCAAACACTACTAACAAAAAGAATGGATAATTTAACTATATAAAGGCACTTTGTAATCGAATTTCTTTTGTTGGAACAAATCTAGTTTCTCTAAAAATATGAAGATAGCCTCTAACGTCACGAGATCAAATACACTATTGCAATGACGGATTATTCTAAACCTGGAAATGTCATAATTCCTAGCACTATCTCTATTATTTATTAAATGTTCTGCAACTAAAGATCTTTTTGCTGCGTTTTTTGTCGCCGTTGACTTAAATTAAGGTTGTTTTTCAATGAATTTCAATACACAAGCAGATAGGTGTTCTTTTACACTGGTTTTTAAGTGCTTCGAAGTCTGACCGATGTAGCTCTTTTCGCAAGAGCAATTAAACTTGGACGCTATACAAATTTTGTCTTGGTCTGGTATCGGATCCTTCAAATGCAAGTTTTATACAGGTTTTTAAAGAATTATAACTCCTGGACACACTTAATTGTAAGATGTTTTTGTTAAGTATTTTACTTTGCTTTTAAATACACGTGATTTTCTCCAATATAAGGTAGTTTTAAAATTGCTGGAAACTTTTCCAGTATGTAAATCTTAGGTTGTTTTAGGCTATTGTGGTGTGACATTATACCCCTCTTAATCAAATCTGGTGAGTATCCATTTTTTATAAAAATTTTTTTTACACTAGTAACCTTAAAATGAAGTAATTCTGAAGAACAAATTTTGTATGATCTATGATTGTAGTCCTAAAGGGCCTGAGGTAGAAACTACCTTTAATTGGAGGAAGTCCCCTTTTTTGTGCTAAACGCTTAGCGCGTTTAGCTCTTAAGGTTTTTACTGAATTTACCTTACTCATTAGGTTTAACTTAGTAATTAATAAGTATGTAATAAACTCAATATATAAAATTTCTTTAATGAAGTGAGTTTATTGAAAACGTGATGTTAATGTGAAAATTAGGAAGTAGAAATAATAAAGCAGCCAATTTATCAGTAGAATAAAACTGCGAATATAAACACAACAAGTAAACACCAAATTCTACAAACTAAAATGTCTTAATAATGTTCTTAAAGTGTCTTAATGACACAATCTTAAGCACAAAATAGGTCTTACTAAAAATACTACTAATAATACAGAGTCTTAATATATGTCGTGCTTCATGCACAACGATGGCTAAACTAAGCACAATATAATACAATCATGCAAATAAACATCAAGATCTTATAAAATAATATAATAGTTCTTATAATCAGTTAATGTGCATCTCGCACGGTCCTATGGCCTAACTGAGCACATTACAATATAGTTATACAAATAAAGATAAAGTTCTTATAAAATGACAATCATAACAAAGTTCTTAAATTCAATCAGTGTCTTAAGTTCTTAAAATTAATGTGCTTTTTGCACGATCTTATGGCTAACTGAGCCAAAAACAAAAATAACGAACAACATATCGATCTGCGCGTAGTGCGCAAGCTAGGGCCTAATGAGCATTATCACAAACATTTTTAAAGTTTTATAGTGTAATTTGATATAAAATCGTCTAACGCCCCCTGGCGGTCATTTAAAATACAACAAAATGCATATTTTGTTACATGATAAGGTGTTTTGATTAAGTTTACTTTTCGTTTTTTGCTACAAATTGATTGGTAGTGCAAGTATTGCCCAGTGAAAGTTGTTTTTCTATAGACATTTGTTAAAATGCTTGTTTATTTTTTTCTATTAATATATCTAAAAATGGCAGTTGGTTGTTCTCTTCTATTTCTCAAGTGAAAAATATGTTTTCCCTGTAAGGAGTTTAATTTTAAAAATAAAGCTTAATTTTTACTTGGGTTTGGATATAACTAAACAATCGTCAACGCATCTAATGTTTTTCCTAAATATCTTGGCAAAAAAAATTGACTGTGGGAAAACCATCACTCTCAGTAGCATTTTCAAATAGGTGTTATCTACGTAATGGTACTGTTAAGATCTACTGTGATGTGATAGTTCTAGCATTGTCTTCTACTGTGATGTGATAGTTGTAACATTGTTGTGTACTGTGATGTGGTAGTTGTAACATTGTTGTCTACTGTGCTGTGATAGTTGTAACATTGTTGTCTACTGTTATGTGATAATTGTAACATCGTTGTCTACTTTGATGTCATAATTATATTGTTGACATCAACTGAAATGTGATAGTTGTATCATTGCTGAAATTTATAACTTAGAATATTTCTAATCAGTGATATATATGTTCTAACAAACAAATTTGTAAGCAGAAGTTGGTGACCAGTGGTAAATTATAATAAAGGAATTACTTTTTTGTTGTTTTTTTTTCGTGTTACTTTCTTAAAGAATGTTTGTTCAGCTAACTACTTTCTGTATTAACACTTGTTTGTTTGCTACTGCTGGTTGATTTGTATTAGTAACATTTTTACTTAGCCAACACTAGTGAGCTTAATTGAACTTCAAGAAATAAGCCGTCTACTTTGCTAGATTATCGGCCTTTTATCAGGCCTATGCAAAATTAAAAAAAAAAAAGTTTTAGGTTTAGTTTATACTGCAATTATTATACGTTTGAGACTACATGAATAAAATTGTGTATTGAAATTAAATTGTATTAAAATTTTAGATTTTTAATGTAATATTGAAAAACTGTTAATAAAAAGTATTAAAACAGTTTGATTTAAAATTTTGCAATATGTTAACTATTTTTGTTAATTTTTTTGAAGGATATTGTTAGAATAATATCTAGTGTACAAGTTATATTCTGTTGTGATGTGAAAGTTATATTATTGTGGTATTCTGTGATGTGTTAGTTGTATCTTTGCGATCTACTCTGATGTGATAGATGCACCTTTGCAATATACTTTAACTTTGCGATATACTGTGATGTGATAATGATATCATATCGATAAATTTTGATGTGATAATTGTATCATTGCGATCTACTGTGATGTTATTGTTGTATTGCTGCGGTCTACTAAGATGTGATAATTATAGACTCCATAATATTACATATAATTGAAATGATTAGTTAAACTTATATTTAGTTAGTAGACCGTGTTTTTTCGGAATTATATCTTAGCAAAACTACTTGTGACTTTTTTGGAATTTTAAATAGGTTACATAACAAATATAAATACTGCTTGTTGAAAATTAAATCTCATCTTAAATAATAAAATTTCACGAAGTCTACTGTGAAAATTTACTTTTCAATTAAAATATTTTATTTTGTTTTCACTTTAAAATAAAGTTTGCTTGTAACAGTAGTTAAGCTATCGTTTGAGCCATGTAGATTAAATCATTGCAAAACATTGATCATTAATATCAAACTAGTTATTTTTGTGAATTCTCTTCAAACACTTCAAACAAAATATACGAGTACAATATTAATGTAAAAAAGTAGATGATAAATTAAATGTTTAAAAAGAATTTCCGTAGAGCAGATGTTCATAAAGTACAAAAAAATTAGTTTTAAAACAGATATATAAAAACTTTAAGTATGATTTCTTTTTGGAAGTAAATTAAAAAACTTTATTTACACAATTTTTTTAGAGATTTTTTGATGTTACAAAATTAATTTACCGTTTTTTTTTTCTTCGTTAATGTTGATATTATGTTAATTATAAGACAAATAAAAAACGCAAAATTTTTATTTTTGATCTAAATAGTTTATAGGAAATAATGTCTTTATAAAACTTCATTATAAAACTTAAGCCACACTTGTTGCTTTATATTATAACCAACTTAAAAAATAACTTCAATTCTTAACTAAATACTAATAAGTTAGGATCTAAAATGAATCTCATCCAAACATCATCATTTCATATAATAGTTATGTTATAAATTATTTGAAATTTTAACGGCGCACTATCAATAAAAGTATATTATGTTTTTTAAACATCTTTTTTCTAAAATCAGTGGTTTTTCAATACTATTAAATTAAGTTTCCTTGATTACTTAATAGTTTTTAAAAAAAGATTATTTACCTAATGTTATTTTTTTTAAAGAATTCCGGTTATTATAAGATAATTCTTAAGGTAAAGTAAATTTTGTTCTAAAACCAAGACAATTTTGATATCTTATTAGTTGAACCTCTATTGAAACTCTAATCTATTAAAATAAAACAAATGCAATCACGAATATACAGATATAGATTTTAATACTTAAACTTTATTATCACAAAATGTGAGTATTATTATTTAATATTTAATATATATACCATTGATAGATTTAGAGATTTCGTAAAACACTGAATATTTAAAACTTTATATCAAAATCTATTTTATCGAAAATCTTATAGTAGACCCAATATAAACTAAAGTGTTTCTTAAAAAAAGTTTAGTTTATTAAGTAAATAATAAATTTCTGACAGTTGATTTTTTAAGTATCAAGATACATCAATTTCTGTTTTTAATATCAAATTCTACGTTTAACTTGAGCTATATGTTGAAATCAAAAACACTATTATAAGTTATAAGATGTTTAAATAAAGAAAAAAACAAACGTAGAAAAGTTTATACCATTTAGAATATTTCTGTTTTTTTTTTTTGTTTAAAACAAATCATTTTAAAAATATTATTGATAATTTTTAATTATTCTATAATAATATTTTGAAAAGTAATGATGATTTTTGTATTTTAGTAGTTGTCGAAAAATTTGGTAATTCCTTTGTTATTTTTTATAACATCATTTTAATTTACACAGTTTCAGCAGTTATTTGTTATAACTTCAGAAAATATATAGACAAACGTAAGCATTTAAAGTTTTGCTTATCTATAGTTTTTATTGTAGTTTCGTACTAATTTAAAGTGTAAAATGAAAAATTGTATTGTTTTATTTCATTTAATAAAAAATTGTCATTACACTCACCTGTTTTAATCAACTTTTTAATACTTGACTTTGAAGATTTTTATCCATCCGTATTTAAAACTTACGTTAAAACTAATCTTGTTTTATTTTCATCAAGTTTTTAAATAAATGTTCATATTCATATAAATATTCATAAATATTCAATGGTTTACTATTTAATACTATTTTTTTTTAATTAACTATATATAATTTGTTGTAAAAATGATAAGATTTATGACAGTTTTAGTATCAGATAAGAAAGTTAAGGTTTTAAATGCATCTAAATATTAATCCATTGCAAAACATTTGATTAACAGTTGCAGACTGTTATAATCTAAACAGATTTAAAGTTATTAAAACTTGCAGTAATATTTTCGATTTGAGTAAATTAAAAGCCATTTGTTTCTTACTAAGTAAACCTGTTTTATGTAAGCAAAAAGATTTTATTTACACTGTTTCAAAATTTTGAACTTCTTTTTTTACTTATCAAAATGTTGTACTAAGTCGACCTGCCGAGGCTAAACTGCTCCACTATTAAAGACTTTGCTACATAGTTTTTTTACCATCTTACAAACTTCAGTATATTTTAAATGGTTAGTACAACTTGTTTTATTGTTTTATTATGTCTTGTCTATTTCTTAAATTGGTATGTAGAGTCTGTAAAACTTATTTATAAGTAATTCATTACTAAAATTTTCAGATGGATTATCAAACTATAAAAAAGTTAGATGGGAATTCATTATTTTAATTTTATTTTTATTATTTCAACCAATTTGGGAGCTAAGATAGTCAAGCTACTTAGCAATATTTACTTTCTTTTAACTAGGTACTACTTAATTTTAGCTAGTTACATCAAGTATAAAACAAAAGTTAAGGAAGAGTTAAATGAGATTGTTTAACTAAGAAGTATTTTGCCGTATATTAACTAGATATAAATCATAAAATCATTGCTAAATTAGCTTATTTATTTACTTCTTATAATCAAAACGTTACTTTAAACAAAAAAATATCAATTGTTAACTTAATCCTCAACAGAGGAAAGTCATAAAAAACTTATATAAATGAAATAAGTAAATAACTTTTATAAGTAAGTAAGTTTACTTCAATCATTTACGTCTGCCTTAGAATTTATTGTTTTGGTACTTTGTGAATCTCTACTACATGCAAATTCTCTTCAGTTACAACTTGATTAAATATCCATTTGTGTACATGTACATTGTAAACAAACATTCTACAACACCTTTTAGAAAAGCATCCACAAAAAACTACTATTTTGTTATTGAAACTCACCATTTCACATCCATTTGTATAACACGGTAGTTTGAAACTGAACATAGTAAACTTTCTTGATACACTATCGTAAACCTCAGAACTTAATTTCCTAATTCCACCTATCACAAACAACTTGTTACCAATTGTGACTGAAGAATGATTAATTCTACTTTCAATCATATCAGGTAAAATATTCCATTTATTTTCATAGTGATCAAATGCTTCTACTGATTTTAAATACCCACTAAAACTATCTCCTCCTGTAACCACAATTTTGCCTTCAAAACTGAACAAGTTGTCTCGGATTTCCTAACACTCAAATTTGCAATTTTGAACCAATTGTTAATTAGTTTATCATATTTATAACATTTATTTGAATAGAAATAACTATCGAAATAACCACCAATTACATAAACAGAACTCATAAATGAACAAACGCTAAAATATTTTAGTCGATTATCCACAAACTTCAGTTCTTTACAAACATTGGTCGTTTTAGAATACATTTTAAAGCTTTTTGTGTAAACTTCTTTCGTGATTTCTCTTTCAAAAATGTAAACTTCAGAACCAATAAAAACAGCTTTATTCAAATTTGTTTGTAATGGTATTAAACTGTGTTCTAGAGAAAGTTTAAAATCAGAACAGCTTATTGAAACAACCCTATTTTTAAGCTTGTTCATTTTTTCAAAAACAGCAATATCAAATTCATCTTGATTGCAATAACGATTTTCATACAAAACTCTGAACTTTGCACTAGGAATCATTACTTTATTAGATAATAAAACCTATAACAATAATATTAAAAATACCATTCCTTAAAAAAACTTTTGCTTAAAGTTAATAGTTTTTTGTATACTCCTTTTAAATTAAAGTAAATTACTTTTATTAAATTTATAGTTGTTATGAAATTTGTTTAGATTTAACTGTTAAAAAAGTTTTTAATTTATCTTAAATTTTTTTAATGATATTTAAAAGGTTGAAAAATATTAACATCTTCCTTATTTTATAAAATTAAATATAGCAATAGAAACAATAATTATTTCTTTTTATTATAACATTCCTTTTTAACCTAAACTTAGAAGATTTTAGTTAACAAATCTTTAAATAAAATTCAAAAAAAGTTTGTGTATTTTTTATTTATGCATCGATTATCCTGTCGTCATAAAGCTTTCACAGCTGTTTAGAATAAAATATACTTATTATATTTTCGTGTTAAAGCTTAAAAAAAAATTACTTTGATATAAATAAAAAACATTATATTCAATTATTTTAGTTTTCTTTGAAATATAAAAATAACAAACATATTTTGCCGTATAATAAGTATTTCTCAAATATAAAAACATTAAAAAAAAAATTCAAATGGTTTGATATAACTAACCTAATTCATACATTACAAAAACTAAACAATTTAGTCCAAATTTATTTTGAAATGACATTTTATAATATATATTTAGATAACTTAAATTTGCTACTTGCCATAAAGTTTTTCTTACTGATATCTTAGTACAATAATTATTTTTTTTTTATCTATGAACAATACTTGTAGTTATATTTTCTGTACAAAAGAAATGAAAATGGTAGTTTTTTTTGTAGATATCAACTAACAGAGTCTATTCTAGAACTACTAAATATTTTCTCAAAACAATTTATAGATCAAATAAGCTAGTAAAATATGAGATTAAATTACTTAAATGGCAAACTGAATTTTATAAAAAATTTTTTATTGTTTGACAACGTTTCGCTACTAATAGAATATAACATGCTATATACAGACTAGAAGTTTTAAAGAAGTGTTTAATCGTTTGTCAATACAGAAAGGTTTGTTTACAATAAACATTTTTTTATTGATGAATAGCCTCTGATTGTTTAGATACTTAGGATTTAGGCTTCATTTCGTTTTAGAAATATGTACATGAAATGTTTTTACTTGAACATAACGAATCGCATGATTTTTTTAATGATTTTGTTGGTCTAAAGAAATGTGATTTTATTCAGTTATTATTTTCATCAACATAATAAAAGCCATTTTAATAGTTTAAAAAAAGAATCAAATAGCAGTTTTGTTTTTAAATTTCATACTATTTTAGTATACCAAATGTCTAGGTACCAGATAAATTAAATTGGTCAGAATATTTCTTTTATGAGTCCTTTGAGTTTGTCTTTTTTTTTTTGCATAAGTGTTATGCTTTGGTTAGCAGAAATAATTTAAATAGTTTATACAGAAAATAGCTAACATTTCAGTCTTGAAATTAGATTAACAATTATGATTTACCAATAGATAGCAAAATGCTAAAAAATTTTAGACATTAAATATCTACTATTTTGAGTAACAGTGTGTGTTAGTGTGACAAGGATTGGAAAACTTTATGCCTGTATGCCACAAAGCAAAGTTTTGCGGTTTTTAAATTACTTTTGACCGAAAACTATTATTTAAAAAAAAAATAATAATAAACTTGTTTAAAACATACATTTTGACTTTAATTTAATATACTGATGATATGTTATTATAGTTTTTGGATAATCTTTTGTTGAGCATAGCATTTTCTGAATTTCATATACTTAAAAAGACTTTTTTATAAATAAACTTTGCGACCAAAGACGACTTTTACTAAACAACATTGGCCTTAAATTTGAAAAAAGGTACCGGTCTATACCGAACAATGTAACTTATGATTAAAATAACTACTTGAAGATAAACAACACGTTTTCATCTCAGACTAAATTAAGCGCTAAAGATATAACAGAAAGAAATTGATTTAAACTATGAAGCGCAAAAAACAATACGTCATAAAGTAAAATAAAAAGAGCATAGATTTAAAATATAAAAATTCTTCGACTCCTGCTTTATAGTTTAAAAGTTTTGTAGGTATCAAATTAGATACATGATTGTTAGAAAAGTAGTTGAAAATTAACACCATATTGACTTAGAATTTATTATTTAATTACTTAATATTGTGTATCTAAATATTTTAAAACTTAAATATATTTGTTTCTCAAATAACTTGCTATTCATACAATAAAAATATATCATATAATAAATGTTTTGATACCTAACTTTATAATACATAATGGCAATACATCAAAGTTTCCTACTGAATTATAATCTATCTAATATATTATAACGTTACATTTTTATTATTTTTTTATAATTTTTTTTTAATTCCTTACGACGAAATTTCTAAACATTGCAAGGAACATTTCCTAAAAATTTGTGGTAGTAATGTTAAAAATGCTAGGAGGATATATAGCCTTAGTGATTTTTAGTTATTCGCTGATTTAGTTTGCACCTCCCACAATGAGCCTATTGTTGCCTGCGACTTTTACCGGCTATATCTCAAAAATTATTTTGAATTTTTTAAATCTTAAAATAAGTCTTGCAGCCTATTAGAAACTATATAAAACGAGATCACATTGTAAAAAAAACCTCAATGCCCTTAAATTTATTATTACCTCACACGGATGCGTACTCCTTAAAAATACTCTTTGAATTTAATAGATGAAAATTTTGAAAATTTGTGCGTACCTTAAATGGATGCGTACTCCTTAAAGTTACCCTTCAAATATAAAACATACATGTTTAAAAAGTTTAGTGCGTACCTTTCTGCTGGTGCGTACCTTACATGGATGTAACCTCCTGGCCTAGAATATAATTTCCTTTTATCTTTTTGAAGTATAATATTGAAAATATTTCCCTTTTACTTAGTAATGGAAGTATCATAGTTATATAAATAAAAATATGGAAGTGATTGGCTTTGAACCTCCCCCCTATACCCTTAAAAAAATATCTTGTGGCAAAACAGAAATCTGTAGTACAAACAATGTTTTAGTTCTAAAACAGGGGTCGGCAGGCAGTTGGTGGTCGCGGGCCAAATTTTAAGTTTTCAAATTCTTCGCGGGCCGCAGTTTTAGTTTTAGTGACATTTGAATTATCTTTTGGTTTTAGTTTTAGTCACACTAGAGAAAAGTTTTACTTTTATTCACCTCATCATTTTAAATAACTTTTAGCTATACATAGAATGACTATTTAAATTTAATTAAATAAAATTAGAATAAAATTTACATTGACTAATATACTTAAGTGTTAATAAACTTTGTACTTTCGTAAGCACTTACTAAGTTAAATTTAATACTTTTGTAATTTTACATACAATTTAACTCTCTATAAAAACCAAACTTGAAAGACAATTTATTAGTTACTTTTATATATTTATTATACTATCAACCCTTTTTTCATATTTCTAAGAATATTAACTTCAAAAAAAATTTTTTGCGTGTTAAATAGTTTACATTCATTAAAAAATTTAATATATTAATACCTATTTGTATTATAGAAAGCTAGAACAAACTCTTTAAAATAATTTATCCTCAAATACTTAAATAAAATATCTTATTAGTAACTAGTCTTTTACATGGTTGTCAATTAAAAAGCAAAAATGTCTGAGTTGTATCAAACCAGCCTAAGTTAATTAAAAGTTTAAAAAGCTAGTAAATCGTTGTAAATCAAGCTAAGTACCTAGTAAAAATATCATCATCATTAAAAAGAACACAAAGTGTAAAAAAACAAGAAAAAACTACAATTAGTGAACTACACTACAGTCATAAAAACTATTCTGGGAATTCTAAGATTTATTTAAAATGATTGAAATAAAAGTTTCACACACATCTGAGTTTTCAAGCTTTTAAAATAGCCTGTTTGTGTAGCAATCCAGTTAAAACAAAGTTCACAACATAAAGAAATAACGAAACTTATTAACAGTAAACAAATTACATGCCAAAAAATATATTCAGCTGGAATGGACAATTAACTTTCTTAAACATTTTTAACAAAAGTATAAAACTTTTTTTAGTCATTAGCGAAGAGAAAAACCTCTTTTTTATTTAGCATTACAACAATTCTTTATCTGCAATAAGAATTTAAAAATATTAGTTTTAAAATATAGGAAGAGAAAAAAAAATGCTAGTTAGGAGTTATTGCGAGAAACGATAAAAAAACAAATCACCAAAGTCAGTTCCAACAATGCACATGATTATCTTTAGTAGCTACAGAATTATCAAACACGAAGCACAACAATCGGTGAATATTTACAAGTGCAATTCACCAAAAGTTTTTAGAAGTACAATTCCTTCATTTATTCTTAGTATAAAGTTTAATTAAAGTTTAAAAAGTGTCTTATAAAGTATATCAATATTAAAAAAAACTGTTAAGCTACTTTAGTATATCTTTTAATAAAGAAATGTTTATTTGCTAAATGTTTTGTGTCAAATCGAAATTTCACTACTTTACATAAAAAAATTGTCTGAAACTCCAGGCTTTTTAAAAAATTCTCAAATTAAAGTTTTTTTCAAAACTTTTAAGCAAAAATTTTCAAGTTCAAAGCTTGAATTTGATATATTATAACATATATTATAACTGAAACTAACACTTTAAGTTGAGCAAAACTTACATCATAAGTTAAATTTTGGCACTCTTTTAAGCAAAAGAGCCAGCTTGAATTAACAAAAACATTCCTGATATTTTTGTATACAAAAAACAATTCTAGCCAAAAACTTATAAAATGACTTAGTTGGCCTGAGATTTGAAGTCTTCAAATAGTGATAGTCTGAGTGTGTGTCAAACATTAATTAGATAGGTAGCTCCAAAAAACAGCAAATGTGTGTATTGATATGCAAAGCATTAAAGTTAACTTAGTTTGACAAAATCAATGTTTGAAAAATGAAAATGTATACCTAACAAAAACTATATTAGTTTATGTCATATATATTGTTTTAATTGTGTCTGTACAAATTTAGATTCTACATGTAGAAAAAACAAACTTAGAAAATTATGCATAAACTACACTTAAACTAACAAAAGTATTTTATAAAAAGTGGTTTAAAATATGAGCATTTTTTTAAGTTGGTGTGCATATAAATTAGTTCAAGTGCAAAGAAAACTTCTAAAAAATTAAAATGTGTCAAAACAAAAGTTAAATAAACCTTTTTTTTTATTACTATGTTATTTTAAATGTTTTTACACTAAAACATAACATTTACAAATAAAACATATATAAAAGAAACTTAGGTATAAAAAATATTGGAAAGAATATCTAAGCTATAAAGAAATGACACTTTAGTTAATTACTGTGCATTACTTTTGTACAAAATGGAAAACATTTGCATTTAGTTTATTTGATAAAAAGGTATAATATAACTATTTTATTAAATTAAAGCTTTCTTTTTTCAGAAATTACTTGCTGTTGTAAAATAGAAGTTATTATGAAACTCAGAAAAATATCCTGTTAGAATGTTAACCTGTCTTTTTCACATTTTTATACTAAAGTAGCAATTTCTTCTAATTATTTTTAAATGTTATACAGAGACTTAAAACCAAACTAAACAAATTAAATCGAATTACCGAAAAAAATTTTACTTGAGATATATTTTTTGCTCAGCGGGCCACTTTTACATGCTCGCGGGCCACAAAATTTTCTTTCGCGGGCCGCATTCCATTCAAAAAAATAACGTGCTCGCGGGCCGCAGAATTACCCTTCGCGGGCCGCAATTGGCCCGCGGGCCGCAGTTTGCCGACCCCTGTTCTAAAACGAAGTTACAAAAACAATAAGAGGCCTGAATTACCCTGTGATTTTTATTTTATACACTTAATCCGAACTTAATTAAAGTTAACTATAACCATAAATATTATAAGCTGATATATCAAAAAATAAATTAAGAAATTAAAATTTAATAAGTTAATATAGTAACTATCAGGACTCACAATGCAATTAGTTGCAAAAAAAAAGAAATATAATAATAAATATAAGGCTTGCAATTGATTACGTTTTACATATTACAGCTATTTTGGTATTACCGACCAAGGAAAACCATTTACTTTAATCTCCCTTTCTGCCAATTCGTTAAAACTAATATCAGCAAAGCATTTTTGAAGTTATTAATAAATACTGCAAACAAAAAGAAGTAAGCAAAATATTTAACATAAATGTATTATGTCGTATAAGCGATATTAAAGTAATAATAGAAAAAAAAATAACACGAAAATTTTAAATAAAACCAACAAAACCGAAAACAAATCAACACCACTAATAACCCAACCTGTAATGCCAATCAATGAAAATATGCCCCTGGATAACAACTGTTTAATGAAAAATGAATTTGCAAAGCTACGATATCATCTGCGATGGAAATAAAAAAAAATTAACCGGGAAAAAATTAAAAGTAGATGGTGCAGTCGCAATAACAACTTTAAATATTATAAAGACAACGGGACCGAACTAGCAAAATACATTTAGCATTTGAATCACAACAAAATCATTTACGACGAAAAATTGAGCACCCTCCACTACATCGAGGAAATTAAAAACAAACACAGCTTCTGCAAGACTTGTATTTAGAAAAAATAGAGAAAGCCAATGCTAACAAAAAGATCAACTTGAATAATGGGTACGAGCTGTATGCAATCTGCCAAAATTTTCAAAAACTCTCCTCCAAAACTTAAACTCGCACCCGTCAACTATTAAGTTAAATTATTTGTAAAACTAAGCAACTTTTAACGCCTCTAGAATGTTTGCATTAGAGTATGATCCCAAGTTTAAACTTTTGATTATATAAACGTTATCCAATAAGACATTTTAGCATAATTTTCTAAGTTTATAGCAAAAACATATCATTTCAATTTGAACACTAATTTAAACAGCAATATATTTACATCATAAAGCTATGTTAACATTTTGAACTTAAATTTTCACCAGTCTTTATGAAACCTTACAAATCGCAAGGCTTGTGTTTAATATTGCATTTCTTTTTTTTTTTTGAAAATAATATCAATGTAAATTATGTTTATTACTGTTTTAATTTATTAATTTTTTTATTTAGTATGTACCTATAAAATCCTTTATAATGTAACATTTGTACTATATGTTTACTTACGTTTAGCATTAAACTTTGTTTTTCGTTGTTGATAAACCACAAGTTTTTTAACAATAATTACATAACTTTGGTTTTCATTTTGTTTTATTTAATATTTTTACATAATTTCTATCTATTTTGTTCAAAGACCATTTTAAGATCTGTTAATAACAACTGAAGATCTCCTCTATCCCAATATAGGAGTGAAACATTGTTTTGTTGATAGTATACTGTAAAATAAATTAAAATAAAATAAAACTAATTAAGTCGAGAATTTTTATTAGTTTGATTAAAATAAAACTACAATATTATTTTAGGTATGATTTAAAATTTATTGTTGAATTTAATAATAAAATGCTAACTGGTTTTAAAAATTAAAAGTATTTTATTTAAAACTTTTATATTTACGTCTTATCTATTGAAAAAAAATTACTATTTTTTGTTATAGTGTAATCGTTAGCCTCGAGCTTTGTTTAAATTATAAAATGAAGATTAACTAAGGTATAAAATTTTAAGTGTATGTTTGTAAGACTCGGTTACTAAAAACTGTGTTGTATTCATATAGTAAATAATTATTACTGGAGCTATAATAATAAAAAAATAATATGTAGCTTAATTAGCTTGGGATCTAGAAGCAATTTATTTTTCATCATCGTAACTAATTAGTAATAAATGCTGAATTATTTAATTTCCTTTAGTATAATTACCATTTAGTTTTGACAAAAACTAAGATAAAGCATAAAACTAAGTTATACAAAGAGTTTTTACTATTTGTAAGTTATAAAGTAACAACAAGTTTTTATGGTGAAGAGTTTTGATTTTAATTTAAACGTAGCATAATTAAAGTGAACATACTGTAAGCTCAGTGCTCAAAATAAAAACGGTAAAAAAAAAAACCTGCATAACATAGTTTTTTTTTAGCTAATGTCAATAAAAATGAAATGCACTTTTTAGTTTTTCCAATATACTATCGTTTTGGTATTATTAAAAAATTTTGTCCACACATACTTTTTTCAATCGTAGTTTCTTTTAAAATCGATTTTTCTTCATCTACATTGTACACATATATTTTGCTAGAATTATTAGAAGTGCATCCACAAATAAGTATTTTGATTTTATTGAAACATACCGTTTTACAATTAATAGATCTGCCAGTATCACACGGTAGCTTGAGACTAAACATAGTAAACTTCTTTGAAACACTATCATAAACCTCACAAGTCGTTAGTTTGTGTCCACCTATAACAAACAGCTTATATCCAACTTGAGCTGTTAAATGACAAACCCTTCGTTCTATCATATCAGGTAAAGTGTTCCATTTATTTTCATGATGATCATATAATTCTACTGATTTTGAAAGCCCGTTGCGATTAAGACCACCACTAGCAACAATTTTACCTTCAAAAACTGAGTAAGTTAATCCAAATCTGCCTATGTGCAAACTTGCCACTTGTCGCCAATGCTTTTTTATTATATCATACTTATAACATTTATCTGTGCAATTACTACCTCTAATAAAACCGCCAATTATATAAACAGAACTCATAAATGAACAAACAGTAAAATTTATAAGTTTATTATCAACAAACTTTAGTTCTTTACAAACTTTAGTTTTTATAGAGTACACCTCAACATAATTTTTGTCGACTACTACTGTATGAGATCCTTTATTTAGGATTCTATCAAAAATGTAAACATAAGAACCAATCAAAATAGTTTTCTTCAAATTTTTTTGCGAATGAATCAAACTGCGTTCAACTGTAGTTTTAAAATCAGGACAACTTATTGTAACAATTTCATTTCTACAACCAGATGCATTTTCTACTCCAAAAACATAAATATCACACTCATCCTGCTTGCAATAACGATTTTCATACAAAACTGAAGACTTTACACTAAGAGTCATCACTTTTGATTTGCTAATTTGTAAAACTAAAATACGTCAACCTGTATCAAAGAATATTTAAATTGATTTATCAGTGTGAGAAATTTTTTAATGATTATAGGTAAAAATATGATGATGGTTTTTCTTAATAATATTTTATATCAGTTTTAACTAAGTTTAAAGTGGCGATTTTTTTTCTAAATAAATGGTTGTATATTGTTTTTTTTAATTGTTTGAACTTATTAGACTATTTAGTCTAAGTGTTTTGCTCAAAACATATTTACTAAATAGTTTTATTAACCATACTACCAACTAACTTGCTCTAGCTCCACCAAAAATAAAGTGAGTTTAGAAAAGGAAACTATTGGTTGTAAGTTAGTGATTTTCTGGTTAAGTTGATTTTCTCATACGAAACTAGTTTAAATAAGTTTTAAAATCTATAGCGTATTGTATGCTACATAGAGTTTTAAGTTTTCGACAAAACACATTTATTTCATAAATTCGTTTGAAGATTGAAAAGAAAAACTTTTAGGATCAATTAAGTTTAATAAAAAATTATTTTTACTCAACTTCAAAATCTGAGATATATCCATTTAAAAAAATCAAGATTACTTAGCTTATGTTTTATATAGGCACAGTTTTGACACTTACCTTACTATATTTAATTTAAGATTTTCAATTAATTTGAGCATAAGAAATGTATAAAACATTGTTAATAAAAAAGTTAGTTCATTAGCAGGTTAAAAGATTAAATAATCAGCATCAAAATAAGACAACAAAAACTTAAACATTAGTAGTAAATTACAACTAAGAAATGTCACTAATTATTAATTGTCAAATAGTTAAACTTATTTAGTTGAAGGAAAAAATTTTCTAACATTTGTAACTTAAAATTTGTACCTAAAGAACATTTTTATCATTGGTTTAATGTGCATACATTGTCAACACCCTTACTGTATTTACTTTTTATAAATTTTATCAAACAAGCTAAGAATAAAAAAAAAAAGTAGGTTACGTTACATTTAAAAAATGAAAAAACTTACTAAAAAAATTTTGTAAATTAACAATTACTATATTAAACACTCAAACTTTAGAAAAGCAAATCAAAACAGACTATAACGGGGTTTACATTCTACTAGTTTCGTTGTTCTTATTCTGTTTTTAGTGTTAATCGCAGTTTTAGTTTTAAACATTGTTTTTTTGAAATATTGGAAACACTTTTATGGTTGTAGAAAAACAGTTATAGGATCTAGTATTGTATAATAAATAAAGGATCTAGTATTGTTATGTTAATGACTGGTAGAAGATTTAACAACGTTTGAAATTTTTTATTATGATATTAGTTTAAAATATTAAATACTTTTTAAAAATTAATAATTTTCTATCACCAAAATTAAAAGTGGAAACTTGAGTTTATGTTAAGAACATATATTTATATTGTATAGTTATGTACATTGTATTTACAAAGCTACTCTTTTTTTTTGTAGACAAGAAGTACAAAGAAAACATTTTTAAACAGTTTTTAATAAGCATAGAAGCTAATACAAAATGTGTTATCTTTTAATAAAGATTATATTTTACAATATTTTTAAAATATGTTCGCAGTCTTTCTTTTAATTATAACAAACTGCTGTTTTTATCATTAAATTTTTTGTTATTTTTTTTTTTAATTTAGTACTTAGTTTAATTTCTTAAAATTTTTAAAATAAGTATTTAGTAACTTAATCTGTTATTAGATTTTTGAAGCACATATATACTTATTAAAGTTATTCTAAAACTTATCAAAGAAAAAATATATTAAAAGTTTTATTTAGTTTTTTTGTGAAAAATTGTATTATAAAAATAAATACGTTGTTTATTGTTGTCATTAAATATGTTAACTAAACTTTAATCTAAAAAAACTGAACGATCTGTTTTTGTTGTTTAATCCACTAAGTGTTAATAACCTTAAAATTAAACAATTTGTTTACATTGTGTAAATACATCACCTAAGATGAAATTTTGTTTTCTTTAATATTGTTTAATCTCATATACTTAGATTTTAGTAACATTTTAGAAACAATAGTTGTATAAAATAAGCGCAATTACAATATGTAAGTCATTTTATTTACATAACAAATGTTAGATTTATACTTTTTAGCATGTCAATGTAATTAAAGGCTATATATATATATATTATTTTTGAGAAAATTAAGTTTAAAAAAGTACGCTGAGATAACTGTTTCAAGCATTTTGAGTAAAAAAATCTCTTTTTCAGAGAAGTTTGGAAAGAATATAAAACTTCTTTTTCATGTTTAAAAATAATTTCGGCCTAGTAGTATTACAATTTTAGAATCAGACAATTACTCAAAATATAGAAAACGATATTTTAAAACAGAAGGAAATTTGTTGTTCCTAATATTCTTATTGTTGTGATTTCTTTTTTTTTTTTTTTTGTTTTTTTATTATAAGCATAAAATTATCAGTAATTATCTTTTCATTTTCATTTATATTAATAAAGTTTAGTCGTGGTAGAATTCACTTCCTTAAAGTTATTGAAAAGTTATGCAATAGTTTTGTTTGTCTACAAAATGTAAAATCGTTTTTACTGTTCATTTAAAGTTATTTAATAAAAAAATACGTTTTTTACCATAAAATACTGATAAAACTAACCGTCAAGTTAATTCAGCGTATAGTTTTTTTTGCTTTCTTTAAAGAGGTAGTAATCTTCATTAAATTATTCAAATGTTTGCTAAAAGTATTACATGTCTTCTTTCATAAGTAGACTAAAGTTATATCTACTTCTTAGTTCTCATCGTGCTAAACAAGTTTTTAAGTACATTTATGTGCACAAATTTCAGTAAAATTTTCGTTTAATTTTTTTTTTGTTGATTTCGTTTAACTGATTGTTTTATTATTAAAGATTTAAGTATTTAAACGATAAAAAATTAATTCTAAGTATGTAGCAAATTTTATAAGTATGTGGTGTATGACTCGATAACCGAAAGGTTCCTTTGTACACTAGGTCTTTAGACCAAAATTTTTGAGCGTTTTTTTATCGTTCAATGTACAATACAATATCTTACAAACTAAAAAAATAGATATAATATTACAACATTATACAAACAAGCTAGTGGAACCCAATTAATATACTCAAAAAAAACCTACTCAGACGAAAAATGAATTCTAATCTAATTTTACAAATAAAAAAATAAATAAAAAAGTTCCTGTACTTCTTATGTAAACTTTATTGAATTAGTTGATCACTTAATAGATTTTATTTTAATTAAACCTGGAACTTTCCAAGATGGCTTTGGTTTTTGCTTTATAAATAGGTCTGTCCAAAGCTTACTACCTTGATAAGCTAGTAATTTATCACAATTACTGCTTTTAAATCTTGGTAAGAAAGTATTTGTTTCTGAGGACCTTGTTGAAAGACTAAGTATTTTAGTTTTAAATTTCAAAGTAACACTTAAAATTTACTAACAAAAGTTATGTACAAACTTGACAATAAAAATCCCAACTCATATTTGAATAAATTTTCATGAGTTAATTTTGTTATTGTTATTTTTAAATTTCTTATACTTTCGTTGTACTTTATATAGTGAATGCACTTAGTGCTAAGAGTACATTGTTTTCATTAATTTATGTAAAATATTCTGCCTCAGCATAACGGATCATACCTTATATGGCTCATAAAAAATGAATTAAAAACTAAACTAAAATTATTCATTTAAAAAGTACATTATTTTATAAAGAACACCAATTTCTTTTAACAATTTACTTTTTACCTTTTCAATATGTTTCGCCCAACTTAAATTATTATTTACTAACACTTCTAAGTACTTGTAACTTTTTACCAGTTTACTACTGTTTTACCTATTTTGACTTCAAACTCTATGCTTTCAAAATAATTTGTTTCAACTGGATGAAATGGAATACTTCTAGTTTTATTTAGATTTTATTTAAGTCTATTTTCTTCAAGCCAATTTAGACTTTTTAAAGTTCTAAATTAAGGTTGTCACTGTCTTGTAAAATGTGTCTATTTAAATGTTCTATACCGAAAGATATCGTCTGCAAAATTCAATACTATTATGCTAGTAATGTTTTGTAGGTTTTTCATGATTTTAAAAAATGAGGTCCTTGGACTGAACATTGTGTATTCTTACGTCAATTTTTTCACATAGTGATTAACACTCACAAAATTATTATACTGCTCCCTTTCAGTCAACTAAGATTTTATTAAGAATTGCGTTTTCCTCCCTTACACCATAACATTTTATTTTGTTTAGCAAAATCCTTCTATCAACACTGTCGAATTTACTTAAATCAAGTAATACTATCAAGTAAGCTTATTTTTATAGTCAAACAGTCACTAAAAATTTTTTTCCTTTATTTTAAACCGATTTGCTAAAATTTTTTAGAGTTTTTTTTTTAATATTACAACAACTTGTAGATAGTATATATATAAAAAAAAAGAGTTTAAAAAAATATATGGTAAAAAATGTGTCAACACACTTTGTATCAAGCTCATAATTAGTTTAATTAGTGAATGCAATTAGTGTCTTAATAAAGAGTAAGATTGCAAAACATCTTCGAGTTGACACATTTTATAAATCATACTTCCTACAATCTTGAAAAAATTCTGATATACCTGTTAAAAAAAACTATGAACATAGTTCTAATTACAATCAATTGAAAAGGTTGAGTTAATTTTTAGTTAGTTAAAGGTCGGTTATTTATTCAGGTAAAGTTTTATTTTTTTAAGTATTAGCTTATAATCTTTACGGTTATAGTTTAGTTATAATTAAGTTCAGGTTGTATAAAATAAATATCACAAGGTAACTTAGGTCTCTGATTGTTTTTATAACTTTGTTTTAGAACTAAAACATTATTTGAACAACAGATTTCTGGTTTGCTACAAGATATTTTTTAAGGGTGTAGGGGGGAGGTTCAAAGCCAATCACTTCCAATTTTTTATCTATTTATATAACTATGATACTTCCATTACTAAGCAAAAGGAAAATACTTCCAAAAATATATTCCAAAAGATAAAAGGAAATTACAGTCTAGGCCAGGAGGTTACATCTATGTAAGGTACGCACAAGTACAAGGTACGCACTAAATTTTTAAAACATATATTTATTATCTTTAAAAAGTATCTTTAAGAAGTAAGCATCTGTGTAAGGTACGAAATATTTTTTAAAATATTTATCTATTATATTCAAAGAGTATCTTTAAGAAGTACGCATCCGTGTAAGGTAAGAATAAATTTAAAGGCATGGAGGGTTAAAACCTTTTTCACAATTGATCTTATTTTGTATAGTTTTTAAAAGCTACAAGATTCTTTTTACAGATTAAAAAAATTCAAAATAGTTTTTGAGATATTGCCGGTAAAAGACGGAGGCAACGATAGGCTCATTATGGAAGGTGCAAATTAAAACAGCGAATAAATAAAAATCACTAAGGTAATATCTCCTCCTAGCATTTTTGAGATTACTACCACAAATTTTTAAAATTTTCCTTGTAATTTTAAAAAATTTGTCGTAAGGAATTTTAAAAAGTAAATAAAAAAAAAATTAAAGAAAAATAAAAAGTAAAACGTTTAAATTTGTTTTTTTGTTATAAAATTTTTAAATATTTTGAATTTTGTTACAAAAGACTTTTTCTAAACATTGCAAGGAAGATTTCCTAAAAATTTTGGTAGTAATCTCAAAAATGCTAGGAGGAGATATAGCCTTATTGATTTCTAGTTATTCGCTGTTTTAGTTTGCACCTCCCATAATGAGCCTATTATTGCCTCCGACTTTTACCGCCTATATCTCAAAATTTTTTTTGAATTTTGAAAATCTGTAAAAAGCATCTTTTAGCTCAGTAAAAAATATATATTAAGATCACATTGTGAAAAGAAAATTTTAACTCCCCTACACCCTTAAATTTATTCTGACCTTACACAAATGCGTACTTCTTAAAGATGCTCTTGGAAATTAATAAATAAATAGTAATAGACTTTTGAGTTATATTTTTTTATAATTATATGTGGTTACTTACCTAGCTATATAAAAAAATAAAAATATAGAGGTAATGGGCTTTGAACCATATCACAGGTTTTTTTAAGTAAAGGTAATCTGCCTTAACCACTTGTCCATGTAGCTTGTTAATAATCTGCAAATTTTGCTTTTCTATGTGTAATAATTCTATCAATTTCTCAAAATTTTTTGCTTTCAAATTTATTCATAATTATTAATTCAATAAAAATATAATAACATAATTGATTATGTAACTATTTTGTTAACATAACAAAACAACTAAAACAGAATTTAAATATAATTAATCATTATATTTAATCAAGTTTAATTTTTGCTATTTAAAAAAATACAGAATAACAAAACAAAAATTATACTTAATACACACAACAAGTTAAGACATAAAAAAACAAGATAATTGACTTACTTAAACTATGTAAGTAAAAGTAATAAATACTTTAATTTAAACTGTTATGCCTAAGTACAAGCTTAATTTTTTAACCTGCAATTAAAAACTTTTAAAAATCCTAGGCCCACCCCTTACACTCATTTTATGTCTAATTGTTATTGATCTCATAAAATTTACTCCTCTATTAAACTAATTCAAAGTTATTTTTAGGTTTTTTTTTTCAATAATTTTTAAACCTTTTCAATTGTAATTTTTTGCTTATTTTCGCCGAAAAAAATTAATTAATTCAAATTTATGTTAAAACCTACTTGAGTAAATTTTTCTTGTATTCTTTGCTTATGTGTGATAAAAACCTCGACTAAAGATTTTTTAAGCGTTTTTGTGTTATTATTTACTAAAACTTTTGTTTACTCTAAGTGTTTTCAATAAAAACAGCTGAAATACAAATGAAAATTTTTATTAAAAGAACAAACAATTAAAAATATTCATTACTAAACGGGTTATCAACCAATGAAAATTAAAAAACGTTTTTTAATGTACGAATGTTCACCTTGATTTAATTCTTTTGTCAAACCTGTTATAACTATATATTTAATATTCTGTCATGTATGTATTAAAAAGTTATAAATAAGTAGAATTCAAAATATTTTAAATATGATTTCGTGTCTGTTGAAACATATTTTATTTGTACATAATTTTTCTTTTAAATTCCTATAAAACCATCTATTTATAAAATTTTGATAATTAAATACAAAAGAATTAATCTATATATGACGTTTAAACGAAGTTTTATTGATTATTTGAAATACAAAATATACTAAATATCATGTTCCCCTAACCCTTACCCTCGATCGATATCTTATTATTTACATATTTTTTATATTATATATATTTCTAACACTGTTTTACCTAACCCTTACTTTCGGTCGGTAGCTTTTTTTTATCAATTTTTCTTTCGTTATATTTTTTTCTATCACTGTTTAACCTAACCCTTAACCTCGGTCGGTCGTTTTTTTTTTTAATTTAATTTTTTATTCTATCAATGCTAAACCTAACCATTACCCTCGGTCGATAGCTATTTTATTAGTTTTTTATTTAATTTACACATTTTTCTTGTTTTTTTTGGTAATAAAATCTAATAGTTTTTTCTTATTTTTACAAACTTTTGAATTTGAATTGTTTTTTGAATTTGAATTGTTTTTAAATTCAAAATAATATCTAATATTTAATAATATTTAAATAAACTATTAAACTCTTTTTTAATTCCAAATTTTAAGATAGAACTAACTTTGTACAAAATTTAAAACGAAATTTTTAGTTGCTTCAAATGAATACAAGTATGTATTCATTTGATTATAAAAAAATAATATGTTTATACGACCGTTTCGTATATATGATATGTAACCTCATATACTCCTCAGTAAGCTAAAGTTTAAAGCTACTATTACACAGAAATTTAGAATTTGAAATTTTTATAGTTATTATGACGTAGTACACAGGTCTGTACATATTTATAATATTAAGAGAAAACTTTTATAATTTGCCTTTTTAAAATTAGTTTGTAGAACAAATTTTGATGCTAAGAATATTAAGAAAAGAAAAAACGTATAAGTAAATAATAAATACCAAATGTCAACTTAAGGTGATTTCGTTAAAATGATATTAAAAGTTGTTCACAATATGTCTTAATCTTAATAAAAATTTAATTTTTACATATTAGCATTGTTTTATATCCTTTATAATATGTTACAAATCTAAATCAAAGAGGTATGAAAATTTTCATAACTAACTTTATAACAAATTTAAAAGGAATAATTATCGACTAAATATATGTTACAAAGAAACAACTTTTATCCTAACTCTAGTTATAACTGAAATGAACATTTAATAAAGTTAACAATAAAAAAATAATTTTTAACATTCACCAAGTTTTGTAAGAAGTGATTAAGCAAAACTACGATTTTCGACACACTTAAACAAAAACTAAATTTTACTATCACTCATGAAGAGAGCTTAAACTTGAAAACATAGGATTTGTTTTTATCCAATCACTGAATACTTTTTTTATTACGCTTGGGTAATTTCATATTTCTTGTTTGGTGTCTTCACCTGAACAAATTTGAATGTTTGAGACGCTCGCAAATTTTTTTTTTTATGTAGTTATTGTTATAGCTCTTGTAAATTACTTTAACAAACTTAAAACAGTAAACCAACAGATTATATTCATAAAACGAAAAATTGACAATTTTAAATGATCATAAAAACAAAAGCTAAACTTAGTTTGGCCATTCGAATACTACTTTTAGTAAAACTTTATAGACAAACTATTGACTTCAACATACTTGTTTCTTCATAACAATCAATCATTGGAAAGTGCTTCTTCTTGGGTCGCCACAAAACCACGATGACCGCCAGTATGAAGCTGAAAATGACTTTCCAAAGGGCTTTTTCCAGCCAAATGAATTTCCATGAGTTCAAGCATTCAGCATATTTGATGTACCTGCGGTGGAACCGTTTGCAATAAAGTTGTTTTGAGTTGAAACGGTTTTTGTAAAACATGCTTTAACTGAGCAATTAGAAATTAACAGTAATAACTTGAATAAATTAACGTGACTTTTTGTTAAAGATAAAATTCAAGGTTATAAATCTTGGTAACATCATAAAGTATAATCTCAAAAACAAAATCAGTAAAAAAAATATACAACTAAGTTAGGAACAGATATATATATAGTTATAGAATAGTTTATATACAATGCATTACTAATTAAATCTGGGTTTTATTAGAAATTTTAAATGAAACAAAACCGAAAATAAAAACTAGATGATAAACGGCATTAAAAAAAAATTAGTAAAAAGCAAATTTTTTTTTTTTTTGCTTATCATTTGATTTAGAGCTTGTAACTAAAAAACAGCAAACTTTTATGTTTATTATAACATTAAAGCCTACTGAGAAAACAAATAACTCCTAAAAAACAAAACTCTATTTTTCAAACTAACTCTTTGTACAAAATGAGCGCAAATCCCGCAACACTCGACACTCCAATCGCGCTTAACATGACCGTGTACCGTTTCAACTCGGTGACATTTCTCCTCAACTCAAGTGTCTGCATGGTGCTCAGTAACGACAAAATTATCAAATAATATATTACTGAGTCAATTACAGCTATAGGGATAAGCGTCCATAAAAATATCTGTTAAATTTTAAAACAGTAATAGTTTTTAGTTTTCTTGCCCTAAGCCAATAGAAGCACTTTTTTACAAATACTTTGAAAAGTAGAGAAAAAGATGCTTTTTTATTTGCAGAAGGCTATTAACTTCTTATAGTTTGTTTATTTAATTTATTTAAATATTAGGGTTTCCAAATGTTTAAGGCAAACTTTATCCAGCCTTTCAATTTTTTTTTTAGGTATTTAAATTGCACGTTTATGGCCTATTTTGCGTTTCAAATTAAGTTTAGGGTAAAACAAATGTATTAACTAGTATACCGTACTTAATAAGATATCTTAAAACTTCATTACATATGTTTTTTTAATTAAAAAAATGATTAATGAATTATCTTTTTAATTAAAAAAATGATTAATGAAGACAAAAGAACTATCTTTAATATATGTTTTTTGTGTTAAACCGGAACTTTATCACATAACATGTAAAATATGTTTAAAATTCAATGATTTTCAAGGTTTAAATTTTTTTTTTAATTTACAGTTTTTTTGAGCCTAAGTTGTCAAATTCCAGGTTTTTCTAGGAGTCCAGGCTTTTTTGAAACCGTGAACTATTGAATCGACTATTGCCAACGGCATAAATATTCATTATGCTAAAAGTTATTTTTTATTTTGAACTTTAATTTTGCATTATAGTTTTAAACCTAAACAAAGAAAACAGGGGGAAAGCATTTAAAATTAAAAATGTACATCAAAAGCTCAAAAAAATTTAATATAAAGGAAAATCAGAAATTTAAGTATTTTAATCATTTTATATTTTCCTTGCTTACTTAATTTCGTATTTAAAATAGTTTTTATAAATTATTTTTTTCTTCTAACTTATCACTACACAAAACTTTCACAAAACTTATTTTTAATTTGAACTTTATTATTTCAAGCTTATCTTTATTGTTTCAAGCTTATCCAATCGCGTAATAAAAAGATATTCGACCAAATAATTTATAAAACGTTTCACAAAGTAAGTTACAAAATAATTTCTTTAATAAACACGAAAACTGCTGTTTCAAAAAATTAAATTTTTAGAAATAAACTTGTGCAGTCGAATAATTTATTAAAATATTCAAATTTAATATATAAATTGCATAAAAATGTTTTGAGATATTTTATTCTGTAAATAGTTAAAATATACTTTGTATTTTAACTTCAATACAATCATAGCTTACTGTAATTTGAAGAGCTTAACCTTAATATTAACCTAATTATGTTTAATCAAAATTTGTTATATAATTGTTTAATTCAATAAAACTTATACCCTTTCTTAATGTAAAATACTTTAAAATTACTTTTTTTTTCTAGTGTTGTTTAAGTTTTAATTGTTTAAATTTTAAGATCCAAGTTTTTTTAGAACTCAAGGTCTTTCGGTAGACCTGTTATAAAAAAAAGCTACTAATGACAAAACTTATTTTCCTCTTGAATATACATGAGAATGTTCACATACACGATGATTAAAGTATTAGCACACTGTGTGCACAACTCTAACAAGTTTTACTTGTCATGCAAACAATACTACAAACTATAGGTATTGGTGTATTTCACAAAAAGTATTTTCAGTGCAGTTATCATTTTGAACTTTTTTTTTATCTTTTTGTATCTGATAAGCTGCCCTGCGGCATATTACAAATAAATTTAAACAAATAAAATAGTTAAAATATATTTTACCTGTTAACGCAGCTGGATGCATATACGCCTTCCTCTTCCTTGGGTTGGGTGTACCAGGGAAATTTCAAAACAACCCAGTCATAAAAACGATTAGGCATGCACTTCAGACCCTGAATATAAATCATACTTTAATCTAAAACGTTAATAATTCTGTTAGGTTTTATAATAAACACATTCTAGTTATTAAAACAGGGGTTTATAAATTCTAAGCTCTACAGCAGGGCTTCCAAAAGTTTTTTTATAAGGCCCCCTTAAAAGAAAAAAAAAACCAAGGTCTCTTTAACAAGATGTTTAAAAAAACTTTATATAAATACGTCTAAAACCTTTTTTTTTTTTGCTTTGAATAACTAATGTAAGTTTAATATTATAGCCCTGTACTCACCTCTCCTTTAAAACTTATAGCCCAATAGGCATCTTAAATATTCCAATAGTATCTAGAAGTTTCAAAACTACCTTAATTACACTCGGCACCTGTTTTTATTTCATCAACAACTTAAAAATATCTAGTGTAAGTTTCAAATTATGGCCTCATGATCTACTGTGGCCCCTTTGTGCATGTTTATAACTTTGAAAAACTCTGTTCTACACAAAAAGTATAAATGTGACCTTTTTAAATCAACCTTCAATGTACTTTTATTTGAACACCAATATCAAAATAATTTTCACAAACAAGATTTTAACTTTTACTAGTTTTCAAAAAGAAAAACAATGTGTTAGCTTATCAAAATATATAGTAACTATACACTTGAAGCATTGCTTTTTTACTTTGTATCTACTTGATTTTTTTCTATTATTTTCATTATAAGTGATAAAAAAAGGACTAAATACCTTAACTTATTTTCGAAAATCAGTTTGTTTATTTTTAAACATTGTTAATCTATTTTAAGTATAAACTTTTAAAATATTTATTTTGGTTTAACCTAGTTTAATATCAAAACTTTGAATATAAATGTTATACACAACATTCTTAAAACTATTTATGTTCTAAAATCTTTTTTTTTTAAACCTAAACTAAAGCTTAGCTTATTATGGTTAAACACATTTTATATTAAATGTGTTATAAAAAACTGTGTGTATCGTTATAAAAAAGTCTACATCCAAAAATAAAATTCCTTAAATAAAACTAACTCAAAGTTAATAGAAGAAATCAATTAGTTTTTCATTTACTTAGCTTTGTAATCAAGGCAAAAATACTTAGAAACAATAATACTTTTATAGTTTGTTTTATTAAATATTTCTTAAGTGTGTGATACAAAACTATTTCAATGCTTTGCAAAAGTTCTTTGTTTTAGGTTTTTTGTTTAGTGTAATTCAATACATATTAGAACAAAACTTGCAAAATTTTAATGACAAAGAATAATATTTTTTGTATGTTTTTTCGCAAAATATTTTTTCCTAATTTACTTAGATAACGTTTAGAAGTAAAAGTTATATTTGTTTTCTTTGATTAGTATAACGCTTTAAGTTTACACAACAACTAAGCATTTTTTAATGTTGCTTAAAATCAGTAAATTTTGATGTAAATAAGAATATAATGATTTTTTTTAAGTAAAGTTTAACAATATATTACGGCTGTTAAGTATCTGTATTCAAATAATTATATTTCTAGCTTTCTTCACATTTTGTATTTCTTTTGTTAGTATGTTTAAATTTGTGAATACTGCAAGAATGCATATTTTATACTTAATACTCATTTACTTGTGCAAAATGTAAACACTTTTTTCAATTTGTTAATTTGATATAGTACATATTGATAGTTTTTGGCTTTAAAAAATTAAGTATTTTCCATTTAGAATGTAACTACTGTTGTAACTAACTGAAACTAGTTTTTGAATAGCGAATACTTATTAAAATGAAATAACCACCTATTGTTTGAAAGTTTGTGTAAAACAGTTTCTTTTTCCAAAATCCAACCAATGAAGACATGCTAGCAAATTTTTGGTATAACTACAGTGGTGAGTATGTTTATGCTATTTAAAATATCAATTGCAATTTTGAGTTTAATTCTTATATATTAAATAGTACCATACTATAAGACAAACCATGTGTATATTTTGAAGATTGAGAAATCAGTAAAATAAATTTTACCTGGTATATACAAAAGCTAACAGTTTTAGTTTCATTAACGTATAATTTAATCATAGCAGTAAATAACTTATTTATCTAATTATTTACAAGTTTTTGTAGAAAGTTTTAACCTAATACACAAACTCAAACTACTTCCTTTGTCTGAAAGTTTGGCACCCATGCAAAAATTTAAACATTAACCACAATATTATTAAGGTACTGCACCAGTAGAGAATTTGCCTCATTAACTATTGTCAAAGATGGTCTACTGAAGCCTAGTGTAAAGGGCACAAAAGAATCTAATCCTGTATCAAGTATGTTTACAATTAAATGTACAGTGCATATAATTATTATTGAATTATGCAAGCATGTCTTCTGCTGTGTTTTATGTTGATAAGAATATTCTTTTTTAGTTCAATGCAAATTATATTTGAATTTTTGAGATCTATCATAGTTTATTAAGGATTATGTTATACATATAAATTTGTAAGTAAACAACAAAACAAGTTTTCCAAATAAAAAAGCGCATAGATGAAAAGTTTTAAGCCATAGGTGACTTATGACTCCTAAAATTAAGTTAATTAAAATATAAATTGCAATTTTGAGTTTAACTCTTATATATTAAATAGAACAATCCTATAAGACAAACCATGTTTATATTTTAAAGATTGAGAAATCAGTAAAATAAATTTTACCTGGTATATACAAAAGCTAACAGTTTTAGTTTCATTAGCGTATAATTTAATCATAGCAGTAAATAACTTATTTATCTCACTATTTACAAGTTTTTGTAGAAAGTTTTAACCTAATACACAAACTCAAACTACTTCCTTTGTCTGAAAGTTTGGCACCCATGCAAAAATTTAAACATTAACCACAATATTATTAAGGTACTGCACCAGTAGAGAATTTGCCTCATTAACTATTGTCAAAGATGGTCTACTGAAGCCTAGTGAAAAGGGCACAAAAGAATCCAATCCTGTATCAAGTATGTTTACAATTAAATATACAGTGCATATAATTATTATTGAATTATGCAAGCATGTCTTCTGCTGTGTTTTATGTTGATAAGAATATTCTTTTTTAGTTCAATGCAAGTTATATTTGAAGTTTTTGAGATCTATCATAGTTTATTAAGAATTATGTTATACATATAAATTATTTATATATACATTATAATTTAAACATTATATTATACACATTATAAATTTGAAAGTAAACAACAAAACAAGTTTTCCTAATAAGAAAGTGCATAGATAAAAAGTTTAAAGCCATAGGTGACTTATGACTCCTACAATTAAGTTTATGATTCAAATATCTATAAACTTAGAAGTAGTTAAGATCTCAGATAAACAGATGAGCATATAAATTTATAAGCACCCACCCTAACACTCTCAGTTTTTTACATTATAAAGTCATATATCTCAATATATAAAGTTAAATTATTTCAAAGCAACATTTGTTCTTTAAACATATTATCTTCTTATAAGAGTAATATTGTTTATAATTAAGACAAGAAATACATTTCAATTTAGCTAAATGTATATAAAATATTTTGTATCATTATATTTATATTTTAGAAATCTCAGTCCAGTTTTTTTTCAGACCTTGATACAAATTAAGTTAGTCCATTTATAAAATTTTCATATTTTATCAACCTGTTTTGTTTCAAAAGTTGGGTTTTATTGATTTGAAAAGTGGGTGCATGACTATTCAAACTCAGACAATTCCAATTCATAAAAGAAATTTGAAAGTGCCACCATTAAAAAATTAATGTTAATTTGACAAATGAAAAAAATATATGAAGGTCCTATAAATGTCTACAAGCCATTTTTTTTCTTTTTGCAAAACATTAAATAATTTTTGAGATATGGCTTAAATAAAGTAAAAAGTATAAATACTTATAGTTGTTTTAAAATATCTATAAAAATGTTTAAGATTTTGCAAAAAATAAAAATTGTCTTGTAGATTTTGTTAAGATCTACATATATATATTTTATTTTTTTCAAATTATTTTTTTGAGATATATTCATTTAAACATTTTTTAAGAATTTTATTTGTCAGATTTTGAGTTGTCCGAATTTGAATTGTCATGTAACTTGAAAAGTCTATTTCAATTATTTAAAAAGTTTTTATATGAATTGAAAAAAAGGATGACTTAGGACTGCCCAAAGTCACTCAAGGATAGTTTTTGTTTAAAAAGTGGAAACCTTGTTTTGTACTAAGATTTTTAACGCAAACTATCTTGTTTGTATTTGAAATAAGTGAAATATATTTTTTTGAATTGTTAATTTGTGTATACTTTACTTTAATTGTTAGATATTCACACACATGACTATTTTAATAAAAGCTCAAACTCAAGTAGTGTATACTGTTTTTTTTTTGTTGTAAGATTACTTTTTTAAGATATAAGAATTTTATAGGTGTAATTAGTAATATTTTAGTATATTATTATGTTGTGATTATAAGTATTTAGAGTTATAAATAGTAGTAAGTTTTTTGTTAGTTAAAGGTGGCCAAAATGTATGTGATTTTTGAATAGTGTGTTTTTATATCAAGTAGTTTAAATTAAGTAATCATAGTATTTCAAAATTTAGTTATTTAAAAGCATTGAAACTTTGCAAAGTGTTTTCTACTGTTTCAATTTACAAAGTTTGTAACCCTAAAATAAAAATATGTTCACTGCAAACTAGTATTGTCATTTAAACTTCTATAATTTTATCATCTACAACAAATAACTAACCTTTTATCAACTTGACATTTTAAGTAAAATGTTGTACAGTTCAGTTTATTAAGACATTTGAACAATAACCTCAAACTTTTTTTTAACAGTATTTGTCATTTTAACTATCTGCACTAAGTTTTTTTTCACAAAACGGTTGTACATTGTACATAGATTTTATATTTATTTTAAAGAATGAATAGAGTTTTATGTTGCTAGTGTATTAATAACAAAACCATAATAAAGCACTGATAAATGTGATGGAATATGCTTAATGTTTAACATTGTGGCCACGGAATTTTATATACTCTATATATCTATTATGTTAAAATAAACTAATTTACTAAATTTTTAATACAAATTAAGAACTATATTATTTATAACTTTGAATTTTTTCAGAATCTTTTCTATGTCCTAAAGTTTCGTCATTCACCGGAGTATGCAAAATCACTGAAGTGGAAAAACTTGACTCAACCAAAACTCAACCAAATCTCATAAATGATGTGATACACTGAAGTAAGTAGTCAAAAGTTAAACTTGTAGCTAGTTTTTTATTAACCAAATGGCCTTATTATTTTAGTAATTTGTCATTTTGTAATTTTATAATTGAAATACCAAACTCTTACTTATGTTTTATAGTGAATAAAAACACAAAATGATATACATGTAATTGTTTGTAAGTATTGTTTCAAATTTATAATTGTCAAAGTTTTCAGCTAGTAGACTTTTTAGTATTACATAAAAACAAATAAAAACGTTCTGTATATTTACATAATTAAAGTTTATCCAAAATCTGTTTTGTATAAAAACCTAATGGAACTGAAATTTTCATTAATAAATCTAAAATGTCATTTGGTTTCTTTGTATATTTTAATATTTAAATATTTCATAGTTTTTAAAATTAACTCTTTGTTAGTTATACACATTATTTCAAGTAAACAGAAACATTCTGTATCATTACAATTACAAATGACAAATTTAAAAATAATGTAAAAACTCATTTGTTAAACTCATAGTAAAAACATAATGAAACTGAAATTTTGTTAATAAATCCAAAGTGCTTGGTGTTTTTTTTATAATTAAATAGTGTACCGATTTATTAATCGACTACTTATTTTAAGCATAAGATTAAAAATGTGTTTATTGATTTAATCTAAGTAAAGTAAAATGTTTATCTTTGATGTGTATCATAGCAAATTTAGAAATTATCAAAATTAAACACGTTTAACTCAGTAGACCAACAAATAGTGCAGTATTTTCTCATATTAAACAATGAAAATTTTGTCAAATTTGTTATAGTATTTTAAATTGTTTTAATGTAATTAAATTTGGTAATAAAAGAAGTAGGTTATTAGCAGTTGAGACAACTATGACTAAAAAATAAAACCAAAATTCAATTATCAACTAGATTGTGATGAAGAATCTAAAATAATCCTCAAAGCTTTTAAATAGTCGATTTTCGTTCTAATTATCTTATTTATTTTTATAATTAGTTAATTTTATATATTTGTTTTGATTGCTTTTTTAAATTTACTCGAATTTTGTTTGATTTATTAATTTTGTGAGTATTTATTATGTTTTGAAAAGAAAATGATTTAGTTTAGATTTGTAAGCATTGCTCATACAAACTTTTTAAAATTAAAAAATGTTGTTAATTTTAATAAAATGGTAATTTAAATCATTCAAACGTCTTTATTTACACGCTGTATGAATTTTTAAAGTTTAAAGATAAACTGACCTGTTACTAAGTCAATTAAAAAGCTGGTGTCAATTTTCAATAAAATATAGGAATTGTAGCTATCATTATAAACTTGTATATTTTTCTGCCTTTTTTATACTATGTTTTATTTAACAAATCTACATTTGAGTTAGTTTTTAGAGATTAAAGTATAGTACTGGTAAAATTGAGGTTAGTTTAGTACTTGCAAATTCATCAAAAAGTTTGAGCTGTGTAAGCTGTTTTGTTTCACAAAATTATTAATTATTTCCTTGGGTTTTTAGCTAAGTTACATGATTTTACTTAAACTTCGAATACGTGTAGTTATTAAATTTTTTTCATAAATTAGTTTTTCAGTTTAGAAAGCACCAATAATTGTTCCTGTATATTAATTATATATTGTTCTTACAGGTCTTTCCGGTGTTCTTCAAAAACCTTATGTCAGACGTGTGCTAAGGATGGAAGGAATGCAATCTTCAATGTTGTATATTTTTTTGCATTAAATAAATTGTGTTCTGATATTAAGTGTTTTGTATGTAAAATAAGATTACAGAGTTCCTTAAGGCCACAAACATTCAAAAGGCAATTTGAATTTTTTAATCAATTTTAAACCTCCACATATTTGTGCACTGAATCAGTCTGATAAGAAATAGTCCTTCACTAAAATTGTTATAAAACGTTAAATATGTATTACATACGAGTTGACCAAAACCTTTAATAAGCTGTAAGCTGAATACGGTTACGAAAGTGGTATATGGCCTTTAAACACTTTATAGATTCTTTTGTACAAGCTACATTCTATTAAACGTGGTAATTGATATGTACGGATTGTGTTTTTCCTGGTAGTCTTGCAGTTATTAATATCATTACTCAAGGGTAGCTTTTACGAACCCAGTTTAGGTCCTAACAAATATTTATTTTGTTTGTCAACGATGTTTAAACTAAAATTATTTTGTTGTAAAAACGTCCTAGTACATATTTTAAAAGCACCTGCATTTGAAATTTTGATACTCAAAAGAACAATTATTGAACAATAAAAAAGCGCCCACAATGTTTGGTCTATAGGACCGGTGCACGAAAAAACCTTCCAATTATCGAGTCGCGCACCACTTGGATACCATTTAACGCCTTGTCTAGGACATTCTGTTTTGTATTCGTGTTGTTTATAAACTATAACCCTGTTATAATCTGAAAAAGTGTTACTATTTGTTTAAGGGTCTTAGGTCAAACAACACTGTAGCTCTGATGTGAAAACATACCAAAACTTAATTACGAACTTTTCAGAACACAACTTTAATTATTTTTAAAATCTATTGAACCTGTAAAGTTTCAATAGATTGCAATATTTACTAGTTACTTAAGTTAGCAAACTATAAAGGTGAGGATTTTCCTATAATGGGTTTCTCACGGGCCTTTAGTTATCACTGAAAGGTCTTTTGACAAACCTAACTCGTGGTAAAATAAACACTTTCAAAGCACGAGTTATTGGCTATTGTAATTAAGTTCAAAATCGTTATTTAAAGAAGTAACTTTTTAGCTGGAAAGCTTATGGTCTCAGGACAGCCGACCCCTGCCTTGACACAAACATTAATGTGCTAATCTACTAGTCAAACGTTTAGTATTGTAATAATTAATAACTTGTGGAAAATTAAGAGCTAATAACTTCATATAATCAAAACTGGTTTTAAATGAATTAAACTCAAATAACACATTTTATGGCAACTTTGCTGGAAATTTTTTTCACCAAGCCTGGTTGTAGTTCGTACATTTTGACTTTCGTCAATGCAGTATAATACCAAAATAAGTTTGAGGGTATATAATATAATTTCAAAGTAAGAAACTTGCTGAAAACGTTTTATAAACGCGGTAAAAATAACCTATCTATTATTTAGCTTGAAGCTGAAAATTGGAGCTAATACTTAGTTTTAGTTCAAACAAGTAAAATAATCTATTAACTTTTATTTCTTCGTTCTGAACCTGTTATGTAGAAGTTAACTGGATATTATATATCTTTTGAAAAGCTTAAACGCAACTTTTTTGGTACTTGATAGATTTAAAACTGCAAAACATAAATTTTTGATAAAAAAATTATAGTATACCAACGTTATCGGAAACCGAACTTTTATGTCATTTAAATTAATCAGAATTTGTTTTACTTTCTTACTTTAAACTTAATGCGAGCTTTTAGATATTTTAAAATAAATTGAAACTTTTAATACGTATACTTTTTTATGTACACAAAAAAATTACAAAAATAGTTTCTTGTATAATGATAGTTAGGGTTTAAAGATAATATTTGTTGTATACGTTTTTAGTTTTTATTTAAATTTTTATGTACTTTATAGTTAAACTTTTAGAATATTTATGTTAAGTTTAACAACTCCGAGTATATCATAAAACACTTAATTAACTTTCTCTTTTTAATATTGTCAACACTGACATATTTATGAGTATTCAGTTGTTAAACTTTATTATAGATTACATAACACAATCATTTAATGCAAATTATGCACACAATTTGTTCTACTTACAAGCTGTCTAACACAAATATGATTGTTGAAGCTACTAAATTAGTTAAAACTAAGTTCAGCTTGTATTTTTATTATCAAAACTTATTTTAACTAACTAAAGCTAACATTTAAATTTACGATAAAATAATTTTTAGCTTCTTGCTTATGACAAGTTGAACACAAAATGATTTGTTAAGTGCAGTTTATTTACTATTTATTTTAAAATATCGCGGCCAATTTTAAAATCTAAGTATATAGTTTAAAGTAAAACATACTCTACTTTAAACATTTGTTATTTAAATATATTTTATACATAACTTTATACAGTTATCTTTTCATAAAGTACTTATAATTTGCACATAACAAACACGGCTTACTTTTTTCAAATAAACACACCAGACATGAATAATACATTCTATAATGAAAAATACTGATACTGTTTACAAAATAGATTCTACATGAGTAAAATATAGAGTATTATAGCCTTTTATAAGTAATAGGCAATTTTTCTTAAAATATAGCGGAATAAAGAAAAAAAAAATCGCGGGCTACATTTACTTAAAATAACTGTATTATTAATGAGATTCATATAATTTCAAACATTCTTTATTGCACGAAAAGATACAAAAGCTAGCATTGAACCTTAGAGAAATTGTTCACGTTAAGAAAATTATTGAAACTTTGATTTTACTTTTGCTTTACTATGGTACCGTTAATCTTTAGTTTATTTAAAATAAACGTACGAAACTCCGAGCTCTTAAAAACTCTAAATTCTAAAAAAAGAGTAAATTTTACGGGCGGTCAGCTTTCCACTTGAGCGTCCATTATGAGCCGGACAGTTTCGCGTGCCGGACTTGTAAAAATAAAGAAATTGGTATACCGAGTTATTTTGAAGGAATGAATTAAATCAAGTAAACATGTACTATAATTCAAAACAAGCGTTGGTAGCCTTGTATAAGTCGTTGGCAAGTATTTCTTATAATATTTGCCCGCGTGCCGTACTTTCTAGAAGAGCGTTCCGCGGGTCCTAGTTAAAGTATAAGCAATTTGCTGATTCGTAGATTAAGAGTATAATTCTAAATAATTGTTAAAAACGATCTCTGTATTGTTTACACAAGTCAGCATATCGGGCTAGACATTTGGTTGTACAATGTCTAGCAGTTAAAACAAGTTTAAAATCAGTTAGGTCTTTCTTCTTTTCTTTGGTTATTAAAACTGGTATTAAATGATCAAAGTAATTTGAATACTTGACCGTCTATACGTCGAGTTCATTTTGGACAGGAATTTTACTTATATTGTATTTTATAAAAGTAAATCAGCACATTTGAAAATGAGTTGATTTATTTCGTCTACATTTATGTTTAATAAAATTGTAAACTTATTTACACTCGCAATGTCTATTAAGACTAATGCGAAGTAGAATATAGTTACGTCTACTAAACATTTTTATGGATGTCTATTGGCTACCACTCAACTAGCAATTATCTAATTAGTTTTCAAAGATATTTCTATGTACATGCACACAAAACAGTACTTTTTAAATTTATTGACAAGGGTATAAGTTGAGTTTTAAAATCTACTTTTCAAAGTGTGATTGTGTCTTTGAATAAACCACATTATACTTTTGTTGATTTATCACAAGCGCCTTTAAATTTTTGTTCCGTCAAAATTTATTTTTGAATTTGGAAGCATATAAAGATACAACTATAATTAATTTGTTAAAATGTATTAATGAGCTTTAAAACCCGTTTTTAATTTTTTTTGGTTGTAAAATAACTTGAATCGCATAGCTTTGTGTAAAAACTTATAAATGCTAAAAATGAAATACCTAAGCTGCTATAGTTTCAGACTACTGATAACAACTTAATACATTTTGCTACAAAAATTTGTTTAAATAATGATTTTTATGATGTTTTAATGGTATTATGAAAAACGCTTACAAAGGTAGTCTTGATACGGTCTAAGCATTTAAGTTTATAGATTTTAAGGACTCGGCAAATTAAACCTGTACTAACTTGTTTGAAGTCTTCATTTTATTAGCTGTGAATATGGTCCATGTTTCGTAACTAAAGATGAATAATTAATAATTACCATTTCAACTTTTTTTTATACAAGTCAAAGAAAGTACAGTTTAATTTAATTTCGCGGTTTAATTAAAAGCTTTCAAAAGCAATTGTTTTTGTTATAAACAAATATACATATACCAACATCTTTTTAAAGTCCTGAACATTTGCAACAGTACGTAAAAAATTTGAAATTGTTTATATACAAGCTAAAAAAAAATTGGCAGTTGAAACTATACTAAAACTGGCTAAACTAATGAGGATATAAAAATATTGCCTGCTTTCAAAGCCATAAAATTTTTCCTAATGTACTGAAATCACAGTAATTCTAACAGATGCAATCGACAGTATATACAACATAATATATGCCTTAAAGTATAAGTTACGTAACTGTTTGCACAACATCATTTAAACGTGTAGGCAACACAAACACTATAAATGAATGAAACATAACTTCTTCAGGAAATAACTGGATATAATTAAAATTAATCTTGGTTGAGTTGCGAAGTTGATTTTTCTTTTAAATTCACTCATACCTACAAACGACAATACTATTCAATTAACTGAGCCATACTTGTTAAAGTTTGAGTTTTTAATGTGTATGTTAATTTACGCTTGATACTTATACTATATATAATACTTTATACTTTCTAAAAGCTATGATTTGCGCTTCATTGAAATTGTAAACAAAATAACTAAAATCGATAATGTATTGTTTTGTTAAAATGAACCATTAAGTTATGTATATCGTTATTTCAGTTTCAGTACAAGTCTTTTAAAACATTTAGAGTAATCTATCATTTTTTTAAAGTTTAAACTTACATGCTTAACTATTTAATAATGCAAAATTATCTACGATTTCGTCTTACAGTGAATAAAATTTGATTGTTACCTGCAAAAACGTAGTTTTAAACTAAATACCTTGTAGTAGATATTAACTGCCTTTTTTACAACGTAAACTTATACGGTTCAACTAAGTTTAAAACAGTTGTTCATTAATATCTATATGTTTTTTGAAATATCAAAATATTACATAGCACCGTAAGTTAAAAGGTACCGTTATTAGCTAAACTAACTTATTGAACAATATTTCATATCTGTTATAAGACTTGAAACATAAAACTTTCTTTAAATGTTGTTTTTTTATGAAACTAAAAGTTTCAAAATTTTTGGAGAATTTCAGTTTGTACTAAGACAGACAACTTATTTTAAGATATCATTTACTTAAAGAACGAACATAGCAGTATCTTACTATACAATCGATCTTACTATAGTTTTCTCAGGCTTAGAGAAAAAACTTATTAATAACTTTATTTAAGTTAAGCAGACAAAACCAACTTGCATTTTACAAAAGTTTAGCGTAAATTTTACTCGATTATGAAATTTAAAAGTGTTTTCAAAATTTATAATGAAAGCATTTTATAAACTAATTTGTGATTTGAATTTTAAGGATTTTTGTATGAGTAAAATTAAGAATATGAAAAATGTTTTTTTTGTAAAACACTAATAAATAACGCTTTTTTAGACCTAATATTAAATAGTAATGCAGTAACTAATTTAAACTGTCAGTATGTTTGAAATTAAATAAAAACATTTTTTAACAAGTTTTACATGAAAAGTTCCAAAATTTAGTTTATGAACCTTATGAGATTACACACTTTGTTTCTCAAAAAGGTTTCATCGTATATTTATTCTATTAATTGATGTGCTTTACTTTTGCTTTGTCCGGTGTATTAAGTAAAATATGTTTAAAGGCGATTATTCAATAGAAACATACAAAAATTTTGATTTTTAAACCTCTAATTATAAACAAAAAAAAGTATTTAAGTACGAACAAAGACTGAAGAAAATTTTTATCCGCTAGGTGGCGCCACAGAGTCACCATTTGACCTTTGACCCTGCACGAAATTAGATTTAGATGAAAAAGAATTAAATTTATTTACATATATTTTTCACCGCACGATGTCGCTGTTCCATACCTCCACGTCCGTCTACTACAACCTAAAAGCCTAGCCTCGCTTAATACTGAGCGAAATTTTTTTTTTATTAAAAATTTCCTCTTACGTAATATGCCTTTTCAAATGCATATTTCACTTTTTTCCATTTTCACATTATTTTGTTGCTATGCAAACTACAGTAAAAAATATATTCAATCAAATAATAGTGTAACATTTTCAATTACTTTACTATGTGTACAGTTTTATATTTAGTTAATGCACTCACATTTCAAAGTCTCAACACTTTTACCTTTAGTTGACACAATTATTTTTTGTAATAATCAAAACTTTCTGCAAATTTCAATTTAATAGCTAAAAAAATCAAGGAGTTTAACAAAAGGGTTAATCATACCAATTCGATCATCAGACCACAAGCTTTGGTAGGCTCAGACTATACATTTTTCTATATAAATTTTTTATAATTTTTTTTTACAAAAGTTACAAAGAATACAAACAAAAATATGTTTTTACAAGTTGTTTAAAATTTATCAAAGATTACTCTGAAGAGTTTTAAATCAATTGCTCAAAACTGCATGTTTTTTTGTGAAATAGTCTATTTTTGCCCTTTTAGTTAGCGCCTCCCATATAGAACCATTGAAGGCTCTAACTTTGATAGATTATTTCTCAAAAGTTATTTTGAAATTAGAAAAAAAATTAACATTATTTTAAACAGTTCATTTTTTTAGCTTGAAAGCCAACTTGGGTGGCAGTGATAATAATAATGATGAAACTGAAGAAGAACCAAAAAGGTTCTATTCTAACAATCTTTTATATAAAATTAAACTAAAAAAATTTACATATTGAAGAAGTTCAATCAAACTGTTCAATTACTTTTGACCTGTCGTAATTTTTCAATATTCGATCAAATATCTAATTATAATTAAACTTCATTTCATTGTCAAAATTTTCTTCATACAGTCTAGAACATATAACAACATGCCGTATAATCAAAATGTAACACTGGTTCTCTTTTTCTATCACTGTTTAACCTAACCATTACCCTCGGTCGATAGCTATTTTATTAGTTTTTATTTTATTAACACATTTTTCTTGATTTTTTTTGGTAATAAAATATAATAGTTTTTTCTTATTTTTACAAACTTTTGAATTTGAATTGTTTTTAAATTCAAAATAATATTTAATAATATTTAAATAAGCTATTAAACTCTTTTTTAATTCCAAATTTTAAGATAGAACTAACTTTGTACAAAATTTAAAACGAAATTTTTAGTTGCTTCAAATGAATACAGGTATGTATTCATTTGATTATAAAAAAACAATATGTTTATACGACCGTTTCGTATATATGATATGTAACCTCATATACTCCTCAGTAAGCTAATATTACACAGAAAGTTAGAATTTGAAATTTTTATAGTTATTATGACGTAGTACACAGGTCTGTATATATTTATAATATTAAGAGAAAACTTTTATAATTTGCCTTTTTAAAATTAGATTGTAGAACAAATTTTGATGCTAAGAGTATTAAGAAAAGAAAAAACGTACAAGTAAATAATAAATACCAAATGTCAACTTAAGGTGATTTCGTTAAAAAGATATTAAAAGTTGTTCACAATATGTCTTAACCTTAAATAGTTTAATCTTTACATATAAGCATTGTTTTATATCCTTTATAATATGTTACAAATCTAAATCAAAGAGGTATTATTAACTTTATAACAAATTTAAAAGGAATAATTATCGACTAAATATATGTTACAAAGAAACAACTTTTATCCTAATTCTAGTTATAACTGAAATGAACATTTAATAAAGTTAACAATAAAAAATTAATTTTTAACATTCACCAAGTTTTGTAAGAAGTGATTAAGCAAAACTACGATTTTCGACAAACTTAAATAAAAACTAAATATCACTCATAAAGAAAGCTTAAACTTGAAAACTTAGAATTTGTTTTTATCCAATCACTGAATATTTTTTTATTACGCTTGGGTAATTTCATATTTCTTGTTTGATGTCTTCACCTGAAGAAATTTGAATGTTTCAGACGCAAATTTTTTTTTATGTAGTTATTGTTATAGCTCTTGTAAATTACTTTAACAAACTTAAAACAGTAAACCAAAAGTTTATATTCATAAAACGAAAAACTGACAATTTTAAATGATCATAAAAACAAAAGCTAAACCTAGTTTGGCCATTCAAATGCTACTTTTAGTAAAACTTTTTAGACAAACTATTGACTTCAACATACTTGTTTCTTCGTAACAATCAATCATTGGAAAGTTCTTCTTCTTGGGTCGCCACAAAACCATGTGACCACCAGTATGAAGCTGAAAATGATTTTCCAAAGGGCTTTTTCCAGCCAAATGAATTTCCATGAGTTCAAGCATTCAGCATATTTGATGTTCCTGCGGTGGAACCGTTTGCAATAAAGTGAGTTGTTTTGAGTTAAAACGGTTTTTGTAAAACATGCTTTAACTGAGCAATTAGAAATTAACAGTAATAACTTGAATAAATTAACGTGACTTTTTATTAAAGATTAAATTCAAGGTTATAAATCTTGGTAACATCATAAACTATAATCTCAAAAACAAAATAAGTAAAATAAAAATATAAAAACTAAGTTAGGAACATATATATATATATACACAATGCATTACTAATTAAATCTGGGTTTTATTAGAAATTTTAAATGAAACAAAACCGAAAATCAAAACTAGATAATAAACAGCATTAAAAAATTAAAAAATAGTAAAAAGCAAATTTTTTTTTTGCTTATCATTTGATTTAGAGCTTGTAACTCAAAAACAGCAAACTTTTATGTTTATTATAACATTAAAGCCTACTGAGAAAACAAATAACTCCTAAAAAACAAAACTCTATTTTTCAAACTAACTCTTTGTACAAAATGAGCGCAAATCTCGCAACACTCGACACTCCAATCGCGCTTAACAAGACCGTGTACCGTTTCAACTCGGTGACATTTCTCCTCAACTCAAGTGTCTGCATGGTGCTCAGTAACGACAAAATTATCAAATAATATATTACTGAGTCAATTACAGCTATAGGGAGAAGCGTCCATAAAAATATCTGTTAAATTTTAAAACAGTAATAGTTTTTAGTTTTCTTGCCCTAAGCCAATAGAAGCACATTTTTACAAAGACTTTGAAAAGTAGAGAAAAAGATGCTTTTTTATTTGCAGAAGGCTTTTAACTTTTTATAGTTTGTTTATTTAATTTATTTAAATATTAGGGTTTCCAAATGTTTAAGGCAAACTTTATCCAGCATTTCAAATTTTTTTTAGGTATTTAAATTGCACGTTTATGGCCTATTTTTCGTTTCAAATTAAGTTTAGGGTAAAACAAATGTATTAACTAGTATACCGTACTTAATAAGATATCTTAAAACGTCATTACTTATGTTTTTTTAATTAAAAAAATGATTAATGAATTGTTTTTTTTATTAAAAAAATGATTAATGAAGACAAAAAAACTATAAATATCAGTTTCTAAAAAGTTTTAGACACTTTGATTAATAAAATCTGGTTTTTATTGTTTTAAATAATCTACTATATTGAATACAATTTTTATACCGTTTTAGGAACATTTTTTGAAAATTGTTTTCACTACCCAAAACACAAAAAAAATACTTTTACTTATCTTCTTAACTTCTAAGAGAGCCAATGTTTTGAACTTCTCGTTTTTTATGTTTGTATCTTATGTCATGTTACTTAGTTGATAATTAATGGTCGTGAAACTATTTCATTAATCATATAAAATCAACACTCAAAGTTATTTTTTTAAGTTTTTTTTCACCTGCCTGACATTGAATATAAGCGAAAATTCTTAAAATATTGAAATATTCATATTCTACTAAATAAAATTTACACTTTAAATTTTCAAAACTTAAAAAAAAAGTTCGTACCTGACACGGTTCTTCAATTCAACGGTGAGTTGCAACGTCATTTTTGGATTCATGAACCACTTCAAACCATTCGGATACACCTTTGTCTCACCTTTATGCCACACCATCACGTGGTAGAAAGCTTCCGTGGCAACCGTTGCCACCTGGTTATCTTCCATGGCAACAGTTTCTGCATGGTTAACTTCCAAGGTAACAGCTGCTTCCTGGTTACTCGTGTTCTGTTGATATGAAATAAAAATAAAACATAGCTGCAGCTGCAAGTGACTTGGGTTTAGTAAATTTTCGTGTATAAAAAAATTGCTTCTCATTGAACTTCTGGATTTTTTAAATAATAAAAAAACATGTTTCTATTTCAAAATAATGTTCGGATGTTTAATACTATGTTTTTTTATATTTAAACAATTTCAATATTAAAGCTTAAAAGATTAAACTATATTGACATTTAGGATACTAATTTAACACCTGCCTTTGTTGATTAAACTACTTAAGTTAGTGATTATTTTAATCTTTAAAATAATCAGAAAAACATGATGAAAATGTCATTTGAAGGTTTCAAATACCTCAACTTTACTTAACTTGGTTTAAGGTTAAAAAGTAATAGTTTAAATTAATCAATTGCGACTTAAACTTTTTTTACTATATAGTTGCACATCAAGTATTTCATAAACTTTTTTTATTTTTTATATAGTAAAACTTACTATTTTTCAAAAAAAAAATAATTTAAGGAACTTGGATATATATATCTAAAATGAAGACTTAGTACAATTCAACGTCATCATTTTAATAAAGGGATTATACAACAGATAAAAATTAATTATTTTAAATAATTTCCACTAAAAGAGCTATTAACTAAATTTTTTATTAAAACAAAGCTTTCGTACCTTTTCCATCTTTGCTTCCTCATCTGTCAGGAAATAGAGCCAGCTAGCTTTCTTCAAGCGAGAACCTTGTTGTGTCTTGTACCATTTCTCCTTCTGAGTGTGAAGTAATTTCTCTTTATCACCGCAGCTCACAACAATAGGATCAGCTTGCTTATTTCTATAAAATAACTCATCAAAAAATGAAACTGATAAAAAATATTAATACGCTGCCTACTAAAAACAAAATTAATAATACGTATCTTTTATGTGGGTTTGAGAGGGCAAAAAAAAAAAAATAAGGTTTTTTTGCATACTTTTAAACTTAATAGTTTGAAAAAATTTAATTACTTCAAAAAAAATATTTTTTATTTTTATCAGTTGTATTCCATACTTTTTTTAGCAATTTACTTGATTTTCCTTACAAGTAGAGTATACAATTTTACAGTTTCAACTTAATTTTTTGGTTAAAAAGTAAATAGAATAATTTTGAAAGTTCAAGAAAGTTTAAAACAAAAATTATATAGTTTATAAAAGCCTAAATTTTTGTTGTTCAATTTCTTAAAAATCACGTTTATTTTTTATTTTTAAACGAACAATTTTTAAGAAGTTAAATGAATGGAAACTTTCTAAGTTTAATTTTTAAATGAATATTCATTTTATATTACAGAATTGCTTATATTTTTTATAAACTTTTAGTTTTTAAAAGACAGATTTTTTTTTTATTTCAATATATAAATAAACTTTTGTGAAAGAAACTGTACAAGTTGTATAACTAAATTAAAAAGATACTATATACTTTAATATTTTTTCAATGAAAAAACTTAAATTATAACTTTTGTGATAGATATTCGGTACCTATTAAAAATTTCGTTACTTGATGTAAAATACTTAAAAGTTACACTTTATTCTAGTGTTATCTTAGGTTTTAATTGTTTAAATTTTAAGATCCAAGGTTTTTCTAGGACTCAAGGTCTTTTGGTAAACCTGTTATAAAAAAAAAGCTACTAATGACAAAACTTATTTTCCCCTTGAATATACATGAGAATGTTCACATACACGATGATTAAAGTATTAGCACACTGTGTGCACAACTCTAACAAGTTTTACTTTTCATGCAAACAATACTACAAACTGTAGGTATTTGTGTATTTCACAAAAAGTATTTTCAGTGCAGTTATCATTTTGAATTTTTTTTTCATCTATTTGTATCTGATAAGCAGCCCTGCGGCATATTATAAAAAAATTTAAACAAACAAAATAGTGAAAATATATTTTACCTGTTAACGCAGCTGGATGCATACACGCCTTCCTCTTCCTTGGGTTGGGTGTACCAGGGAAATTTCAAAACAACCCAGTCATAAAAACGATTAGGCATGCACTTCAGACCCTAAAACAAATCATACTTTAATCTAAAATGTTAATAATTCTGTTAGGTTTTAAACTTAACACATTCTAGTTATTAAAACAGGGGTTTATAAATTCTAAGCTCTACACCAGGGCTTTCAAAAGTTTTTTCATAAGGGCCCCTTAAAAGAAAAAAAAAACCAAGGTCTCTTTAACAAGATTTTTAAAAAAACTTTATATGAATACGTTTAAAACCTTTTATTTTTTGCTTTAAATATATAATGTAAGTTTAATATTATAGCCTTGTACTCACCTCTCCTTTAAAACTTATAGCCCAATAAGCATCTTAAATATTCCAATAGTATCTAGAAGTTTTAAAATTACCTTAATTACACTTGGCACCTGTTTTTATTGCTCTTCATCAACAACTCAAAAATATCTAGTGTAAGTTTTAAATTATGGCCTTGTGATCTACTGTGACCTCTTTGTGCATATTTGTAACTTTGGAAAACTCTGTTCTACACAAAAAGTATAAATGTGACCTTTTTAAATCAACCTTCAATGTACTTTTATTTGAACAGCAATATCAAAATAATTTTCACAAACAAGATTTTAACTTTTTAATGGTTTTCAAAAAAAAAAACAAACAATGTGTTAGCTTATCAAAATATATAGTAACTATACACTTGAAGCATTGCTTTTTTACTTTGTCTCTACTTGATTTTTTTATATTATTTTCATTATACGTGATAAAAAAAGGACTAAATACCTTAATTTATTTTCGAAAAGTAGTTTGTTTATTTTAAACGGTGTGTATCTATTTCAAGTATAAACTTTCAAAATATTCATTTTGGTTTAACTAGTTTAATATTAAAACTTTGAATATAAATGTTATACACTAAATTCTTAAAACTATTTATGTTCTAAAATCTTTTTTTTTTAATCTAAACTCAAGCTTAGCTTATTATGGTTAAACACATTTTACATTAAATGTGTAATATAAAACTGTGTGTATCGTTATAAATAAGTCTACATCCAAAAACAAAACAGTGAAGCTCTTTACTTTTTATTTATAGTTTTTCAGAAAAAAAAAATCAGATAGGAACCTACTGCATACCTGATGCGTATATCAAAAAATTACAAATAAGTTTAAATATAACATAACAAAAAAAAAGTAACTCATAAAGATATTCTTTCTAAATTTCAGATGAATAAAAAATATTATCAATAAATCTTTATTAATGGGTACTTTTTTATATCTTTAGTAATCAAAATTATAGTTAAAAATAAACTGAGAACTATTTTTTCTACGTTTTTTTTTTAATTCCAACATTAAGAGTTTTAAAGTATACAATGATTTTTTTTTAAAGTTGAGTCAACAATCTAAAAATATAAATTTAAGAGATAGACCTTAAGTGAACTTTAAGTTTCTAATAAAATTTACAATGAAAATATTGAAGTCCATTCCTTTTTATCAGAAACTTTTAAAAGTTTATATCTCATAAGAAAATTAGAAATATTTTATAAAACTTAAATTTAAAGTATGTAATTTGATTTTTTATATAAGTTGCTATGTTAAGTATTACAAAATTATTACCTACTACCTCCTTTTTATTTTACTAACAGTTAAGTTGTATACAGTCAACTGTTTATCATATGAAAAATAAAACACACTTAAGGTTCGACCATGTTCTAAATATAATTTATTTAGAGAAAATAAAATAGTATTTCATTAATTACTTGCATAGTCCAGCATACATCCACTTTGGAATCTGCTCTGCAGTTTGTGCTGTTTCTAATTGTGATAAACACCTTGGAACCTTTGTACAACCCAGTTGATATGACCTGATAGTTATTTTGCTCAAAGAAAACATAAAACAAGATAAAACTTAAACTGTGTTTAGAGTTATAAGATATTAATCAAATTAACAATGAAAAGAAAATAAATTTATTAGACCTTTTTATTAGTTTATGTAAATGTTTTTTTATTGTCATTTTTGTTACTTATTGATAATAAAACCTTCATGAAAGGCTTGCATAAATTTAATTGCAGTTTATTATGTTTGTGTAAGTAATTCATAAATTATTGTTATAATTTTTATTATTAATATTTTTTAATTGACACAACACTTAAGATAAATATGATTGTTATACAAAGTGTACTTATGTTTTGAAGTGACTTTAAAGTTTAAGACAAATACATGTTATAATTTTAAGAGAAATAAAGATGTCAACACAACTTAAAGATCTCTTTGTTAAAAAACAGAAGTATAATTCTCACTGTTGAAAACTGATTTCTTATATATATCTAAATATAAAGAGGTAAGTTTCAATAATAAAGGTATATTAGAATTTTTTTTTTGTAACAACCTCAATTTTTCGTTTATATTTTATTTAGTTATTGCTATTTATTTTCTATTTAACAATTAAAAAGTTAACACAGCAAATTGTTATAAATTTAAGTCAATAATTATGAATAAAATAGCCATAAAGTTTATTTTTAAATTTTGAAAGGTACATAACACATGCAGCACTCAAATTTTTTTAAGCTATTTCCATTTAAATGAGTTACAAATTTATAACAGCACAACTAAAGCATATGATACAGTTTATTATATTTTAATGAATAATTAATGATTTTTAAAATATAATATTTTCAACTAACTGGTGATTCAGTTGTTTCAGAGTCAATTTTTAATTCGTACTTTTCTGGTATCGGCCTGTTAAACTGATACACTCCATTGGTGAAATTGGCAAACACCAACATTATTATGAAAAGAATTATGTTCATGTCATTTGTTAAAAAAACTTAAAAATTCAAGATTGAACCACTTCTACAACTTATATAATCAAGTTGTTGAGTGTTACTTATCTTTATACGAATTGTGCTGTACAAATTTGCAATCAAAACTGTTTTATAAGCACTACAGACAATATGTGCAAAAAACTTTTAAACTTTGAAATATATAATTCAATTTCAAATAGTCAAATGATTAACAAATAAAAACTGATTAAAAATTTTACTATTTATAAATTAAAAAGGGTATCTTTAAAAAAACACTAAATCTTTATAACACAATTTCTACTAAATGTTCTATAAAATAAAAGGTTAAAAGCCATTATGCAATTTCTGTAAAAGTAAAATTAATTTTTAAAAGTAATTTATTATTTTTAACACTAATTTTTATAACATTGATAATAATAACAAATATTAAAGGATTAACAATGATTAAATAACAAGTTTTAATAACTAACTTTATTGCTAACAATTAAAAACAATGAAAATTTCTTAAGGTAAAATATAAGTTATAAAAATTAAAAACAATTAAGCTTCTTAGTGTATAAATTTTTCTTTGTAAGTTGTACCACTAGAACTTAAATAAAAACAAATTGTTTTAATTTAATAAAATTAAAGTTTAATTATATCTGAACTCAAACACAATACTTAACTATATAAACTTATTGTTAAACTTTTATTGCGTTACGCCGTTTCCCTGCAGAGCAGTTCATCAGACGCTAAAAAAAGCTGAAAACAAAAGTATACAGGGCGATGAATTGGAAAATAAAAATACACACATAAATGAAAATAATATTTACATTTGAAATATGAGTTTTAAATAATATGTAGTTTACAAAAGTTAAATTTTAAAGTTAAGTTAAATTAAAATGAAATATAGGTAAGTTTAGTTTAAATAATTTATTAACTATAGATTTTATATATTTTGAAAATTTTTTTACTAAGCATTTAATATATTAGGATTTTGAAAAAATGTAAATACCAAGATTTGTAGGGGATTTTTAGAAAACAGAAATGGTCTTTTTTACAATACTTAATTACTAATCTAACATAAGATTTTACAATTAAAGTAGCATCAAATGTTATAATTTATACTAATAATTTTGATAATAAATATGTTTCTTGTATTAGGTAAATTACCATAAATAAAACTTTTGAAATACCATCAAAGCCAGCACTAGTCATTTACACAGATTTTTTTTTTGATGAAACAATAAATTTATGTTGTGTTTTAAGTGAAAGTAATTTAAACAAGTCTTGGTAACGACTTGCTATTTTTTCTTAATAAAATTTTTTTGCTATGAAGATTAAATTGTTATAAAGTTATTGTAGAAAAAACTTAAGCAACTTTATATAAAATTGTCTTTTCCATTTAGCTTAAACAATTTTATTAGTTCATTTGGTTTTCAAAATATATATTTAACTTTTTTTTTAATTTTATGAAAGATATGCATTACGATTAAGGTGTTACTTGTTATAACGTTTCCAAGCAGCTCGTCTCTAAAAATAATAGTTGAGATAGCAATAAGTATTTTTCAATTTTACTGATATGAGTTTTATATTCAATTAAAATAAGTTGTTTTGGCAGATCGGTTGAAAATTACGCATATATTTCTGATAAGCACTTAGTATTTTAAACATTTTATTGCGTTTACTAGCAGTAGCACTGATACTTAATTGACAGCGTTTAGAAAATAAAAATAATTTTTGATAAAAAAATGGTGTGAGTTAAGTTTTAATGTCTATTAAACGACAAAAATTGGTCAAAAAGTTGGTGTAAGATACTTTATGTACCGATAAACTAAAACAGTTTAGTATATTTTTTCAAATTGAGATGAAACTGTATCCTGGTGTAAGACTCGATAACCAAAAGGTCCCTTTGTACACTAGACCTTTGTACCAAATTTTTAAGCGCATGTTTTTTTTTTCAATTAGCAATATATATATTTGATATTTATTTACAATATAGCTACAATTATACTAATAATATTTTTTAAATGTTACCCACTGTACAGAATACGATGTGAAAAAGTCACCTTCTGTTTTTAATTGACCCATCGTGCTATATAGACGCACCGTGCTAAAATGACGCCGTGCAAAAGTGACACGGTACTAAAGTGACACAAGATGCAAAATTGTTTAACTGTCGCTGTGCCATTATGACACCTACCCTCATGCAAATGTGTACGTTCGTTCATTTCTTACACACATTCATATTCTAATACTAATAAAAAAATTAAACTGGTGTAAAATTTGCACTTCAAGCGAAGTTGCCTTACTAAGAAAGTTAATAACTAAAATAAATTTACTTATATTATAAAAATACTTTAAAAATGTTTCTAAATTCATTAATCTTATTTAAAATTGAACATTTTTTCTACAATTTTAAAAGTCTACATTTGTTGTTGTTGGCGATAAATCTATATAGGGTTAAAAATTATAGCACTCTCAAGTTCTGAAAAAAAAACTTAGCTTAGATTTTGAACACTTTTATTCGAAAAAAAAGAATAGAGGTTAAACATTTTAAACTACATCTCTAAATAAAATTATCTTGAAATAGAAGTTTTCAATCTGAATAAATCAAAAGAATTAGTTCAGGAACCCTATAAATTATTCAAAACATATAGCTGTTTTTAAATAATACTAGAAAAATCAGATAAATTGAAAAAGATGAATAAAAAGTTATGAGATTTACTGTTAAATTTAGAAAACAATACATTTAAGATAGCTTAGCTATAAATATCTAATTTATTTACTAAAAACAATTATGAGTAAAAGTTCCAAAACACTTAAAACCATAAAACGAGATACAAACTAGGCAAAGTTTATTGGATTAAATAACTTTTTTATCATATTTTCAGCATAATTTTATTGTATTAATTTTTGTATATAATGGCAATCATATCTCTTTCAATTAAGAATTTTCGCCCAAGAATCAAAACTTCCACATAATAACAGATTCAAGGCGTTTTCCAGACCGAATATTTAGGAAAATTATCCGAAATTATCAGAAAAAGAAAAAAATCCGAAAGAGGAGTTCAAATTGTTTGAGCTTCAGTGTAAAAGCCAGGGCATTTTCGATGATACAACTTAGTTTGAAATCATAATCAGAATATGGCCAATTAATGATATACTTTACTATGTAAAAGTTGGTAAACCATCTAGCTATGTCTGTTTCAAACAAGAAATCTTAAGCATGACACCATGATTACCAGATATACACAAACCTCCACCTATTTGGAGTCATAGCCCAACTTTTAAAGACATTCAACACTTGGTGTCGAAAAGTCTTACTTGCTCGCAAGATGACCTCTACAAACATTTTACCATTAATTATAGTCCCAAATGGACGTGTAAAATTCTAAAAAAGACCTTGAACTACTTATCAAGAAGTTTAAGAACCGCCTTATGTGGATTCTTGAACAAGGCCCAACTGATTTGAAAATGAGTTATAATAGTAAAAAAAACAAATAACCAATATAAGTTGAACAATAAGTTTGAAAGGACATTTCACCAAAACTGAAATGAAAATTATTCGCAACCTAATCAAAACATAAACAACTACTCAAAAGACTATAGACAACTTCAAAGTAATTTTAGTAATAAAAACCTTAACAGATGTCGCTATCATGTTCGTTTTGGTGAGAAAACTAAAAATTGTGAAGGCCCGCAATGTAAAATGTACAAAAAAATTGTAGAAAATAAAATAAAATATTTTAAGCAAAAACCAGCAATGGTAAAAAAAGAGTTTTTACTAGAAGAAATGTTGGAAAAAGGAAAATTGAAGTGCACATGTGAAGATAAATCAATAAGAATCAAAGAAGCAAGTTCGTGCTCAACCTATAAAACACTTAACGAAAAACTTAAACAAAAATCGACTGAACCAAAAAGAAAATATAGCGAAATTCAAGAAAATGAAGTACTCTGTGAAACCAAGTCAAATATAAGTACTAAACTACTAGTTATCACTGATAAATAAAATAAAATACCTTATTTGTTTGATACCAATGCACAACATTCGATTATTTCAAAGGAATTAATTAGTTCATATGAAGAAGATGAATTAGTACCTGAAATTTGGAACGTCTGGGGAAATAATATGAAAGCTCTAGGATATACAACTCTAAACATCAGTATTGGTTTGCAACAAAGTTTACCTCACAAGTTTTAATGTAATAGAATCAAACATCTCTTTTGCTATTTTCGTCTCAGATTTTATGGTAAAGAAAAATTTCACAATCAATGCTAAGGAAAAAACAATAACACAAGTAGAAACAAGAGTTAAACTTAAACTCGAACTGTCAGATCCTTCTTGTAAAACAACCATTAGAAAAGAAGTGAAAAAAAAATGAAACTTTTCCCGTAATCGCAAAAGAATAAACTAACATAGAAAAACCTCAACATAACTATGTTCTTGATATAAAATTCAAAAACAAAGTTTTGCCTCGCAATAAAAAATCTATAACACCGAATACAATAATATTTAAAACAAAAGAAAACATCTTCAACAAGTTATCAAAAGGAAGCATTCCAAAAACAGATAATAAAGATAAAAACAACCTCCCAACATCGTTTTTACCAACCGTCAAAAGTTGTGCAAACAAAACATTTAATTTAACTAAAGCTATGATTTTGTTTTCTATAAAGTAAAACAGTATTCAGAAAGTATTTTCGTTACATAGTTATCGTTTTCTTACCTGCCTAATATAAAAAAAAGAAAATTACAAGAAACAACTTTTATCTCCAACAAAAAAATGACCTTAAAGACTACACGCATCTAGTCACTTAACGACCATAAGACAACATAATTTCTGTCAGCTGGAATAAGTTCTTAATCCTGTCACATTTCCTGTCAACATTAAATACTTTAGTTTGTCATATATTTTATTCTCACTACGTTTTTAAAGCTTGTTAAAAACAGAGTATATTTTTAGGTTAAACATATTTGGCATAAACTATTTATTTTTAGCCTAAAATAATGGTTAAAACACATTAAATTTAATATAAGTTCAGCTTAATATTGGTGCATCTCCATCCTAGGTAATTACTATGAATTTTTATACGAAAATAAAGGACCCCACTACTCATAACCTTATATTTGCAGTAAAAAAATAATCCCAAGTTAAATTATTTAATAAGTTTTTCTCATCCTACAGATGTATTACAGTTAAATTGTATACATATTTCTAAAACTACCAATGTTTATTATTCAAAAACAGACTTTTAAATTAAAATTTAATTATTTTGTTAATTTGTAACAACTTAACAACTTGTGGCGCCGAAATATGATAGTTAGCATCAAAATTAAAAGTTTTATAGTTTTTCCTCTATGAAAATAGATCGGCCAATCAGCGACACCTTTGTAGAACATTCAGTGCGAAAAACATCAGCTTTAAAAAAGGTGGTCTTAATCATAAAAGTACTATACTATTGTATAAAACATAATTGTTTCTAGTAAGTTTTTGTCGTATATAAACGGCTTTTTGTATAAAACAGTAAGCATTACACTTTTATAAACTTAGTACAATCTTTATATTTCCTTTTATAAATCCACAAGTTTTAATTTTAACTGATTATTAGCTATTGTAACCGTAATACTATTCGTTATTACATGTTTTGGTCTTAAGAAAACAAGTATAGAGAAAAGTAAAAGCTACATACAGCTTTTATTATTATTATTGTTTTATTTTGATTTTAAAACTTAACTAAAATTTAAACTTAACCAAAAACTCAATCTTAATATTAAAATTTAATATATTTAGTTTTTTAAGTAAAAACTTGTTTTAATTTTAACTTAATTGTTTAAATGCCATTTTCCATGACTGTCACATATTTTTTAGATTTATTTAAGAACTGACGAGGTCTTTGACCAAAATTCAGTTTGTAAAATTTATTCTTAAAAGAATAAATTCATATTATTCGTTATAGTTAGTAATTTAAATATTTTTTGAACCTTTACCATTATAAAAAAACTTTATTTAAAACTTTGTGAGTATTTTTATAAAAATTTTTTCACAAATAACTTATGAAGGAAAAAATGTTAAGTTACAAACGTATAGTGCTATTTAAATAATCACATTTTCAAATTTTTTGTTTATTTGAAGCAAATTTTATTTAAACTTTATCTTTAGCTATTTATATTGTTTTAGTTTAAAAACTTTTTTTTTAATATTGTAGTAGTAAATATTTAAACTAAGATGACAAAAGTGGAAACAAAGTTGAAACATTTGTTATAATTAAAGGAAAACTGATAATTTTATCGAGTTGTCTAGTCATTATGTAAAAAGCTTTTTACCAACTTCTTATTTAATACAACTACTTAGTAAAGTACGTTCTCTTCCGTTTGGAGATCACGACTTTTTTCAATCTGCAGCAGATAATAGCTACGTATTAAATAACTCGGCAGGATTTTGAGTTAGTCTGGTGGATATGATACTTTTCAGTTACAAGACATAAAGAAAACGGAAGTTGTTGTCAAAAACAAGCGTGTAAATCATTAAATATTTAAAATATCGTTTAGAAATTTACTTCGAAACATATGAGCATTTTATGTTTGTTCGACTTCATATGCTTGTTGTCGATAATATCTATATATTTCGTTCTAATGACATCATATGCTTACTATAAGTTGTGTGTTTAAAGTTATGTTGAAGTTGCTTTGTAAATTGTACTAGTTATGAAAAGAAAATGTGAATAAAAGATTACCAAACATTTTCTTAATGATTATGAACGATTATTACATAATATAAGGTTTTGTATAGTTTTTTTTTTCAACTTAAAAAATTAATTTTATTTTGAACAAGTTTTAACCTTTTTTTTTAACACAAAAATATTTCTAAATATTTTGTGATAAAAGTTTTATAATAACTTTTTTCTTTGTTTAAGAACAAAGCACGCATAAAACACAAACTATAATACGATTAAATTAGTTTTCTAACAAAAGTGTTTTGAAAATATCATGTTGTATTAAAATTTATGTGTTATAAGTTGAATAAAATTACATAAGTTTCTTGATTATATAACTTAAAAAATATTAAAACTATTAATGACAATTTTGTAATAAAAATGTAAGGTTTTTGTTTATTGTAAAATAAAAAGTAAAGCACAAAAGTAACATAGTTAAACTAGTGTTTATAGCAAAAGTGTTTACTTTGGTATTTAATCTTTGACTAGTATATAAGAAAAATAAGAAGCTTGTCTTCAAAAAGTTATTAACTTATACCGTTTTACTTTAAAAATACATTTGTAGAGAAGTAGTTGCTTCAAGTATGAACATGTACCACAATACTTATTTTTGTTTAAATGACTAAAAAAGTAGTAAGTAAAATGACTAGAGTTTAATATGTTAGATTGAAACAAAAACGAAATAATAAGGAAAAAATTCAGTTAGAAACAGTTTAGACTCTAAAACTTTCACGATAGGTTTATTTTTATATAGAAACTTAAAGTAGATATAGTCTTTTACAAACTTAATACTTAAAAACGTGGGGAGGGACACTGGCGCATGCGTGCGACCCAAAAAAAAAAGTAAAATAAAAAGTAATATCTTTAACCTTTATTGTTTTATAACTTTATAATATCATAAGAATTAGACTCAATAAGAACGCAGTAGGTTAGTGAACCACAGTAGTTATTATAACCTTATGACAGATTTATCTACAAAAAGTTCACAAAATACGTCACGCTTAAAAGAAAATTGAACAATTTTACAAGTTTTTTCTATGCTACAATAAATGTTAAGACTACTGCTAGTTTTCTGATCTTTATTTTTGTAAACATATAAAAAAAAGCGTGTCGACCTATGAGAAATAAACTTTGTTTGTGATTTTTATCTTAACAAATACAACCAGATGAATTAAATTTAAAAAGTATACTTTTACTTATTTTACAAAGTTGTAATAAATTGTAATAATAGTTATAAAGTTGGTCTATTTCAATTTTTGTGTAACTTTATTTAAATTATGTGCAATGAGGTGTTGTTATCACTGATACAAATTCGTTGTATTGTATATTAAAGAGATTGATATTTTTTTCGTAAATAAAACAGATAATTTCGTTTTTTGAATATATTCATTTTTTAAAGATATAAAGTTTACTGTAAGTAGTAAAAACAATTTTTATATAGTAAGTTTATATTTGTGTAAGTATAAGTAATTCTAATAAAATTTATACTTTTTTTCAATCGTTAATTTTGTAATATATAAGTACGTATAAAGCAGTAACTTCGAACATACTTACTTAATGAATTTAATTCAATTATACAACTTATAAAAAGATCTTTTTATATCTAATTACAAAAGTTTTAATTTTGGGGATTTTTTGATAAAAAAATTGCCCACCTCTGACCAAAACACCACGCTACGCCACTGATAGAAATAGGCTTAGTAGACAAAAGGTATAAAATTTAATGATTAAATACAGTTTAGCATTGTAGAACTTTCGAGATTAGAAATATAAGTGAAATAATATTAATATATTTTTTTTTACAGTTTTATAAAAACTATAATTGCTATCATGTATAAGAATGGGAAATTTTCTGTTTTGTTTTTTATTGGCTCAATTATGATAATCCTGTTGGTTGCAAAAAACAAAGGAGTTGAAGCAGGAAAACGTTATAAGTATATATTTATATATTAGTGTAGTTTTTAATACTTTAGCTCGATTTTTAACGTTTAGAACGTACCTAAATAAAAATGTCATAGAAAATTAATGCATATTTTTGCAATACATTTTTTCTTGTAAATGATAGTAACCAAATGCCTTATCTGCACACTTTGAAAGCTTTAAAAGTTCACAACTACTTACAGTTTATATCTGAATTGTTCGCTGGAGAAGAACTTGGATACTTAAAACAATATAATATTGAGTAATATATAAAACTTGGTCGATTTTTTAATTACAATAGTTTTTTTATACTGTACTAAGATAAAAACAAAAAAATCACAAAGAATAGTTGACTTTCATAAGGTCTATCTAAGAATATAAAATGTTATAAGTTTGTTACTGTAAATATTTGCAGGACGTCTATGAATCTGAAATGGGCGAAGTCCCTAACGCAAGTGCCAATCAAAGAATTAGATTTGGTACCGTGCGAAGGAGAGATTGAGAAAATATGCAACTTTTTTCACAACATTCCCAACCATTGCGTTGCCGATACTACGCCCGACAGAAAAAGAAGGTCTGTGGCCGGTCGAACCAATGTAGAGCGCGAAAAAAGAAGTATTAAAAGACCCGATATTACACTCTACCGTTAGTTATTTGTACGTTTATATATTTATACAACTAACTAAGTATTTATGTGTATATAATGAGTTTTATTTAAAAAATTAAATATTATGCTATAAAAAAAGGATCTTTTTGAGAGATTTTACGCTCACCTAATAATTTGTTTATTCGTATATATATGTCTACATATGTTTAAACAAATGAACATGTATATGTAACTAAATGAACACTTATATGTAATTAAGTGAACATGTATATGTAAACAAATAAACATGTATATATAAACAAATGAATATGTATAAAAATGAACACCTGTAGGTAAAAGTTAAACAAGTTTATATAAATAAGTGAATATACATATGAAAATAAATAAATATGTATATGTAAGCAAATGAACATGTATATATAAACAAATAAATATGTAAAAAAGTGAACACCTATAGGTGAAAGTTGAACAAGTTTATATAAACATATAAACACTTATACATGTGAAATTCGGAATGATATTGATAAAATAAATGTTTTATTAAACCCACTTAAATGATTTTTAAAATAATTTGCTTCCAAAAATCATAATTCGAAAGTTGTATATTTATTGTGTATAACGTAATATTTTAAAGTTTGAAAAGGGCTGAAGACTGCTTTGCATGAACTTTTTATAAAGATTACAAAGTTAAAATTTATAGTTAAACTGGTTTAAATATATACATATAAATTTAGTAGAAAAAAACGTTACACCTGTAAAGCTGTTTTAAAGTAAACTAAAATTTTTTTAGCATAATTCTTTTACCAATAAATATATAAATTTATATTTATGTATATACAAAGTTGTGAAGTCATATGATTTTTTTTGTATATTATTATAATTAAGTTGAAAGCGCTTGATTCTTTTTAAATAAAGCGAAGAGGTTTGTTTTAAAATAGCAAACACACTAACTTACATTTGTTTATTTTATTTTAAGTTGATCAATATATCCATTTTAACATCTAAACATTATTTAAACGAGGTGTTAAGATACAGTAAAATAGTTGAGATACAACCTTATAGTTTTAGTAAAATGCTAATTCTTTATACTTTTAAGTTTTGAAAGCAAAATACCTCTTAGGTTAAGTTTTAATAATTTCATTGATTCAAAAGCTTAGGCTAAGGAGAGCAGTAAAAGCTCGATAGTTTTTAAAGTTTGATGAAGCAAACTTAAAAAAGTTTTTAAAGTAAACAACTTCTGTTTAAAAAATAAATTGAGTTGTAACTGAGAACCTTATAAATCTTATTGATTAACTGAGTAAAAAATTGTTTCGTTAACATATTTGTAAACTAACAAACTTTTGTTTATCACCTACGAATCAAGTTTAAATATCTAATTGTAGCTTTTGAAATAAGCTATCAGTATACAAAAGTAAAGCGCTTATTTTTTTCAGTGAAAAACAAACAAAAAATCAGTGGGTGCAACTTTTGCGCGGTGGTTTGTTGGAAGACAAAATCTTACGGAAAATTACCAGGCTATTGTACCTGGTGTTAAAATGTTAATAACAAAAAATCCTAATTTTTCTGTAAATTTTAATTTTCATACCATATTAACAGTTTTAATTAATTAAGCTTAATTTTTTTTATGTTTACCATATTTTTTAAGATTTTATTATTAACTGATAATCTGTTTTTTTAAGTAAACTATTGAATTAAAAAAAAGTTTTAAAATATTGGACATATGTTTTCAAAAATAATAAATGAAATTGACATGTGTGAAAAACCTTTCAATATGAATGTTTGTTTAATATTTTGATTTACTACTTCTTTATTTTAAACTTTATTGCTTCTATGAAGTATTTTCAACGATAGCAATTAATAAATGTTCTCATTACTATATCTTTGGATAATTTTACTCGATATTTATATCTTTAATAAAATACCATCTGAATGTCTGTATAGTTTTTTTTTGTAAATAAGAAGAACTAAAAGAAATCTAAGAAATTTTTCAATTACTAGTTTTTTATTAACATTTTAATTAAAAGGACTGTAATACTTTAAAAAAATTAACTAGTTTCATACAATTGGATTATTGCAAGCTATATGTATTTAAAAGAAATATTTTCTTGGTATGTTTAACGTATGACTTATTTTAACGTTTTTTGTAACTATTATAACTCGATACCCTTCTAAGGACCTGATGTACGACTATTATCATTTCAGCTAATCTTTTTAATAGAAAGACAGTTAAAATTTCTTATAGTTGCATGAGTAATGTTTAAACTTTAATACAATCGCACAACAAAACAGTAATTTCAAACTTTAAAAATAGACATATCAAAGCTAATACAAATAATAATTCTAGGAATTAGGTTAGTAATAATGTAGATATATATAATATTTCTAACTATACTAATCATATTAACAACAGTAATAATAAAAATAATAGTTTTAATAGAAGTGATAATAACAGTAGTAATGATGATAATCCTAATAGTGGTAATTTCAATTATGGTAACAATAATGTAAAACATATTAAAACTTTAAACATTAAAGATATAAGCTGTAATGATAATTTCAATATTAATGATAAGGAAAATATTCATATCAATAGTACTAATAATAGTGTATATTAAAATAATCAACGTACAACTAGATCTATTTCTAAAATGATAAAAGAAAACTTAGAACAAGTAAGTGATAATTACGCTAAAAGTATTTATAAAATGCATAACAATAAAACTATAAATAAATATTCAAAACTAACTTAGCCTAATAGTGATAAGTTAAGTGATATGCCTAAAACATGTAATTGCCATAAAATAAATAAAGATAACGGCCCATTAAAAGGTAATTGTTTAATTAAAAATGTAATTTATAAAGTTAAAGTTGAAAGTAAGGGCCCAGATAAAATTTATATCGGAAGTACAGCAGGTGATTTCAAGGATAGATATGCTAACCATAAACATACTTTTAAAAATATAAGTAAAAACAAAGCACGCGTTTATCGGATTATATCTGGAGCTTTTTTCACAGGTACGGTAAAATACCAAACATGGAGTGGTGTATTGTTTCAAAGATCAAACACCGAGCATTTGCCCAACTTGCAATACAGAAAGAGCAGTAATTGCAGCAGAAGATAAAGACCAACTTCTGAATAAGCGGCAAGATTTATTGAATATTTGTCCCCACAACCGATAATTCTACTTTAAACAACTCTGTCTACCTATGCCCTTATTTATTTCAAAACACTCACACTTACAATCACAAGCACTTGCAAATTTAATACTTCATGTTTTTAAGCTGCATAAATTATTGACCAATTTGTTAAGTTTATTATGACGTAACATTTCTGCACAACTACACTTAATTTTCATTTTTAAAAGCTTGCCTATTCTTAGAGCTTTTTTGAGGTTAGTGTTTTCTTTTATTAAATTTGTTTTTTTGTAGGCAATTTTACAATTTTATGATTTTATTCCAAACTTTATTTTTAAACCATAAAGTTCGTTTATAGTACTACCTACATAAACACTTTACATAATTATACATGCTTTTTTTCTAATGTGTGTTAATATTTTATAGACTCCGTAGATCTGTTCTTAATTTATTTGAGAGCAGTGAAACGCCGTTAGTCGGAATAAAGTTTTAACATAAATACATCTGTGGTAAGTTAAATGTATTAAGCTTATTTTGTATAAAACTTATTTGAAGCGCTTTTTGAGTTTAATAAGTAGAGTTATAAAATTAAACTAAAAAAATATCTATAAAATTTGTCCTTTTATGGTAAAAAATGATGATAAGATAACATTGACCTTTTTTAGGCGATTATATTCATTAAACAATGTATAAAATCACGCTTATCTACGACCAGCATACTAAGCACAGGTAAAGTACTAGAAAACTTAACTAAAGTATAAATGAACATGTTTCATTAAGACGATATTGAACAAGTCGATTGGTGTTTTAGGAAACTAAAGCTGAAATTTGTAAAAAAAAATAGTTTTATTTTCTATAACTACTTTAGGTTTATTCTATATTAAAGTGCTTTCGATTTCTCAATATAGCTATAAACTTGTTCTGAATATTCCTTTATTTATATTAAGTCATGGAATTTCTCTTTAATTTTTGCAGCAAGTAGAAAAAATAAATAAGTTTACTTTATTTTATAACTTTATTTATTTATTAGCTTGTTCTAAATATTCCTTTTATTTGTATTAAGTCATGGAATTTCTTTTTAATTTTTACAGCAAGTAGAAAAAATAAATAAGTTTACTTTGTTTTATAACTTTATTTAAAAGTTTCAAACTAATACTGTATAGCTTTAAAAACAGTTTAAAGCGTGAATCTAGATAACATTTTTTGCTTAACATGTGAGATTTTTAAATTTTTATAACTCTGGTCAATATTGCTGACTAAATGACCACCTAAAAACTACTTTACCAAAACTTTATTTTAAATTTTTTCAAGTAAATAATGTAGACTTATAAGTACCGTGAAGATTGTCCAAATAGTCTGATCAGAAAAAGTCTTTTAGGTAAAACTGGGCAAAGTACACGAAAAGTTGCTCTTAAAATAAACTAAAATCTGGTAGCCTTAAATTAGTTGCGGGCCAATATTCTTAAAAAAGTTGCTTGCGGACCGATTTATATTGAGACAGTCATCCCGGGCCGGGTTCACTAATCCCGGCTGCAATTTTTCTAAAATACACTTGTAACTATGATAAAAAGTTATCATAAACAAAAATGGAATAAAGCAAGCAATAAAAGATCACTAGTAAAGTATACTTAATAAATTAAAAGTGTAATTTTAAGTTTTTACCTTGAAAAATTTCCCTTTTATAATATTTTAAAATTACGTGTTTAGCTGAATAGTACCTCGCAGATTGCTGATATTAGCTTTTAGGACTGCAAATTGCCGAGTGCCGACACCTAAATCAGACCAGGGTAGTTTTGTAATTATCATTTTTTGCAGAAATAAAAGTAAAACAAAAATCCATATTAAGTTATTGCAACTAGTAAAAGTAAATGTGACAATAAAAATTGGTACTAAGACATAAATTCTAGAAAAATTATCAAGCTAACTTAACATTTCATGATTTGTCTATATAATTCGCTTATTTATAAATTTAGTTTTTGTACCAAAGATCACTGAGTAAGATATTCTATGCACATCAAAATTGAACTAATATTACATTAATATATATATATATATATATATATACGAACTATTTGACAACTACGGTTGACTCAGACCAGTTTTATTCTATTCAGTTAGTTTTTTAAGAATTTTTTTACTTGATCTTGGATGATATTTAGTTGCTTCATTTGAAATACTTTGTTATGCTTAACTTTAGTTGAGCACCAATTTCATTAATCAAATTATTATACATTTGATGTCTTCAGGGTTGGCACTTTACCTGGAATCCTGGAAAAACCTGGAATTTGACAATTTAGGTAAAAATAACCTGGAAAAACCTGGAGTTGAGATATATTTGAAAAAAACCTGGAATTTTGAACAAAAAACCTGGAATTTTTTAAGAATTTTAACATGTTCAGTAGTAAAATTTTCGTTTGAATCAAAAAATTTATCAGATAAATAAAAAATGGGTAATTTCCTAGGATGATTTCGCACCAATATCAAAGCAAAAATCTTTTACACTTTCTAAATTTACATTCTGATAAGACAAGTATAAAATTGAAATATAGGCAACACAAATTTGGACAATAAACTTTTGTTTGATAGTTTTTATCAGTTGTTTTTTTATTATCACTGTTACCCTTAACCCTTACTCCTGATTGGTAGCTTTTTTTTTATTAATATATTTTTTAATTTTTCTTTTTATAATATAATTTTTAGTTTATTATTTTACTATCACTGCTACCCCTAACCCTTATTCTCGATCGGTAGTTTGTTTTGATTTTTAATTATTTTACCTTTCAGTTAAGTTTTTTAAATAATTTATATTAGTTATTTTTATCTTTACTATCACTGTTACCCCTAACCCTCAATCGGTAGCTTTTTTTAATCAAAAACTCAATTTATTTACCTAAGGTATAGTTTAGATATAGAGCTTTTTAACTCTATACTTGTCTTATCAGAATGTAAAATTAGAAAGTGTAAAATATTTTTGCTTTGATATTGGTGCGAAATCATCCTAGGAAATTACCAAAAAATGTTTGTAATCACCAATATTTTATTTATTTCAAAACACACTTTAATTAACTTTGCAGTATGTTTTCAATCTTTTTATACTATTTTACACAGTTTCTTACCTTAACTTAACTTTAAACTAAAAATAGACCCAAAAATGTGTACTTTTAAAAACCTGGAAGAAATTTGAAAAACATGGAAAAACTTTTGAAAAAACAAGTGGCAACCCTGTGTCTTATTTAATCATAATTTTAGGCTAAAAATTTATCTTTTATAAATACCTGAAATAAAGTTAAACTTATATATCATAAACTTAAACATTTAATTTTTTTTTATATTAAGTGATAATATTAACCAATAATTTATATTTTAAAATTATAGTTATTGTAAATAAAATTGATCAAATATTTTAGTTCATAATATAATTTATTATATTTTCAGTTTGATATTGGTGCTTACCTAAAGTTAAGCATAATAAAATATTTTTATAACAAAAAAAAAAAAAAATTTGTTTCTATTGATTTGTGTGGCCTGATGGCACAGGAGTACTAAAGCAGCTTTGAACGTTGCAAGATCAAAACATAGTGGCTGACACATATACAAAATATCACTTATAAAAATTTATTCAAATATTTGTTTGAATAAATATTAAAATGATGTCAGGATAACTCAGGGCACATATAATTATCTGTAAATTTTCTTACAATGTGCTTAAATTTATTAAAAAAATGTACTTCTAATATATCTTATTGTTCAATTATAATTGTTGTAAAAACTTAAGGCAATGTAAATATCTTCCTAAGAAGAAATTATACTTTTTAATGTAAAAAATATATTGAAAAGAAAACTTAACAAATAACTAATAAACTTTACATAAAATCAAGTTTAAAAGTAAATTTAATTGGAACCAAATGGGACTATTCTATGAAATGAAGATTTAGCTAGACTGTATACGATTGTTTTTTTTCCTCATTAGTTTTTGTTGATCAAGATCTTTCAGTTATTGCCATTTCTAGTAATTTGGATCTGACAGAACACCTTTTAGGAGTTGTTTATCACTTTATTTTAAATCTCCTTTTTTACAGAATTTATTTGATATATAATCTGTAGGGACATGCAGAAGATAATTCACACTTTAACATATTAACCACTTGGAAAATTTATATTCACTTTTTTTAAAGCTTTTTTTTTACAGCTCTTATTTAAACATAGAAATGTCAGGCATTGGTATAGACAAGCAGAAGATAAACCTTCTCAAGCAGTTTGTCATGCTGTGCAAGTCCAACCCTTCCATACTGGAACACAAGGAACTTGCTTTCATGAAAGACTGGCTTGTTAATGAGTGAGCTATTATTATGTTCAAGTTTAACCTTAAAACTGATTTTTTTTAGTTTGTATTAATATATTTAAATTTATAATTTAATTTTATTCTTTAAAATAAATTAAGGTCATAAAAGGGGGGTAAGCCATGTTTTTTACAAGTTGATCTTATTTTGTGGAATTTTTTTAAGCTTCAAGATGCTTTTTATCGTTAAAAAAATTTGAACATATGACCAGTATTTATGAGACATGACCAGTTAAAGTCCGGTCACATAATAGGTTCCATATGGGAAGGGAAAACTACAACAGCAAAAAAAAAAAAAAAAAGACTGTTTTATTTAAAATCTCTCTACTCTACATTTTTCAAGCAATCTTTTTCAAACTTTCAAAGTCTAATCTTTATACAATAACAAAAAAAATTTACTATGGAATTTATAAAAAAATTTGTAAAAATATTCTTTTAATATATATAATATCTTATAATAATCTTATAATATAAATAAAAAGTTTATTTTTTCTAGAATTTTTACATAAAATTTTAATTTTTTTAATTGAAAAATTTCATAAGTAACATTTTTTTCTTTTAATATGTGGAACATTTCCTGAAAATTTAAAGAAATTGCTTAAAAAATGAAGAAGGCGAAAGAATTTTATTGAATTTTAAAATTTCCAAGAAAATTGACCACAAAAATTTTTCAGTCCATACATTTTTATCGGAACATTTTACAAAAAATGAAATATCTCAAAAGTTAAATGATATTTTTGAATTCTATAAAAACTGGCTTGTAGCTTGTATTTAAAGCTTTCATATAAAAGCCAAAGTTAATTTTTGTAAAAAAAGTGTTGGACCCCCTATGGCTTTAATTAGGCCCATCTATACTGAATCACCTGGAGATCTTTTTTCTTAAAAGACTGACCTGTCAATGAGTAAGCTTTTGTTTTTTAAAAAGAAGTCAAACATTGTATTGATTTTATTATGACATACATTTAAAAGAAGTTAAGATAATTATTTAACAAATGTTTAACTGATATTTTATTGTATTTTAACTAAGTTTATATAGATTAACAATAAATTCAAAGTAAACTAATTCTATTAGTTAGCAGTATAATTTTAAAATAAATTAGAAAAATAGTTTGTTTAATTAAATAGTTTTTGTGTTTTCATAAAGTTAGAATCGAGTTTAAAAAAACAAGTTGAACAAAAGTTAATGCCATGGGAAATTAATATTGCTGTTATTAAAGGGCTTACTTTATAAATTAAAAAATAATATTCTTTTCACACAAAAATTTAAATAAATTTTGAGGTATAGTCCGTTGAACAAAAGATTCAAATGCAAATGTATGATGAAAATATTTTCATATGTAGTTTTTTTTTGAATTTAGAAAATTGTTAATATTTTCCATCTCTAAAGAAATTCATTCATTAACTCAAATTTTCAGAAGATTATGGTTATGGTTACATTTTAAAATAAAAAATTAAATAAATAAGAAACAAGTGTTTTATGACAAAAAGTTAAAATAATATTTAAATTAAGATATTTTGTAATCGATAAGTTCCTCCAATTTAATTGCTTACTTTTGAATTACAACTGATTTGAGAAAAATTTGGAAAGTTATTTAAATATTTGAGGAAAAAATAGACTTATAGTTTTAATTTTGCTCTATTTGTTAGTACTTAATGAATTATTTAACTTTGTACCCTATACTTAAAACTAATTTGAATTCTTAAAAACATTAGAGAGCAACATTAAGTATTTTTCAAATAATACTAATTTTATTTTGAATTTTTTTTTACTCAACCATGGCTTTAAATAATTTAAGTATGTAATATTTAGTTTTAGTCAAAAAATATTTAATGATTGTTTTAATTTAGATATGAATATTTTGTATATTATTATGACTTATTCCTGTAATTATTGAATTTAATTAAATATTAAATTTATTGAAAACTTTTGGTTTTCATATTATTTTCATTGATTCCTTACTTACATAAAATCAGTTATTTTTATTTATTTTCTAAAGTAAAAAATAAATTCATTCAATTTCAATACTTTATTTTTTTTAGTGGTTATCCATGTCTGCAAAGTAATTTAAACAGATAGTTTTCTGGAAATTTAGAGGCATAGTGTGCTCCAACATTTTTTATAATCATTAAATTTGGCACTTATATCTAAGCTTAGAGTAAATACTATAAGATACTTTTTATTGAAAAGAACGTTTCAATTAACTTTAGAGATATAACAAGTTTGTAAAAAAAATTCCATTCAATCCTATAAAATCAAAGATTTTCAAAGCCAATTTTATCAGAACTTAGAAAAATTTACTAAATATCTATCTCCTCCTTCTTTTTTCAACAAAAACAGAGGTGTAGAGCAGAAGCTTGGACCTTTTTATGCTGTGATACAAGCTTAAGTTTAACAAAAGGGTTGATCATACCAATTTGATCATCAGACCACAAACTTTGTTAGGCTGAGACCAAATTCATCCTTATTAGGATTCCTTTTTTGGTTGTGATTGACTGATGAGTCCTAATAAGGACAACACCTCAGTCTACCAAAACTTGTGGTCTGATGATCAATTTGGTATGAACAACTTTTGTTAAACTCCTCCGTTTTTTCAGTTATTGAATTCAAATTTTCAGGAAATGTAGTTTTCATTATAACAAACAACTTATAGAAAAAGATTTTAAATAAATGTCAAAAAAAGACCAAAATTCAATAAGAAATTAAACTTTTGTTAAGTTTTTTTTTCCTATACAAAAATTTATAAAAATCTATGTTGTAAAAGTTGTTTAAAATTTATTAATGATTACTCTGAAAAAGTTTTAGACAATTGCTCAAAACTGCATGAGGAAATAGATTTTTAGTGAAATAGTCCATATTTGCCCTTATATTTTGCTCCTTCCATATAGAACTATTGAAGGCTCTAACTTTGATAGCTTATATCTCAAAAACTACTTTAAGTTTTAAGAAGCAGTAAAAAGTAACAAGTAGCTTATATAATTATGTAAAAAAAGACTAAATTCAAGAAAACTCTCACCCTCCTATGCCCTTTTGGATGTATTTTGCATAAAATAATAGTTTGAACTACTAGTTTTATTTGATTACCTGTAAAAAATTTAAAAAGAAGTTAAGAAAACTACAATTTTACAAAATATTTTTTTATAAAATTAGGGCCATAGGGGATAGCCATGTTTCTTATAAGTTGATCTTATTTTGTAGAGTTGTTTCTTAGCTTCAAGATGCCTTTAATCGTTTAAAAAAATATAATTATTTTGTGAGATATGACGAGTAGTCAAAGTCGGGCCGCATAATAAGTTCCCAATGGGAAGGGAAAACTAAAATAGTGAAAATAGACTATTTTATTTAAAGTCTATCTCCCCCTACAATTTTCAAGCAACCTTCTTCAAACTTTTAGAGTCTAATCTTTACACAACATCAAACGTTACTTTGGACTTCAAAAAAGTTATTGTAAAAATATATTTTAAAAAAAGAAGACTTTTTTTTAAATTTTTTACATAAAACTTTTATTTTTTTAAAATCAGTTAAGTTCATAAATAGCGTATTTTTCTTTTAATATAAAGAAAATTTCTTGAAAATTTGAAGAATATTGCTAGAAAAATGAAGGATGAAGATTTTAGTGGTTTTAAAATTTTCTGAGAAAATTGACCCCAAAAAATTTGAGGTCCATACGTTTGTATTGGAAAATTTTTACAAAAAAATAAAATATCTCAAAAGTTAAATTATATTTTTGAATTCTATAAAAACTGGCTTGTAGTTTGGACTTAAAGCTTTTATATAAAAGCCAAAGTTAATTTTTGTAAACAAAGTGTTTTACCCCCCTTCCCCTATGGGCTCAACCACCTACTTATAATCTATAAAGCAAGGTTTTTGAAATTAGAAAAAAAGGTTAACATTATTTTAAACAGTTCATTTTTTCAGCTTGAAAGCCAACTTGGGTGGCAGTGATAAAAATAATGCTGAAACTGAAGAAGAACCAAAAAGTTATGCAAAAGCCGCAAAACCAGAGTCAGAATCTGAAGAAAGCGACATGGAAATTGGTTTGTTTTTAAACAGTTATCTGAGTTTAAAAGATTATTTTTTAAAATTGTTCTATTATCAAAATATTTAATAGAAGTTTCTTAAATTTTTTACAAAACAGTAAGCTCCAAAGTAAGTGTAAGCTAAAGTTCTGGTTTGTGTTTATTCATACAGAAAAAGCTGCCTTTATAATTGTAATTATAAATTATTTTTCATGACTAAAATTAAATCTACAGCAAATATATATCTTTTTAGTGTGCACTTTAGTACTGAGTACTATTTGAATTTTACAATTATATTTTCCCTTAGGTATGTTTTTTGTAGCAGGTGTCTTTGTACTGTGAAATATTTACTTTTTAGTCTTAAATATTTGTTGCAGGACATATATAAAGTGTATTTGTTGTAAGTTTATTACAATTAAATATTATTAAAGAAAATATTTGATACTAGTGAAACAATACACTATTGATTCTTGTTCTATTTGATTACAATATAGTTGTTTCCCAATTGATCAAATGGATTTTGGTAAAACACTTAAGAGATGAATTTTGTTTATAGATACTTCATGATAATCTTTGTTTTAAATAGATGAAGTACCACTACCTGATATAGCTACTTCTGATATTTAAAAAATCTTTAAATTTAAATAAACAGGGTTGCCAAAAAACCTGGAATTTTAGAAATTAAAAAAAAAGCGGAAATTTGAACAAAAAATAACTTAAAAACCTAGAATTTTGAACAAAAATCATTAAAGAACTTGGAATTTTAAACAATTTTTAAATGTTAAGTTCTAAAATTTTGAAATGACACAAAAAATCTATAGTAAAGATATTTTTTTTGTCCTAATCAGAATAATTTTTTATAAATAATACATTTAAAGAAGTGTTAAGATATCTTTTCTATGTTGTTATAATATTTAACATAGTTTTTACTTTAAATTTAGTTTTACAATAAAAATAAACCCTAAAAAATGTAAAGCCTGGAAGAAGTTTTGAAAACCTGGAGAAAATTTTCCAAAAGCATTTAGCTACCCTGAATAGATGAAGCTCCATTACCCAATATGATATTTATTTTTTACAGGTTAAGTTCCTCTACCTGATATATATACTTGAGATATTTTAATTTTATTTATTTTGAACAAATGAAGTCTTGTAACTCGATATTGGTACTTAAAGCCATAGGGGGATGGGGTAAACCATGTTTTATACAAGTTGATCTTATTTTATAGAGTTTTTTTCTAAGCTTCAAGATGCTTTTTACCGTTTTAAAAATTCGAATTATTTTTTGAGATATGACCAGTCAATGTCAGGCCGCATAGTAGGTTCCCTGTGGGAGGGTAAACTAAAACAGCAAAAAAAAACTTTTATTTAAAATCTACCTCCTCCTACATGTTTAAAGCAATCTTCAAAAGTTTCACACTCTAATCTTTATAAAATAACAAAAAAAAACGTTACTTTGGAATTTGAAAAAAAAATTGTAAACATTTATTTTTTTTGAAAAAAAAGCATTTTTTATTATTTCCATTTTTGTGATAGAATTTTTATTTATTTAAAGTATTAAAATTCATATTTAATATTTTTTCTTTTAATAAAAGGAAAGTTTCTTGAAAATTTGAAGAAGATTGCTTGAAAAATGAAGGAGGAGATATATTTTTAGTGAATTTTTAAATTTCCGAGAAAATTGCCCCAAAAAATTTGAGGTTCATAAGTTTGTATTGGAAACTTATTACAAAAAATAAAATATCTCAAAAGTTAAATGATATTTTTGAATTCTATAAAAACTGGCTTGTAGTTTGTATTTAAAGCTTTCATATAAAAACCAAAGTTAATTTTGTAAAAATAAGTGTTTTAATTTTTGTAGATGAAGTGCCACTTCCTGACATAGATACTTCTGATTGTGTTGAACCTGACAGTGAATTCGATTCGATGGGCGAAGATGGCAAGGAAAACACTGAAGAAGATATGGAAAAAGTTTGTACATTTTATTATTAAATATTATTATTTCAGAGTCTAATATATAAGTTATAGTTGGCAACTGTGCACTTGTCTATTAATTAAACAATACTAATAATTATATATATTATAGTAATAATAATAATTAATACTTGTTAATAGAGTTTGTATACATATTAGTTTTAAGTGATTTATTGATTTTCTGACACTATATTTTTCTCAACAGCTATACATGTAAATTAGTAAATTAGCACTTATTTCATTAGCATAGTAAAGTTTTTAAACAAATGTATAATTTGTTTGACTTACCTATAATAAATTTTACTAAGTATAAAAATAAATGATACTTAACACAAGTACCACAATAATAATAATAATTATTAATTTTGCTGTATTACAGTAAGAATCTACAAGTTTATTAGAGAATAAGTTTGAATAAAACAACTATTTAATTGAAAATATGTGTTTTTAATTTATTTCTTTTCTATTTCAAAAGACAATCAAAGTTTTTCCTTGGAACAGAATTGCCAAAAAATCTGGAATTTGACAATCTAGGCATAAAAACCTATAATTTTCAACAAAAATCACTAAAAATCTAGAATTTTAAACAATTTTTATATGTAAAGTGATGAAATTAGAATGAATATGAAAAATCTATCATATACAATAAATTTTATTTATTTTATAACACATTAAAGTACCATTACAATATATTATAATGTTTTAATCCTTTTTCAGACAGTTTTATACCTTAAATTTGATTTTATACTAAAATAGACAAAAAACTTTTACTTTTAAAAACATCAAAAAAGTCTGTACGAAAATTTTAAAACTAATTGCAACCTTAGTTAAAACTAATTGAAAAAATCTATCTTTAGTTGATTTTTGATTAAGTTTGAGTTGCTCAGTTTTTAATTTTGAAAACTTTCTATTTTATTTATTTGTTTAAAATTGTTGTAAGTTTAGGAATTTTTCGTATACTAAGTTCTCAACGTTTATAATTAGTACATATTACATCTAAGTAGTTGAAAGTATAAATTGTTTGTTGTTAAGTACTTTCAACGGTAAATGCTTCAAACTGTCAATTACTTTGTATAAAACCTTATTATAAATGTATCCTTTGTACGTTGTACAAATGTTTATATAAAAGATCGTGAAAAAAGAAGTTTTTCTGTAAATTATATATTAAACGGCACACTAAGATAAATGTTTTATCTTAAAGATGTAAATATTTCTTACCATAAACTAGTATACACTGGTAACGGAGATAAGAAGCATATTTTTATTAATTATAATCAAATATCTATCAAATATAGTAATTTTTTATTTAAAGCTTATTTCAGGGTTCGTGCGCGTCAGGCTAAATCAGTTTTTTTTGAAAAAAGTTGAAAAACGTCAGGCTAAATCAGTTTTTGTGTTTAAAAATTTGCGAATCTCAGTTTTTGTCAGTTCAAATGTATGAAATTTTTTTAATTAAGATCAAATTGAGATGTGAATTTATTTCTAAATAAAGATTTAGTTATTAAAGACAAAATCAGTCAGTATTTGTAAAAATAAGTGCTTAAAACCTTTTGTTGAATCTCTAAAATAATTTTAAGAATCTTCATTATTTTGTTTTTAGTAGATTATATACGTCATAATTATAAAAATTCATAAAAAAGTACAGTTTAAACATTACAGTTTAGTTCAACAACTTGACTGTTTGTTTGAATTTGTTTACATGAGCTTTGTTTTTCAGAGCTTATTTGGTTAAACTGTTTTAATTTCTAATATAAAGGCTTTATACCAAATACTTTATAGATTAATACTCTTAGCAGTTTGTTCAGATATTTTATTTTCTGTTTATTCAAAGTTATTAGAGATATTCACAAGACTAAAAAATTACTTGTGTAATATCATGGTTATTTTAATTAGTTATTTTAAAAATTAAGATGCGTTAATGATAACATAAAGTTTTTGAGAGATGTGTTTAATTACATTTTGTTTTTCTTTTACAGACTTATTCACATTTCTGTTTTAATTAATAAAAGCTTTTGGTCCAGTCATGTAACTTATAATTGACGAATTCAAGTACTAATTGACACGAACCTTGTATATGGTTGATAAGTGGTGGATGTAACTAAGCCCCAAAATTTAATAAAGGTATGAATTCATTGAAGCAGAAATTATAATGACCAGTTAAAAATATTCAAGTTGCTGGGTGAGGGATTGATAGATGTTGAAAATAATTTATTTAAATTTTAATTTTCTTTAAAAGTAGTTTTGTGAATACTTTTATTGTGTTAATTTGCTATTTAAGACCCCCCCGATACCCAACATGCCTTCTGAAAGTGATTTTTTCTACTTTGAAAAAATGTCAGGATAAATAGGTCTCTGTCAGGCTAAATGAAAAGGAATTTCGCGCACGAACCCTGTTATTTAATTTTTACTAACCAAACTAACACGTACAGCTCTTTAATACAATAACAAATTTCATAAGTTATAAAATACGTTGGTTTTATCAAAGTGTAAATAATTTTTGGCACAAACTGATAAACATATAGGTAGTCGTACTGGGAAGAAAATATTATTCATAAATTTAAATTTAAACATTTGTAAATATCTTTAATTAATTAAAGTAATACTTGCAGGTAATGGACCTTAAAAGCAAGGGTATGGGCGAGCTGAGCAGTGGTGAATTGAACGAGTCAATCAAAACTTTCACCCAAGCAATCGATATCTCCAACACTTCAACCGTTCTATTTGTTAAGCGTGCCACGTTGGTTGTTTGTGTGTTAAATTGTATGATAGTTTAAAATCTGTTGCATATAAATGTTTGTAAAAGTTTTAAATAATTTAAACTAAAAGGTAGCTAAAATGTATGTTTTGTCTCATTTTTTACATGTTGTACAACACTGTTCGTTACATCTATTATTTATCCAAACAATTTACTTGTAGTTCATACCAAGTCTTCATTATAATTTGACCGTTAAAAAAAGTAAAACATACTATAATAGAAACATGATAAAATATTTGATATGGTGACATCTTTTGAGTTGATGATTTAAAAAATGTTTATTTTTAACAAGAATTAATATATATAGTACCGATGTGATATCAATTATTTATATGTCAGTTAGAAATTGCGTTATAACAGTTGAAACATTTGTTACTTAAAAAAAATAGTTTAACTACAAAGTAACTGCAAAGTTCTATCATAATTTTATTCTCATAAGATTATCAAGTTTTTTTCTTGCCCGTTTTTTTTTAGTTACAATCTTTTATTTTTAGTATAATTAGTTTAATTTATTTTTACAGTGCATTGGTTCGTTTATGTATCACTTAAATTATGTTTTCTGTTGTAGTATAAGTAGTTTTATTTTTATTACTCATGTATAGCTTACCTTGTTATTAATCTAAAAAGTATAAACAATTTGCTATCTAATGATAACAGGATTTAAAAAAACAACATAGTATCTTGGTAAAATCTAAAATTTGACAATTTAGGCTTAATAAAGCTGGGAAAACCTGGAATTTAAAGAATTTGAAAAAAAATCACTAAAAAACCTGGAATTTTAAACAACTTGTTACATGTTAAGTAGTAAAATTTTGGTTTGACTCAAAAAACCTATCGTATATATAAAATATACTGTTGAAGAAGCTTTAAAATGTTTTTTTAATGTCTTTATACTAGTTAACACAGTTTTTCTACCTTTAACATAATTTTTAAGTAAAAATAGACCCTAAAATAAGTAATTTTAAAAACTTGAAAATTTTAAAAACTTTGAGAAAATTTGCCAATAACACTTGGCAACCTTGTGATAAACATATTTTACATAGTTTATAATTTGCAAACAAATTTCATGAGTTTAAGCATATATTTCAAAACTTATTTGTTATTCCTCATAAAATGTTAAACTTCTTACTAACGTGAATTGTTCTGGCCTAAATTTGATATTTGATAATTTAATTTTATTTACAGTGCATACGTACGATTGAAGCGACCAAATGCTGCGATTCGTGATGCAAAGAAAGCTCTCGAAATCAACCCTGATTCAGTGCCTGCTCTCAAGGTGAGTTGTTTGATGATTTATGTGGTATTTGTTTAAAATTAAAGTTTGACTGAGTTTGTGACTGTTTTGTTTATACAATACGTGTAAAAATTGTATAAAAAGCTCTTGAAATAAACTCGGATTAGCTGTCAAGGTATTATTTCAATAATTTAAATAATACTTTTTATATGTTGTACCAAGTCTATTTCAATGTTACTAATACACTTTTATACTTGTATAACTTTTTATCGCTCTTAGCTTTAATTCGTTCGGAAGCTATAATAGTGTATTTTGAAACACAATAGAGACATTTTGAGAATAATTCTAAATTAAAAATCTTCAAGTATACTTTTTCGGTAGATTATAGTTGCAATAAATTCTCAACTCAAATATTATTATAACTATTTATTATTTAATCTAATAAATTGCTTGTATAAGACAAATGTTTGTTTACTAATATTCTTTACTAATATTTGCATTACCTGTCAGAACAAATCATCATTAATATACATACAAATGTTTATGTGTCTTCAATGTTTAATAAGTTAGTTCATATATATATATATGTATATATATAAACATTAAAGGTCCTGGGAAAAGCGGAGAAACTGCTTGGTAAATGGGACTTGGCTTGCAAGCATTTCCAAGAAGCACAGAAGATCGACTATGATGGCGATATTGCAATGATTATCAAGGAAATTATGCCCAAGGTTCATTTATTTACAAATTTTATTTTAATTTAAGCTATAAGCTATGGAAACTTAACTTTTTATACATCATTTGGGTCAATTTTAGTATGAAAAAATAATCAAGTAATATTCAAATGCAGTTAAACTGAATTTTAGCTAACTTATTAAGTCAACTTACTACATAATTAGCATGCAAAGTTATGGCATATTTTTTTTTCCTATCTAAACTACTTGATAACGAATGAACGTTTTTTATAAACAAAATATATTTTATAAACGTTTGATAATATGGTGTGCACAAAAATTTAAGTTTAATGTTGTTATGTGCCAAGTTTCTGTTGATATTTTCACTAAATATTTATTTTAAGAATGTAAAAACAGACCAATTGAAAGCTCTGAGATTTACTTTAAATAATCATATATGCTAAATATTACAATGAGTTATGAAAATAATTTTTATTGAAAAGCAACGAAATTCTGCGAGTACAATTTATATAGAAATTTATTGTGCACATATTTTTTATTTGGTGCACGTTTTTTATCAGTGCACAACTGTTGTGAAAAGCAGTATTTTTAAATTTTGGATGTTGAAATTTAGTTTTGTTCAACATGTTTTGTATTTTAAAAACATTTTTTAGATAAAAATTAATTTTTATAAAAGGCAACGAAATTGCGTGAGTACAATCTGGCGTTGGAACGCAACAAAAGGGAAAAAGAACTGAAGGAAAAATTGAAGAAAGCGAAAAAAATTAAGAAGGCGCAGCAGAAAGCCAGAGAAGAACAAGAAAAGAGAAAGAGTGTGAGTGAAAAAATAAATATTTTTTTAGATTCAGGTTTTAGTTTAAACACCTGCAATTTTAAAGAATACTTATTTTATAACTAGGAAAATTTATTAAAGTGAAGTTTTCTTCGTTACGGAATTATAAAATTAAACTATACAATTTTATTTGTTTTGTATACTTTGGTGTTTACATTAAAAGTAAATACTTTGAAATTACAGCATAACGTTTCTCTTACGTTTTAATTAGTTTATTTTCGTTAATTTCTAAACCTTATTGTCCGTAGATAAACTTCTGTTTTGTAAATTAAAATATGTATACAAAAAGTGATATACTATATTAAAAGAAGTTTTCAAGCAATTAGATTTATACAAGTTCACAGAAAATCCTAATTTTAAATAATCTTAAAACTTTAACTACAAGTTAACGAGGAGGAACTTTTTTAATTTAATACCGGTAGTTAGACTTTTCAACACGCTTCTAATGTCATTCAAAAGATTGTATTTATGAAAGTTTGTAAAATTAGTCTAAGGTCTTTTGGGTAAAAATAATATTTTCACATATGAATTTTTTTCATGACATTTCAGGTTTAATTCAAGGGTTGGTAAGCATTGGGTGATTGTGAGCTGAATTTGAAAAAAAAATTGTTGTGGGCCGTAAGAGTTTTATTCCTCAGAACCTTTTTTTTACTTTCCATTACCCCAGAATATCTAGTATAAGTTTAAGCAATTTTTAGAAATTAAAAGACTCTTTTATTATATTATTACGTCTTCTTATTATTAGCTGTCCATAAAATGAGTGAGTGTCCAAATTTATCAGTTGGATATATTTTCTCCGTACAGGAATCAAACTTCAACTTCCAGGGTGGCTTCCCCGGTCAAATGCCAGGTGGAATGCCCAACATGGGTGGCATGCCAAATATGGGTGGCATGGACTTCCAGCAGATGTTCAAGGACCCTGAGTTCATGAAGAAGTTTGCCGACATGCAGAAGGGGGGATTTCCCGGAATGGGGAAACAACAGCAAGGTGGCGCCAGTACAGGTAAATAAATATATTTAATATTGATTTTATACAACAAAAGATGGTTTCGTATTTTTGTTTAATTATTTTTTTTGAATAAGTTAAAGTACTGAAATAAAATCGTAAAGTATAGAAAAACCAATTATTCTAAGTAATATAATCAAAACTAATAATTTAAAATAAGACTTGAATTGAAATAATAACTACTAATAATGTTAATTATTTTTTTATTAATAATTAATTTTAATAGGCGAGAGCTCAGCCAATCAGAAGCCAGAAGAGCCGAAAGTATTCGAAGTACCAACCGACGATTTGGATTAGAATGTAGCAAATTAGCGCGTACAGGGTTGCGCTAAAAATTAGAATAATTTGTTCACATTGTGTTAATAGTCTGTATTTGAAATTTAATTGTACTTTTCACATTCAAATAGTGTTAAGCAGTTTTTTGTTGCAAAATTAAATTTTTCACAGTACAAATTTTTGATGTCGCTTCGTTGTGATTTCTGAGTCGTTGATGAAAAAAAAAACTAATGCTAAAATGTTAGATTAAAACAAAATTAAAGTTTTATCTAAGTCAGGGTTCCCAAAGGGGCAATAACTAGTAAGAGGGAAATTTTGAATTCATTTACAGTTATTGAAGTTTTACTTTTTACATCATTATTTTAGTAATACAAGCTCGCTATCTAATAATTGAACTTGAGGTAAGATTTGCACAAAAAAAAATCCCTTTTGCTCTAGTTTATCATATAAAATAAATTACGTGCTTACTCCGATCCTTTGGGGCAATAAAGTATTAAAGCGAAAAAAAAGTAAGTTTTTTGTTAACTAGGAATGGAGCGGTGTCTTCATAAAGGGTCATATTGTTTTTTAAATTTTAATAAGTAGGTGATTACGATGATTTGTTAAGCTAACCGCTGATGTATGCAAATATGATATCTGAAAGCTTAAATGTCAGTTTAAACTTTAAATTGTTATTCATGTCATTAGTTTTTTATTTAAACTGACTTAGCAGCAATGAATTTTGGTAGGTGTCAGAAAAGCACAGCGTCATTTTAGCACGGAATAGTTTTCGGTCTTAAAAAAATGTTCATTTCTGATCATCTATTAAGTTAACAAAAAAAAGTAAATACGACAACTATTTCTAACACTTTTAGAATTATTTTAAAATAAAGTTTTTACTAGCAGCATTTCTAATTAAGCGGTTCCGAAACAATTGAAAGCTAAGCAGGTGGAAAAATTGTCGAATTAAGTTTATTTACCCTTGTAGTAGTATATATATACTGTTTATAACATAAATAGCATAAGATTGAAAGTGTAAAGTTATTTATTAAAAAAAGTTTACTTGTGGTAATTAATGCTTCAACTTGTAACACATTTAAAGCTTATTAAGTTATAGTTTATATCTTTCATAGTTCGTTGTAAGATAATAATCAATTAAGTACAAATTTTATTTAAGCATAGAAAAACAATTACAAAATAAATTCCGTGCAAAAGTATCACACAATGCTTAAGTTATGCCGTACATTTCTGACCCGTTCCCATGAACTAACAAGTTCCTTTAGACGTTTTAGCAGAGACGGACAATTTTTGCAGCATAGCTGATCTACCATAATTAATACTTTGCGGGCCGAACTTGGTAGGGAAAGCATTCGCAAGCTCAGCATTGAAAAGCTATACTACTAGAATAAAAAAGAACTGCTCAAAGTTCAAATATAATAAAACTACTGTGTAATAAAAATTCAATTCAGATTACAAATTTTTTATTAAAAAAATGAACTTTTCTAGTTTTAAGTATTTATGTTAACCACCCTCCATTTTTTTTTTAAATTTCAGGGAGATTTTAATTTAAAGTTTTTAACTGGAGTTAACTATTCGTTTTTACACTTATCTCCATGATTTTTGTGCAAAACGTTGTTTATTCTAACCCAAGAAAGTCTGTCTGCCTTCTACATTCCCTTTTCACCTACAGCATGTTGTAAAGATTTATGGCACGTTGTGTATTCGATTCGTAACGTACCAGATTTATTTCTTTGGTTTACTCTTTTCATAGTTGTTTAAATTATTTATTAGTGATTGCCTCTTTGATAAGGACTTTGAAAGTTTTTGTTACTGTTTTTCAAAAAGTATGATAATGGACAACAGTGTTTATTTGCTTACAACTTTATACTATGCAACTGTGTTTAACAAGGTTGCAAAAAAACCTGGAATTTGACAATTTAGGCTTGGAAACTAGAGTTTGAGGAAATTTTAAAAAACCTGGAACTTTGAACTAAGATCACTGAAAAACATTAAAAAACCTTATTTTTTAACAGTTTTTACATAAAGAATAACAAAATTTCAATTTGATAGTAAAAACATATCATAAAGGTGGCAACATTTTTGTATCATTTTAAACATGTTTTAATCAGTTTCGCATCATTTTTTTAATGTTGTTCTATGAAAAAATTCTGAATTTAAAAACAGTTCTACATGAAGAATAATGAAAATTTAATTAGATTCCAAAAACCTTTTAAACAGAATTATTTTTCTTTTTATGTACAATAGAGTAATCACTAAAAGTACCATTACAGTACCTCTTCAACATTTTTATCCTACTTAACACTTTTTATTACCTTTAATTTTATACCAGAAAAACACAGAACAAAATTGTACTTTGAAAACCCTGAAAAAAAGATTCAAACGATATTTGGCAACCCTGAAGATATTTCGAAAGAACTTGCATTTTATGTATTTATGTTAACTATAGAATAGTCATTATAAACCAAATACATTTGTATACAAATGTACTTAAAAATAGAACTGCATTTTAATTAATAAAAAAGGACTAGATTTGTAATTTGGCTTAAAACCCACATTATTAATTCTATTATGTACAAACAAAACTTATTGTACTTAACTTTACTGTAAAATAAGATCTAAAATATGATAAAACTTAGAATTAAAATTATCTATTCAAAATAATAAAAAGCAATTATATTTCCCATTAACAACCCAGTTGAAGTGTGTTGATTCGTTAACACACAGAAACATATGTTGGTACAATAAAAGAAGATTACTGTATAATTTGTTTTTAATTAAAATTCTCAATTTTTAAACACTAGCTAAACTTAACAAAAGAGTCTAAAAGGTGTATTGACTCTTAATTTGCTAGTTTGTCTTATTGACTCACGTGCCACACATTCTGCTTATACTTTCTGTCACTTAAGATTGTCAAACCAAATTTTCCAGGACAAATTGCGATTTAGAACCTATAAATCTGTAAATGTTTTTAGGTAGTGTGATAACCAGAAGTTGTTCTGTGCAAAAAAATACTTTTTGTTGAACGACAAAAAAGCAATTAAAAGTTTCGTCTAATGTGTACGAAGAATTTTTGAACATACTCGACCGATGCACTTTAATATTTTGGTTATTATAAAACCTCAGTACTTAGGACTTTTTATGTGACACTACTATATTTTGTACTATTTATGTTTATACAGGTATTATAATTTAATTTCTATATCAAGGGCTTGAGTAAAAGTTACTTTGTTAAAATTATCTTAAGCAAGAGAAGAACATTATTTGAAAACAAAAATATTACAGAGTTGCTTCAAAGTTCTTTTTTTTGCTTCATACTCAACAATAAGCAGTTGTCTTAATGTTTTTCTATGACTTAAATAATAGAGATAAACTAAATATCTCTGACTAACGTTAAAAGTTTTTAAATTTTGTCTTTTACAAACATTGAGTGCTGTTACTTTAAAGTTTTAAGCAAATGAAAAATAGATATAAACTGTTTTTTAATTATTTAACTGTCCTGGACAAGACATTAAAAAGTATCCGTGGTGTTCGACTCAACAACCAAAAGGTTGTTTATGCACCAGGTCCTAGTATTAAATACTTTGAGCGTCTTTTTTTGTCGTCGAATAAAACTTTATTACTAAAAACTATCAAGTTAAATCAATTAGTATATGGCAACAAACAGTTTAGGTGTACAAATTACTTTAGAAAGTTAAGAAAATTAAGTTAGTAATTTTAAGTCAACACAATTAATCTAAGTTTTTTATTTATTTCAAAAATAAAGCCAAACAGTAAAATATTTTACATTAGCTCAAATATAAGAAGTAAGTACAATAGATCTGAAATTTATTTAAGTAGAAGAAGGTAGTTTTTATAAAAATTATGTTTAATATAATCATTTCGCATAAAATTTTATGTTATATTAGTATTAGATAGTCTTTTCAACCAAAGTTTGTAGGGAAAAAGGATGTTTAACAACAAACTTGTTTTGTTTTTTTGTGCTTAAAAACAGTGATAACCGTTTAGTACCAGATTAAAAAAAAGTTAGTTTTTGTTATTACATATTGTGCATTAAAGATTAAATATTTGTAACCAAAAAGCTTTAAGTAATTGAGTAAATAAACTAAGCGTTTATATTAAAGCAAACTTTTAAAAGAATATAAATAGTTTGTAAAAAAGTGAAAATAAAAATGTTCAAACTAAATATTTTATTTACAACCAGGTTTCGGTGGCAAAACAATTGCGACTTTTTCAAGTATTTACCATCTTTATTTAAATAAGCTCTTTACATTCCAGTAAATTGAGCAATTTTTTTTATTTACGACAAATAACTATATAAAAAAGGTTAAAAAAAATATGACATAAAGTATAAACTATACGTTAAGTAAACTTGAAAAAAGTGGAAGCTACATAATAATTAGAAGCAAACAGAAAAGAAACTAGATTTGTCACAATACCTATAATTTCATTTTTTGTTTAACAATTATTATAGAATTTATAACGAAACATATTAAAGTGGTAAGCGATTTTCTTTCAAAACAACAGCATGTTTTTGCGTTAAATAGATACAAACATTGTTTATAAAAATGTGGAAAACGTTTTTAATTTTTGAAAAAAAAACTAGTTTATATGTAGCTCACTTAAATCTACATCTTGGATTTTATGACGAAAATTATCTTAAAAAAAAGTTTATCACTTTTAAGTTGTCTAATTAAAAAGACTACAAATAAACCAAAAATTACTTAAAACTTTTTAAATGGCCTTAAAAAAGTAACATTTGTTAGATATGTTAGTCCAAATATATATTTTTTTTTTGGTTTTTAATAAGTAATTATGAGCTAACACTTTTTAACGATGCTAATATTTCCTAATGTTGAACCAATTACTTGGAACATGAATAAAAAATATTAATATATTATTACTTTAACATAATAAAATGATTCTTACTGCTTTTTTTATTCTACGAACTTTTGTTTTCATTTGAGGTTTCAGTTTTTTCTCTTTTCAGCAAACTTTTAACAAGTAAACTACGCACTTGTTCGGAATAGACACAATATATCAACATTATTACGAATCCAAGCAAGTCGTTTAGTACTATGTCAAACAACAGTATCCAAAATATATTCTTTTTTCCAAGACCTTCATAAAAATAAACAGTACATATTTTTGTTATTGTAGTTTAAAATATAGTACTACTTTTTTAGTAAAACTTAAAATATGACAGCTTCAATTGGGCATAAAATATCTTTTCAATGTGAAAAAAAAAACTGAATACTAAAACTTTTCACTTCGAAATTGACTCTAAAATTTTCTAGAATAGTTAAATATATATAATTTTTAAATCAAATAAAAAAAAATACTTACAATAAAAAAGTTTCCAGAACCAAGTCGTGCCGAGACTTGGTGCCATTAACAGTACAGCTTTAAGTGCAGAGTTTAATTGTTTTGATGTTGCATTGTTTTTCGTTGATTTTTTGCTAACTTTGTACACATAACTTGCCACACTAATGACAACAATAAAGTTGTAAGAGATAATCAGAATTATTGGAACAAACAAACTGAAAACAATGATCTGAATACGAGCTATACATAATTTATTTTCTTTGTTAGGAAGCTTTTCAACATAGGTTCTACCAAACTCACCAAAGGCTAAACCAACGAAAGATATTATAAATGGAATCAATAGTGCTATAAGTAACTGCAATTTTATTGATTTGTTTACTATTCTGTTTTGCGAAGAGAGAGCATGTTTTGAAGTCTTCAAGTAAAGATTTGTTGCTTCTAGAAGCATCCATAAACCTACAACAAAATGTGTTAAGAGTGTTTTTAGTGCTTGTATAATTAAACCAACTTTTTATTTCAAATTTATACTTTTTGTTTTAGATACTAAATTATTTTTAAAGTTTAACTAAATATGTTGAAAATGATTTATCAAAGTTTAATAATTATCACAGTGTGTTTATTGCAATTGAGTACATTAAAATTTATCTTCATTTAAAACAGCGATTCTCAACCTGGGGTAAATTCTCTTGTTTTAGGGGGTAAATTTTCTTTGTTTCAAATTATTTAAATTAATATTTATTAATTACGTTGTAATTTATAAGTTAGTATTTAACTGAAACTTTTTTGAAATTAAAATAACTGATTAAATTTTATGGTTTTTTATATCTAATAAGCTGAAAATTAAAAATATCGACTATTTTTCCTTAAAACCAAACACATTTTCAAATATGGGGGATAAGTTTGGTTTAATCTTCCAAATAGAGGTAAATTTGTTTTAAACCTTCCAAAAAGGGGTAAAACATAAAAGAAAGGTTAAGAGCGGCTGATCTAGTAGTAGTAAATATTTACCGGATGATAGATAGAAGTAGTTGTTCATGAAGGCCACAGCAATACAAGCTTTATTTATGTGCTGAACTTCTAGTATGAATATATTTGTAATGTGCAGAAATAACAGAGAAAAGCACAAACCGATCTGTACCTTAGTTCTGCTATTTTTCAGTTTCTTTTTGAAATTGATCAAAACTGCTATTGTAAAAATCAGTGAAAAGCACCCAATTAACGTTGTACCGTATCTGAAACGCTAAAAATATTTTTCTTAGTAAAAAAAAACAAATAGAAAAGTACTAGTTTCAAATTAAAGATTTTTTTTACCAACTTACCATTAAAAATCTAGGAGCTCTAAGGTAACTAATCTCCGCAAACAGCATTAAAGTATCAGATGAATTTGTCTCGCAATAAATATGAAAAGCATCACTTTTGTTAAAGTCTACATCTTTAAAAATAAATGTGTTTTTCTCATAAGAGTAGTAGCCACATTTGACCTTTGTGCTCCAAACAATGCCTTTTCGTTTTATTGTGTAAACTGAAAACTTCACAGACGATTTTGAAATTTTTAGACTACAGTATCTACTTTCTTTAAGTTTGCCATTATGACGTAGTTTCGAATGGACTCTTCTAATGTTAGCTATTGGCATGAAAATTTTGTAATTGTGTTTTCTTGCTTTATGGTTAAATAAATGTTTTGTGTCTCTTTCTGTCACACAAGATTTAGAGTAAATGTAAGATGCTGTTTCATTTATCTTTGTCGTAGTAAATATTTTGTTTCCAACTATACAACTGTCAAAACTTAATTCTGGGGTAATGTTTGTCGGGTGTTCAGGAATTATTATTGGGTTGTTATATGCTGAATTTGCAAATTGATAAAACTCTTTATCAGTAGTATTAAACAATCCGTGCAGTTCTTCGGAGCTGTTATTGTTTTTAATTTCTATACAAAAGTCAGTGTAAGACTCTTCGTTGGCTTGTTGGACTGTTTCAAAATCTGTTAATAAACATTTTATTTATGTTTTAGTAGTTTTAGATAATGCAGTGTTTAAGATTTTATTTATACTTTTAGCCATGCCACAAACTTTATGTCAAAAAAATTAGCTCAAACAAACTTTTCCGTAAAAACATTGCTTAAATGTAATACTTAAATTAATTGTTTGTGTTTTAAACACTCAAGTTTAAATAAACAACTTACTTGATCTGGAGCTGCATCTATCATTTCTTTCTGCATAAATGAGTAATGATTGCATTAAAACAACTATAGCCAACATATTTGAAATTTGTTTTTTCTTGATGCTATTTTTTAACTGCTATTTTTTTTCTAAACAGTTGATTATATGTTTTTAATTGAATATAAATTACTGACGAAGTTAGTTTGGCTGGAAATTAATACACTGTAAATAAAAGAAAATATTTTTTTTAGTAAGCATGCTTTATTAGAAAAACAAAATCTTTCAAAAACGTAAACCATATTAGCAATTTTAATGTTTTTCAATAACTAAACAAACAAAATTATAAACTATTGAAATGAAATTATAAAAAACTAAAATAAAATAATAGTTAAAACTTAAATTAAACTGTTGCATAACTAAGCTTAAACAGGTAAAAATGAATAAAAATAGTAAATTTTACACAAACGACAATTAATGACGAGATATGAATAAAGTCACGACCTTAAAAAAATCTAACTCAAAGTTCATAAAAAAAAAAAGTTTTTCATTTACTTAACTTTATGTATTCAAAGCGCAAACAGTTACAAACAATAATATTTAAGTTTATTTTTTAAGTTTCTTAAAATTATTTGATACAAAACTAATTCGATGCTTTGCAAAAGTTCTTTGTTTTAGGTTTTTTTTTGTTTAGTTTAATTCAATACTTGTTAGAACAAAACTTGCAAAACTTTAATTACAAAGAATAAAATTTTTATTTTAATTTCGCGGAATAAATTTTTCCTAATTTACTCATATAACGTTTACTACTAAAAGTTATATTTGTTTTCTTTGATTCGTATAAATCTTTAAGTTTATACAACAACTAAGCATTTTTTATGTTGCTTAAAAGCAATAAATTCCGATGTAAATAAGAATATAATAAAGTTTTTTTTGTAAAGTTTCACAATATATATTACGGCTGTTAAGAAGCTACATTTAATTTAAAAAAAAAAAAAACTTTTCAACAGTAGTTCATGATATCATTTGTTGTTGCTATTATTACAACAATATTTAGAGTACAGAAATTCAAATATTTTTAGTATCTAATATAGTATAGGTTAATCTAAATTAACGTACTATTCTTAAAAACCGATTTTATACATATTTCTACCTTTTAAGGTTTTTTAAAACTGAAAACATCATATCCAAATGGTTATCTTACTTAAAAATTGTTGTACTAACGAAATGTTGTAAAAAAATAATGATTTTAATCTTGAAAGATATATCTAATATTAACCTTAATAGTTGTTAGAATGAAGGTTACTTTTATTGAACTGTGAAAAAAAGGTATATAATTAATTTATTGTTTTCACTTAAAGTGTTTTTTTAACAAATAATTAGTTTTCAGAGGCTATACTTCATATTAAAGAATTTTCTCCATACGTTTTTAGGCTGAAATGAACCTAAAAAGTAAAATAAATGCTATAATTAATCAATCGTTTTTCATATGACGTTTCCAAAATGCAGTTAACATTTATAAAATTTGACGATTATGTAAATGAAACAAACCTGTTCACTTTACAAATGAAAACCTAAAGATAATGTTAAAAAAATATTTTTTATAACCCAAAAGATATAGAGTTTAAAAATTTTAGTAAAGATTTAGATTTTTTTTTTAATTATCCAAAATAAGTAAAACCAAAAAGTAAAAATAATAATTTTGACTATAAACTAGTTACTGGAAAAATGGTTAATTTGGTTAAACTTTTACAATTATATATTACTCTTTTATTAGTTTTGTTTTTTAATAACAGTGTAGCTAGTTTGTAACAGTATCACTGTTGTTTAGTAATTTTTTGGTTGAAACAATAACTAATAAAACATTAAGAAAAATAAAACTTTTTTATTTTTATGTACATTTTAACTAAAGCTTTTAAAACTAGTAATAATGTACTTAATTCACATGTAGTATTATAAATAACTTATTGTTATATTTTTTCATTCAACATGTTTAAATAAAGTAGAGTGTTAAAACATTTTTTTTAAGAACTTGTTATATATGTTAGTTAACAATGGTTAATTTACCAAATTTTAAAATTTAAAAGTTTTTGAAATACAAAAACGAGCTCTGCTTAATAGTATCTGTTTAAAAATGTTGTAAGGTTCGTTTTAATATTTTGAGTAAACTTATATAAATTATCAAACTCAAACTTGCTTATTTTTTTAATCTACAGCAAATTTTTACATTTTTAGTGCTATTATTATGATTTACAGTTTATAACTTCAGCTATACTTAAAATACTTCATTGACAACGATTAAGTACCACTTATTTTATAAATTTGTTTTATACACGTATTTTTTATAAAACTTTCCTAATATTTTTTTTACTACATTTATTTTCTTTAATTCATTCAGCATAAATTATATACTTGCTATAAAAGTCGTAAAAAAAACAATAAAACCACTAAAAACCTCAAAAAAAAACTATAAAAAATAACTTATTATAGACTAAAGATTTATTTTCAAAGTATTGTCTATACTCTATAACTACTATTAAATTTTTATCTACTCTGTTAAATTTTTTTTTTGTTAACTTTATTACGTTCAATGTTTTTGTACATGATGATTTCTAACAAAAGTGTTTACAAAACGGCGTACTTGGACAAAAAAGAAGACCAAACAGAAACGACAACAAAAGTTTAAAAGATAGTTTTGTGTCCTCCTTCATGAAGATGTAATATTTCTTTGTAACAATTCTGATAATGTTCTGACAACTCAAAAATTTGTGCCAAAATACCCAACAAAAAGCGTAAAGTAAATAAAAAGAAGATAAAGAAAACAAAAATCTCAAAACACAACAAATTAAGCGCTGTTGTTAGTTTTCAGCACAATTTCGTGAACGTCCATCTGAAGCGGTGACTTCAGCGCATAAACGACCGAATCTGCCACGTCTTCGGGTGTGAGGTACCCCATCTGGTCCGCCATGGCGTCCGCGGATGCCTGGTCCGCTTTCATAAACCTGTAATGTTTGTGTAAAATAATAAAACAAGTGTTTTGTAAATTTGTAGGTTACAAAACCTTTTGATTTTTGAAGCTAAAAATGGAAAAAGATTTTTTTTGTTCAATAAAGTGAAATTTTCTTTTAACTTTTACAGTGCAAATTTACAAATTATACTCAAGCGTGAAAATTCTCTTTCTAGAACAAACAAAGTCTACTTTAAGCAAACATACATGCAAACAAAATAACTTAGGTCAAAACGGTTTTAATAACCGTTTTAAATATTTGCTTAACTTAGAAATAAAAAATTCTTAATCAACTTTATTGATAGTAAAACTTTAGCTTAAAAAAAGTTTTTTTTTCAACCACATACTTTGGTATGAAAGGAGTTTTCACCACGCCGGGCGAAATAGCGGTCACTCGGGTTTTGCTTTTCTTGGCTCTCAGCTCCTGTCTCAAGCCTTCTGTGAGCGCGGTGACCGCGAACTTGGTGGAAGAGTAGAAAACCGCCTGCGGAAACACGTTGTGCCCTGCTAGGCTGTTCAGATTGACAATGTGGCCGTCTTCGACTTTGGATTCTTCCATGAGTTTGCAGGCTTGCTGTGTGCACATGCACAATCCTAAAACGTTGACTTCAAACATGTTTTTCCAATCCTGTAGATAAAAAGCTAGTTAATAGTTTTTAATTCCTTTAACGCTTAAACAAATTTAATTTATTAATAAAGCTGTATTGAAACTTTGTTTAGTACCTTTTGTAATTTTAACACCAACATTTTTATAAACTTTAAAAAAGTCGATATTTATAAAAGCCGTGATACTAATCATTTTTTGTTAAAGATCACTAAATACAACTATTTGAGTAAACAAAAAAGATTAACTAAAATTTTTGAGTAAACAATAGTGTTAAAAACAAACAATACCAAAGCTTACAACTAGCATCGACTTTTATTTATACATGTTGAAATTTTATTTTGCTACATAAATTAAATTTCACATAAAAAGTTTTTGAGCATACACGTAAAATATTTTCAACTATCTGATAATTTTTGAAGTATTTTCATACATAAAGTTCAATCAAAATATTTATTACCTTCACATCACCAGACAGCAAAGGCGCCATGTGGGCGAGACCCGCATTGTTGACCATGACGTGGACCTTTCCGAACTTTTCCTTGACATATTTGTAAAGGACCAGAATGTCCTCTTCCTTCGACACGTCACACTTCACTGAGTACATCTTGCCGGGTCCCGCTTTGTTGGCTTTTTCTTCCACGGACTTCAGCTTGTCCTCGTTCCTGCCGCATCCAACCACCTAAAGTGCGACAAGAAATTATTACTTTTTACATAAAACTTTACATTACATGTTGTACATAAGTACACACTTTTCTTTTTTTCGTGAACAAGTTTTATACTTATAAAAAACTATAAATTTCTACTTTTTTTTAAACAAATATTGCTTTTTAATCTTTAACTTGCAAAAATAAAACAAAATCAAACATAAAGTCCTGACATATAACAAGAGCTTAGGAATTTATAGGTATAAGTAACAGGTAAAAATATTAAAATAATCTTATATTATTTTAAAAAAAAAAAACACAAATCAAACCTTCATTCCTTGTTTAACTAATTTGATAGCAATTTCCTGACCAATACCACTGTTTGCCCCTGTTACAACAGCTACTCTTCCCTTCAGGTCGGTCATTTTCTCGTATTTTATTTAGTATAATAAATCTAAAAAAAGATTTCAACTTTAAACTTTATTATTCAAACAATATTCCACTCGAAGGAGTTTTTCGAGTGTTAATATTATTAAAATAAGTATACATTGTTCACCTTAATATTTTATAACAGAGCAACGCTAGTGTGATCTTTAAAACTATAAATGTACAACAAGTTTTCATCAATTAAAAAGCTTTCTAGATACTTAAAACCAACAACCTATTTAATAACCTAAAAGTTTTTAAAACTTTTGTAAGTGAGTATAAAAAACAAATACTTCATTATTTATTAAAAAACAGCCTTGTTGATCTATAAAACAATGCAATAAAATTTTCAGCAAACTTAAACTCAGTAATAAAAAAAATAAAATTTTTTATTCTTTTTATTGTACTTGCTAAGTATTTAAAATCAATGAAAAAAGAGAATTTTAAATTATTTTACCTGTTTTGCTTGTATTGATTTTTTACTTAACTAATTTTGGGAAATATTTCATTTAAAACCTAAACCTTAATACACTCAAATAAAGTATTATTTACTCTACTTACAGTTGTTCGTAAGTATAAAACTTAGATTTGTCAAAATGCTGCTTAAAAGTTTTCCGTTAAAAATAATAAATACTGTTTTTAGTAAAGTCAATGTAACAAGAACTTTTATTGCTAAATATTATGGTACTAAAAGAAATCAATAAATAATACACATATAAAAAACAACCACTTTCAATTAAAATTTTAACAAAGTATGTTAAAAACAAGTTTTTGATTATAACGTTAATACCACAGCAAAACCGACAATACTGATTTGATTTTGTGCGTTCTTATCGCTTATAGTAAGCTGTGAGTGTGCAAATATTTAACCGTGAAAGGATTTTTTTCTAATCATTATGCGCTGTAACGTTATTAAGCACTTTTGATTTGAGCGAGAAAAATATGCTTTTTGTAATGACTAAACGCTTTAACCATTAGTAGCAAAATTATTTGATGCGCAATTACTTGCAAAATAATCAAGTATTTGACAAGCTGATATTTGCATTTTTGATGGAAAATTAATCAGCATTCGAACTTTATTGTTTACTTTAAAATCAAACAATAATGTTTTAGTTGACAATAACTTTAAAGTTATTTAAATCAAAATACATTTTGTTAATGTTTAAAAAGGGAACATTACTTAAAATAATAACTTGCTTTAATATTAATAATCGTTAAAGAAACTAAGATATCTGAGGAAAAAGTCTTAAAATTTTACATCTATAAGCCTCAGTAATAAGCTATTAGCAACAAAGCAAACAACTTTTTTTGTTTTATAATCGTTTCAACATGCTAAAAAAATTTTCTTCCCATTCGTAAAAGCTCTACTTATAAACACTATGTTTTACTTTGTTTTATGGTTACTACTTTTTTACTATTTTTTGAAGTTAATTTAACTTACCAAAACTTTATCATGGTTGTGTATACTTTAAGATGTCTTTTAATGAATCTTTCTAGAAACAAACCATCTCAGCTGCTGATTTGTATCAAATCCTGATACGCTAAAAATGCGGGATGTAAGTTTACATTCTTATACAGCTTGTTTATCATTAATTTTAAGGAAAAACACCTGTTTTTCTAAACACTGTCTTCGAGTAATTAATTATAAAGGTTGTAGATTTCAAAAAAGCTATGAAACTTCTATAAACTTATTATTAAAGTTTTTGTTTTGTGTAAAAAGATCGAAATAGCTTAAACTTTGCCAATTTTTAATGTACATATATTGTGATTAAAGTTAAAATGATTAAACCTGCTAAACAAAAAAACTAATTGTGCTTGTTTTCAAAAATATAAATATTTAAAAAATATTCACAATGTTTAAAAACTATAGTTATAGTTTATTGACCGACAAAACAAAAGCTCAAAATGTTTGGTCCTTAGACCTGGTGCACGAAAAACCTTTTGGTTTATATAATTAATTAAGGTATTAACAAAATTAGTGTTAAAAGTAGAACTTAAAATACTTAAGCTGTTTTATACAAATTTTAAAACACCGTTAAAAAAAAATAAATCACTTTTATGTCTACTACAAAAAGTTTATAAAAATCGTCATAAAAACTATTTTAAATAAAAGTGCTTACAGTTTTAAATATTTAACGCGCATAAGTTTAGATACATATTTTATATTATAAATATTTACTGACTTACAAACGAAAACACTTAATTTAAACTAAAGTAAACAAAACTTTATTTTATCAAAACCATAGTCGTTGTACAATGTACACTAAAAGAAATAATGATTTTTCTGCTTTTAATGTTTTATATGAAATTAAATAACCTTTTATGATATTAAAAAGTAAGCTTTAATTTTTACGTTAACACGCATTCAAAACAGGCAAATTTGTTCACTAAAATATCAAAACTAAAAAAAGTTATATAATAGTAATTTAAAAACTGTTAGTTTAAGTTAAATTGACTATGGTATCGTACTTTTAAAAGTGTACAACTGTGATTTAAATTAAATTATGCAAATAAATGGCTTTAATGTAATAACATCTTTTAAAATAGTAAGTTTACAAAAAATCTCTTGTATTTTAAGATATACGAAAAGAGTGACCTCAGTTGTAAAAAAAAATAGTTTTACAGCTTTATCAAGTTTATTTTTATAAATAGTTTTGACGTTGTAAAAAATAAAAAAAATATAAAAATTGACATAAAAAATTACAATAATTTAGACCAAAATAATAAACAATCTCATTAAGTTTGCACTACGAGGTTTGTATTACTGAGCAGTCAAAAAAAAAAAAAGAAAACTGAACATAGTCTTGTTTTCACTTGTTAATAAAGCTTAATATAAGTTATTTAAGAGCTTATAATGCTTATAACGTACATATTTTATTTTCCAATATTTTTTTTGTATCACTTAACGATATTGAAAACATCAAGGAATAGTATAAGATCGATTTTAAAAAAGAATTGACACATGTAGCTCTTTTATTTAAATTTCACGCTATTTCATAACGGTGTATTTAAGAATGTTATGTTTTAATAGTTTGACTAGTTTGTAACAACTCATATTACAAATAGACTTATCACATACAAAAGCTCTTGTACATAACAAGAAGTCCATTGTATATATTCACACTTGCTTAACCTAATAAACTCTGGTATGTTTGAAACTTTAAACAATAAACTTGTACAATATTAGCGTTAATTAATAAATTTTTTTTTGATTAAAATCAAATCAAAATGTTTTACGTTTAAATAACTTCACACTTGTATTACTACTAAAATATACATTTTGGTAGTTTTTAAATTTTAAAGTTTACGTTTTTTATTAGCTAATTTTTAAGTTATAAAGATTAAACTATGTAACGAAAGTTTGGTTTATTGCAATAGTTCTAATAAGTTACAGCATGAGTTTTTTTTTCTTGATTAAACTATTTTAACTTGTTACATTATTTCTAATTATCTTTTGAGTTATGCAATATAAGTTATAAGAGAGAATATACGTGTAATTGTTTGTTTACTTAGTAAATCTTATGATAAAATTTGTATAAAATAGTTATAAAGCCTTAAATCTTACTTAAGTTTTAAGAACAGTTAATTGTAGTTTGTAAGAGAAATAACGTTTGTATGATTATATAACTATATATTGTTATTTGAGATTTAGACATTTATTTTTAGACTGAGCTTCAATTAAAGTTATTCGTTAAACACTAAACTGTGTTTTTAAGAAGTTTAAAAAATTCTAGATAGTTTTAAATAGTTTCGTCAAAATTTAAATTTATATTTTAAAAACCTTATAAAAAGCTTTCTTACGATTATACTAACTTAATCGTCTACTTTCTAAAATATTGGTTAACCTTTAATATATGTTTTAAAAAGTAATTTTACAAAGCTCAAAGCTTAATTAGTATACACTATTACTAAAGTTGGAACCAATTAAAATATACTTTTTAATAAATAAATCAAGTTATAAAAAAAAATAAAACAGTAAGTATTCAAAGCTGGCAGATTAACTTTTTCGCTTATAAGTATATAGTTATAACTCTACTATGTAAATATTGTAACATTAACATCATATTGGATATAAATATAAACTATTTAAGTTTTCTTTTAAAATTATAATAAATTTATATAGACATACTATAAGTAGTAAAAGTCAAACTTTCTTGCTTTAACTATCTCAATAAGATGCAAATAGATTAAATATTTTCAATATTTTTTATCTAACTTAACTTAAATTTATGAATTACACGATACTACGAGGTTAAACTACGTTCTATATGATAACTTGATTTTTAATAGCTTTATAACATAAAGATTTTTTTTAAATAGGAAACTAACAAACATAGTTTTTGTACATCTTGTGAAGCTTACATAATTTCGCATGATATTATTTTTTAATTCTAGTTTGTTGTTGTTAACATATTATTTTTACAAGTTTTAGCTGTTTTTTTATTTAAAAATCTTTAAATAAATGAAAGATGTTTTAGTTATTAAACTTTTTTTTGTGTTAAACTTTAGTACAACTAAGAAATTTATTAATTTATTTTTTTCTAAAATTAGATATTGAGTCTTTAAAAAGAACAATTTTCTTATATGTCTCTTAAAGCAAATAAAAAAATCTTAATTTTTTTAAGACTACTTTAAGTTTCTTACTATGAATTTTCTAATAAAAGCTTACTATTTATCGTGATATAATTTTTTTTATAAGCATTTTTGTTAAAAAACTATTTATTAAACAATTGGTCATAATAACCTTTTTAAAAGTTTTAGTTAATGAGTTTACAAGCATATGAGTGGCTGCTAGTTTATAATCCAAACAACATGCGTACTTACTTAATGCTAATTAGCAGTTTTGTACTTTATACATCTTTTAACTTATTGCTGTATTTGTTTAGTGTTGTCGTATAAATATCTAAATTAAACTGTTCAATAAGAAGTTTAAATAAAAACTTTTTAAAATAGACAGTTATTTGTTATTTACTTAACTCAATAACAAAACATTAACAATAACAACAAAAGAATATTGAATTGACATTAATTAAGAGTTCAGTTAGGTTTTTAAATAAAACATTGCAAAAAAACTTTTTACAGTGATATAATAAGCTTAAATTTCAGTTAATAACTAAGCTGTATATAGTTATTAGCATTTTTTTTAATTACTTACAGATTTTTGTCTATAAAAACAGTTTTACTAGTTTTATTATAATTTCTCAAAAAATACTATTATACTTTTTATGACCATATAAACTTATTAAATAACAAGGAAGTATCATGTTTTTGTTTTTTAAGAAGTTAGCTGTACAAAACTATATCTCTTATGTATTTTATTTACTTAAATGATAAAATAAAGCTACGTTAAAAATTTAAAAGCTTTTTATTCGTTTAAACCAAAGAAAAATTTTGCTACTAAAGTGACTTATGTTTTATTTGTATACTTTGTTTAATAAAAGAAGAAAGCTTATGGTTGAATTATTGTTGGTTAAAAAACATAAATTTATACTCATGTTGTTTTTAATGCTAGTTATAGTTAGATTTAGTTTAATCTAAAGAGTTTATAACTAAATCAAACAACTTATCAGTTTTTTTCTTAAAATATATATAGTTTTTAAACGATTTTTACTTATTAATCAGTTATAAAACTTTTTTAATTATCAACTTTTACAAATTAAAAACAAGGTTACAGATGTTTAAATGAGACAAGATCTTGGAAATGTAATAAAAACAATTTTCAAAAGTGTTTAATTTACGGTGTTTTTTAAACTACAGAGAAACGTCGTTTTTTTAAGTAGCTTCAGTACTTTGTTTAATTGTTGTTAGAAAAATATATTAACTGTGAACAAAACTCTTTTGTTTAGTAACATAGTTTCTGTTTACTTATTTAACCCTAACTAAACTTGTCGTGATAAAACGTTGAGCATACTGTATATGAAAAAATGTAATAAATTTTAGTCCTTTTTTATTTTTTACTTTGCTTATATAATTAATATACGGTAATAAATTTACAAATACTTCTATATTTATGAAAAAAATCCACATAGTTAAGAAAACACTAAGTTCGTTGTTATAAAATCTCATACAGATATTAGTTGAAAGCAATATCACATGGCTCGTACCAAACAAACCGCGCGTAAGTCAACCGGTGGGAAAGCCCCTAGAAAGAAACTTGCAACCAAGGCCGCTCGAAAGATCGCGCCATCAACCGGAGGTGTCAAGAAGCCTCATCGCTACCGACCAGGTTAGTAATAATTATAACTGTTTTTTAAAATAAAGTAGTTAAGGTTTTTACGTTATTTTAAGCTGTATCGCTAATAGTTAGTTTCTAAACATTCGTGATTAAGGTTGTTAGAAGTAAAAGTCGCTATGCCAACTAAAAACTGAAGAATAAATGTTTGTTAAGCATCTAATTGCCTGAGCTGAAAATAGCTTAATCTTGATTTATGAAAGATATCTAAAAGTTAAGAAAAACAAACTCTTTAAAAAAGAAGTAATACTGCTTAACTTTTTTTATAAAGTTACAGTTTTAATACCACCATTTTAACTACAGGCACGGTTGCTCTCTGCTGAAAGCTTATAAAATTTTAAAAAGTGAAAATCATGAGTTTTAGAGCATAAATACACTAATATATTTATACGTAATCAGTAGCTAATATACAGGTACTGTGTCCATTAGAATTGTTTTTTATTACTTTGAAGTTGTGTAATCAATATTTGTTAACTAGTCTGTCCAGATTTACAAACTTGACAAGAGCGAGTTACAAACAGTACAGTCAGCAGCAAAGTTTTATGTACGCATATAGCTACTTGTTCAGCAACAGAACTTTATCCACATATATCGCTAATAACTAGTTTCTAAATCAGGGTTTCCCAAAGTGGGCCGTGACAGATACTCAGGGAGCCACGAGCAGCAAAGGGGGAAGAGGGGGGGCCATGAGCAGTAAAGGAGCCACAGGGAGGGGGGCATGAGGCCATAACTTAAAACTTACACTAGACATTCTTGAGTTGCAGATGAAGAGCAAAAAAGAAAAAAAAGAAATGAAAAAGGTATTATGTGTATTTTATGGTAGTTTAAAATCTTACACTAGATAATCTTGAGTTGCAGACGAAGAGCAAAAAAAAAAGGTCCTCGGTGTTTTTTATCGTAGTTTATGAGTAATCTTGTTGAAGGGGGCCATTGCTTTTTCAATTTCTTTAAAGGGGGCCATTTGCAAAAAAGTTTGGGAAACCCTGTTCTAAATAATCCTGATTAACGTTGTCAGAAGTAAAAGTCGCTAAGCCAACCGAACGATGAACATTTGTTATACATAAAGTTGCTTGAGCTAAAAATAGCTGAATCTTGATTTATGAATGATATCTAAAAGCGTAGAAAAACAAACTCATTAAAAAAGAAGTAATACTGCTCAACCACATTTGTAAAATTAAAATTCTAACAACATAATTTCATCCACAGGCACGGTTGCCCTGCGCGAGATCCGTCGCTACCAGAAGAGCACCGAGCTCCTCATCAGGAAGCTCCCCTTCCAGCGCCTGGTCCGCGAGATCGCCCAGGACTTCAAGACCGACCTGAGGTTCCAGTCGGCCGCCATCGGCGCCCTGCAGGAAGCTTCGGAGGCGTACCTGGTGCGGTTGTTCGAGGACACCAACCTGTGCGCCATCCACGCGAAACGGGTCACCATCATGCCCAAGGACATGCAGCTGGCAAGGAGGATGCGCGGGGAGAGCGCGTAGAAGGAGGATTGTTTTGTTGAACCGACAACGATTGCTTTGTTGTTGTTCGGTTTTAATAAATGAAAATATGGTAAAAAGCTGTCTCCTTTTAATTTAACTAACAGTTTTTGAATCGAGATGTTTGAGTTTATATAATTTATAGGGTTTAATATTTTTTTCTTTTTTTTCTTAATATCAATTACAATTTAGAATTAAGTTAACATTAGTTATAGACTTACGCAAACATAAACTGACGAGTTTGATAAGTTGTGCAACTAGTTTACAACATTTTAATACTTTTAAATTGTGAACAGGCATTTTTGATACACATAAGTTTAAACTTTTAAGTTATAGAGAATTTAAATATAGGTATAAGCGTGCTTAACTAAGAAATGCTAAAAGTTGTAACTATGTTTTTCAACTTAAGTTTTTGGACTTAATTGTTCTAGATCTAGAATAACAGCCTTATAGCTAGAATAAATTATTTTCAGTAATATAATTGTAAACCAAACAATATAAAACTTATTATTTCACTATAGTCATTTAATTTAAATAGATAAGATAAGTTTGGAATATTTCGTTTTTAAATGGAATACTTTTTTTTATAAAAAACAATCTAAGACTAATTAAATAGTAAATAAACGTTTTATAAGCTAGCTTTAAAATACGAACTTATATTGAATTTATAAAAAAAACTGTAGATGATTTTTTTTTAACTTAAATGATTTTTTACACTTTCGACTACTGTAAACGAAAGTAAATAAGCCACTCGTTTTCTTTATTTCTAACATTTTTATCATAAGAGTACTTCATAATACAGTAAAAAAAAAATTATACAGTATTTTGATAATCTAAAAACATGCTTACTGCAAATTACACAAACTAACAAAAACTAGTTTGCAAATTCTTGTATAAAAATCACTTTTACTTTAGAATTCACGCTTTTTTGTTTAATAATAGACTTTTGTATAATCTTAGTTCTTATTTTTCGCAACTGTAAAAATGTTTTACATTAAATAAACTGTATCAAATTTTACCAACTACAGATAGACTTTTGTATAAAATTTACTGGTATTTTTGCAAAAGTATAAGTTTATTTCCATAAAAATGGAAAAAGTCTTACTTTTTTTTCCAGTATTTAATAACCTTTTTTTTACATGATTTAATTTAGTATGAAAGTTTTCTGCATATTATATCTGATACGCAAACTTTTTATCTCTAAAAGAAGCAAAATAAGTATGGAGACTTTTCACACAAATGAAACAGACATCACGATACAAATTATAGTTTTATTCAATTGAAAAACCGAATCGATTTAAATTCAACACAAATCCGCGTCCAATTCGCAGAGAGCGTAGAAACTGCTGTCGCAAGGTTCGTCCCCAAGCTCGACGCCATCCCAAATGACAGCACACTCATGGCTCTCAGGATACCCGTCCAAGCTGCCGTCTGCCCAAGCGGCACCGCTGAAGTCAAATTCCTTTCCCGAGGACCAATACCTGAGCTTTTCTTTCTCGTACACCGTTGTAACTCCGACCCAAATCGGGCCAAGTCCGCTGTTAAAGGCGGCCAGGCCTATTTGCTGGATTTGACTGTTGAGTGTAAAATAAATTTATTTTCTGTTAACAGCAATATCAATTTTTTTCAACTGGTTTATAAATTAAATTATGTTTATTAAACCGGTACTACAAGCAGATTAAGTCTCGTTAAACTACTTGAAGCTTCAAATATTTTTGTTACTCTTAAGAAAAGGATTGATTGACAATGTTTTTGTTCTAAAATGTTTTTGATCAGGTAGGTTTAACAAAATTATATAAGAAAATGTTTATTGATAAACATCGTCGAAGCTTTTAACATAATATTTCAGAGTTATAAAGTAAATTTTGCACATAAATATTATTAGATAACTAATTTAAATTATTGTATAAGGTACAAAGTAAAAAGTTCCATAGAACGTTATTTGTTAGAAGTAATTATAAATTAGAAAAAAACCCTCACCTGTGAAATTTAACTCCACTCTTGCCGATCGTCTCCTGCGCAATGTCGCCCCCTAGCGACAAACACATTCCGCGCGCTTTTTCAAATGATGCCTTCGCTGGCGTCAATATGAACATTTTGCCGATGCAGTTCTCTGCACATAACAATAACGACTTACTGACATAACAATAATGTTTGATAACTTTAAACAAAATGTTGACTTGAAGGTGCTAAAAAGCTAGCAGTTTTGAAAATCATGTTAGTTGTTTTAAGTTTTTTAGTTTACTGTTGTAATTATTATTAAACTCACCTTGAACACAAGTGTCCGTACAAACGTCTAAGCATTTAGCTGAAGTTGCCATTAAAGCAATAAAAGTAAGAATATTAAACCAAGTTGCCATTTTAATAACTGTTACTGTTAGTATCTGTTTTAGTAAATTTAGTTTTGTTTTATGCTGAAGTTTTGTTCTAACTTTTTTTTTTTATAAAATGTGCTAATGTTAAGCATATACTTTAAGTCTTTAGCAGCTATTTTAACAGTTTTATTGCATGTCAAGCTTAAAATTAGTAATCATTAGGGTTTCTAAAAGGTTCAAATAATTTATGTTTTAATTCTATTTGTTAGTTTAAAAAATTTAACTTTTACTTAAAAACGACAAATGAGCGTAACAATCTGTATAAGCTTCTCTTTTAGTATATTACTACTAATTTGTTGAACTAAAAATGACCTAGTTTAAATTTCAACGAAACAAATGTATTTAAAACAAGTAGTGGGAAAACAACTTATGTTGTTATATGATTCGACAAATAATATTTTCGTATAGAAGTTGCTAAAGGTATAAAACTTGAACTACAACTTCTGTTGTTTGTTTTTTGTAAGCTTAGCGGAACTTACTTTAGATTGAACAAACAAACTTGTATTACAAGTCACGTATGTTTAAAAACTTATTATTTATATTGAAATGTAATTTAAATTTTGTCTTAACTTGTTTTAAATATGCCTTACAATCAACAATTAAGGTAAATCAAAAGCATCTTATTAAGTATCATTAATATAACACTAACAAATTTTAGTTTAAAACATTTTCTGAACTTTAAATAAAGCTTTAAGCTAAAATGTTAAATTCAAACTTCAAAAGTAAAGTCCCAGTATGTGAAACTTAGAATTTTTAACACCTACTAAGTATGACGTGCTAAATAGATTTTTTTTAATGTTGCATTAAAAGGATTTTACGAAAAGTTTTAAAGAGATAAAAAGAAAATCAAAAATTGTCACAAAAAACAAAACTAAAAGTAAAAAAATTCATTTAAAATAAAAAATCTATGTCATTTTTGATAGATTGGAAAGTTTAACTTTTGTCACTTAAAACTAGGCCTATATTTTGGCTTAAACATTTCATTACTTTACTTTTTTTAAATCAGTGAATTTAAAAATAACTAAGAAGATGAAAGCAATTTTTTGTTATAAATTGTTTACTTAAAATTTTTTACACAAAGCAAAATAAAAGTAATATTAATGTTTTCCAGTCAGTTAAATAAACTTATTAAGAATAAAAACCATTTTAATAGAGCATACCAATTTTTATAATGGCTGTAATAAGTTTACTTACGTCATTCTGTTTTATTTTGTGGATAGTTTTTGAAATGCTCCTATTTTCTTTAACGAAAATATTTTTACTAGACCAGAAAGTTTAAAATACGTCGTGCTTACGACAGAGAAATTAATAGAAAACACTTTTAAAGCTGTTTCAAAACAGTTTATTTCAAACATATGCAAATTTTTATTTTAAATTAATTCTAACAAGTCTTTCAGTGTAACTTTTACTTATTTTATGAACTACTTTAAAAATTACTTAATCAAATCATTTTCATATTAGTTTAAATTTGGAAATTTACTTAGCTGGTATTAAGTTTATAATTAAAAAAAAAGTCTACCAAGTTTAGTTTTGCCATAAAGTAATTTTTTCTATACGTTTTCAAATTATTAAAAAGAAACTCATACAAATATACTACACATTTTTAGTACCGTAAACAAACCTATTATTTTTTACTCTATAGCCTTTTACAAAAAAATGCATTTGGTACTGTAATGGATTTCTTCTTTCGAACAAAAATATAAAATTATAAGGAAATGTTTAATAGAAAATAAAAAACTTTTATGTTACTACAAATTTTTTAAATTTGACCTTTGCCCACATAAGGATAAACTTGTCTTGCATTAAAGATATATTAATGGAGATTTTGAGAAGGAATGAAATTTCATGCCATATAAACTTAAAGAATTGAAAATTTTTATTTTTGTAAAGTATTAAAGAAGGGGTGTTAAGATATAGAGAGATGAGTTAGCATTTCAAAACATATTTTTAATTACATTTTTTTTTTAATCACTGTGTTTAGCTTTCTCTGTATGTTTGCCTGAAATTTGCTCTACTCGAAGCTTTTCCAGCAAACTATAATAAACCTGGCTAGGATTTTTAGCTTCTGACAGCTGTTCTCTCAAATAATCTTTTCAATCAAATAGTTAAAAAACACTAAGCTCGTTGTTATAAAATTTCATATAGATATTAGATATTAGTTAAAAGCAATATCACATGGCTCGTACCAAACAAACCGCGTGTAAGTCAACCGGTGGGAAAGCCCCTAGAAAGAAACTTGAAACCAAGGTTGCTCGAAAAATCACGCCATCAACCGGAGGTGTCAAGAAGCCTCATATTCCACATAATCTTTGATAGTTGTACAGTTACTGTATAACTGTTTCTGGTTTAAACCGTGATTCTCTTACTTGTTACTAATAAAATTTTTATGGGTTTTTACAAAGTGGCAGCACATAAATAGTGATAGGGGGTGTGGAGCAAAATAATTTGCCTTGTATACAGCAATCGCTCACACTTTAACATTCCTTTTTTGAAGTATTAACATCACTGCACATTTTCATATTAAATTCTTTAACATTAGAGGTATTTTGAATTGCTTTGTTCCCGCTAGGACGTTATCACGCTTCTATTTCAGGTGTTTTAACTTTTGCAGATTCGTAACTTTTTTGAGCTAACTACGTCCCTGGTACTTACTCATTAGTTTTGCTCTCCTCAAAGACAACTTTGACATAGAAAAAATTTTTAGCACTTTTAGTGTCAAAAACATTAAACGAATTAAAAAACATCTAAATTATATACATTTAGCTAAGATTAGATTATTTTTGATACAAAGCAATGCAGTGTAAAAATACTTATTTAATCTGAAGATTTTCTTTGTATGAATGAATAAAAAACAACAAAGTGGTAGAGGTTGTCCTACTATTTAGGAATAACTTAGAAATGGATGTTAAAATATTTAGAAGTTAGGATCATATTTTATGTCACACTTAAAAAAGTAGTATAAATTTTATAATAACTCAGTAAAACAATAAATTTACATAAATAATTAGATATAAGAAATAGTTTCACATTATTTTAACTTATATCTATAGTATATTAGTTTGTATATACTTATAATTTATATATATATAAATTATATAACATAAGCTTTATAGTAGAATTAATAAAAATAAGAAAGCTTTTAATTAATGTCAAATAAACTCTATGAGTTGAATGGTGCATAACCAAATTTTGTGGTTGAAATATATACAAAAAAAACATTTTAAGTAGTAATAATTTATTTTTTTGAAGTCTTATCAAGAAAAATTATATGTATAATATCAAAAAAAAAAAACACAAAAAGACAAAAAGCTTGCAACATGAAAGACAATGTGTGAATTTCACAGTGTTGCTTGACACTCAGGTAACTCAGGGAATTCAGGGAAACTCAGGGAGTTTTCAAATTTTAGAAAATCCCAGGGAAAATCAGGGAAACTCAGGGAATTTTGATTTTTTTAAGCTCAGGGAAACTCAGGGCAGTTTTGGTTTTTTCTAAAATTTGCAGGGAAATTATAAGATTTTTAAAAAAATCTCAGGGAAAATGTTTTCTAGATCTAGAATGAGATTTAGTTGATTAACTTTTAGTATTTTGTTCAAAAAAGTTAATTTTATTTATTTCTATATATAAATTTATCACCCTTGCGGCTAGTTCTTCAATATTCTTAGAATTAAAATTGTAATTTTTTTAAAGTAATAAAAAATTTAAGTATTTAAAAAAAACTCAGGGAAGTTTAAGGCTACTCAGGGAAGTTTCTGGTCACTCAGGGAAGATTTTTTGACTCAAATAGTGGCAACCCTGATTTCAATAATTTGAAAGTTTTCTGAAAGGATATAAATTATTTTAAAGTTTTTGTTATGTAGTATTAAAGATTTTTATTTTGAAAGTTGTGAATTAATAGATATGTTTTGAAAATATTATACACTTGTTTAGACCAGGGTTTCTCAAAGAAGCCATATGCCTGTATTGGTTGGTATTTCAGAATTTTAGGAGGCCTTTAACTACAAAGTGGCAAAATTGTATTACTAGTAAAGGGGAACTGTATATTATTATCATTAAATAATAATAAGTTTTTCAAAAAATATTTTTTAATGATTTGTTTGTTATAATTTTTGATAATTAATTTTAAAATTTTTCATAAAACACCTTTGCTTTATTTCATAAACACTTATTTTACTTTGATTTAAAAAATTTTTATTAAAGTGAATTTTTGAAAATATTTATAACATAGTTTTTGTCTTAATAATTCTTTATTTTTAATTTTCTAAAGTTTTTAAAGAACATGTAATATGTTAGTTATATTAAAGATGATTGATTTTTTACAGCTGAAAGTTTTAAGCAACTAATTCTAGAAATAACATTTAATTAAACATTTACTTATCATGTCAGGGTAAGGGTATCAAGCCCACGGGTCAGGCTAAATCAAGCTAAGTATTTTTTTTTTGAAAAAAATCAGGGTGAGCCACTTTTTTTAGGACCAAATAAATTAAAGTCAATTTCTAAAGGTTAGAATATCAGAAAATCAGTTTTTTAGGTCAAAATAGCAAAAAGTCAGATTTTTCAGTTCTAAGTTACAAAATACCTTAACTTTCAAAGCCTTTAAAAAGTAAAAATTAACAAAAAACGTTTTAAGTTAGACTAAAATAACAAAACATTATTAGAAACATGTTAAACTATTACCATATTTGATCAAGTAGTTGTTATTTAGACTTTTTAGTATTGATGATCAACGGCAAAAGCAACTTCTATAGTGAAACTTTGATAAAAACGCAAAAGTCTATTTTGCTAAATTATAGAATCAGACTCTTCATTTTTAAGTAACTTAATATGATCTTTATAATTAAGCACTTAATTAAATTTTTATTGTAACTAGTTTATGTGTATGGTTTACCTCCTTACATAATTTTCTTAGTTATTTAAATTTTAAAAATAAGTAAAAGTACATAATTTTATTTACTTTAGTATTTTAAAGATTTCATAAGAAATAATAGGATTTAATTTTATAAAACAGATGTACGGTTTATAAACAGATGTATTTTATAAAACAGATGTACGGTTTAATTTATTATAATTACTAAGTTTGTAAAGTAAGTAAGAGATGAAAGTTGTTTATTTATTTTTAATTAAAATACTTTATTTTAGATGATATGAGAAAGTTTTAAGTTATACAACAGAACATGGTTAGGTTTACTTATTTGTAATGTTTTGTAGAACTACTTTAGTTTTTAAAACGAATAAAACTAGATTTATTTGTATAGATTTTAAAAATTAAAATTTTTATTTACAAATTTAGTATCATTTTTCGTCAGAATGAGCTATGATTTAGTTTGAGTATTACAATTATAACTTTTTTGCCACTAGTTTACATCACATTTGTGACACTTAAAAATTATTTGGAAAGAGTTAAGAATTAAGGAAAAAGTATACCTATCTTATTGTAAAATGTTATATAATTAGGTTTATACTTTTGTTTTTTAAATCCAATAACTCATTATAACAGCTATCTTTTGCTGAAGTACACATTCTTAACACAGCAGCTACTCAATTGAAAGTTTGTAACTAAGAATGACTTGTCTAAATAAAAAAAACCTGACAGAAAGTTTTTGTTTTGGTTCCAAAATGTGTATACTAACATGCGTACTCAAAATGCGTATTAAACTGAAAGTTTGTAGTTAAAACGCGTACCTAAGAAAAAAGTGAAAGTCAGGCTAAATCAGTCAAAACCTTGAAAAGTCCAGTTATATTTTTTACAAACTATGTTTGATAAAAGTAACATAATTGCAATTTAAAAAAAACAGAGTTTCGATAAAAATTTTAAGGTTTTTTGACATTTTAAAATAAACAAATTATTGATGTATTAAGTTTATAAGTATATAGCAGGAACGTAGCTAGCTCAAGAAGTTACGAATCTGCAAAAATCAAATCATCTGAAATAGAAGCGTGATAACGTCCTAGCGGAACACAGCAGTTTAAACTGCCTCTAATGTTATTGAATTTAAAATGAAAATATGCAGTTATGTTAATACTTCGAAAACGGAATGTTTAAGTATGGGTGATAACTGTATATAAGGCAAATTATTTTGCTCCACACCCCTTATGACTTTTATTCTGCTTTATATGTTGCCACTTGTGTAAACCTATAAAACTTTCATTGAAGTTAAGTACAAGAAAATCACAATTTAACACAAAAATATTTATTTTTTTCAAAATCAAGCATTTAAGGTAGTCAATAGAAACAAGATTAAATTATGCAAATTTTTGTAACATAAAATTGCAATTTTTGACTTTTGAAGCTTTAGCTTCCATTAGAATCAATTTTGCAATGCAGCTTTTTGTCAAACTAAAGCTTTAATGCGCTAAATGTTACAATTTGGATGTATTTAATTCGTTCAACTTTTATGACTCTAAAATGCTAAAGAGTACATTTATGTCAAAATTATCTCTCAGGAGTGCATAACTAAGTATAAGTGAATACTAAAAGCTAAGAAAGCAGAGTCTTTTCAAGCTGAAATAAAAGCAATTTTTTTTGCATACGTTTCTGTACATCTGCAGAAACGTACCGAGCTACGTGCCTTAATTATAGTTTCTTTTTAATTTTTAACATTATTATCTTATAAAAGCCAAAACTCTAGCTTCAGAATCGTGTGAAATTTTACCAATAGTATAAGTTTTAAGCATAATTAACGCATATTTAAACGAAATTGTGATTTTCTTATACTTATTTTTAATGAAAGTTACTTTTTACCTCAAACAAATGATAAATGGGTGTATGTGTAACACCATAAACTGACTGTATACAATTTTTTTTTTCATAAATAGAAGTTCAACAACTTTTTAACTTTTAACAATACTGCATACTTTTATATGAAATACAATAACACTAAAGGTAGTTTAAAATGCTCTATATCACCTATGAAGTCATCACATGTCATTTCATATGCCTTTAGTGTCATGGAAACTTGTAACTTATTCAGGCTAGCTACCTCTCTGGTGACTGGTCCTTAGTAAACTAAAAAAATGTAATCTTTGTATTAATATTAGATTAGAATCAAAAATTTTTAATAACATTTTAAGTTTCTAATTTATTTAATAAGTATTTATTGATAAAATTTGTACATTTATTTCTTGAATGATAATTATATCAATAACAAAACAGTAAATAACTACGTCTAAAATTACCTTGTTTAGTAAAACAATAATTCCAAATAAAGTTATTAAAGCCTTTTACCAATAGTTTAATAAAAATCAATAAAGTTACAAAAACTAAAGTTTGTGCTATCCTTTTTTCAAAAGCCTAAAGTCGCCTCTGCAACTGGTTTTTTTATACTGAACTTAGAGTTATAATTTGTACTAAAAAGTGTGTATTTAGTAATTTTTAGAAATAAAAATTATGGACAATTTCAAAAACTGTTTCTTATTAATGTTTTATGTTTTAATTTAATAAAAGTATAAAGTTTGTAAAATGTTAATACTTATAAGAGTTAGTTGAATTATATTATTTGCCTTATATTGAATCGTTTAGCTTACAAGTTTTCAATTAGTAATAAATATAGCTAACTAAGATTCATATAAACAGAACAAATTGAAACTAAGTTTTTTTTTTGTAAAATTGACAAAATTCTATTAAGTTAATGTACTTAATAAATTACAGAAATGTAGACTTTTATTTCTTACTTCTAATACTTTTCAACTCTGTTAGACAAACAAATTATAAATAACATCCTTTAAATTAAGAACCTGCTAACTTTTAATGCAAACAGCCTTTTTTTACAGGCTAAATTAAAAACGACTAACATTTACTCGAAAGTTTAGTTAACGCCAGTTTTTACAGTTTAAAAATAATGGGTAACGTGTTGACAAAGTTAACAGCTTCGACTCACAAGACTGGCACAGCTCCACACAATTTTCACTCAGATGCTAAAAGTGATGGTTTCCTGAAAGCGTGCCGAAAAAATACTTTGAAAAGGATCAACGAAAAACGTCTGAAATCTGTAAATAACTTTGATCAAACAGGTAAGTTAATTGTTAAAAAAATAATTATAAAATAGTTTTTAAATGTTAGTAAATAGGTAACGTTTATTATTTCATTTATAAGTAGTTGCAATAGTTTTTAAAATCAAAAATATCTAACAGTTTAGTACTTTAATTTCAGTTTACACAAACTAACTAAAAAATCTAACTACCAGTTAGATGCTACTACTAATCTTCTAATATAAAAAAACTAACTCTAAATACTTCAAGTTGAAAAAAAAACATGAATTTTTTTTTTCTAGATCACTTGCCAAAAGGAAGTTGCAAACTCATTTCAAGCTTAAAAGTAAACCGCATTACGCTTCATCACAATTGTGACACTAAAATGTGCCGCATCTTGAAAGGCAAGATGACCCCCGAGAACGTCTCCACATTCCATCAGCTGTCCAAGCTCTACCACTTGCCGAGCGCTTTAAAAAAAACAGCCGCCTACGCTCGACTCTGGTTCGCCGTCGTCGCCGAAACCGACAACTTTCTGCAGCTGGAATTCCCCGTGATCGAAAACATGCTCGGAAGTTCCCTGCTGCACGTCACCTCCGAGCTCGAAGTGCTCAACGCGGCTTCGGCGTGGATCGACTGCGATTTTGAAGCGCGGAGGAAGCACGCCGTGGATCTTTTATCGAAAGTGCGCCTCCCTCTTCTTTCAAAGCACGCGCTGGAGCGTCTTTTGCGCGCGACGACGGCGTTCTGCAAAGTCGCAGAGTGCCGATCAACGTTGGAAGAGGCTTTGGCGCGAAAAGTTCGCGGCGGTACGACTTTCGAGCCTCAAGCGAGCAGACATAACAGCGAGAACTGCTTCGACCTTTTGTTTTGCGGGGACCAGTTCTCGTCCATTGACGAAGACTTCGTCGTTGCAAACAGCCAGTTCTGCTGCAAGCTCGACGGCGGCAACTTGGTGCGCGCCAAACGAGTAGCCTCGCTGTCGAAAAACCGTCGGTTCGCGATGAGCTACTCCAGAATGGTGTATTTGAAAGGCCACGTTTACTTGTTCGACTGCCTCCGCACGCCAGACTTCAGCTCGAAGGCGGTCGAAAGGTACTCGGTCGTTACGAACCGCGTCCAAGTGGTGGCGCGCGACATGTTTCGAAACCGCGAAAAATACTGCGCTTGCGGGCTGACGGACAAAATTTACTTCGTCGGCGGTTACATTTGGGAAGTTGGAGCGACGTTGGCGGCTTGCACGCAGTTCGACACGGTCCGCAACGTTTGGAGGGAGGTGGCCGCCTTGAATGCGGGGAGGAGCAGCGCCGCCTGCACCGCCTTCCAAGGAAGGTATTTGCATTTTACATTTGATTTTTGTTTATTTTCTAATTCGTTAACGTTTTCAGAGTGGTCGTTTGCGGGGGTTGGGGAGACGAACACAACAAGCTCGCCACCGTCGAAGTTTACGACCAGGTGGCAGACGAGTGGGAGTTCATGCCGAGCATGACGTCGCCCAGGTCCATGCACAGTCTGGTGGCGACCGGCGGAAAAATGTTTGCGATTTGGGGGACTGGTGACGCGTCGGTCGACGTTTTCGACGTGATTTGCGGCCGTTTTGCCGCGGTGACGTCGCCTTTTGCGTTCGGCGGCATTTTCGACGCCGTTTGCATGCGAGGCGACGTTCTCATCTTTTTCCAAGACTCGCAACGGCTGCTGCGCTACGATGCGGGCGAGGACGGTTGGGAGGAGGAGGCCGTCTGCCGCACGACGGACAACACGAACTTTCACGTGAAAATTCCCAAGTTGACAGTTTGACTTTACGTTTCAATAAACTGTTGTGGCAAAATATTCAACTTGTTTGTACAAAAAAGCTTGTTTACATGAATTATTATAACATGTCGTTGTTAATTTATAAGTTAGGTTATTTAAAAGTAAAATTCATAAGTTTTAAAGTGTAAATTAAAGTTTATCCCTTTTAAATACAAAACACTTTACAAATTTAACAACCCATCCTGTAGGTGAATGTTATAAGTTAGTTGCCTTTCATTATTGTAGTTTGGATTCAAAGGTTTAACCATCTAAAATAAAAATGTTAGTTAATAGAGTCAAAAGTTTTTTACACAAAAAAAAAATTGAGGTTTTTGCTGAGCTCAGCAAAAACTTCGACGGTTCAAACTTGAGTATTCCTAAAAATTTAAAAATTTGATACAATATTCAATAATTTATTTTGGTTAAAAGTATTTTTGATAACTTGGCTAAAAAAGTCAATAAAAGTTCATCTAAAATTAATACACTATGTTAATCTTGCGTGTTATAGCAAAAACACAAAAGAAACACATCCTTCGGCTATAACTAATTTCAAATGCAGTTTCAAAGACTGTCCGGCAACATATGAATTTACCCTAGTTCATTCTAATTTATTATCTGATACAGATCTAGTATTTACAGTAGATCAAACCGGCCGAATATTGCTTAAAAAATATTTTCAAAGAAAAAAAAAATTGTTCTTAAACTTTAAAGAACTAAGTAAGGAAGAAAAAGATGATTTAAGAGAACAGCTGTCAGAAGCTAAAATTCCTAGCCAGGTTTATTATAGTTTGCTGGAAAAGCTTCGAGTAGAGGAACTTTCAAGCAAACATCAGAGAAAGCTAAATACAGTGATTTTATTACTAAAAACCATCTATGTGGCCTTAAAACTGACCACTTTAAAAAAAACTAAGTTAGATCAGTAACCTTTTTTAGATATAACAAAAATTAGAAACCTACAAAAGTTACAAAGTAATAAATTTATAAAAGAAAAATACCACACCTCCTTAAGGTTAATTCTAGTACATCAAATAGCATTGAAGTGTATAAAACAAGAAATAAAATATAATAGTTTTTTTTTTTGCATCTTGATTGTACTGGAAGTTTATTTAATAAATTTCAAGATAAACAACTTTTTAATTACTCTTTATTCTTGCCTAGTATAAAAGATTCTTTCCAGGCTTGTCCTCAAGTGAGTGTGGCAGATGCTATAGTCACTGACCGTTCAAATAATTCTATAAAAACTTGGCTTGGGAAACTTTTTTCAACTACTCGATAAAAATTCGCACAGTTCACACCTTGTAAAACACATTGAGGTGAACTTCTCATGGGCCTTTGTTCTCATGGGCCTCAGTTGAGGTTTTCAATAAATGTGACCTTAAGTCATATTTACAAAGATCTTTTTAGGTATGTACAAAGATCAAAAAAGTTTCAGCTTTTTCTTATTTTACAATTATCCATCTTTGTAGTGCCGATATAATTAAGGCTCTCACAAATAATTAAAGTAAGGTAACCAACAAAAGGTGTATTAAAAATAAGTTTTTATTTTGCTTTGCAAGGCTACAAAGTTGTACTAATTTAGTAAATACCAAAAAAATTTATTACCATATGGCGGTCGTTTTTCTTTTAGAATTTTAGTCTAAGCATTTTTTGAAAAGTTTAATTGAAATAAATAAACAAGTTAATAATCCATCACTAAATTTAAACGACTTAAATACTGATATTGACTGTACAACTGTTGAAAATAACAATTTTTATTCAAATTTTGTGGTAAGGTTGTGCAAAGGGTCACCTTTTTATGTTATTTCTAGGCAGTTCATTTTGTGGCTGAGAAGACTGCTAAGGTTGAAAGAAATTGTAAACGTAATATTTTATACTGCCGAGCAATTTTTAATTTTATGTTAGACAAGTATATGTCCATTTTTTCACTGTGGTCGGGTGTACACATAATTAATATAGACATTGACACCAACGGTCGTGTGGAAAATTGGTTTCGCTTAATTAGACATTCTATATTTGAAACCAAGCTTTATCGATCTGAAAATTTTGTTAAATTCTTTATTCTACCTAAACTACTAGATTTTACAAACATGAGTCGGTTTTTAATGATTACATGCAGGAGTCATCGTCTGTAAGAAAAAGAAAGGTAACAAAACTATCAGAATTTAGAGTTGGACAAATATATCTTTGATTGCATTCACAATGACCACAGCTATTGTGCAGACTCAAAAATTTATAAATAGTATTACAATGTAATTCAAATTTACAATGGAAATGTTAATAAACTAAATAACAGGATAGTTAATACAATTTAATAATTTGCCCTAAAGGTAAAGATATAAAGTACTACAGGGGGGACAGTGGTTAAATGATGAAACTATAAACTCATATTTTCAATTATCTATTAAGAGTAATGTTAGATATACTGCTGTTGATTCTTATACTTGGTCTACCTTCAAAGAAAAATCAGATAAAAGAATTATTTATAAATTTAGAAAGACATATGTCTCTTTAACTGACTTAGATTTAATATTTATAACTATACATCGAGATGATAATCACTGGGGCTTTGTTGTAGTTTTTATAAGTGAATGTAAGGTTGAATACTACAACTCAATTCATCCTGGCAATGAGTTGTGCCATTGGGTTTTATGATGGCATTAAATTAATTTTTTGGGTGCTGATAATTTTTTTTAGAATTTTGAGTATCAACCAACATCTCAAATGGTTGATGGTCATAACTGTGGTGTTTACGTCTGCCAACTTGCCAAACAAATATCAAGAGCGCAACATTTATCAATTTCTATTACAAATTTACCATATATACGTAAGGAAATGGTTGCAGAAATTGCTTTGGAAATAATGTTTGACTAAAGTTTTTGATATGATTCTACTGTAAGCGTATATATATAAAATAAAGTTGTTATTTAAACTTAAACAACTTCTACTGAGCCACACTTGAAGGGCTTTTAAATAATTTATTAGAAAAATAAGATTTCAAAAATACTGGTACACGTGTTCATTAAGACTAGACGCCTAGTCTTCAGCGAGCTAAATTTAAAATAATAACAATTTGCACTTTGCTTTAAACTTGTTTTGAAGCTGATGAGTGCATAGTCACGAAACTCGAGTCCTTTGAGTTTTGCATCTTTAAATAAACCTTTTTAATAACAAAGCCTTCAAGGTGGGCTCAGTGTAATAAATTTAATTTATTAAGTTAAATAACTTAATTATATATATATATATTCATTGGAAAAGTACGATTTAAAAGATACTGGTACATATGTTGGACATCGACGTGAAAATTTTATTATTTTCGCTTCGATAGTCCAAAAGTCGAGTTTATAAGTAATTTGATATTTAAATCCTTTTCTTTACTACTAATTTTTTAAATGATAAAAACACTTTGGTTTTCAAAAACATTGTTTCGAAAAATAATAACAACCGCTAGTTGACGCATTTTTGCCATGTAGAAATAACTACCGATCACGCCGGGTTTTCATGCCTTAATCAGCATGTTACATCATACAATCATGTCTTGACCAGGTGATGTTATGTAAGAAAAGCGTATAAAAAGAGCCGAGCGAACGAGAAGGCAGATCATTTGGATTTCGACGTTAACAAGAAGCATCACTACGCCAGTTTCCAGTACGAAGCGTAAGCCGCCATCTTTGGAAAGCTAGCTGAACTCTCGGAAAACCTTCTCTTGGCGCTTTGAGTCTAAGTCGCCGTCTTGGAAAAAACTAGATGAACTCCGGTGAAACATTTTTATTCAACAACGTCGACGGGGCGTTCAACTTGATTTGAGTTGTTAACTTGCCATACTCATAAGCCTACGCATACTGCAGCAGACAAGCAGCAACAACTTCCAGTTTGGATCATTTTGAACATTGAACTCGACCCATAAGCCCACGCATTCGGTGGCATAAACTTATTACTTTATTTCTAATTTTCTTTATTTGAATATTATATCTTTTTATCTTGCGCGCTCTACATCCGGTGTCAACAAGGAAGTATAAGTCCCTACTTTCTGAACCAGTAAACTGTACGAACAACCATCTGTTACAGCCCAAGTAGAATTGTGATCTGCAAGAATTTTCTTATCGTGTAATTGATTATATAGTATAATAAAGCCTATAGATACTTGTTAGTCTATATTTAAACTTAAATTATAAGTAAAATGAGTAGGGTATTAGCTCTTACACACTCTTGCGCTCGGTCGCAGATGGCTTCGATAAAGATAAAGATAAAGATGGCTTCGAAGCTACTGCTAATCTGGCTCCTGTCGAAACTGCCGAACCTGTTACAGAGGCGGTTTCCCACAAAGCTAGAGACCGCAGTAGTTCGGAGTACATCAATGACGTCCTCTCCAGCACTTACACACCAACCATTGAAGACAACACTAAAAGAATAAACGAGCTAACTAAAGTAGTAGAAAATAAATTTGATGAAATTTTAAAAGCACTATATTTACAGAACAATCAACCAATCAATACCCCTGCAAGAAGTGTGGTAAGTTCAGTTAATGATTTTAATTTACAAAAAAACTTGACAGACTCGCCCTCAGCCAGCCAGTAAATACATGATGACCAAAACAACGGCTGCCATTAATCCTACGCACTTTCAAGATTCCCTAAACATAAGAACATCGCATATATCCAGCTACCCAGTAACATATGAAACAGAAACATTCCTTATTACAAATATGAGCCCAATTAGTACACCGTTGGACAATTTTTCACAACCATATTGTCATCAACAAAATCCAAATTCTCACTTAAACTCTAATCAAACAAATTACAGAATATCAAATAAAATTTATGACAATAACTTAACTATTGAGCAGCTTAAACGACAGATCGACATTCTCCAAAATAAGGTAAACAAAAATCCTGAATATTTTAGAAATTCAAATCAAACTAATGGCAATTATATTTCTTTCAATCAAGAATATTCGCCCGAGAATCAAAACTTCCACCAAACAATAAATTCAAGACATTTAATTCGTTTTCCAGAGCGAATGTTTAGGATAATTAAAGGGAAAAACCCTAGAGAGGAATTCAAGCTGTTTGAGCTTCAGTGTAAAAGCCAGGGCATTTTCGATGATATAGCTTTGTTTGAAATCATAATCCGAATATGGCCAATTGATGATGTACTTTACTATGTAAAAGTTGGTAAACCATCTAGCTATGTCTGTTTCAAGCATGACACCATGATTACCGTATATACACAAACCTCCACCTATTTGGAGTCATACCCTAACTTTTAAAGACATTCATCAGTTGGTATCGAAAAGTCTTACTTGCTCACCAGATGACCTCTATAAACATCTTACTATGAATTTTAGTCCCAAATGGGCGAGTAAAATTCTAAAAAAAGACCTTGAACTTCCTATTAGGAAGTTTAAGAACCGCTTTAAGTGGATTCTTGAACAAGGCCCAACTGATTTGAAAATAAGTTATAGTTGTAAAAAATCAAATAACCAATATAAGTCAAATAATAAATTTAGAAGGACATTTCACCAAAATCGAAATAAAAATTGTTCGCAATTTAATCAAAACATAAACAACTACTCAAAAGACTATAGACAATATCAAAATAAATTTAGTAATAAGAAGCTTAACAGATGCTGCTATCATGTTCGTTTTGGTGAGAAAGCTAGCTAAAAATTGTAAAGGCCCGCAATGTAAAATGTACAAAAATTTTGTAGAAAATAAAATAAAATATGTTAAACAAAAACCAGCTATGGTAAAAAAAGCACTATTTCTAGAAGAAAGGATAGAAAAAGAAAGGTTGGAGTGCACATGGGAAGATAAATTAATAAGAATCAAAGAAGCAAATTTGTACTCAACCTATAAATCACTTAACGAAATACTTAAACAAAAGTCAACTGAACTAAAAAGAAAATATAGCAATTTTCGAGAAAATAAGGTACTCTGTGACACAAAGTCAAATATAAGTACCAAACTACAAGTTATTACTGATAAAGATAGTAAAATACCTTATTTGTTTGATATCAATGCACAACATTCAATTGTTTCCAAGGCAATAATTAGTTCATATGAAGAAGATGAATTAGCACCTGAAATTCCTGAGGTCAGGGGAAATAAATTAAAAGTTTTAGGATATACAGCTCTAAATGTTAATATTGGTTTACAACAATATTTATCTCACAAACATTATGTAGTAGAATCAAACAATTCTTTTGCTATTCTTGGCTTATATTTTGTCGTAAAAAGAAATTTAATAAACAATGCAAAAGAAAAATTAATAACCCAAACAGAAACAGGAGTTGACCTCAAACTAACAAATACTTTTAGTAAAACAATCATAAAAAAAGAAGTGAAAAAGCGAAAAGAAAGTTCCAAAGAATCAAATTATAAAGAAAAACTTAAGCATAACCATGTTCTTGACATTAAACTTAAAAATGAAAGCGTGCCTCGTCGTCAAAAAGCTTTCATAACAAATGCAATAGCATCAAAAGAAATAAAAAACGGTTTCAACAAGTTGTCAAAAGGGAGCATTCCAAAAAACTTTAGAAGCGATAACAAGAACCTCCCAATATCATTTTTATTAACCGGTCGAAAATTATTCAAACAAATTAAATATATTAAATAAAGCTGTGAATTTTTTTTCATAAAAGTTGAACAGTATTCAGAAAGTAATTTCGTTCAGTAATCAATCTCTTAGTTGCCTAGTAGAAACAAAGAAAATTACAAGAGACAACTTTTATCTTCAACAAAAAAAACGACCTTAAAGACTACACGCATCTAGTCACTTAACGATATTAAGACAACATAAGTTCTGTCAACCGGACTAACGAAAACTCTTAATCCTGTCATATTTACGTTCATTTTTCAAGTTTCTTTTGTCAGTGAATAAGGAGATATAAGTTTTAAACTCAGATACATTACTCTTATACTTATATATATATATATATATATGTATATATATTAATTTCATACTTTTCATAACATGAAACATGACATAAAAAAACATACATTTTTTTCCCCTTTCTAACAATTTTTTGCGCTTAAACAATAACCAAACCTAATACTTAAGTTTACAACGTTGATAATTAAGTATCTGTTCTTGCAATTTTACAAATTTATATTTTTCTCGCACAGCTCCACGATGAAAAAAAAGAGGATTAATGATTCTTCAGTTCATTTAAATTAAATGTCGGAAGCGTTTACAATAATGTATCAAAATCATAGATATTGTTTTTCCAGTATGAACTTAATCTCTTTTTAATAAGCATTCAATTATTAATAAGCGTTTGGTCTTTCTCTGTTTATAATTTTAAGTATCTAATTACTCCGATCGTGCTCTATTAAGAGTGCGCAAACACACTAATCTAAAACCAAAAATAAATAAATATGTACTTGTCGAACTTTTATGTTAAAAGCAAGAAAAAAATATGTTTTAACTTTAAAGTCGGTCTATTTAAAAGTAAACATTTTTGTAAAAAAAACATTGTTTTTCTGGAATAACTGTTCAATAAATTAAACCACTTAAATCATGAACAAATAAGTTTTTTTAAGCCAAATCTCGATCTTTCCTAAAGTAAATTTATTAAAAAAGCAAACAATTTTTTTTTGCTTGTGCCTAAAAAAAAACAAAAAAAATAACATTTAATAAATTTCTCAAAAACTCGCAAAATTTAATCCGGCATACTAATTTAATTAACATAAATATAAAGCTGATTTCCCTTTTTTACAAGCTTACTTACTCTCTCTTCCTTTTATGCACGTAAAAGCTGCAGCAACAAGATGTATTTCAAAAATATATCAAAAAGACACAAAACACTACTTTATAGATGAATGTTCTCACCGAAACTCTTAAACATTAACAGGTGGCATGTATATCCAAAATAAATTAAAAAGACACAACAAATTATTTTATAAATAATTGTTATCGCCGCAACCGTTAAACATTAACAGGTGTTTTTCTTTCCATTATCACATTTTACGACACAATCCTTTCTTAAAATACAAAACACGTGCAATCAAAACTAACTCGCTAGAGTTTAACTATTGCGCTAAGCTCACTTTAATAACTTAACCAGAAGCTTCTGTCAATCAAGTTAATTTCCCGTATTTTGATTCATCACTTTTGCAATTCGAAAAGAAACTTAAAGTTTAAATAACTTCCAGCTGTTAAGCAAAATTTTTTTTGCCACTAAAGAATCTTATTAAAAGGTTCCGTCAATCAAATTGCTTAATCTAAAGGGTTTGGAATGTCGTTTTTTAATGTATCTCTAATTTCAAGTTATTCACTGACAGTGTGAAAATGAGTTTATGGCATTTTTCATGGATCAGTTTTTCGATCATCTCGAATAGAAGTAGAAGAACCATTAAAATTAATCCGGTAAAGTCAATTACTAATAGCTTTCAAAACAACTTAAGTCAAATATAAAAGTCTACAGTAACACAAAAGGAAAGTTTATTTTTTTTAATATTTAAAGAAAAACTCTTTTGTTAATATTCATAATGAACAACACTAAAAACTTTATAAATTTTTCGTTACTGTATAATTATTTTTTTTAAAGAAATGACTCTTCGTTAATTTGTTTCAACATTCTAAACTACTTAAGTGGTTTTATTGAAATTGTCAATTAAGTTTTTAATCTTCTTTTTTTTTACTGCATTAGTTGAGTGGTTTTAGTGCAAATATTTCAGACTAGTTATTAACTTAACAACGTCAAGTTTATAAGCTTATGGTATCAACAAGTTAAATAACAAATTGTTTACTCTATGTAATGTAAAGGTAACGCTCGTGTCGTATTTAACAAACTGCATCAAATTATAAAAAAAACATTAACTTTTAAATTAAACCTTAGTTAATTAGAATATAAAAAAGAACATCTTTGATATTTGAGTCATAATTTGGCAAAGAAATATTGTTGTCTGAAGTGCTGCCAAAAAAAATCATACTTTTACCTAGATCTTTAATTTGAAGTTGAAATTAAAAAAAAACATAGAAATAAAATAAATAACTATAATTTTAAAAAAATTAATATTTTTTTGACAAAGACAAAGTTCTTTGCGTCAAGAATAAGTCCCAATACATTTTGACTTTTACTTTTTTAGAACGTCAAAGAATGTTCTATTAAACATAAAAAAAAAAAGGTTTTAAATTTAGTAATAAGAAAAGTATGTTATAAGGAAATGAGGCTAAATTGAAAAAAGAAGAAATTTGAAATCTAAGGTCGTGTCGTGAGCGTGACTCGTTGTTTTTATGATAATTTTACAGCTGTTGTAAAATAAAGCTGAATTTAGGACATATTTTCTGCGTTTAAGCTACTTTTGGAAACTATGACGGCAAGTTTATAAAAACAGCGAATGTTTGAAATTAAAAAAATATAGTTTCGGTTTAAGTATGAAATAAATTTATTATATTCTTAACTATGAAACTTAATTAGTTAACAAGATTTAAAGTTTATCATTGTTTCACTTTGGATTATAAAGTTGTTTTAAACTAAATTTCATACTAGATTTGTTTAAAATCCTAGTTTTCTTAACATTTGGTCTTTTATATTACTTAGTGTTTTACTTGATTATAAATAGTGATTAGTTACTTACTTAAATACTTCCTTACTAAAAATTTATACAGTTGAACAATTTATTCAAATACTAGCATTTAATTAAAACTGACAAAGTTTATAAAATAGGTAAAACATTTTAAACGAAAACTACAACAAATAGTAACTTTGCTTCTTCTTCTCATTTATTTTATACTTTATGTTGCTAATCCTCTCAATTAAAAAAAAAGGCTTTTATATATTTTAAAACGTTGTGTATAGACTGTGTATTAAAATCATGTGTTTAAATATCATAATATAACTCACAAAATTTGTAGTTAAATAACAGTTCAAGGTTTTTTTTTTCTTATAAATTCCAAAACAATCAACCATGGGCGCTATTTTTGTTTCTATACCTGAAAAGCAAAAATAATTTGTTATTGAGATTTGGATATCCTTGTTTACAACGTGTGACTTTTAAGCTGCATAGGTACTTTTTATAAACTATTTCAGTATCATAATAACATAACAATATGCTATTTCTTACAGTAAATTTACAATAAAATATAAAAGTTTACTTTTTCATGTGTATAAGAACTTGTTCACTAAGTATATGCTAAGATAGTTAAAGTTTTAAATTAAATTTTAAATTAAGTTTATTATCAAATATCTTTTTAAGTTGCAAGGACATTATTAGTATTTTTAGACAGTTACAAACTTTTAAAATTACACAAAAAGTTTGTTATTGGTATTCTTTATGAATAAATTGTAAAAATTTTAAACTAAAAAGTACTTGCACATGTACAGTACTATAGTTAGCTATCTTTAATAACTTTAAATTTATTTACTTGTCAGATTATTGATATTATTATTTAGAAAAAAATTTACAGCTGTTGAGTCCACATAATAAAAGTTTTTATGTGTGTACAGTAACATTTGATAGCATATTTATTATTTTTTTTTGTTTTGATTTTTTTACCTTGATCCATTATCAAGTTTACTATATAAGTTAAGTTTACTTTTAAACTTATGTTTTTGTAAAGTTTATTAGACATTTGTTAAATTGTTTTTATGTAAAATTTGTTAGCTATTTGTTAAGTTTTATTCAAAATATATTTGGACATTAAAAGTATGATTTCTTCTTAGGTAGATATTTACATTGCCTTTAGTTTTTTCAACAATTATAGTTATTAAATAAATATATCTTTCTTTGTTGAGTTTATTCACAAAATAATTAAAAGAATGATAAAATCTGTACAAGAAAGCATAATGAAAGCTAGGTAAATACTTATACATCTCCCCCCAGATTTTATCACATAGGATATGAAACGACACGTCTATTTAACAAAACAAATTATTTACAAAAATTGCAAACTTAAATACAGTTTTCTGTGCTAACATCAACGAAACAACACTCAAAATGAACGGAAACCACTAAAATGTTACAATTAAAATAATTACATTTTGTACAAAAACATTAATTTTAACAACAGTTTAAACAGGTTTGTATGTACCACTTTCGGCATCATAAATCTTTCTCCAGGTTCTTACACGACCGGAACGACGCAGTTCGTTTTCTGGAAACACTCCATCGTCATTAAAATCTTTTCAGATACCCTAGATTTATCATTAGGGTCCAAACGAGACAATACACCACTTTTCTGATATGTAGAGGATTGGCTTTTATCCATGCAATTTGATTCCTCAGGTGAAAGGAAGGTAGCTGGTGTTGTTTTGCAAATTTTGTCAAAGTTATCTCCAGCTTTGAAACGTATTCCTTTCTGGGAGCGCACACCATCAAAACTTTCCTTGGAATCTTTTCTCTCATTGTTGCCAGAAAAAACAAACTTCTGCATTGGTATGTTTGTTTTTCTAAGATAAGGGATACAATTTTGAGATTTGCAAACAGGAGGATTAATTTTTTTTGAAAACTTTCGATTTCGTACAGTTAAGCGACCTGATCCATCAATCTTGACAACATACTGATGATAGTCTTTTAGCTCTACTATTACACCACTTTTTACCACTTGTTAGGGAAGTTATCTGCTTGATTCTGTATCATGACATGATCATCGCAATTCAGTGGTGGCAACAATCTTGTGTGCTCACTTAAATTTTCGAGAGACTTAACATAACGAGACCAAAGAGCTTCTTCCTTTTTACTCCATGCGTTACGCCAAATGTTTAAGATCTGCGGGTTATTGTAAGCCATAATACTCTTCCTGAGGTAAGGCAATGAGTCCTTTAAGTTTCGTCCTAGAAGGATCTGTGCAGGTGATAGTTTGCATCCTGGATCAGGCGTGTTTCTCTGCGTAAGTAAAGCTTGTACCATTTTGTCATTATTTAGTTCACCATTTGAACCAACAATCTCCATTAACAATCGCTTAGAGGCCTTTACTGCTAATTCCGCCCTACCGTTTGACACTGGATGATATGCAGATGACATACGATGGTGTATACCCAATAATTTCAGAAAATCTTTGGTAACTTTTGCAGAAAACTCTGGACCTCCATCAGAAGATATTTCAACTGGAAAACCAAAAGTCACAAAGATACGACGCAAAGCTTTACACATCCCTTTTGAACCAGAATCATTTGTACCCAGTTTGATTCTTTGTTGTTCTGTCCAACCTGAAAGTCTATCGGCAGCTACAAAATAATACCACCCTTTGAACTGAAAATAATCACAAACAATTGACTCAAAAGGAACCTTTGGAATCAATCGTTCAATTGGAGGTAGGCGAGGATTGCTTGGTGCAATTAAGTTGCAACTATTGCAATTTTCCCGACAACCTTGAATTTCATTTGTTATTCCCGGCCAATAAACAATCGATTTTGCTCGCTCGTTCATTGCAGTGACTCCTTGATAAGCAGAATGCAGCACTCTAAGAACCTCTTTTCTCAATGATGGAGGAATAACAATTCTATACACTATTTTTTTTTTCTATACACACCATCCTGAAATATACTGCTAGGTGATAGAAGCTTGTTATGATCAAGTTCTCGTTTACGATCACTACACATAATGACCCCATCCATCATAAATAAAGAATAGCGAACTATCCAAAACTCATGCAATTCTAATGGTAGGTGGTCTTTGGTCTCTGGAAAACCAGCTTGAACATAATGAAAAAGCTTCATCATTTGTTTATATTTTAAAGTTTCTTCTTTAACTCGGTCAAAAGTCACATCTTGAAAATTGTCACCTACTTAATTACTTAATGATACACTCACTGTCTGGCAAACGTATTCCAGCTAAAATTTCAGAAGCACTTATCTCAACTTCATCTTTTGTTTTGTCCACTGGATGACGTGACATTGCATCTGGAGCAAGGTGTAGTTTACCAGGTTTATGTAGAACCTTGAATCGCCATAAAACACTTCTCTGCTTTAACCGGAAAAGGCGGGGGTTTGCAATCTCATCAAGTGTTCTGTCTCCAAATAATTTAACCAGTGGTTTGTGATCAGTCAGAACTAACAAATTATCACATCCTTGTGTAAAATACCGTGATTGCTCAAGTGCCCATACAATTGCAAGGCTTTCTCCCTCTACCGCAGCATAACGTGATTCAAAGGTCTAAGAAAGCGAGAGCCTGCTAAAACAATACGCCATCCAGTTTGACAACATCCTGGCACAGCAGACTTAGAGCAATGTTTCTGCGACAAAAAGTAACCAATACCAGTTGTAGACCAGTCTGGCTGTATTCAAGTGGGCTTTCCCAAATCAAAAATGCGTATTTCCTTTGTTATGGCGGCAACTATAGCTTCTCTTGATTTGTAGAATGTATCATCTAGTTCATCATTCCAGTAAAATTTTGTTTTTAGACTTAATAAAGGCTTAAACACAATCATCAAAGAAGTCAATTGGTTGTAGTGTGAAACTTGGTGCACTAAGCCAAACTTGATCGCACATCTGTTATTGACTTGGATATAGGAAAATCTCTTATAGCATTTATGAACTTTTCCTGTGGCTTAATTTTAGATTTCGTAATAGTAAATCCAAATTTTTTCTTTTAATTGCTTTCATTAAAACTGCTCAAAAAATTTTACAAAACAAATGGTGTGAGGCTCGATTATCGCAAGGTCTTTTTCCACACCAATCTATTGACCATAGTTGTCAGCGTTCATATTTTTCTTTCTTACTTTATTTCTTTTAATCAATTATACATTAGAAAAGATTGAAAAACAGTAAAAAAATCTGGTTGCATAACTTTTTTCTGATAAGTTTTAGTTTTTATGTAAATTTAACATTAAGTATAACGTGACTTCAAAAAAATCTAATGTAAAACTACTGCTTTCTTTTGTTATAAATACGTATCAATTAATGCTTGGTATAAATTTTATGTTTGGGTATCTTATCGTTAGTATAAAATATTCTTTATGGTGAATCTGTTGCCCTCTAAACTGAGAAATTTTGAGTAGCGCAATTAATTTACTTTTAACGTGGAGAATCACATATAAAAGCTGCTCAAAAATAAGCTTTTACCGGGAACGGATAAAAATTGCATAAAGACAAAATTGCACAAGGTTACTTAATTGCACGAGGGAACGAAATTCCATGAAGAAAATTTTTCACCAAGGGTCAATTTTGCACAAGTTACAATTTTTCATGCAGAGTCATTTTTGTACGAAAGTTAAAAAAATCAGAATAAAAAACTAAAAGATGAAACAATTAAAAAATAAAAATAAAGTTACGGACCGAGGGTAAGGGGTAGGGGTAACAATAATAGTAAAAAAAATAATAATATTAAAAATTTATAAAAAGATAAAATTTAAGTAACCGACCGAGGGTAAGGGTTAGGACTTAGGAGTAACAGTGAGAGCAAAAAAAAACAAAAGTAAAAAAATAAAAATCAACCCGTGCAAAACTGTCTGCTCGTTCAAAAATGGCTTTCTGTGAAAGTGATCCTCGTGCAAAAGTATCTTTGTGTAATTTTGTACCCTCGTGCAACTCTGTACGCTCGTACAAATTTGAGGATACCCCTATTACCACCAATGCGCTTTTGCCATTTCTCTGAAAATAAACCCTATGTAAGTTGTATTCAACCTTGAAAAACCGACCTTCAATTTTTTGTTCGGAAAACTTTCTACATGTAGCATTTATACAAAAACATACCTACGCGTTTAAAAACGATTTGAAAAAAGTTTCATGGAGAAATAACTTGTATTTTGAAAAAACTTGAAATTAACAAAAAATTATAAAAAATTACAGAAATCTAAAATTTCTCCATGAACATTTCTTCAAATCGTTTTTAAACCCGCAGAATAAGTGTTTGTGTTGACTGCTTTATATGAATAGTTTTCTAAACAAAAACTTGTAGATATAGTTTTCAAGGTCCATTATAAATTTCTAATGGTGTTTTTGAAGAAGTGTCAAAAGCGTAATGGTTGTAAAAGCTAGGAAACTAACTTTTTGGTGTTGTTTTTTTTATGTTATTCCCCACGCCAAAGAAAAATTTCATCCGTAAACGGGTAAGGGCAACAAATACACCAAAATGCACAATCCTAATACTAAATAAATTAACGGTTACCGTATAATAAATTCTTAACTTGTAAACTTTGTTTTAGCTACAACCTTTTGATAAACTCATACAATGAAAGGTTGCCTGCAAAATATTCTGTCGTACTTCAAAAAGTTTTTTGGTTTAAATAATCCCGACAAGAACTTCAGCCCAGAAAATGAACTTAAAATAATCTTAAACATTGTGTTCCCAAACGTCAATCTGACTAAAAACAGCATAGAAAAATTAAAGTCAAAGATTGAAAACTGGGTCAAAGAGGATAAAGAAAAACCCGATGAAGAAGACGACCGTGAAGGAGAAGAAAGCGATGAAGAAGACGACCGTGAAGGAGAAGAAAGCGATGAAGAAGACGACCGTGAAGGAGAAGAAAGCGATGAAGAAGACGACCGTGAAGGAGAAGAAAGCGATGAAGAAGACGACCGTGAAGGAGAAGAAAGCGATGAAGAAGACGACCGTGAAGGAGAAGAAAGTGATGAAGAAGACGACCGTGAAGGAGAAGAAAGTGATGAAGAAGACGACCGTGAAGGAGAAGAAAGTGATGAAGAAGACGACCGTGAAGGAGAAGAAAGTGATGAAGAAGACGACCGTGAAGGAGAAGAAAGCGATGAAGAAGACGACCGTGAAGGAGAAGAAAGCGATGAAGAAGACGACCGTGAAGGAGAAGAAAGTGATGAAGAAGACGACCGTGAAGGAGAAGAAAGCGATGAAGAAGACGACCGTGAAGGAGAAGAAAGCGATGAAGAAGACGACCGTGAAGGAGAAGAAAGTGATGAAGAAGACGACCGTGAAGGAGAAGAAAGCGATGAAGAAGACGACCGTGAAGGAGAAGAAAGTGATGAAGAAGACGACCGTGAAGGAGAAGAAAGCGATGAAGAAGACGACCGTGAAGGAGAAGAAAGTGATGAAGAAGACGACCGTGAAGGAGAAGAAAGCGATGAAGAAGACGACCGTGAAGGAGAAGAAAGTGATGAAGAAGACGACCGTGAAGGAGAAGAAATAATCACTAACAATCACTTAGTAAGTATATTGTGCTTACTTTATGAAAATTTTTATATGCATTTTTAAAGTATTTATATAAACAATTAAGGACTAAATTAGATGAGTTTTTGAAAAACACCAAGTTTTCAATTTAATTTTTAAAAAAGATCAAAATGAGTCCTTGGAAAACCTTTAAATCGTTTAGTGTTTGTATTTTAAAACTATTAATTTAGGAAATTGTTTTTAAGGTTTCAAAATAAAAAAATGAAACTCACTGTTTACATAATACCAGTATATACTAGAGAAGAGCTATATTTTATAATTTTAATGGATGCATGCTCCGTCAAAACAAAGTAATTTTTACGCTCTTAAAATGTATGCTCAGCTAGAAATTCATAGCTTAGAATTGATTTCAATCAAAACAAAAAGTTAAACACTTAATTAGCTACAAACAGAATTATAGCTATATTGATTTACTTTTGTTCTTAACTTTAATTTAAAAAGCTTGCATTTTTATAACCTTTTATAGCTACGCTAAATAAAATAATACTTTAATACTAATCCAAATTTTTTATCTTTGGTTAAATATTAGACAAAAACTGTTTAAAACTTGAAACATTATTATCTTATAGTATTTTATTTTTAAATTAATATCATACTGATTTTATGTTAAGAATGATTTTCAATTTTATACTTGTACTTTTATTCTTTCTATTTTTTTTTATTAATTAATAGTATATCATTTTAAATTACTTTATCATAGGTGCACGACTATTCAAATTCGGACAACTTAAGCCTGCAAAAAATAAAAAATTGCTTCTAGATATTAGTAAAACCTACGAATGTATTTTTTATATTAGACAAATATAAATTACTTTTTTAGTTGCGGCTGTTTCATTTTTTTTTAATAATTTTCATTGTCGGAATTTGAATTGTCCGAATTTGAATAGTCATGTAACCCTTTATTATGTGTAGAGTTTTATATTTAGTAATTGCATTAAAGTCTGAAAATTTTTACGTTTAATCAACATCAACATTTTTTTTAATTTTTTTCAGAGAGTGTGGACGTCCAACAAATATAGAAATTTTGACACCAAAGAAAATCACTTTCGAAATATGATTGAAAAATTAACTTCTCAGGTATCTCCAACAATGAGGCACAAAGTTAAAGAAATTTTGATCAGAGACCCATACCTAAATTCTGAAAGACAAGTTTGTTTGATTTCTTTTAACTCACTGTAAAAGTGAAAAAAATTTAGCAGCTTGATTTACTTAATTTACTTCAAGTAACTAACATTTATTTAAAAAGATTAAATATAATGTATAAACTAAATTTAATATAATTATATTGTTTTTTAATATCAGCGAGTCGACTTCGAGGAACTTTGCGGGGCTCTATTGAATTTCTTCACGAATGATTGCTTAAAGATTTTTATCTTTCTCTCAGTGAGGAAAGAGCCAAGTGACGAACGTGTAAACGACAAAATGCGTGATGCATTGGAAGTAAACTTGAACCGGTTAAAAGAGACTAGTTAGTTTAACAGTTTTAATTTTTTCTAGGATGCTAATGTGAGCACTTAGCTACACACGTGTTTATTTTTCCATAAATTTAAGTTTATAAACGGTAGCTGATGTTAATGATTTAACTAAAATTATATTATCTTAATCTCCTTATTCGAGGAAACCTAAAAGTTTTTTTTTTCTTTGTGTTTGCAAGTTTTTTTTGCTTTTTTATAGTTTAATTTTTTGGCTTAGAAAAGTATTCAACATATAAAAAAGTAAATATTAAATTAATAAAAAATGTTGCTATTAAATTTATTCATTATATTTTATTTCTTAAGTGATTAGGGTATAAATGTTAGAGAACTTGTTTTTGTATTTATATTTATAAAAATTTTGTTGACTTAATGGTTGATTATTTTCTTTAAAAAGTAAAAAAGACCACAAAATATATTTTTTTTAAACTATCAAAGTTTAAATTTCCTTAACTTTTCCAATCAAATTATTAAATCAAAATTTTTTAGTAATTTTTTTTAGTTAACTTTTGTTAAAATTTTCATAAGCAGAAAAAAATCATTAAAATTTAGCGTAATAATATTTCAGCTTATTTACTTTGTTCTTTAAAGAAATTGTAACCCATATTTCAAGTACTTTCATTTATTATTGCTATTAGTATCGTTTATTTCGTTACATAAATTAAGTTAAAAATAGATTTCTTTTATCTAAAAATGTTGTTTAATTTTATTTTAAACTTTACAAATTTATAGGCTTAGACTGTATTATCATTTTTATTTTATGAGACAACTACTAAAGTACATTTTGAATTTAATCTTTCTAAGTAAATACATTATTTTTGATTTTATCGATTGTTTTTCTTAAGATTTTAAAGTTAACATTAAAAAAAAAAGAATACTTGTTAAAAATTGCAAAAGCATGTGGTGTACGACTTAATAACCAAAGAGTTACTTTGTACACTTTGTTTTTAGACCTCACTTTTTGAGCACTTTGTAAATTTTTCAATGAACAATATCTTTTTAAAAACATATAATAAAGTATAAAAAAGTATCAGTATTATTTGTAGATATGATACTTTATAAACATGATATTTATTATATTTTAGGATGGAGGAGACCAAACGTTTATTTCAAGGTTTCTGGAGGGTCTATAAGCTACGAAAGTGAATCATTTCCCCATGTGCACCATGATCGAGCTCTTATGTGAGTGACTTTTTTTTTTTTTTTTTGCCTATTAGATACTTTAAACGTGATAATACTTTAAAAAATCTAATTTTAATATAATTTTGCATTAAAAGTTTTATTAACATGGCCAATCAACTAAGTTTACTTTCCACAATTAAATTATAGGTTTTAAATGCTTGAAATAAAGCTAAGTAGCCTAGTCCAAATTTTAAATTAATTGAAGATAATAAATAAAGAAAATGAATTTTTAAATTTAAACTATTTCGAACTTTTTTCAAGCCAGTTATTTTTTAATAAATCTTATTATTAGTAGTAAACATAGTTCTAAAATTAAACCTTTCATGTAGCTAATAAAAGATAATACTTTTTAAATTTAGAACCTTTTCTAAATTATGTAAAATAAGAAACACCGTGTTCTTTTGAGTTTAACTGTGATTAAACTTACAGGATGACGGATATTTATTTCTTTGTAGCTTTAGGCCGGGGTGTGCATATTTTCTATGACTACCCTAAAAATAGAAATCTATATAAATTGGCTAAAGGCAACAATGCCTATTCAGCTTATTATTTACATGACACTTTTATTGACGGAGATTTGGCACCTTTTACTATTTCATAAAATTTGTTTTAGTTGCTCCTTATAAACTTGTTTTTTTTTGTTTTGAGTACTTAAAAAGCTTTTTTTTGTATCTTTGTTGTTTGAATAGCAACTGAGTTGTAACAATTTGGTTAATTAGCTATTTATGTTAACTTTTATACTTTCTTTGTTGTATAAAGTAATAAAAAAGAAAACAAAAAATATTTTTGTTTAAAATATATTTTGATAATTTAAAGTTAAAATTGCTTAATTTTAGTTTATTAGCAAAGAAAAGTTTGAACATAAAATAATTTTATTTCTTGTACATTAATAATAATGTGCCTTGTGGTTTAAAACAATAAGGCTTATTATATAAGAAAAATGGTTATATGAATTATAATTTTAATTTATTTTCATATCAAGTTATACCTTAATCTTAGCTTGCTTTTATTTCTATATATTTTTATGCCAAAAATATTTACTAGTTTGTACAAACTTTGCTTTTTTATCAGAATTACTCCAATGAAATAAGCATAAGAAAGCTTTGCCAATATTCCAATGAAACTTAAAAAACACGTAAATTTAAAAAAAAATCAATCTTTAAAGATTTTACTTGTATACAAAATGTGATTACACTAATAATAGTAGTTTTTATCTAGACTACTAACTTTGAATTTATCTAGTTTATTAATTAAAAATATAAAAAGCCTAATCATCCTATTATAAGAAATCATACAAAAAAACAAAACAACTTAGTTTCTTTAATTGGTTAATATTAGATCATAGTCACGTACAGATCATGCTACTCTCGAAAAAAAACATTTATTAACTAACTAATAATATATTTATTAACTAACTAATGTAATACTACTTATTGTAACAAATATTTAGAGCCCTTGGTGTGTTTCGGTACAAGCTACACTTTCAAAAAGATAATATCAATTAAGTTCTGCTTCTAAACAGTTTTAGTTATTTAATAGAACGTGGAAAGCAAAACAATTTTGTATAAACAACACGAAATGCTGTTTAACTTATTTAACATTAATAAATATTTATGTCAAAAGCGTTTTTTTTTTTGCAGTTAAAGTCTAAATCAGGAGTCGGCAAACTGCGGCCCTTTAAGTCAAAATCTGCGACCCTCGAGCTCCTTTTCAGCAAAAAATATACATTTTAAAAACAATAAATATTATAGTTTTTGTGATAAAAACTTACACTTAGGCTCTTAATTTAATAAATACTCTTTATTAGTGGTCTAACCTTACTCAATTTGTTATATTTTTGATCTTAAATAATATTTTTCTACTGATTGCTAAAATTTTTTAAAATAAATGCGGCCCTCAAAGTTTTTTTTAAATAGTGCGGCCCGCGAGCAAATTTTTCCAAGAAAATTGGCCCGAGAGTCACATAAGGCTGCCGACCCCTGGTCTAGATAATGACCCAATGTTTCTGACAATATTATATATTGCTGTTGCCTTTTGTACTGGGACATATATATATTTTTTTCAATGTTAAAGACCATAAATTTTAAAAAAATAAACATTTCTTGAAGGTAACAAATTGTTGTTAAATAAATTCGTTTCTTAGATTTATGAAGTTTTACGGATTTGTAAGACTTTACAAACGCTCATAACTTTTTATAAACGCGCAGGAAGTACGAAAAACTAAATATATTTTGTTGTTCTAAGCTCGTTGTTATCTAGTAAATTTTTATTTAGTAATTATTTTTATATAGTAAACTATCTATTTTGTTATCTTATATTTTCATTTAAATTCTATTAGCTATTGCTTTAGTTTTTTTATTAAAAGTTAATAAAACTAGGATTTATAAACAAACAACGTTCAAAAATGGATTTAACTGACTCTGAAACATCATATATCACTTATTTATCTAAAATTTTTTTTACATGAAAAACAATTTAAATTTATTCTCATATCAAGTTATACCTCAATCATAATATACCTTGCAAATAAGTACACATCTTAGCTCCCTTTTTTTATACGTATATGATGTTTGCTAGTTAATACAAACTGTATATTTATATGTACTATTATCAGATTACTGCAACAAAAAATAAGCATAAAAAAGTTTTGCAAATACTCCAATGAAACTTAAAAATAAAAGGTTCTTATCAAACTTTACATTTTTTAAAGATTTTTCAATATACAAAATGTGATAACAACAATAATATCTAATAACAGGCACAAACTCTCAAAGTAATTACTATTAGCTATAAAAGCGAATTGAAGAGAATTGTAACACTATGCACTAACAGTTTAGGTAAATCGAAGCAATTTTAATTATATTTAAAAACACCCATCACTTTTTTGGACTTTAAATAAAGCCCTCTAAGACTACTTTTTATGACGTCATATTTGAGCCAACTGGCCTCATAGCCGTCTTGAGCTGTTCATTTAAAACTAGCAACGGAGGGCAACTGGGGTCAGCTGGCGTCACCCGTGGAAGCTGTCGTTACTTTTCGAGAATTTCTTGAAATGTGGTCAGGTTTGGAGATACCGTCGCCATTCCTGTTCGTATTAACGATTTAATACATTTTAGAGTTATCATTTTAGAGTGATTGGTTAACACAAATGTAAAGGTGCATAACATAGTCAATAATAAATTATATATTTATAAAAAAAGTAAAAGATATTTTTTAAACTATTTACAAACACAACTAAAAAAAAACCATTAAAATGAAATTAAAATCCAACGCATTTATTAATTTATTTAAAACACACCGCTTTCAATAGGAAGACTTAGGCAGCCAGCGACGTGTGCAGAAAGTTTCAATGTGACAATTTGACCACATCAATTGCTTCCAGCCTTGATCCACTCAAAGGCACTTTGTTGATACCAAAAAGAACGTCACCCATTTTCAGCCCGCCACATTCTGCTCTTCCTAATAATATATAACTAATGTGTTTTTACTTAGATTATATATGATATTTTTTTATTTTGAAGAATTTTTAAAAGTCTAACTTAACTTTTTTCATTTATTTTGTAATGGCTAAGTTATATTAAACAAAAATTGTATTAAGTAAGGTTTTGAACAATTTTTAAAAGTCTTTTTTGAATTAAATGTTTGTACAATATTCTAGTAACACTAATCAAACCTTTCAACATGCAGAGTTGATGTACAGGGCAACAAAACAGTAGAAAAATAATAGTTTTAGTAATAAAATTAAGTAAATTGTAGTATTTGAAGGACCTTACAATTTGAAGAAAAACAATATGAAAAATTAAAAGAAGACTTTTAGATTATTATTACATGATGTAAAAAGAAAAACAACTTGTCAAACCTTTCAACGTGCAGAGTTAGCGTGTGAGGTGACATTTTAACCAAATGAATTGCTTCCAATCTTGAACCGCTCAATGACACTTTGTTGACAAAATGTCACCCATTTTCAAACCTCCACATTCTGCTCTTCCTGACAGCTCTACCTGCAGTGGCATGTACTTAAATAAAAATATGTATTAACAAAACAACACACAATGAAGTGATTATTAACTTTTTTCTTTTATTTTGTAATGGCTAAGTTATATTAAACAAAAATTGTATTAAGTAAGGTTTTGAACAATTTTTAAAAGTCTTTTTTGAATTAAATGTTTGTACAATATTCTAGTAACACTAATCAAACCTTTCAACATGCAGAGTTGATGTACAGGGCAACAAAACAGTAGAAAAATAATAGTTTTAGTAATAAAATTAAGTAAATTGTAGTATTTGAAGGACCTTACAATTTGAAGAAAAACAATATGAAAAATTAAAAGAAGACTTTTAGATTATTATTACATGATGTAAAAAGAAAAACAACTTGTCAAACCTTTCAACGTGCAGAGTTAGCGTGTGAGGTGACATTTTAACCAAATGAATTGCTTCCAATCTTGAACCGCTCAATGACACTTTGTTGACAAAATGTCACCCATTTTCAAACCTCCACATTCTGCTCTTCCTGACAGCTCTACCTGCAGTGGCATGTACTTAAATAAAAATATGTATTAACAAAACAACACACAATGAAGTGATTATTAACTTTTTTCTTTTATTTTGTAATGGCTAAGTTATATTAAACAAAAATTGTATTAAGTAAGGTTTTGAACAATTTTTAAAAGTCTTTTTTGAATTAAATGTTTGTACAATATTCTAGTAACACTAATCAAACCTTTCAACATGCAGAGTTGATGTACAGGGCAACAAAACAGTAGAAAAATAATAGTTTTAGTAATAAAATTAAGTAAATTGTAGTATTTGAAGGACCTTACAATTTGAAGAAAAACAATATGAAAAATTAAAAGAAGACTTTTAGATTATTATTACATGATGTAAAAAGAAAAACAACTTGTCAAACCTTTCAACGTGCAGAGTTAGCGTGTGAGGTGACATTTTAACCAAATGAATTGCTTCCAATCTTGAACCGCTCAATGACACTTTGTTGACAAAATGTCACCCATTTTCAAACCTCCACATTCTGCTCTTCCTGACAGCTCTACCTGCAGTGGCATGTACTTAAATAAAAATATGTATTAACAAAACAACACACAATGAAGTGATTATTAACTTTTTTCTTTTATTTTGTAATGGCTAAGTTATATTAAACAAAAATTGTATTAAGTAAGGTTTTGAACAATTTTTAAAAGTCTTTTTTGAATTAAATGTTTGTACAATATTCTAGTAACACTAATCAAACCTTTCAACATGCAGAGTTGATGTACAGGGCAACAAAACAGTAGAAAAATAATAGTTTTAGTAATAAAATTAAGTAAATTGTAGTATTTGAAGGACCTTACAATTTGAAGAAAAACAATATGAAAAATTAAAAGAAGACTTTTAGATTATTATTACATGATGTAAAAAGAAAAACAACTTGTCAAACCTTTCAACGTGCAGAGTTAGCGTGTGAGGTGACATTTTAACCAAATGAATTGCTTCCAATCTTGAACCGCTCAATGACACTTTGTTGACAAAATGTCACCCATTTTCAAACCTCCACATTCTGCTCTTCCTGACAGCTCTACCTGCAGTGGCATGTACTTAAATAAAAATATGTATTAACAAAACAACACACAATGAAGTGATTATTAACTTTTTTCTTTTATTTTGTAATGGCTAAGTTATATTAAACAAAAATTGTATTAAGTAAGGTTTTGAACAATTTTTAAAAGTCTTTTTTGAATTAAATGTTTGTACAATATTCTAGTAACACTTTTCAAACCTTTCAACATGCAGAATTGATGTACAGGGCGACAAAACAGTAGAAAAATAATAGTTTTTTTAACCTCATTAATTCATTTAAACTCTAAAAATACTGTCAACTGAGATGAATTAGCATGTATTTTAACTAATCTAACAAGGCCCACTCTTAAAAAAGTAAAAAAAAACTGTCTTAATTTTTTCAAATCATAAAAAGTCTTCATATAAATACTGAGTTCGCAAAAGTTTATATACAAACAGACTCATTCAAAGCCAGCTATATATATATATGTATATACATTTTCTAAATATAGGTAAGGTTTAAAATTACAAAAAAAAAAACATGGTATAATACTCACACCTGTTTTTTTTTTAATATTGTCATCCAAACTTAATATATCAAATAAATGTACAAATATTACAGTTGCTAGTCTATATATTTACTAACACAAGTAAATGTGTAAAGTCATGGCCACAAAAACAAGTAAAAAACTCTTATTATTTATATTTTAAATGAAAAATCTAAGTACAAAACTCACAATTGTTTTCAAAAAACTTTTTTAGTTCAGCAACCATCCATTGGGCTTTTTCGTTTGTGTGATGTCCGCCCCAGCTGTGTTCTACTGCTAACTAAGAGTTTTATTTACATTTTTATAGTTTTAAAAAATTATACCTCAATAAATCATACTAAAATTGTACAATGAATCTGTTATCATCCATCTAAATAAAAAAAAAGTAGGATTTTTCATGGCATGTATTATTAATATTACTTAAGCATATGTTTCACAGCTAACTACAATTTAAAATTTTTATTATTCAATTATTGAAAATAATATTTTAGTCAATCATACTAAAACTGCACAATGAATTGGTAATTGTTTATTTAAATAATAATTAAGTAGATTATTTCAAATGTTGCAGATACAGTTGTGCTACCCAGCTATGTTACAGTGCCAACTGCAAGTTTTAAATGGAATATTTTATTACTCAATACAATCTACTACATGTTAAAAATCTGCACTGAAATTAAGTACAAACACTTTCTTAATAAAAACTTTAGACCAGTAGAACTTTAAATTTGAACGATGAAAAGAAACTGATTTGCCACTAAGCAAATAAACTTTAACCATCTTCTATAGAATATGTATAAATTATCAGCTTGTAAAATATAAGTTATAAAAATTTCAAAAACTTAAGTATATTCATAGCATTTCAAATACATGATTTTTTTAATACTTTTAAATTATATTTTTCAAAGTTTTAAAAAAAAAAGTAGAACAACTTTTAGTTTTATAGAAAGTTATAAAATTAAAAAGTAAACAAAGTCTTTGAAAAAATAAAAACCTTAAAACATTTTCTCAAAACTTTGCTACTATGTCATGTTTGAAATAAACTTGGTTTAAAAAAACAAATATTATCTTTTAAATACCTATTTTTAAGTTTTGTAATCAGAGTACTGGTTAACAAAAATAAGTAAAAAAGTTTCAAAACAAATGGTTAGAAAATGTTAAAAGTACTTTGTTAACAACTTTGTTTTTATGAAGCAGTTGTTACATAATTAAATAATAACTTAAAGCAAGTTCAACTAACATTGCAAAGTTACAAAACAATAATACCCAGTTAATATTTTTTTTTTACCTGGAAGGTTGTCCAGCTTTTAAGTTGAGCCTGGATGCATTTGTAAAAAAATAATTCACTCATAATGTGTGTGATAAATTTAAAATAGGCTCTGAAAAAAAGTTTCAATCAACTATAATTTGTTTGTGATTTTAAGATAGAAGTTTATTTTAAACCTGTCATACAGTTTTTACAACTGTGCATTATTCTTGATGTTGTCAAAAAGCATTTAAAGATGCACAAAAATTATATGCTTATTTAAATGCTTATTGTAATTAAAAAAAAAAGACACAAATCTTTAAAAAACTTGTTAACTAGTTTGATTTAAGCCACTTTTCACATATTTATTTAACTATAAATAAATTTCTATACTCTGAATTGTTAAAGTTATATTATTTTCAAAGTCTTATTTAATTTAATAAATTTGTAAAAAGAAAAAAATTGTTTACTATTAAAATGTATACATAAAACACTTGACACATAAAAAAAAATAATTTAAAAAAAAAATTTAGAACTATAATATATCTAAATAAACTAAAAGTTGGACTAGGTATAAATAAAAATTAAATTGTCTATTTTTTAATTTTATTATGTGTCAGCTCTAAGGTTTACAAACCTACAACAAAATAACAATACCAAATTGTTTTTTAATTTACTTTATAAGCTGTAGATTAAATAAGATGCTCTCTTTAGTATTTCCAGATAATAGTAGATGCCAATTACATCAAGATAAACATTAATAGCAGTTAAAATAACCAAGTTAGTTTTAAAAATAATAAACTATCAGACTATTACTAAATATGTTAACTCTATTACACATAATAAAACAATCACTCAAGTTTCTTTTTATTCCATGTCTACTAACTTTGAAAAACTAAAAAGTATAGTTAGGGTACTAGGATAGCTTGAAAACTTGTGACTTTTTTAAAGGTAAAATAAAAGCCATTTTGTCCTTAAATTATTTTTATTAAAAAATCCAAAATGGTTTGATTAAAATAGAAATAGTTAACCCATGGTGTTTAAGTTATAGCTGTAACATAAAACAAAAACTTTCAAAATTGTAAACAAACAATAATGAGAGATATTTTAAACAATTAAAATTTACTTTATCTTTTTGTGATTTGTAGCTGTAAAAAATAATAGTTAAATCACAGCATCTTTAATCTCTCTAAAAAGTATACTTTAAAAACCAAATGCATACTTAAAAAAATTCTCAACTTCAGGATGTACATCTAAATAAAAAGACCTAATTTTCCTTTTTTTTAAATCAAAATTTTTAAGTAATAGAACTGACAACTAGTGATACTTTTTATTGTTTAAAAATAAACTTATTTAGCCTACAAAACATACACACCCTGATTTAGTTAAAATTATGCCTTTAAAAGTTTAATTAAGATTTTTTTTTGTTTGCAAAGGCTTTTTCTAGTAATCCAAAAAAAATCATTTCTGGCCTGGCTTCTAGAAAAAAAGTCCAACTTTTAACTATACATTACATAATGACTCTTCTTTATCATATGTACTTCATGTTGAAGGTTTTTTTATGTAGTTTTATAAAATACTACTTGATTCTAATACTTTTCTATTTATGCAGGAAATAAATTATAATTCTTTTTTATAGCATTAAATTACTTCAAGCAGTTTTTAAGTGGTTTCCTTATTGCATATAGAGTGCAAAATCCAAACTTGATATGTTGGTAAACAATAAATTATTATGATATCAATTTTTACCAACATTTTAGATAAAATATTTTCAAATTATATATATATTAAAACAAAATTAATAAAAATTTGAAGTAAAATACTAAAATTAAAAAATAACTGGATTTTTATGCAGTGAAATTTTTAAACAACTAAGTCTTTATCAGAGTTGCAAATTATTTTTTTTGTAAATTTCCTCTAGGTTCTCTGAGTTTTGATGAAGAAAAAAAAATTGGTCTAATATTAGCAATAATAAACTTGAATTAAAAAACTGTCTTAAATAGTACAATAACAATAAAAAGATACTGTGAAGCAATTTTAACTAAATTATTTTTATTGATTTATTAGTTTATAATGGATCACAAAAAAATATCTTTGATAGATTTCTATCCATTCTAAGTTTAATTACTTAAGATGTAAAAAGAGGTATACTATCAAAATCCACCCTTGTTCAAAATCAACCAAATTTTTTTATGTTTTCTTTTTTTTTTTACAGTTTTTTATTTATTTCTAAATATTTTTTTCACTATCACTGTTACCCCTAACCATTACCCTTGATTGGTTAGCGGTTCTCAAAATTGACTGGGTGGATTTTGAATGTGTCCCATAAAAAGTAGTTTAAAATTACATTTTTTTAGTGATTTTTGTTTGAAATTCAAAGTTTTATTCAAAATTACTCAAATTCCAGGTTTTTCCATATTTATTTTGCCTATTTAAAAGTTTCCAGGATTCCAGCTTTTTTGGAACAACCCTGCTTTATCTAAACTTATTTTAACTAGGCTCATGTCAGGTCAGGGTTCTCATTTAATTCCAAAAAAATCCTGTGACAGAGAAAAATTTTTAGACTTTTTTAAACAACACTTTCTTAAAACATATCTACTGACAAGAAGAGACAATGCTAACTGGAGTACAGTTTATTTTTGTTTTAAATAATGCATCTATTGTATTTATTTGAAATAGCAAAATAATGCTAACTACAAAATTAACAATATTTTCTTTATGTTTGAAATCTCATAAATAATAGACTTTTACAACATAAGTTATCAATTGTAGGCGAACTATAACCAAAAATGTTTTTTATATGTGTTTGTTTTTACCATTTGATTATTATTTTTTTAACTAGAAATAAATTTTTATATTTGGATGTAAAAACTTGTTTCATATTGAACACATCAGATTAATTTTTTAGGATAATAATTTTATTTAGAAGGATTAACAACTTTACACATCTTTATGCATAAATATATATATTTTAATTGATTAACTCAAACTATTTAATTTTTGATAGACTATTATTATAATTTGGTCTTAAAACAACTAATGCTTAAATGAACATAATAACTACTAATTGTTTATGCTTGAAACAGGATTGCCACCCATTGAGTCAAAAAATGTTCCCAGGACCCAGAGTGACCAGAACTTTCCCTGAGTAACTTTCTTTGTTCGTGTGCATTAATTTTAGTGTTTTTTAAGTTCATTATGCTTTAATATTTATTGCATACATATATGTTCTAACTTTTTTTCAAAGTTAATTTGATACTAAAAGTTGTTAAAAAACTCTTCAAACATATACTTTTGTACTAATGCTGCTTCAGCGTAATCATACAGTTCTTTGTTCGTGTGCATTAATTTTAGTGTTTTTTAAGTTCATTATGCTTTAATATTTATTGCATACATATATGTTCTAACTTTTTTTCAAAGATAATTTGATACTAAAAGTTGTTAAAAAAGTTATTAAAAAACTCTTCAAACATATAATTTTGTACTAATGCTGCTTCAGCGTAATCATACAGTTCTTTAATCGTGTGCATTAATTTTAGTATTTTTTAAGTTCATTATGCTTTAGTATTTATTGCATAAATATATACATTTTCTTACTTTTTTCAAAGTTAATTTTAAAGAGATGTTGTTAAACAACTTGATGCAAAATATTCAAATATATAATTTTGTACTAATGCTGCTTCAGCGTAATCATACAGTTCTTTGTTCGTGTGCATTAATATTAGTATTTTTTAAGTTCATTATGCGTTAATATTTATCGCATATATATATGTTCTTTTTTTTTCCAAAGTTATATTAAAACTAAAAGTTGTTAAAAACGTTATTGACCAAATCTTCAAATTTGGTTTTGTACCAATGCTTCTTTAGCGTAATCATACAGTTCTTTATTCGTGTACGTTAATAAAATAATATTTATTTACTTTGTTGTATGTGTATTAAAATAAATAGATTGTGACTTTAATTCGAATATTTAAGTGCTTTTGAAGGTACCGTAACTATTTTATATTTTATAGTAGAAAGTTAATTTTTTTTGATGACGTAGTTCTACGCACATCGAACAAGGTTCTAGAGTTTCATTGTTCTAATGTAAGTATGAGCGGTTTTAAACGATGTTTACTAAGCTTCTTCTATTTTTTTGTTAATAAATTCGATATTTTTCGGCATCACATAACTTTTTTATTTTTTGTAGTAGAAAGTTAATTTTTTTTTGATGACGTAGTTCTACGCACATGGAACAAGGTTCTAGAGTTTCATTGTTCTAATGTAAGTATGAGCGGTTTTAAACGATGTTTACTAAGCTTCTTGTATTTTTTTGTTAATAAATTCGATATTTTTCGGCATTACATAACTTTTTTATTTTTTATAGTAGAAAGTTAATTTTTTTTTGATGACGTAGTTCTACGCACATGGAACAAGGTTCTAGAGTTTCATTGTTCTAATGTAAGTATGAGCGGTTTTAAACGATGTTTACTAAGCTTCTTCTATTTTTTTGTTAATAAATTCGATATTTTTCGGCGTACCATAACTATTTTATTTTTTATATTAGAAAGTTAATTTTTTTTTGATGACGTAGTTCTACGCACATGGAACAAGGTTCTAGAGTTTCATTGTTCTAATGTAAGTATGAGCGGTTTTAAACGATGTTTACTAAGCTTCTTCTATTTTTTTGTTAATAAATTCGATATTTTTCGGCATCACATAACTTTTTTATTTTTTATAGTAGAAAGTTAATTTTTTTTTTTGATGACGTAGTTCTACGCACATGGAACAAGGTTCTAGAGTTTCATTGTTCTAATGTAAGTATGAGCGGTTTTAAACGATGTTTACTAAGCTTCTTCTATTTTTTTGTTAATAAATTCGATATTTTTTGGCGTACCATAACTATTTTATTTTTTATAGTAGAAAGTTAATTTTTTTTTGATGACGTAGTTCTACGCACATGGAACAAGGTTCTAGAGTTTCATTGTTTTAATATAAGTATGAGCGGTTTTAAACGATGTTTACTAAGCTTCTTCTATTTTTTTGTTAATAAATTCGATATTTTTCGGCATCACATAACTTTTTTATTTTTTATAGTAGAAAGTTAATTTTTTTTTGATGACGTAGTTCTACGCACATGGAACAAGGTTCTAGAGTTTCATTGTTCTAATGTAAGTATGAGCGGTTTTAAACGATGTTTACTAAGCTTCTTCTATTTTTTTGTTAATAAATTCGATATTTTTCGGCATCACATAACTTTTTTATTTTTTATAGTAGAAAGTTAATTTTTTTTGATGACGTAGTTCTACGCACATGGAACAAGGTTCTAGAGTTTTATTGTTCTAATGTAAGTATGAGCGGTTTTAAACGATGTTTACTAAGCTTCTTCTATTTTTTTGTTAATAAATTCGATATTTTTCGGCGTACCATAACTATTTTATTTTTTATAGTAGAAAATTAATTTATTTTTGATGACGTAGTTCTACGCACATGGAACAAGGTTCTAGAGTTTCATTGTTCTAATGTAAGTATGAGCGGTTTTAAACGATGTTTACTAAGCTTCTTCTATTTTTTTGTTAATAAATTCGATATTTTTCGGCGTACCATAACTTTTTTATTTTTTATAGTAGAAAGTTAATTTTTTTTTGATGACGTAGTTCTACGCACATGGAACAAGGTTCTAGAGTTTCATTGTTCTAATGTAAGTATGAGCGGTTTTAAACGATGTTTACTAAGCTTCTTGTATTTTTTTGTTAATAAATTCGATATTTTTCGGCATCACATAACTTTTTTATTTTTTATAGTAGAAAGTTAATTTTTTTTTGATGACGTAGTTCTACGCACATGGAACAAGGTTCTAGAGTTTCATTGTTCTAATGTAAGTATGAGCGGTTTTAAACGATGTTTACTAAGCTTCTTCTATTTTTTTGTTAATAAATTCGATATTTTTCGGCATCACATAACTTTTTTATTTTTTATAGTAGAAAGTTAATTTTTTTTTGATGACGTAGTTCTACGCACATGGAACAAGGTTCTAGAGTTTCATTGTTCTAATGTAAGTATGAGCGGTTTTAAACGATGTTTACTAAGCTTCTTCTATTTTTTTGTTAATAAATTCGATATTTTTCGGCATCACATAACTTTTTTATTTTTTATAGTAGAAAGTTAATTTTTTTTTTGATGACGTAGTTCTACGCACATGGAACAAGGTTCTAGAGTTTCATTGTTCTAATGTAAGTATGAGCGGTTTTAAACGATGTTTACTAAGCTTCTTCTATTTTTTTGTTAATAAATTCGATATTTTTCGGCATCACATAACTTTTTTATTTTTTATAGTAGAAAGTTAATTTTTTTTTTGATGACGTAGTTCTACGCACATGGAACAAGGTTCTAGAGTTTCATTGTTTTAATATAAGTATGAGCGGTTTTAAACGATGTTTACTAAGCTTCTTCTATTTTTTTGTTAATAAATTCGATATTTTTCGGCATCACATAACTTTTTTATTTTTTATAGTAGAAAGTTAATTTTTTTTTGATGACGTAGTTCTACGCACATCGAACAAGGTTCTAGAGTTTCATTGTTCTAATGTAAGTATGAGCGGTTTTAAACGATGTTTACTAAGCTTCTTCTATTTTTTTGTTAATAAATTCGATATTTTTCGGCATCACATAACTTTTTTATTTTTTATAGTAGAAAGTTAATTTTTTTTTGATGACGTAGTTCTACGCACATGGAACAAGGTTCTAGAGTTTCATTGTTCTAATGTAAGTATGAGCGGTTTTAAACGATGTTTACTAAGCTTTTTCTATTTTTTTGTTAATAAATTCGATATTTTTCGGCATCACATAACTGTTTTATTTTTTATAGTAGAAAGTTAATTTTTTTTTTTTGATGACTTAGTTCTACGCACATGGAACAAGGTTCTAGAGTTTCATTGTTCTAATGTAAGTATGAGCGGTTTTAAACGATGTTTACTAAGCTTCTTCTATTTTTTGTTAATAAATTCGATATTTTTCGGCATCACATAACTTTTTTATTTTTTATAGTAGAAAGTTAATTTTTTTTTGATGACGTAGTTCTACGCACATGGAACAAGGTTCTAGAGTTTCATTGTTCTAATGTAAGTATGAGCGGTTTTAAACGATGTTTACTAAGCTTTTTCTATTTTTTTGTTAATAAATTCGATATTTTTCGGCATCACATAACTGTTTTATTTTTTATAGTAGAAAGTTAATTTTTTTTTTTGATGACGTAGTTCTACGCACATGGAACAAGGTTCTAGAGTTTCATTGTTCTAATGTAAGTATGAGCGGTTTTAAACGATGTTTACTAAGCTTCTTCTATTTTTTTGTTAATAAATTCGATATTTTTCGGCATCACATAACTATTTTATTTTTTATAGTAGAAAGTTAATTTTTTTTTTGATGACGTAGTTCTACGCACATGGAACAAGGTTCTAGAGTTTCATTGTTCTAATGTAAGTACGAAGGTTTTAAAGTGCCGTAATGACTGTAAGTAAAAAGTTTGAATGTGTTAAAAATCCTATATTTAAATGTCTATCAAACTTCAGCCTCGTCCCTGAGTAACTTTAAACTTCTAAGAGTTTTCCTGTGTTTTTTTTTAATACTTTTTTTTCTGGCTCAAATTACTAATACCTCATGCTCATTTTGCTTCTTTAATAATAAAAGGGAGTTTGTAGTGTATGCTTTCTGTATTAGATGCTTACTAAAAATATGAAAAAACAGTTTTCAAAAATTTAATTTAAAAGGTTAAATCAATCAATTAAGACTGAAACAAAAAATAATAATAAGAGTTATAAACAAATATTGGTCTAAACAAATCTGAGATGTAAAATAGTATATAAACCTTTTTATTACACTTATAAATAATTTTAGATATGCTAAGAATTTCTTATTCAGAAATATTGTGTGTACAAATATTTTAAATTATTGATTACTAAATTATAGACAGTTTTGTTTTATTACCAACTTTTGGATGGCTTCGCGTTTAGCCATTAAACCCTACGCTCTACTGAGCACAAAAGATAGCTTTTTTAAAAGATTGTTCAACATTTAAAAAAAGCTAACTACTATCTCATATAAAAAGTCATTTTCAGAGAGTTGGATAAATTAAATTAAAATATCAGTTTTAAACGGGCATATTTTTAAGTACTGTATTTATAAACTATACTTTATTTAACTTTCACTATTTATACAAATTAGTTATGTTGTCTTTTAGGTTAAAATATCTAAATAAATATTATTTTATTTCAAAATTACATGTGAAAATCAACGTTACCTTTTAAAAAATTAATTTGTATACAAATAAAATATAAAAAAAAATCTATGTTGTTGAGTAAAACTTATAATAAAAGTTAAAAGTTTTAAACAAGTAACTTTTATAATTTTTGTACATTTAACGTAAAATAACATTATACGATTTTGAAATATATTTTAATAATAACATAAATTAAAAAATTATATCTAAAAATAAATCTACTTACACAAAGAGATATTTTTAACATAAGTTAATTTATTAATTGTATCTATTTTACATATAGACTAATAAAAAGTAGCATTTACTTACTTATAGTATATAAATAAATTGTTTATAGAAAAGGATTCAGTTTTATAAAATAAATTTAAATAAAACTGGTAAATTAATATACTTTTTCTCTTAAAACTAAAAAGAAACTGTTGAATCGTAATAAAACAAATTTATAGATTAAAAGATAGGAGTTTGATTAGTTTTAACTAAAAAATGACAATAATAAGATTTATATTTAAAAAAACAAAAAAATTGTAAATAAGTAATAACTAAAATTTATTTTTAAAAGTTAATTGTAATAGTTTTAAAAGTTTCAATTAAATGTTTTTAATAATTAATCTTTCAACTAAAATTAACACGAAAAACCATTTAAACGTCCTTAATAGAACCCTTTTGTATATAATTTACTTTAATAATTGGTCGAGGCATGGCTTTATAGGCAATTTAATTAAAGAAAATGAGAATAAATGTACTTTTAAGGCTTGATTGATAGTCATGAAAACTATGTTAAAGCATCTAAAACTCTAAAAAATTGTTTTTGTATATAAATTAGACAGACAGTTTTAATGGTAAGTATACAGTTTTAATAAAATGTGGAAAAAAAAAAACGCTTAAAAAACCTCTTATGTAGAGGTTTATAGCACAAAAAATACATAAAATAATAAGAATATAGTTTTAGCAGGTAAAATATAATAACTTACAATAAAAAAACTTTATAACAGAAATAAAAAACCAATTAAAGCGCCTGTAAAGTTATTTTAATCGGAATTTTATAAAAAATTAATTGCTGTATTAAATAAAGAAAAAAAGTTTTCATAAAAGATTACATGACTCTTCAAATTATTTGTTATAGTTTGGTTAAGGTTTTAATCTTGATTAAGGTTTTAATCTTTCCTTTTTTGAAGTATTAACATCACTGCACATTTTCATATTAAATTCTTTAACATTAGAGGTAGTTTGAATTGCTGTGTTCCCGCTAGGACGTTATCACGCGTCATTTCAGGTGTTTTAACTTTTGCAGGTTTGTAACTTTTTTGAGCTAGCTACGTCCCTGGTACTTACTCATTAGTTTTGCTCTCCTCAAGAACAACTTTGACGTAGGAAAAACTTTTTAGCACTTTTAGTGTCAAAAACATTAAACGAATTAAAAACATCTAGATTATATACATTTAGTTAAGCTCAGATTATTTTTAATACAAAGCAATGCAATGTAAAAATACGGGTGGCTTCGCGTTTAGCCACTAAATCCTTCGCTCTACTAAGCACGAAAGATAGCTTTTTTCAAGAGAGTGTTCAACGTTTAAAAAAAGCTAGCTGTTATCTAACATGAAAGTTTATTATCGTAGATAATTATATAACGATGAAACCAATGCGAATTAGATAAATTAAATTTGAATATCAGTTTTAAACGGGCATATTTTTAAGCGTTTTTAATGTATCTTTTCACTATATTTTCTCTAACTTTTACTATTTGTACACATTAGTTATGTTGTTTTTTAGGTCAAAATATCTAAATAAATATTATTTTATTTCAAAATTACATGTAAAAATCAACGTTATCTATTTAAAAAATAATTTATGTATAAATAAAGTATCAGAACAAAATGAATGTTGTTAAATAAAACTTACAATAATAATTAAAAGTCTTAAACAAGAAACTTTTATAATTTTTGTACGTTTAACATTAAAAATTTTTCACAATTTTAAATTATATTTTAACAAAAGCATTAATTAAAATATTATATTTAAAAATAAATATACTTACACAATAGGATATTTAAACATAGATTAATTTATTAGTTGTATCCATTTTAAATATAAAGTAATAAAAAGTAGCATTTATTTACTTTTAGTATAGTAGTAAATTGTATATAAGAAAGAATTTAGACTTTAAAATACAAGTCTGATTAAAACTGGTAAAGGAATATACTTTTACTCTTAAAACTAAAAAGAAAATGTTGAAACGTAAAAAAAAAATTATATATTAAAAGGTTGGAATTTGATCAGTTTTAACTAAAAATGACATTAATAAAATTTATAGTTTATAATAAACAAAAATATGTTTAAACGAAATAACTAGAACTTATTTATAGTAGTTATAAGTAATAATTTTAGAAGTTTCAATTAAATATTTGCAATATGTAGTCTTTTAGTTAAAATAAACATGAAAAACCGTTTAAACGTCTTTAGTAGATGTAGAACCCTTTTGTACATAATTAACATTCTTAATTTGTCGAGGCATGGCTCTATAGGAAATTTAAATGGAAAACATGAGAATAAATGTATTTTTAAGGCTTAATAGACACGACAACAAAGTTATAGCATCCAAAACTCTAAAATATTGTTTTTGTAAATAAATTAAACAGACAGTTTTAATGGTAAGTTAACAATTTTAATAAAAAAATAAATAAATTTACTTTCTACTAACAAAAACAAAAAAACGCTTATATAACCTCTTATGTAGAGGTTTGTAGCCTAAAAATTACATAATACAATAAAAATATGTTTTAAGCAGGCATAGTATATATACTTACAATAAATAAACATTTTAACAGAAAAAAAACACAGTTAAAGCGTCCTTAAAGTTATTTTAAACAAAGTTTTATGAAAAAAGTAAATTGCTGTATTTGATAAAGAAAATAACTTTTGTAGAGGTAATATATTTTATAATTAATATAATTTTGAATAACAATTTGTAGAGGTAATATAATTTTCTATGACAATAAACAATTTAAAACGGTTTAGTAAGCAGTTATAAAAAATATAATCTTACAAAGTACAAACTTTTTGGTAAAAAGAAATACGAAAAAACTTTTAAAACGTCCAAAGTAGAGACTTTTATCACATAAATTAGAAAAAATACTTAGATAATGTAAGTTGAGCATGTTAATAAAACAATTTACAACAAAAGAACTTTTAGGCTTAAACAACCACAAAAGAACATTGAAAACAACTTTAAAGTTGTTGTAAACAAATAATTTTAAAAATAAATAAGTCTGTATACCATGTTTGTTTTATGAATTCATTTTTTATTTTCGTTTGTTTTGTAATATTAGCAAAATAAATATATAGTTAAGTGCTTTATCATTTATTTTTTGAACTTACATTTTAAAATATAATTGCAGTGCAGAAATTTGTGAAAAATTTCTAAACTTATAAAATATATAAAAGCTATATATGAATTACTTAACAAGACGTAATGGTCGAGCGGTTGAGGCGCCAGGCTAATGATCGACATTATCCACACATATTGGATTCAAAGCCCACAATGACCATATTTTTATCATAAATTGGTGGTCTGTTAGGCCTACTATTTAGGATCCGGATCTTCTTTTAATTTAAGATCCGACCGGTACCGTATCCAGGTTTTATTTATAAATTGAGATCTGACCGGATACGGATTCTAAACATTTTAATTTTCATGTTATTTTGATAGAGAAAAAAAAATATGAAAATTAATTATAATAATTATTTTATATAAATATTACTTTATAGTATATACTCTAAACTTTCAAAGAAAAGTCAATGTTATATTTTGTGAAAAGAATTCCTATCTAATTAAATACTATCAATAACTAAAGTATTTTACAATAAAAAACTTTTATAGTATATACATTGAGCTTTTAAAATGAGATATATGTTAAATATCTTTTATAAATGATGAGAACTTCAACTTAACAAGTGGACTTATATATTACAATGTTCACATTATTATAACATGCTTAGATTAGGCTAACATCAACTTTATCTATCTATGTGCTGTTAACTGTGTCACCATTACTACTGTTTATAACTTCAAATATTATAAAATTTTATTGTTTCAATCAAAAAATTTTATGTTGTGTTTTACTGTTTAGCTGTTAGCATCAATTTATACGGTTGAATGATTTTACTTCATTGAAAAAAGCTATCTTTCGTGCTCAGTAGAGCGAAGGATTTGGTTGCTAAACGCGAAGCCACCCCTATAGGCCAATATTATCAACAATATATGGAGGGGCTTAATGCTATTTCATAGCTTTCATACACAAGAAGTATAAACATATAATTCATAGAAAAGCGCACGAACTACTTCTGTAAAAAGCCAGTTTATATTTTTGACCATGGTATAAAAACTACCATGACTGTGCAATTATCAAAGCAACAATGAAAACAAAAACTATTAAAATAAATAAAAACAAGAAATTTTGTCAAAGTCAGCATGTGATTTTTTTAATTGCGATATTTGCATTGTTTAGTTTTAGTTCTAGAACTTGATAAGATTCATGTTAACAACGAAGGACTGCATATGTTGATTTTCAATGAAATAGTTTTTGGTATAGAAGCAAAAAACTGTTTCTGGAAAAACTTTATCTTTAATTAAATTTTATTTTAGTTGCTTAATATACTACCAAAAAATATTAGTTTCTTCTTTATAATTTACTTAAAGTTATTCTGGTTTAAGCTTTAGCATTACTTTAGATTTTACTCTTTTGAATAAAAAATAGCATTTGTTATGGTTACAAATAAACTGCATACTTTTTTTCAAACTACTTTCTAATAAAACTTATTTTTACATATGAATTCAAAAAATTTAAAACAGGTAACAAATATCAAAAAAATACAATAAGTTTGCAGCATTTCAACTCTACACTTGTAGTGTACAACTACATTTGTAATAGAAATTGATAAATGTTGCGCTCTTGATATTTGTTTGGCAAGTTGGCAGACGTAAACACCACAGTTATGACCATCAACGAGTTGAGATGTTGGTTGATACTCAAAATTCTAAAAAAAATTATCAGCACCCCAAAAATTAATTTAATGCCATCATAAAACCCAATGGCACAACTCATTGCCAGGATGAGTTGAGTTGTAGTATTTAACCTTACATTCACTTATAAAAACTACAACAAAGCCCCAGTGATTATCATCTCGATGTATAGTTATAAATATTAAGTCTAAGTCAGTTAAAGAGACATATGTCTTTCTAAATTTATAAATAATTTTTTTTATCTAATTTTTCTTTGAAGGTAGACCAAGTATAAGAATCAACAGCAGTATATCTAACATTATTCTTAATAGATTATTGAAAATATGAGTTTATAGTTTCGTCATTTAATCCCCCTGTAGTATTTTATATCTTTACTTTTAGGGCAAAATGATCGAATTGTATTAACTATCCTGTTATTTAGTTTTTTAATATTTTCATTGTAAATTTGAATTACATTGCAATACTGTTTATAAATATTTGAGTCTGCACAATAGCTGTGGTCATTGTGAATGCAATCAAAGATATATTTGTCCAAATCTAAATTCTGATAGTTTTGTTACCTTTCTTTTTCTTACAGACGATGACTCCTGCATGTAATCATTAAAAACCGACTCATGTTTGTAAAATCTAGTAGTTTAGGTAGAATAAAGAATTTAACAAAATTTTCAGATCGATAAAGCTTGGTTTCAAATATAGAATGTCTAATTAAACGTAACCAATTTTCCACATGACCGTTGGTGTCTATGTCTATATTAACCATGTGTACACCCGACCATAGTGAAAAAATGGACGTATACTTATCTAAAATAAAATTGAAAATTGCTCGGCAGTATAAAATATTACGTTTACAATTTCTTCCAACCTTAGCAGTCTGCTCAGCCACAAAATTAACTGCCTAGAAATAAGAAAAAAAGGTGACCCTTTGCACAACCCTACCACAAAATTTGAATAAAAATTGTTATTTCAACAGTTGTACAGTCAATATCAGTACTTAAGTCGTTTAAATTTAGTGATGGATTATTAACTTGTTTATTTATTTCAATTAAATTTTCAAAAAATGCTTAGATTAAAATTCTGAAAGAAAAACGACCGCCATATGGTAATAAATTTTTTTGGTATTTACTAAATTAGTACAACTTTGTAGCCTTGCAAAGCAAAATAAAAACATATTTTAATACACCTTTTGTTGGTTACCTTACTTTAATTATTTGTGAGAGCCTTAATTATATCGGCACTACAAAGATGGATAATTGTGTATTTGCTATAACACGCAAGATTAACATAGTTTATTAATTTTAGATGAACTTTTATTGACATTTTTAGCCAAGTTATCAAAAATACTTTTAACCAAAATAAATTATTGAATATTGTATCAAATTTTTAAATTTTTAGGAATACTCAAGTTTGAACCGTCGAAGTTTTTGCTGAGCTCAGCAAAAACTTCAATTTTTTTGTTGTGTAAAAACTTTTTACTCTATTAACTAACATTTTTGTTTTAAATGGTTGAACTTTTGAATCCAAACTATAATAATGAAAGGCAACTAACTTATAACATTCACCTACAGGGTGGGTTGTAAAATTTGTAAAGTATTTTGTATTTAAAAGGGATAAACGTTAACTTAAACTTTAAAACTTATGAATTTTGCTTTTAAATAATCTAACTTATAAACTAACAACGACATGTTATAATAATTCATGTAAACAAGCTTTTTTGTACAAGTTAAATATTTTGCCACAACAGTTTATTGAAACGTGAAGTCAAACTGTCAACTTGGGAATTTTCACGTGAAAGTTCGTGTTGTCCGTCGTGCGGCAGACGGCCTCCTCCTCCCAACCGTCCTCGCCCGCATCGTAGCGCAGCAGCCGTTGCGAGTCTTGGAAAAAGATGAGAACGTCGCCTCGCATGCAAACGGCGTCGAAGAAGCCGCCGAACGCAAAAGGCGACGTCACCGCGGCAAAACGGCCGCAAATCACGTCGAAAACGTCGACCGACGCGTCACCAGTCCCCCAAATTGCAAACATTTTGCCGCCGGTCGCCACCAGACTGTGCATGGACCTGGGCGACGTCATGCTCGGCATGAACTCCCACTCGTCTGCCGCCTGGTCGTAAACTTCGACGGTGGCGAGCTTGTCGTGTTCGTCTCCCCAACCCCCGCAAACGACCACTCTGAAAACGTTAACGAATTAGAAAATAAACAAAAATCAAATGTAAAATGCAAATACCTTCCTTGGAAGGCGGTGCAGGCGGCGCTGCTCCTCCCCGCGTTCAAGGCAGCCGCCTCCCTCCAAACGTTGCGGACCGTGTCGAACTGCGTGCAAGCCGCCAACGTCGCTCCAACTTCCCAAATGTGACCGCCGACGAAGTAAATTTTGTCCGTCAGCCCGCAAGCGCAGTATTTTTCGCGGTTTCGAAACATGTTCGACGCGGTTCGTAACGACCGAGTACCTTTCGACCGCCTTCGAGCTGAAGTCTGGCGTGCGGAGGCAGTCGAACAAGTAAACGTGGCCTTTCAAATACACCATTCTGGAGTAGTTCATCGCGAACCGACGGTTTTTCGACAGCGGGGCGACTCGTTTGGCGCGCACCAAGTTGCCACCGTCGAGCTTGCAGCAGAACTCGCTGTTTGCAATGACGAAGTCCTCGTCAATGGACGAGAACTGGTCCCCGCAAAACAAAAGGTCGAAGCAGTTCTCGCTGTTGTGTCTGCTCGCTTGAGGCTCAAAAGTCGTACCGCCGCGAACTTTTCGCGTCAAAGCCTCTTCCAGTGTCGATCGGCACTCTGCGACTTTGCAGAACGCCGTCGTCGCGCGCAAAAGACGCTCCAGCGCGCGCTTTGAAAGAAGAGGGAGGCGCACTTTCGATAAAAGGTCCACGGCGTGCTTCCTCCGCGCTTCGAAATCGCAGTCGATCCACGCCGAAGCCGCGTTGAGCACTTCGAGCTCGGAGGTGACGTGCAGCAGAGAACTTCCGAGCATGTTTTCGATCACGGGGAATTCCAGCTGCAGAAAGTTGTCGGTTTCGGCGACGACGGCGAACCAGAGTCGAGCGTAGGCGGCCGTTTTTTTTAAAGCGCTCGGCAAGTTGTAGAGCTTGGACAGCTGATGGAATGTGGAGACGTTCTCGGGGGTCATCTTGCCTTTCAAGATGCGGCACATTTTAGTGTCACAATTGCGATGAAGCGTGATGCGGTTTACTTTTAAGCTTGAAATGAGTTTGCAACTTCCTTTTGGCAAGTGATCTAGAAAAAAAAAAATCATGTTTTTTCTTTTCAACTTGAAGTATTTAGAGTTGGTTTTTTTATATTAGAAGATTAGTAGTAACATCTAATTAGTAGTTGGATATTTTAGTTAGTTTGTGTAAACTGAAATAAAAGTACTAAACTGTTAGATATTTTTGATTTTAAAAACTGTTGCAACTACTTATAAATGAAATAATAAATGTTACCTATTCACTAACATTTAAAAACTTTCTTATAATTATTTTTTTTTAAATTAACTTACCTGTTTGATCAAAGTTGTTTACAGATTTCAGACGTTTTTCGTTGATCCTTTTCAAAGTGTTTTTTCGGCACGCTTTCAGGAAACCATCACTTTTAGCATCTGAGTGAAAATTGTGTGGAGCGGTGCCAGTCTTGTGAGTCGAAGCTGTTAACTTTGTCAACACGTTACCCATTATTTTTAAACTGTAAAAACTGCATTAACTAAATTTTCGAGTAAATGTTAGTCGTTTTTAATTTAGCCTCTAAAAAAAAGGCTGTTTGCATTAAAAGTAAGCAGGTCCTTAGTTTAAAGGCTGTTATTTATAATTTGTTCGTCTAACAGAGTTGAAAAGTATTAGAAGTAAGAAATAAAAGTCTATATTTCTGTAATTTATTAAGTACATTAACTTAATAGAAGTTTGTCAATTTTACAAAAAAAAAAAAACTTTGTTTTAACTTGTGCTGTTTATATGAATCTTAGTTAGCTATATTTATTATTAAGTGATTTATTGTAAGCTATACGGTTTAATATAAGGCAAACAATATAATTCAACTACCTCTTATAAGTAATAACATTTTACAAACTTTATACTTTCATTAAATTAAAACATAAAACATTAATAAGAAACTGTTTTCGAAATTGTGTATAATTTTTATTTCTAAAAATTACTAAATACACATTTTTTAGTACAAATTATAATTTTAAATTTAGTATAAGAATCCTGTTGCAGAGGCGACTTTAGGCTTTTTAAAAAAAGGATAGCACAAACTTTAGTTTTTGTAACTTTAGTAATTTTTATTAAACTATTGGCAAAAAACTTTAATAACTTTAATTGGAACTATTGTTTTACTAAAAAAATAGACGTAGTTATTTATGTTTTGTTATTGATAGAGTTATCATTAAATTAATAACTGTACAAATTTTATGAATAAATACTTATAAAATAAATAAGAAACTTAAAATATTACTATAAAATTTTTGATTCTAATCCAATATTAAATTAAAGATTACATTCTTATAATTAACTATGGACCAGAGGGATAGCTAGCCTGAATAAGTTACAAGTTTCCATGAAACTAAAGGCATATGAAATGACATGTGATGACTTCATAGGGGATATAGAGAATTTTAAACTACCTTTAGTGTTATTGTATTTATTATTAAAGTATGCAGTTTTGTTAAAACGTCAAAAGTTGTTTAATGTTTATGTATAAGAAATAATTGTATACAAGACAGTTTATGGTGCTACTCATACACCCCTATAATTCATCATTTGTTTGTGGTAAAAAAATTAATAATTTTCATTAAAAATAAGTATAAGAAAATCAAAATTTTCTATAAATATACGTTAATTAGGCTTAAAATTTATATTATTGGTAAAGCTCCACACAATTCTGAAGTTACATGCTACAACTTTGGCATTTATCAGATAATAATGCTGAACTTTTTAGTTTTATTAAAAAATTGAAAAACTATACACTAATAAACTTTAACACATTAATAATTTTATTTATTTTAAAATGTCAAAAAAGCTTATCAAAAATTGTTTGCAAAGAATATAACTGGACTTTTCAAGATTTTGACTGATTTAGTCTGACTTTTACCTTCTTCTTAGGTACACATTTTAACTATGTACGCACTTTCAGTTAAATACGCATTCTATGTACGCACATTTCAATAAGTACATATTTTGAGTACACATACTTTGAGTATTTATTTTAGTATGCGCTTCTAACTCAGTACACATTTTGGAACCAAAACAAAAACTTTGTGTCATGTTTCTTTTTTATAAAGACAAGTCATTCTTAGCTACAAACTTTCAATTGAGTAGCTGCTGTGTTTAGAATGTGTACTTCAGCAAAAGATAGCTGTTATAATGAGTTATTGGAATGTAAAAAAAAGTATAAACTTAATAATATAACATTTTACAATAAGATAAGAATACTTTTTTCTCACTTCTTAACTCTTTCCAAATAATCTGTAAGTGTCAGAAATGTGATGTTAACTAGTGGCAAACAAAGTTATAAATGTAATACTCAAACTAAATCATAGCTCATTCTGACGCAAAATGGTACTAAGTTTGTAAACAAAAATTTGAATTTTGAAAATTTGTACAAATAAATCTACTTTTATTTGTTTCAAAACTTAAGTAGTTCTACAAAACATTACAAAAAAGTAAACCTAACCATGTTCTGTTGTATAACTTAAAACTTTCTCATATCATTTAAAACAAAGTATTTTAATTAAAAAATAAATAAACAACTGTCATCTCTTACTTAATTTACAAACTTAGTAATTATAGTAGATTAAACCATACATCTGTTTTATAAAATTAAATCCTATTATTTCTTATGAAATCTTTAAAATACTAAAGTAAATAAAATTATGTACTTTTAGTTATTTTTGAAATTTAAATTATTAAGAAAATTATATAAGGAGGTAAACCATACACATAAACTAGTTACAATGAATATTTAATTAAGTGCTTAATTATAAAGATCTTATTAAGTTACTTAAAAATGAAGAGTCTGATTCTATAATTTAGCAAAATAGACTTTTGCGTTTTTATCAAAGTTTCACTATAGAAGTTGCTTTTGCCATTTATCATCAATACTATAAGTTTTAATAACAACAACTTGATCAAATAGGGTAGTAGTTTAACATGTTTCTAATAATATTTTGTTATGATTTCTAACTTAAAACGTTTTTTGTTAATTTTTACTATTTAAAGGCTTTGAAAGTTAAGGTATTTTGTAATTTAGAACTGAAAAACCTGACTTTTTTCTATTTTGACCTAAAAAACTGATTTTCTGATATTCTAACCTTTAGAAATTGACTTTTGATTTTTTTGGCCCTAAAAAAAGTGGCTCACCCTGATTTTTTCAAAATAAAATTAACTTGGCGTGATTTAACCTGACCTGTGGGCCTGATACTCTGACCCTGATATGATAAGTAAATGTTTAACTTTAACATTATTTTTAGAATTAGTTGCTTAAAACTATCAGCTGTAAAAACTCAATCATTTTAAAAATAACTAATGTATTACATTTTCTTTGAAAACTTAAATATATTTAAAAAAGAAATTGTTAATACAAAAACTATGTTATAAATGTTTTCAAAAGGTCACAAAAATTAAATTTTTTCAATAAAAATAAATTAGGTGTTTATGAAATAAAGCAAAAGCTTTTATGAAAAATTTTAAAAATAATTATAAAATATCAAAACAAAAAAATTATTAAAAAACATTTTTCGAAAAATTTATTGTTATTTAATGATAATAATATACAGTTCCCCTTTACTAGTAACGACCCTATTTTGCCACTTTGTAGATTACGGCCTTCTAAAGTTCTGAAATACCAACCAATACAGGCATATGGCCTACTTTGAGAAACCCTGGTCTAAACAAGTGTACAATATTTTCAAAACTTATCTATTTTAATTCACAACTTTCGAATTAAAAATCTTTGATAATACATAAAAAAAAAAAACTTTAAAATAATTTATCCCCTTTCAGAAAACTTTGAAATTATTGAAATCTGGGTTGCCACTCTTTTTGTCAAAAAATCTTCCCAGAGTGACCAGAAACTTCCCTGAGTAGCTTTAAAATTCCATGAGTTTTTTTTCAAATACTTAAATTTCTTATTACTGTCAAAAAAATAAAATTTTAATTCTAAGAATATTAAAGAACTAGCCGCAAGGCTAATAAATTTATATATAGAAATAAATAAAGTTAACTTTTTTGAACAAAATATTAAAAGTTGATTAACTAAATCTCATTCTAGATCTAGAAAAAATTTTCCCTGAGATTTTTTTAAAAATCTTATAATTTCCCTGCAATTTTTAGAAAAAACCAAAACTGCCCTGAGTTTAAAAAAAAGAATCAAAATTCCTTGAGTATCCCTGATTTACCCTGGGATTTTCTATAATTTGAAAATTCCCTGAGTCTCCCTGAATTCCCTGAGTTACCTGAGTGAATGGCAACACTGTGAAATTCACATATATCTTTCATGTTGCAAGCTTTTTGTCTTTTTGTGTATATTTTTCTCATATTATACATTTAATTTTTCTTGATAAGATTTCAAAAAAATAAATCACTACTACTTAAAATGTTTTTTTTTTGTATATATTTCAACCACAAAACTTGGTTATGCACCATTCAACTCAGAGAGTTTATTTGACATTAATTAAAAGCTTTCTTTTTTTATTAATTCTACTATAAAGCTTATGTTATATAATTTATATATATATATATAAATTATAAGTATAGACAAATTTATATACTATGGATATAAGTCAAAATAATGTGAAACTATTTCTTATATCTAGTTATTTATGTAAGTTTATTGTATTACTGAATTATTACAAAATTTATACTACTTTTTAATGTGTGATGCAAAGCATAATGCAAACTTCTAAATATTATAACATCCATTTCTGAGTTTTACCTAAACAGTAGGACAAATTCTATCACTTTGTTGTTTTTTATTCATTCATACAAAGAAAATCTTCAGATTAAATAAGTATTTTTACACTGCATTGCTTTGTATTAAAAATAATCTGAGCTTAGCTAAATGTATATAATTTAGATCTTTTTAGTTCGTTTAATGTTTTTGACACTAAAAGTGCTAAAAATTTTTCTTATGTCAAAGTTGTCTTTGAGGAGAGCAAAACTAATAAGTAAGTACCAGGGACGTAGCTAGCTCAAAAAAGTTAAGAATCTGCAAAAGTTAAAACACCTGAAATGACGCGTGATAACGTCTCAGCGGGAACACAGCAATTCCATCTACCTCTAATGTTAAAGAATTTAATATGAAAATGTGCAGTGATGTTAATACTTCAAAAAAGGAATGTTAAAGTATGAGTGATTGCTGTAAACAAGGTAAAATATTTTGCTCCACACCCCTTATTACTATTTATGTGCTGCCGCTTTGTAAAAACCTTTAAAATTTAATTAATAACAAGTAAGAGAATCACGGTTTAAACCAGAAACAGTTATACAGTAACTGTACAACTATCAAAGTTAATGTGGAATTTTTTAAATCAAACATTTAACGTAGTCTACTTTCTGTCCAGGACATTTATTAACAATTGTTTTGATAGTTAATATATTAAAAGCCTAATTGTAATTGTAAAGCATAACATTTTTTTTTTATTGTTTTTAAAATTACGTTTTTTAGCTAAAAAGTTCCTCGAAGACTGCAAGTTTTGACTTTTAGTGCCGTAATTTGCTGACCCTTAGCATTACAGTAGAATAATTACCAATTTTTAGCCATATTAAGTTATTGCACTGGGTGGATTCAAAACTCGATTTTTTTTATTTAGCCAATCAGAACAAAATTACTTTTATCTTTTCAAAAGAACAAATATTTGCTTCTGTTTTGATATTTAATTGAAACAAATACTACAAACAGGATAAGCTACACTTTAAATTAAAACATATATAATAAAAAAGGAGCTAGTCGAAATTGCACGAAGACAAAATTGAACGAGTCACAGTTTTGCACGGAGGGTCCTTTTTGCACAAAAAAATAAAATAAATGTATAATTAAAAGATAAATTAATAAAAAAAGCTACCGATTGACGGTAAGAGGTAACAGTGATAGTAAAAATAATCAATAACTAATTAAAATTATCATAAAAAAGAAAACAAAATAGTAAATTAATTAAATTTAAAAAAGAGCTATAGATCAAGTCAAGGGTAAGGGGTAACAGTTAAAATAAAAATTAAAAAAAGTACATAGATAAATAAAACGGTGGTTAGCCTAATCTAAGAATGTGATAATAATGTGAATATTATAGTATTTTAAGTTCATTTGTTTAGCTGAAGTTCTCATTATTTCTAAAAGATATTTAGTTAATATATATCTCATTTTAAAAACTTAAGATGTATACTATAAAGGTTTTTTTTGTAAAAAACTTTAGCTATTGATAGTGATTAGTTAGAAAGTTTTATATGAACATGAACTTTGATTCATGCATTAGAAGAAAAAATCCTATTTCAACAATTTGAAAAAAAAAAAAAGCTAATGAATAACTATTCATTTTTTAAGGCCATAGGAAGTTTAAACATAGGAAGTTGAATTTTTTTTACAAAATATAACATTGACCCTTCCTTGGAAGTTTATTGTATATACTATGAGAAAATATTTATATAAAAGATTTATGATACTTAATATTTCAAACTTTTAAAGTTTTTTTTTCATCTTTTGAAATTACATGAAACATGAAATTTTTGGGATCCAGATCCGGTCGGATCTTAGTTAACAAATAAAATCTGGATCCGGTTCCGGCCGGATCTTAAATTTAAAAAAATCTTGATCGGGTTGGTTCCTAAAGGGTGCGCCAGGCAGATCACCGATAGATATTGTTAGGTTTGGACTTGACGGGTTTTGAGGGTTTAATACTCAGGATTCTGACGATTGCGGGCCTGGCGCCTTGGCCGCTCGGCCATTTGGCCTTGATAAATTCTCATATTTAGCTTTTAATATTCCATAACTTTAGACATTTTTCAAAAATTTCTGCACCGCAATTATATTCTTAAATGTAAGTTTACGAAACATATTATAAAACAATCTATTTTGCGAGTATTAGAAAAAAAAATAAATAAATGAATTCATGAAATAAACATAAAATACAGACTTGTTTTTTTTTAAATAATTTGTTTACAACAACTTTAAAGTAGTTAAAATTAATCTTGTGGTTGTTTAAGCCTAAAAGCTTATTTATTTTGAATTTTTTTTTTAAACATGCTCAACTTACATTTTTTAACTCTTTTTCTAATTTATTTGATATAAATCTCTTCTTAGGACGTTTTAAAAGTTTTTTTGTATTTGTTTTTACAAAAAATTTTGTACTTTGTAAGATTATCTTTTTTATAACCAACCTATTTTAAATTTTTTATTGTCATAGGAAATTATATTACCTATATAAACTGTTGCGAAGGTTTGTTACAACTGCAGAACGGATTATAAAACTATCTGAGTTGTTATATATGTTGTCAATAAAAAATACTTTTATGAAAACTTTTTTTCTGAATGCACGACTATTTAAATTCGGACAATTCAAATTCCGACAATTCAAATTCTTAATAAAAGATTGAAACGACTAAAAATAAAAAAGTAATGTATATTTGTCTAAAATAAAAAATGAATATGTAAATCATATTGATATGTTCAGGCTATTTTTCTTTTTGTAAAACATTAAATAATTTTTTGGCTTATATAAAGTAAAAAACATAGTTATTTTTATTAATTTTAAAATATCTTGAAAATTATCTTAGATTTTGATAAAAGAAAAAATTGGATTTAGATATTATTAAGATCTACATATGTATTTTTTATTTTTTTCAAATTTACATAACTTATTGATATATAGTCCTTTTAACATTTTTTTAAGAATTTGAATTGTTGGAATTGAGTAGTCCGATTTGGAATAGTCATGTAACCTTTTATGAAAACTTTTTTTCTTTATTTAATACAGCAATTGATTTTTTTATAAAACTATGTTTAAAATAACTTCAAAGTCGCATTAATTGGTTTTTTGTTTCTGTAAAAATGTTTATTCATTGTAAGTTTATATATTTTACCTACTAAAACAACATTTTTTTTTATTTTATGTAATTTTTGTGCTATAAACCTCTACATAGGAGGTTTTATAAGCGTTTTTATGATTTTTGTTACTTTTTATTAAAACTGTATAATTACTATTAAAACTGTTTGTCTAATTTATGTAGGAAAACAATATTTTAGAGTTTTGGATGCTATAACTTTGTTTTCGTGTCTATTAAACCTTAAAAGTACATTTATTCTCGTACTCTCTATTCAAGTTGCCTATAAAGCCATGCCTCTGCTAATTACCAATGTTAATTATGTACAAAAGGGTTCTACTAAGGACGTTTAAACGGTTTTTCGTGTTTATTTTAATTAAAAGACTAATTATTGAAAACATTTAATTAAAACTTTTAAAACTGTTACTTATAACTTTTAGAAATGAGTTCTAGTTTTTCCGTATAAACAGATTTTTTGTTTTTTTTAATATTAATCTTATTATTGTTACTTTTTAGTTAAAACTTATCAGGTTCCAGTCTTTTAATCTATAAACTTGGTTTATTACGATTCAACAGTTTCTTTTTAGTTGTAAGAGAAAAAAAGTATATTAGTTTATCAGTTTTACTTAAATTTATTTTTTAAAGTCTGAATTCCTTTTTATAAACAATTAATTTTTATACTAAAAGTAAGTAAATGCTACTTTTTATTAGTGTATATGTAACATAGATACAATTTATAATAAATTACTTATGTTAGAAATGTCCCTTTGTGTAAGTATATTTATTTTGAGATATAATTTTTCAATTTATGTTATTATTGAAATATATTTCAAAATCGTATAATTTTATTTTACGTTAAATGTACAAAAATTATAAAAGTTACTTGTTTAATTCTTTAAACTATTATTATAAGTTTTACTAAACAAAATTATTATTTTTTTATATTTCATTTGTATACAAATTAATTTTTTAAAGATAACGTTAATTTTTACATATAATTCTGAAATAAAATAACATTTATTTAGATATTTTAACCTAAAAGACAACATAACTAATTTGCATTAATAGTGAAAGTTAAATAAAGTATAGTGTATAAATACAGTACTTTAAAATATGCCCGTTTAAAACTGATATTTTAATTTAATTTATCAAACTCTCTGACAATTACTTTTTATATTAGATAAAAGTTAGCTTTTTTTAAACGTTGAACAATCTCTTAAAAAAGGTATCTTTTGTGCTCAGTAGAGCGAAGGATTTAGTGGCTAAATGCGAAGCCACCCAAAAGTTGGTACCAAAACAAAACTGCCTATAATTTAGTAATCAATAATTTAAAATATTTGTACACACAATATTTCTGAATAAGAAATTCTTAGCATATCTAAATTTAACTATAAGTCTAATAAAAGTGTAAATACTATTTTACAACTCAGATTTTTTTAGACCAATATTTGTTTATAACTCTTATTAGTTATTTTTTTGTTTATAGTCTTAATTGATTTAACCTTTTAACTTTAAATTTTTGAAAACAGTTTTTTCATATTTTTGGTAAGCATCTAACACAGAAAGCATACACATACAAGCTCCCTCTTATTATTAAAGAAGAAAAATGAGCATTAGGTATTAGTAATTTCAGTCAGAAGCAAAAAAAAAATTATGTATTTGAAAAAAACTCAGGAAAACTCATAGAAGTTTCAGGGAAGGTTTTGGTCACTTTGGCAAGATTTTTTGACTTAATGGGTGGCAATCCTGTTTCAAATATAAACAATTAGTAGTTATTATGTTCATTTAAACATTAGTTGTTTTAAGACCAAATTATAATAATAGTCTGTCAAAAAATTAAATAGTTTAAGTTAATCAATAAAAATGTATAAATTTATGCATAAAGATGTGTAAAGTTGTTAACCCTTTTAAATAAAATTAATCTGTTGAGTTCAATATGACACAAAATTTTACATCTAAATATAAAAATTTAGTTCAAGTAAAAAAAAAAACAATTTAATCAAATGGTAAAAATTAACACATGTAAAAAACATCTTTGGATATAGTTTGCCCACAATCGTGACTTATGTTGTAAAAGTCCATTATTTATGAGATTCTAAACAAAAAGAAAACATTGTTAATTTTGTAGTTAGCATTATTTTGCTATTTCAAATAAATACAATAGATGCATTATTTAAAACAAAAATTAACTGTACTCCAGCTAGCATTGTCTCTTCTTGTCAGTAGATATGCTTAAAGAAAGAGTTGTTTAAAAAGGTCTATTAATTGTTTTCTGTCATATGATTTTGTTTGGAATTAAATGAGAACCCTGACCTGACATGAGCCTAGTTAAAATAAGTTTAGATAAAGCAGGGTTGTTCCAAAAAAGCCAGCATCCTGGAAACTTTGAGTTTGACAATTGAGGCAAAATAAACATGGAAAAACCTGGAATTTGAGTAATTTAAAAAAAAAGAATTTCAAACAGAAATCACTAAAAAAATGTAATTTTAAACTACTTTTTACATGTTAAGTAATTAAACTTTGAATGGATAGAATAAATAAAATAAATCATTTAAAAAATTTATAAATCAATAAAAATAACTTGTTCAATATAGCTTTACAGTATTTTTTGATTGTTATTGTACTACTTAAAACACATTTAAAAAAAAGTTTTTTATTGTTAATATTAGACCAAAAATCTTTTTTTTATTATGAAAGTTTAGAGAACCTAGAAGAAATTTACAAAAAAATTTGGCAACCTTGATAAAAACTTTGTTGTTTAAAAATTTCACTGCATAAAAATTCAGTTATTTTTTAATTATAGTATTTTGCTTTTCAATTTTTAAACTTTGTTTTATTTACATATATGGTTTCAAAATCTTGTACCAAAAATGTTGGTAAAAATTGATATCATAATAATTTATTGAATACCAACATATAAAGTTTGGTTTTGCACTCTATACTTGCAATAAGAAAACTACTTGAATACTGCTTGAAATAATTTAAGGCTATAAAATAGATTTATAGTTTGTACTCTGCTATAAACAGAAACTTATTAGATCAAGAAGTATGTTATAAAATTGCATAAAAAAAACCTTCATCATGAAGTACATATGATAAAGTAGAGTCATTATCTAATGTACAGTTGGATTTTTTTCTAGACATCAGGCAAAAATATAGTTTTTTTTGATTACTAGAAAAAGTCTTTGCAGGCAGAAAAAAATAGTCTAAAACAAACTTTTAAAGGCATAATTGTAACTAAATCAGGGTTTGTATGTTTTGTAGGCTAAAGAAGTTTATTTTTAAACAATAAAAAATATTAGGAGTTGTTAGTTCTATTACTTGAAGGTTTTGATTTTCTAAAAAATAGAAAATTATATTTTTTTTGTGTATTCATTCTGAACCTGAAAGGTTTTTTAAGTAAACATTTGGTTTTTAAAGTATAATTTTTAGAGAGGTTTAAGCTGCTTTGATTTTACTTCTATTTTTTTACAGCCACATATCTCAAAAAGATAAAGTGAATTTAAATTGTTTAAAATATCTCTCATTAGTGTTTCTTTACAATTTTTAAAGTTTTTATTTTATATTACAGCTATAACTTAAACACCATGGGTTAACATTTACTATTTTAATTAAACCATTTTGGGTTTTTTAATAAAAAAAAAAGGACAAAAAAGGCTGTTATTTTACCTTTAAAAGAGTCACAATTTTTCTAGCTATCCTAGTACCCTAACTATACTTTTTAGTTTTTCAAAGTTAAAAGACATGGAATAAACAGAAACATGAGTGATTGTTTTATTATGTGTAATAGATTTAAGAAATTTAGTAATAGTCTTTTAGTCAATTATTTTGAAAACTAACTTAGTTATTTCAACTGCTATTAGTGTTTAACTTGATGTAACTGGCATCTACTACTATCTGGAAATACTAGAGCATCTTGTTTAATCTACAGCTTATAAAGTAAATTAAAAAACAATTTGGTATTGTTATTTTGTTGTAGATTTGTAAACCTTAGAGCTGACACATAATAAAATTAAAAAATAGACTAGTTTAATTTTTTTTTTATACCTAGTCCAACTTTTAATTTATTTAGATATATTAAAGTTCTAAGTTAATTTTTTTTTTATGTGTCAAGTGTTTTATGTATACATTTTAATAGTAAACAATTTTTTTCTTTTTACAAATTTTTTAAATTTAATAAGACTTTGAAAATAATATAACTTTAACAATTCAAAGTATAGAAATTTGTTTATAATTTAGTAAATATGTGAAAAGTTGCTTAAGTCAAACTAGTTAACAAGTTTTTTAAAGATTTGTGTCCTCTTTTTTCAATTACCATAAGCATTTAAATAAGAATATAATATTTTGTGCATCTTTAAATGCTTTGTGACAACATCAAGAATAATGCATAGTTGTAAAAACTGTATGACAGGTTTAAAATAAACTTTTCTCTTTTAATCACAAACAAATTATAGTTGATTGAAACTTTTTTTTCACAGCGTATTTTAAATTTAAAACACATAATGAGTGAATCATTTTTTTACAAATGCATCCAGGCTCAACTTAAAAGTTGGACAACCTTCCAGGTAAAAAAAAAAAATTAAATGGGTATTATTGTTTTGTAAGTTTGCAATGTTAGTTAAACTTGCTTTAAGTTATTATTTAATCATGTAACAACTGCTTCATTATAGTAAAGTTGTTACCAAAGTTAAAATAAAATTATTTGGCTTCTAGCATTTTCTAAACATTTGTTTTTAAACTTTTTTACTTATTTTTGTTAACCAGTACTCTGCTTACAAAACTTAAAAATAGGTATTTAAAAGATAATATTTGTTTTTTTAAACCAAGTTTATTTCAAACATGACATAGTAGCAAAGTTTTGAGAAAATGTTTTAAGGTTTTTATTTTTTCAAAGATTTTGTTTACTTTTTAATTTTATCACTTTTTATAAAACTAAAAGTTGTTCTACTTTTTTTTTTAAAACTTTGAAAAATATAATTTAAAAGTATTAAAAAAATCATGTATTTGAAATGCTATGAATATACTTAAGTTTTTGAAATTTTTATAACTTATATTTTACAAGCTGATAATTTATACATATTCTATAGTAGATGGTTAAAGTTTATTTGCATAGTGGCAAATCAGTTTCTTTTCATCATTCAAACTCGAAGTTCTACTGGTCTAAAGTGTTTATTAAGAAAATGTTTGAACTTAATTTCAATGCAGAATTTTAACATGTAGTAGATTGTATTGAGTAATAAAATTTTCCATTTAAAACTTGCAGTTGGCACTGTAACATAGCTGGGTAGCACAACTGTATCTGCAACATTTGTTGTGAATTTTTTTATAAACAATAACTGATTAATTGTGCAGTTTTAGTATGATTGACTAAAATATTATTTTCAATAACAAAGTAATACAACTAAAACTTGCAGTTAGCAGTGAAACATATGCTTATGTAAAATTAACATTATATGTCATGAAAAATCCTACTTATTTTTTATTTAGATAGATGATAACCAATTATTTGTACAACTAAAGTATGATTTGTTAAGGTATAATTTTTAATATATAACAAAGTAAATAAAAATTTTAGTTAGCAGTGGAACACAGCATGGGCGGACAGCACACAAACGAAAAAGCCCAATGGATGGTTGCTGAACTTGAAAATTTCTTTAATAACAATTGTGAGTTTTGTTCTTTGATTTCTCATTAAAAATATTATGATAAATAATAAGAGTTTTTTTACTTGTTTTTATGGCCATGTTTTTACACATTTACATGTGTTAGCAAATATATATACTAGCAACTGTGATTTTTGTACATAGACTGTTTATTTGAAATATTAAGTTTGGATAACAATATTTAACAAAAAAATGTTGTGAGTATTATAACATGTTTTATTTTTGTATTTTTAAATTTTACCAATACTTGAAAAATGTATTTTAAAATAAATGTAGCTGGCTATGAATGAGTCTGTTTGTATCTAAACTTTTGGGAACTCTGTATTTATATGAAGACTTTTTATGATTTAACAAACAAAAACAGTTTTTTATTCTTTAAAGAGTGGGCCTTGTTAGATTAGATGAGTTTAAATACACTCCAGATCATCATACTTGGGAAAATAATATGTTTCTTCCTAGCATATCAGAAAGTTGAAAAATGAACAGTTTTTTGACAGTCAAAATAAATTAATGAAGTCAAAATATAGTTCAGGGTATCCCAAAGTGGGCCATGAGCAGCAAAGGGGCCCATGAGGTCATAACTTAACTTAAAACTTACACTAGATGTTCTGGAGTTGCTGATGAAGAGTAAAAAAAGGTCTTAGGTGTATATTACGGTAGTCTTTGAGGGTACAAAGGTGTTATAACTTTTTTAATTTTTTTAAAGGGGGCTATTTGTATAATAATTTTGGAAAACCCTGTCTTAGTTGCATCATTTTATCTAACTAAACTATATAAATGTTGATTTTTAAAGTAATTTATTTTTTAAACAATTACAAACACAGCATCGTTGGAAGATTGGGAAGTTGATGGTTGGATATTACAGGTGATGAACCAAGAGTTTCAATTGATTATCGAAGATGGTCATTGTGATGGAATAGGTACACAGTTGTTAATTGACAAAAATTGTATTAATCAGGATTGCCACACACTGAGGAAAACTCAGACAATTTCGATTTTTTTCTAACTCAAGGAAACTCAGTACAGTTTTTATTTTATCTTGAAATTTCAGGGAAGCTTTAGTTTTTTTTAAATTGATAAATTATAATAATCTAATGCAGAATCATATACTTAAAACCTTGCTTTTAAAATTAAAGAAGAAAATGAGCATGAGGTGTTAGTATTTTTTGCCAGAAGCATTAATTTTTCTAAAAGATTTAAAAAAAAACTTAGGCAAACTCAGGGAAGTTTCTGGTCACTCAGGGAAGGTTTTTGACTCAAAGACAGGTAACCCGGGTTAATAAACTATAAGAGTTCTTCTTCAGTTGTTTTGTTATCGTAACCAAAATTATAAATGTTTGTTCACAAAACAAGTAATAACAATAATGATACTTGAAAGTAATGACAACATTTAATAACAATAAAACTAGATAATTATATTATTAATCATAATATCAATAGTAGTATTAAAATATGATAACAGTAGTAATAATGTATAATGAACTTCACCACAAGAACAACAACAACTGCTACTGAGACAACCTAAGACCGGTTCAATTGGTTGTTGTTGGTCATGTGGTTGTGTTTTTATTGAAGGCGCGAAACATCTTAACTTTGTTGATGATGACCGTTATAAATACTGGTTTATGGTAGTAATTGTAATAATAATACTTAATAGTAATAATAATGTTATGTTTTATTAGTAATATTTATTAGTAACACTTATAATATTTAATTATACTTAGTTTAAGTAATAATAATAATGATACTTTATGTTAACAATGCTTAATAATAATATTTAATAAAATATAAAGTTGATAATAATAAAAACAATGACAATAATTGATATAGGTGCAGAGTTGTGCAAGTTCTATTCAATGTGGAAACACAATAAACTTGACAGTATGAGGGAGAAAATGATGAAACTGCCCAGAGCGAATTTGGCTGATTGTGAGAGTAGAGATGTTAGTTGTTTTTATATGTTTATTTGGGTAGCTCTCAAATTTGCACGAGCGTACAAGATTGCACGAAAATACTTTTGCACAAAGACACTTTTGCATGAGGGGTCATTTTTACACGAAAACACTTTTGCACTAGCAGACAATTTTGCATGGGAGTAATTAAAAAAGTTTTTTTTTTATGTTTATTAATTATAATTTTTTATTTAGTTGTTTTTTTACCATCACTGTTACCCCTAACCCTCGATCGGTAACTTATTACTATAATATGTTTTCTTATTATTATTATCACTGTTACCCCTTACCCTCAGTCGGTAGTTTTTTTAAGTATTTTTTTATTTTTTCACAATAATTTATAATTTTTTTATTTATATTATCTCTGTTACCTCTAACCCTTACCCTCTGTCAGTAACTTTTTTTTTCTTTTTGTTTTTTTATTAGTTTATTATTTTTCTTCCTGTTTTTTAAATATTTATTTATGCTTTTTTACTCTCGTGCAAAAGTGTAACTCGTGCAAAATTGACTCTTGGTGCAAATTGTATTCGTGCAGTTTTGTGCCCTCGTGCAAATTAGTAACCTCGTGCAATTTTGACCTGTTTATTTAGTTTATTTAGAAGTTAAATGTTTTGGTAGTGTTGTAATTTATCACTAACTAATTACCTAAGTTGTTGTAGTGTTTTTATTGATAAATTTGTATTTCAGCATTATCTAACAAAGTTTTCGTTTGGACTGCGAAAGTAACCTTTATTTAGTCCTTTACTTTTTATGTTAATAGATTTCAAATTTTATTTTTTCTGAAATCAACAAACATTTTTATTACCATAGAAATGTATTGCAAATTTTGTATGAAAGAGCAAATTGTAAAAATATCAATTTTGTTTGTTTTGCTTTTTATTGTTTAGATTTAGATTTTTTGACAAATTTAAAGTTTTATATAAATGTTACATTCTTGCTAATTTTGAGGGTAGATTTCACTTTAGTAATGTTGTTTTTTTGAAATAGTGTATTAAAAACAACTTAGTTTTCAACTTGGGTGAAGAACATTTAGTTTATGGTTGATGGGAGTATGTTTAATAATTGTACAATGTGGATATATATGTATATGTAAGAACTCACTTCTTGTTATTTGAATAGAAAAATATAAAATAATAATAAATTATTTCATGATTAGTATTGACGCTACTCGATGTCATTTATTAACTTAACATTTATGTATATCAAAATCATATAAATGCTCATTTTTAAAAGTACCCATGGGACACGTTCAAAATCCACCCAGTCATATTCGAGAACTGTTTACCGGTCGAGGGTAAGGGTTAGGGGTAGCAGTGAAAGTGAAAAAAAAAATAAATAAAAAATTAGCAAAAATAAATTTATAATAAATTAAGAAAAAAAAATTGGTTGGATTTTGAACGTGGGTGGATTTTGTTTGTATATCAATAACAAAAACATATAAACGCTCATTTTGAATACCTATACCTGGTAAGTTTCGCGTAAATTTTAGTTATAATTTTGAAATTTTAATTATAATATTTGGTCAGACACCGGAAACAGCAGATGATGACGTAACAGACGAGATCAGCATGGAAGGAGTGGAGATCAAAGAGGAAGTTAAAGAGGAGGAGAATTTGATTGACGAAGACGGATTCCAAATGGTCAAGAGAAGGACTAAAAACAAGAAACATTAAATTTGCAAAGTGTTAAATGTTTATCGGAATTGTGTTGTCTTATTCTTTTTAGATAAATTATTTGAATTCGAACCAGAACAACTTAAAAATTGCACCATTTAATACAAGCTTCTATAGTTTGATTTTTATTGCATACGCTTTTGCTTACAGTGCTTTTACCATATAGTTGTAATAAATCTTAATGAAATGGTTTTAAAAATTTGAACACATTAAATATAAAATTTTGAAATGAATTTTAGTTTAAGTGTTTGATATTTCTTTAAACTTCTTGTTATTATTATTTTATTACTTTTAATACTAAAGTGGCAATTTTTGAATAATAGGTTCACAAATTATTTTCTATTTTAGCACCACATATTTTAGACAATTTTTTTAGTAAATTTTTGGTTAGATACATTTGATTTTGATGATTGTTATTATTTTTATGCTATATAACAATATATTAAATGGTTTTTTAAGTATAGTTAGATTGCTATAAGTATGTTTTTCTTACTGGATATTTTAAAATTTTTAGTTCTACTACTTGTGGTTTTACATTTTAACATCACAAACAAATTGTAAAAAATATTACTAATAAATCTTTACTAACAGTAAATAGATTTCTATTTACAATCATTACATAAGTAATAACACTTAAGGAAACTTGAAAATTTATTTTTTTCAAATTTGAGTACATGCAAATTTTAAAGAAGTTTTAAAGAACCTAACTTAAAATTTTTAAACTATATTTTTAAAGTTTTATTAAATTAATTTGTTTTTTTATTAAATTAATTTGTTTTTTAATTACCATGAAAAAAATTATAGCTATTTTAAATTATTTAAGTCATGTAACTTAAAACATAATTATTGTTAATTTACATATAGCTTCAATTATTAAAGTATAATTAAAGTTATACTGGCATTTATTTAAGTATAAAATTTGTAAGTTTAATTTCAGTATGTACTTTTTACAGAGCTGGCAAAAAATATAGAATTAAGAAAATTTTGAAATTTATGTACTTTTGAATAAAAGTTATTAAAAACCGATAGTTTTCAGAATTTTTTTCATGTAAAATAATGGAGTTTTACTAAAATATAAACAAAATATCATGTTAAATAACTATTTATGTATCATTTAGAATTTTACTTAAGAGCATTGAAGTATCTTTTCATTTTTTTAGTCTGTTTTTTTTATTTTCTTTTTTTGATCTTTGTACAAAAAATACGAAATTCTCAGTAATTCATTCCAAAGTGGTTAAGTGCTGTAAATTTTATGCTTTAAATAAGAAAAAAAAACAGTAATAATTTCAATAATAATGATATTAACATTAACAACACTCCTTCAATTTAATTTTTTTTTTTGATTTCTTGTCCAAGTCTAAAACTGTAATGTTAGAAAGCAAGCAAAATGTGGTTTTACATTTTAACATCACAAACAAATGTTAAGAATGTCAGCAATAAATTTATACTAAAAATATATAAATTTCTATTTACAATCATTGCATAAGTAAATACATTTAAGAAGTCTTGAAATTTTATTTTTTCAAATTTGAGTATATGCGAATTTTAAAGGTTTAAAGAACTTGACTTAAAATTTTTAAACTGTAAAATAAGGTTTTAATAAATTAATTTGTTTTCTAATAACTGTAAAAAAAATTAAAGTTATTTCAAATTATTTGAGTTATGTAACTTATAACACAATTATCTTTAATTTACATATAGCTTCAATTATTACAGTATAATCAAAATTTTGCAGACAGTGATATTTAAGTATTAAATTTGTAAGTTTAATTTTCAGTATGTACTTTAAACAGAGCTGGCAAAAATATTGAATTGAAAACATTTTTAAAGGTCTGGAATTTTGAATAAAAGTTATTAAAAAACCTAGAATTTTAGAGACTTAAACATGTAAAATAATAAACTTTTTGTTAAATATAAACAACATACCATGTTCAATAACTATTTATGTATCATTTAGAATTTTACTATAGGAAACTTTCAAGGTAGCTATGAAGTATCTTTTGTTTTTTAAGTCTGTTAAGTTGTATTATATATTAAATACTATTTATACTAAAAATACTTATATGAAAAAAGCTAGTTATTATAAAAACCTGGTATTTTTTTTTTAACTTTGGCAGCCCTGTTTAAATCTATTGTAATTTATTTAAAAGTAGTTTTATAAAATAGTTAATAGTTGGATTCTGGTTTGGGATAACCAAAATAATGCTTCCCTTTTAAAATTCTTAAATATTTAAAATTAGTACTTTTTTTTATGTATTTTCGACTGATACATTCATTATAAACTTATTAAAAATAGTATTTTTTCACTAAATAACCAGCAAATAAATTTATAACCAGATCAAAAAAAAGTTTGCACGGTTTTAAGACTTATGAGGTTATAAAGTTTAACATAAATTTATTAAATTATTTTTGTTCTGCATTTTAAAATGACCGAATAAAAACATTTCACTTAAATTAAACTTGGTAAGTATTACTTAAAGAATAAAACATGTTAAACTTGGTTTTTGGAATCAAACTAGAGATTTAGTTACAGTTTGTTTCCTTTTCTTTTGTACTAAGACTAAAAAAACAAAAAACCATGTTTTTTATATTAAAAAATATATAACATAAGTTATATAAAACAAACCTTTAAAAAATTAATTTTTCAAATAAATTCAAAAACCACTAAACTAACCTAATTGTTTTAAAAGTTTGAATTTTGGACAACCCTATCCTACCTAAACCAAAAACAGTTTAGGAAAGTTTAAACTTTATTTAAAGTATTTCCAAGGTAATGTTACTGTTTTTGCAGCAAAATAAATTTATGATTTAATAAGAAGCTCATGAGGGCTTAGACTAAATAAAAGTTACTTAAAAAATTGTGGATATCAAGTCATCTTACTTTTTAGGCTTACATATACTTACAATATTTAACAAACAAAAAATTTTAATTCAAAATAGTTACGATATTAGTTAAACGAAATGATAGATACTAAAAAAATAGTTTTAGTAACTCATTGTACACAGTTTTATTAAAAGCTTTAAAATTATTTTCTCAAAATATTTACCATTGGGCGATTTTTATTAACTTTTAAACTTAGCTAGATGTAAGCACTTACTTTGTTACAGTACTTTAAAGCTATTTTATAAGGTACTGAGTTAACAATTACACTATTTAATACTAGTCTGTTTAGTTTGTTTTAATATTCTAAGTAAAGCCATTTATTCTTTTTTTTTCCTTAGCTTAGTTAGTAGTTTATTGAAAGTAAAAAAAAAACGCTAAAAATTTTTTGTCTTACGACCTGGTGCACGAAAAAACGTTTCTGTTATCGAGTCGCACACCACGGGTACCTTTTAACGTCTTGCCTAGGACAAAGTACAAGCTTTGTACAAGCTTTTGTACCTATAAAAACTAAGGAAAATAAGTTACTTAAAAATGTTGATAGTTAAAGTGAAAAAGTATACAACTATGTTCATTATTTTAAACACTAAATTATAAAAATTAACATTATGCATACTTTAAAATAAAGTTAACAGTAAAACTAGAAAATTTATGTCTTAACTATTAGCATAGTTATAAAGGATTGAAAAAAATTTTTGAAACAAAATCTTGACTGGATAGAATTAGCATGGAATATTTAATTAGTTAGAAAATCAACCTAAATTCACAATTGAGTTGATTTGTTATTATAAATATAATTAATTTTATCAGGTCTTTTTTTATTGCAAGTAAACCATGATAAAATTATCATTAATGATTGATGTCAGCTTGGATAGTCTTTCTGAAAAAATTTACACAAAAACTGAAATAATAAATAAGAAGCTGCTAGAAGAATCTGTATCGAATAACCAACATAAGAAAAAAGCTTACGAGACTAAGGATGTACAAACAACAAAAGAAGAAATAGAAACTTCTAATGGTTTACAATACAAGTTTAACGATAAAGTTTCAGAGACCAATTTTGAACAAACAGCAAATGAAAAAATAAATACTTCTAAAGCTTCACAATCTGGTTTGAACAATAAAGGATCAAAGACCAAGACTAAACAAATAACAAAAGAAGAAATGAAAATTCCTGATAACTCACTATGCGATTCGAATATTAGAAGTGATACTAAGACTGCAAATGAAAATTTGGAATTTTCTTAATGTGAAAAAGATCCACAAACAACTAAGCAAGACGCATCAAATATTGTAGTGGAACTATACAATATGTTTTACCAGTTAAATTCGTATCTAGAGCAGCAATCTAAGATTTTTGAGGTAAAACTTGATAAAATCGACTTTAGAAATGTAAACACTACTCCCGATGTAGACAACCTAAGATTGGCAGTTGAGGACGTCTTTGACCAATTCAGTGAGAATAAAAGCTACATTGCTGATGGAGATACTTCTGAGCCAAATCTGTTTCGGAACTTTGTGGATAGTTTTCAGGAATTAGTTGAAAATTTACTAAAAGACATTGTTAACGCCACAGAGACACAACTATCATATAAAGATGAGAACAAACGCAGAAAACTCTTTGTTGATAAAGGGGAGACGCTTGGCCACTTCAATGATTATGTACAAAAAATTTTCACAGTGTTCAAACAGTTTTTCAAGTACGTTGATAAAATTCGTCATTCGTCAAATGCAACCAAAGAAGAAGTCCTGAAGCATATGGCTGATTGGGACAGAAATTTTGAAGGTTTATTAGAAGAAATGCGGAAGGCCAAAAACAGTTTGAAAAACGCAAAAGAAAGATCCACTACTGAGTTGATGGCAAATAGGTTTTCTTGTTTGTTAGAACAGACAAATAGAATTATTTATTATTTTAACCATGGCTTGCTTAAAAAGATGTATGTAAAATAAAGTGAAATAAAAAGTGAACGTGTTTATGCTAACAGTTTATACAGATCGGTCCATGTTTGACTGCTTAACATTTTTAGTTTTTGTTTATAAATTTTAGTTTGTGCTAACTTCTTTGTTATCTGTAAACGAAATTATGTTTGTTTTTTAGACTTATATAATAAACCATTTTCTTAGTTGATAAAAATTTCCCGGTCACACTTATCGTATCTTTATATAAAAAAAGTAATGTAACATACACTAAATTTATGTTCCAAACACAAAATTATTTAAATACTAATAAGTAAAACTTAGTTTAAAATTTGCATATGTTTTATGTAAAGTTTCATAAGTATATTGTCAAATTGAAATTAGACAAATTTCGTTTTTAACACCATCATATTTTTTTAGTATGGTTATTACTACTTATAAAATAAATCGCCACTATGTTTTTGTTAATGCTATGTATGTAGTGTTCCATAAGCAAAAAGCGATACAAATGTTTTACATTTATATTAATGCTAAAGTATAACAATGCTAAGTAACTATACTTCGAATTATATAGATTCAAAATACTACTAATACGAAGTATGAACTGCTAAATTAAAGTCTTGTTGTTGTAACATGAAAAAATAATTTTCACAGAACAAATGAAGTAATCAAAAAGTTGTTTGCAAATATAAAACTCAAGAAAAATATTTAAAAATATATATAAATAAAGTTGTTGTAATAAACTTAATACATAGAAAATCTTAACTTTTATTACTTAAAACTAGGTAAATTCTTTAGATCAAACATTTTTATTAGTTAACTTGTTTTAAATTAATAATTATAAAATAAATAAAAAATCTTAAAAGCTATTTGCTCTATTTGTTACAAGGTATTAACTCTGATCTAGCTCCACAAACACATATAAATACTATGAATGTTTTTCTATCCTTAAAATAAACTAGTTAAAAATAACAACTATTTCTTCCAGCATTTTAATCTTTATAATATTTGTAAAAACTTTATTTAAAGCAAGATGTGCTATTTTGGAAAGTTTAAATAATTATCATAATGCTATTATTGTCTTTTATAAAAACATCTCTACTAGACCATAAGGTTTTAAATAGGTCGTAATTTATAGTATACATTGCTAATGCTGTTTCAAAACAGTGATTGTGCTTAAATATAAAAATAAATTTTGATAAAACACATAAACATTAAAGGTTTTAAAAGTTAGTGTCAAAAAAATTTTTTTTAACCAAAATGGTAATAAAAAACTAAACTTTAATTTATGAAAATAGTTTTATAAAAAGATATAAGAACTTTAAAATTATTGAATCCAGTTAAAACAATCACGTATAGATTTTTTGCTTCGTTGACTCATATCATCATTTTACGTTAACACATTAAAACAATTTCTAAATTATTTTAATAGTTTAATAACGTTTTTAAGATACTCATTTTGGTTTAGAAAGTTATAACTTTAAAATTAAGAAAAAAATAATTTTTTACTGTAATTTTTTTACTACTAACGGTCTAGTTGTCATCTAGATACATATCTCAACTAGTTAAAAATTTTACTGTATAAATTATTCGATTTTTACTAATATCACTGACTAAACTTAATGTTATGCTTTATTATGCATGAAAGATATTTTTATATCTTTTAATAAAATTTCATGTAAGTGTGACATTATCGGAAAACTTAAACTTTATTTTTTTTAACTGTTTTGAATACAAATGATTCATGTCAACATTTTACCTGTGTGATGAAATTCGAAAGTTTTTAAAAGCATAAAAATACTTTTAATTATAAGCAAGTTGAAACTAATATAAATAATATTAAATATTGCTTTTAAATCAAGTTTAACAAGAATTTCAGTGTAATTTTTATCCATTTTTTTATACTCGTTATAAACAAACCTATTTAAATCGTTATTAAGTTAGTTTAATTAAAGAAGAATTACTTTGCTAGTGTTACGTTTATTTACAAAGTAAAAAATATTAAAAACAAGGTTTTGTTTTATTAAAAGTTAAATTTATATAGGGTATCAAATATAATGTGAATACTTAAAACTATGGTCATTAGACTAAGTGTTGAGAAATGGATTTCAGTAACGGATTAGTTTAAAGACGTACCACACATACATTTAGTATTGAGCATAATCTATCGTTTAATAAAATATGACCTTTAATTTGAAACCTGCAAAATTGAAACCCAGCGGCCTTAATGTGTTTAGTTAATTTTTTGAAAACAAACATGCCATATATCGATATGCTTATACCGTTTTTATTTTATTTTTACGAATAACAAATGTTTTTATCTCTTTTTCTTGTCCTTGACAATGACGTAAAACTGAATTTAGGTGATGTACAAATCGACAACCGAAAGGATTTTTTAAACTAGATGTTTTGACCTAATATTTTTAGCAATTTTTTTTTGTCGTACAATAAACAATAATGATACCACCGTTTTAAACATAAATGAAATCGTTTTTTGATTGAAGTACTAGTATGTTGCCACTTTTTAATCAAATGTATCTTTTGAAAAATGTTTATGTACAAGAAGGTATAACTACTTTTAACAGTTTAAAAATGCTGGTTTCTATGTTTAGAAATGTAAAACTGTACCTATTAATATAAAGTGTTGTTAATATTTAAACTTTAAGAATATATTTTAATTTTTTGCTTAGGTTCAAATTTCTGAAACTAATAGTTAGATTTTATATAAAGCCGTGTACATTTTGGTTTTTAATTTTTGTATATATTTTATACATGTAAGATATAAAATTTAAGGGAGTTTTAAAAAAGTTGAAATGTATTAAAAACTAAATTTTGATAAATATGGTGAAATCTATATATATTTTTTGTTTTGAATTAAAAAAAAATTTTTTTTGTATTTAATGATTATCATTTGTCCATATATTTTAACGACAAACAGTTTGAAATTTTTTAAACGTTTTTTATTAGATAGCTTTACTATTTTTTGAACAGTGGTAATTGTCTCTGCCCTTTTGTATATTTTAAAAGACATTTTTGTTTTAAATTTAGGTCTTAATAAATTTACAGAATATTAATATAATACTTATGTGCAAAAATTTTGCTTTTATTTCAGCTTGAAAAGACTATGCTTTCTTAGCTCTTACTATTCATTTATACTTAGTTATGCCTTCCTGAGAGATAATTTTGACATATATGTACTCTTTAGCGTTTTTAGTGTCGTAAAGATTAAACGAATTAAATACATCCAAATTGTAACATTTAGCGCGTTAAAGCTTTAGTTTGAAAAAAAGCTACATTGCAAAACTGATTCTAATGGAAGCTGCAGCTTCAAAAATTAAAATCATACAATTTTATGTTAAAAAAATTTGCATAACTTGTTGTTACTATTGACTACGTTAAGTGTTTGATTTGCAATCAATATAAATGTTTTTGAGTTAAATTGTGATTTTATACTTACTTTTAATTAATGTTTTATTGGTTTACACAAGTGGCATGACATATAGAGTCATAGGGTGTGTGGAGAAAAATAAATTGCCCTGTATAGAGTTATCACTAGTACTTCAACATTCATATGATATTCAATGATTTTTTACATAACTGCATATTTTCAGACTAAATTCAATAACATTAGAGATAGTTTAAATTGCTGTGTTTCCGCTAGGACGTATTATTTTAGATGTTTTAATTTTTGCAAATTCGTAACTTTTTTGAGCTAGCTACGTTCCTGGGACTTATGTTTAAAAGTTTTAGTTAAAATATTTACTTTAGTACTTAATTATGTTTTTAGTAATTCACTATACACAGTTTTAGTATTAGTATTGAATTAGCTGCACAACGTGAAATATTCATTAGTAAATTTCATCAGCTTTAAATTTGTTCAAATTGTAAAACAACTAAAATGTAATTCAAAGCTGTTTTGTAAGGTATATAAATAATATTATAGAGTTTCGGATCACACTATTTAAAACTAATATACAATTGTAAAGGTTAGTAGAGTAATTCAAAACCATTTGTTTAGCCTTTTTAACACTAAGTTTTGTTTTTGTAAAACTTGGAATTATAAGTACGATCAACATTTTAGCATTAAATTATAAAAATATACCATCCACCTTTTAGCATAAAATATAAAGTAATCAAAAAAGTTGTTGGTTTAATACTATGAAATTAGTTATTAAGGATTTAGTTGTTTGTTAAAAAGAAAAATTTAACTTAGTGAAACTAGATTAAGTTTTAAACATTGTGAGAAACCACTAATAACAGATATTTATTTGCACTTTATATTTAAGAAAAAAGCAAACTAAACATAAAATAATGTATGGCTATTAATACAATATTTTTAAATCAGGTTCTTGTGTACTTGCATGTTAAATCATGATAAAATAGTCATTAAAGTTGAAAGTCAGCTTAATCAAGTTGGTAATTGCTTGTATTGGTTCTGCTGCATGTTATGGAATTTGTTGTTACATTTACAAGTTGAATGACTCTCCTGCATTGGAAAATGATAAAAGTAAAGCAGAAGTTTATGACAAGTATTTACCTGAAGTTAAAAAATAGCGAACGAAAAGGAGTACTGTTCTAAAATAACTGATAGAAAAATCGAACTTTTAACAAACAGGACGTCAAAAAAATCTGTATCGAATAGCAACCACCATAAACAAGTTTCAGAAGCTAAAATTGAACAAACAACAAAAGAAAAATTGAAAATTGCTAATGATTTCCAATACAAATTAAACGATAAAGTTACAATGACTAATATTGAACAAACAATAAAAGAAGAAATGAGAATTGCTAATGATTTCCAATACAAGTTGAACAATAAATTTTCTAAGATCAACGTTGAACGAACATCAGAATAAGAAATGAAAATTTCTAATGATTCTCTATCCCTTCTCAAAGATAAAGTTTCAGAGAGAAATATTGAACAAATAAAAAAAGAAGAAATAAAAATTTCTAATGATTTACTACCCGATTTGAACGATAAAGACGAAACTATACTTGCAAACCAAACTAATAGAAATATGGAATTTTTCAAAAACGGAAAAATCAGCAAATAGCTGATCGATCGAAAGGTATATTGGAACAAAACTATGTATTTGACAAGTTAAAATCGTAACTAGAGCAGCATTCTAATTTTCTTGAGACGAAACTTGATGCAATTGACCTTAAAAACGTAAATACTACAGCCGATGTGAGCTGTCTAAAATTAGCAGTTAAAGGTTTAGTTAACCAGTTCAATGATAACATAGTAACAATTGACGACAACGTTTCTGAACCAGTTCTATTTTGGAACTTTGTGTTTAGTTACCAGGACTCAATTGCAAAATTAATATCCGATATTTTCAACGCTACAGAAAAACAGATGTCCAATAAAAATGTGAACGAACACAGAATTTTTTTTGCTAAGAAAGGAAAGATGTTTGGGTACTTCAAAGACTATACACTGAAAATTTATTCATTGTTAAAAAAGTTTTCAAGTTTCAACGAAAAATTCTTACCTGCATCAAAACCAACTTTTAAATAGATTTTATGAAGCACATGCAAGAATGGAACGACAAGTTTGAAGGATTACGAGCGGAGGTCAAAAAAATCAAAATCAATTTGAATATTGCAAAAGAAATAACAAGCTATAAACCGTTGGCGGGTTCGTTAACTAAGTTATCAGGACATACTGACAAAATTATTGAACGTTTGAATTATGACTTACTTTAACAGAGCTGTGTTTACAAATAATGAGTGAAAGTTTTTATGATTGATTTATGTTTGATTGCTTAACTTATTATGTTTTTTTTTAATTTATGAGTTTTTTGTTGTTGTATATACAAAAAGTTATGTTTGTTTTATAATACTTGTGCAATAAACCATGTTCGAAGTTTTGAGTATTTCATGTTTTACAAAATTTCAAACATCTAGATTTACTCTATTAATCATTACTATTTGTTTAAATACAAGTGTAATCATAACAAAAAATTAAGAAAAAAAATATAGTTACTTTAATTTATCTATTTTAAAAAATTTGTCGTTCGATTTTTTACAAATCTTATCAAGCTTTAGAAATCAAACCCTAAAAAAAAAACAATTAACTTTAAAAAGTACAAAAAGTAACTTTAAAGCATGTTGCGTTTAGAAATATGCTAAATTGTAACTTGTAGTTTATATATACTTTTGTACGTTTGTTTTGTTAATGCAAACAAAAAAAGAACTTGTTAATGTTTAGAATTTGTTAGTATTTGTGTTAATAGTTTTAAGTTTTTTTTAAAAGGTCTATTTAAACTTTTATTTACCTTATTTAAAAACCTCTTACAGCTAAAATCACTTTTATAAGCCGATAAAAAATGCCAATAAGTATTTACTAAAAATTTTTTCTTTTGTAACACTTACTTTTATTTTTAGAGAGGTATAAGGTTAAAAAAATTTTACTAAATTTTTTGACTTAAAAGTTTAAATAAACTAACTACTCATAAACTAAATTTTATTTAAACAAATTATAAACAGCAGTTGAGGTTGACATAAGTAATATAAAGGTTTTCATCAGGTTTTGAAGTTTTTTTTTTGTAAAGACTTGCTGTAAACGTTATTTTGCAATCTTTCAAATTATAAAGTAAAACTTTAAATAAGATTACAGTAAATAACATCTTTCTATCGGATAAATACAAGAGATCAATTGTTTAAATATAATATTTGTATGAAACCTACTGTGTTAATTAATACCTAAATAAAATTATAAATTTTCCTAATTCCTTATTTCTTAAAACCAAATATCTGTTTTAAACTTTAAGCAAGTTTATAACTTATTTTTAATTTATTTTGGGAATCTTAACTTAAATACAACGTAATAATAAGATGCGTAAAGTTGATTCATTAATGTTTCATATACAACACTTTAAACGAATTAAATAATTCTCACAACTATGATTGTCGGATAAATTGTAGATTTTTTTTAGTCACCTTGTTTTATTTAGATATTTATTTAGTTTAATATGTGTAGCTTGATAGCATATGTTCTTATAACGCTTTGAAAAGTTACATTGAGTATAAGTTATGCTTGAAGATTGAAACACAGTGGCCTTGATTTAACAGAGTTATTTTATTATAAAAAATATATTTTATTTGCCAATAAACTAACATATCGATTTGTTCAAGCGTCTTTTTTACATATAACGAATATCTTTTATTTAATCCCGTTTCAAAGTTGTCTTTTATCATTCTTGTTTTTTTTTTGCATGTACAACTTTTATTTTTTGTTTTTGTATTTTAGTTTTCCATAAGTAATGTAGCAAACACTTTTTACATATGTTTTTGAAATTAAACTGTATTAATTAGCATTTGTAGTTTTTGCTAATATTAAGTACATTAGTTTATGACAAGCCATAGATATGAAGCTTTTTTTTTTATTGGTGAACTATATGATTTAAAATAAAATTATTATTAATATTCACAATTTTTCGATATTAGATTTATACTGTTGGTCATTTGTTTGACTGTGGTATTAACTTTACACTGATAAATTCTACACAAGTGTTTGCGCTTATGGGGACTTTTAAGAATCTACCAAGCTATAATTTTACATGAGGTAGTGTAAATAATTTTGCTTTATTTACAGAGAATGTCAAGTAAAACTTTGAAACTGGTAAATAAAAACAACTAACAAGTAAATTTATAAATAACATTAAGCATACTGTTACTTATTTAAGGGTTTTTATAAACCTGCAATTAAAGAAAAACCTAGAATTTGACAATTAAGGCTAAAAAAACATAGAAAAACCTGGAATTTTGAACAAAAACTACTAAGACACCTAGAATTTTCAACAGTTTCTACATGCTAACTAGTAAAATTTTTGTGATAATTTTTTATTAATGATATTATTCAAAGTATGTTTAGAGTATTTTTTAATGTTTTTATACTATTTAAAAATTTTTTTACCTTTAAGCTTAGTTTTAAACTAAAAATAGACCCAAAAGCGTATTATTTCAAAAACCTGGAAGAAACTCAAAAAACCTTGAAGAAAAATTTTAAAAACAAGTCGTAACCCTGCTATTTTAAAATTTTTTTTTGTATATATGCCAACCATAGATTGGATGCTCAGGTCCCTCTGATCTAGCTACCAGGTAAGTAATGGTGGGAACATAATGTTTTCATTATTGTTAAGAAATAATTGGTACATTTGTACACATTTATTTAGTATCCCACAAATAATATAAAAGTAATTTTATGTTTTGTTACATGAAACAAATTTGGGTAATTTCCTAGGATGATTTTGCACCAATATCAAAGTGAAAATATTTTACACTTTCAATTTTATACTTTGATACAAATTAAATTTGAACAGAAAACTTTTTTTACTAACTTATAAGGTTATGATTAACTTTAGGTGGGCACCAATATCAAAGTGAAATTCGATGTACAGGAATTTTTCAGCTTTTTTTTTAATAATTTTCAGTTTTATTTTTAAAATAAGTACATAATGTAATTTTAGGTGACTCTTCAACTGTATATAACAGTGTCATTTCAACAATGGGACTTTTTAACTATTTTTTATTCTTTTATTACTATGGTCTATACTACTTTTATATGGTTGAAGAGTCACGTAAAATTACATTCAGTAGTATAAGGATTTATTATTATAAAATATCTTTAGCTTTCCGATATTAGTATTATTGAAAAGAATAGGAACAATCAATTTATCTATTAATGTAGAATATAATTTGAAATGTCACTTAGTTGAAATGACATTGTCGTTAGAGTTAAATAAGGCTCTAAAACCGACTTAATTTTTATAATTAATTCACAGCGATATGTAAGCTACATAAACCATAATAATAAAAGGATAAAAAATAGTTAAAAAATCGAATTGTTGAAATGACACTGTTATATACATTTGAAGAGTCACCTATAATTACATTAAGTAGTATAAGTACATAAGCAGGGCGAAGCCCTGCTTATGTACTTATTTTAAAAATAAAACTGAAAATTATTTTTAAAAAAGCTGAAAAATTTCTGTACATTGAATTTCACTTTGATATTGGTGCCCACCTAAAGTTAATCATAACCACTTATAATATACTTATATTTTTATTTTATCATCACCGTTAACCCTAACCCTTACACTTGATTGGTAGCTTTTTTTATGTGTTTTTATTTATTTTTTTTTTAGTATTCTTTTTAATAATAATTTACATTATAATTTTTTCCGTTATCACTGCTGCCTCTAACTCTTATTCTCGATCTTTAGTTTTTTTTGTTTATTAATTTATCTTTTAGTTTTAATTTTTAAATAATTTTTATTAGTTTTAATTTTACTATCACTCATACCCCTAATCTTTACCCTGGATCGGTAGCTTTGTTTTTATTAATCAAAAATTTCTTCAAGAACTAGAGCTTTTCATTTTTATACTCGTCTTATCATAGTGTAAAATTAAAAGTGTATAATATTTTCACTTTAATATTGGTGCGAAATCATCCTAGGAAATTACCCAAATTTGTAGCACTTGAATTAAAGTAAGATGTGAAGTAAAAAAAGTTTTTGTGGTTTATGTATATGGTATATGTAAACTACTGCTTTAACAGATTATAGTTTAAACTGACTTTTTCATTAACTTAAGGCTATAGGTGATTCCAACATTTTCAAACATAAACAGTTTGTAATATATAATGTTAATTTAAGCATTAGTTCTTTTAACATCAAATTATATACTGCAAAATAATTTTTATAGAACAATAATTGTTAACTAACTTTTTAGATAAAATTAGGTTTGTAAAAAAAAACAATACAAATATTTAACAAAATTTTTCATTGCCCATTTTCATGCATTTTCAATAAATGTACTAAAAATCTAAATTCTCCTTGATTTTTTAAGGAATTGTTCTTAAATTTTTGAGAGAAGATTCTGCATTTTTAATTAAGTTTATTGTAAGACCATTAATGAATAAGCCTATTGTGACCATAAGTAAGAGAAAGCTTATATATTAAAAAGTACTTTACTCAAAGTTTAAATAGTTCCAAGTTAACTTTACATTTGTTTGTTATATGAAGATTAGAAAAAAAAAAAAACTATTGCTTTAAAGCTTTAAAAAAAGGAGTACTTTTTATAAAATGATCTACTTTTTCCTTTTTTCTGGTCCCCTCATAGGTAATGTATTAATACAACACTACAAATTTTTACCCTTATATCTCAAAAATTTGTTTGAATATTAAGAAACAGTGAAAAGCAAATGTATGTTAGCAAAGTTAACTTTTTATAAGGTTTTACTATAGGACATATGTCTACAGTATAATAATAAAACCTATTGTCTACAGTATAATAATGAATCAGTTTAACAAGATTATAAAACTTTTAAAAACATGTAATGAAAATGTTAAAAAAACCAAAGCAATTTAATTGGTTGAAAGTTTATTTCACATTTCTGAGTTTTTTTTTAAGTTTAAATTTAAATACTTCAATTATGATTAATTTTGCTTACTTTTACAACAAAACATACTCAGTAGATGACACCTAATGATTTTATGTTTTACCAAGCAATTCAACACAGAATGTTTAAGCCTAAATTGCTGAAGTTTAAGACTATGTGTGCTGAAAGGTTGTACCAGTTATGGTTAAGTTTTTTCTATACTTAAAACCATTTTTCTAATTTAATTAATTTATATGTAACTTAATAAGATTTTAACTTTTAGACAAAAACTAACTTTAAAAAAATTATAAGTATACCAGCTTTGTATACAATGAGTTGTTCGTATTAAACAAATTTTATAAAGTTTGTTTTTCTTGCAGTGGTTAGTTTACAATGCAAATTGTAAAGTTAGCTATCTATTGGTGTTTTATATATGACCTGTACTTAACATTAAATAAATTGCCATAACAAAAAGACTTGTCAACTGCAACAGATGGTTCACTGTTTAAATGCTAAGTACAAATATTATAATAGATGTATTATATCACTATTAAAGTAGTCTTTTGTTTTGTTTCAACTTATAATTTTTAAAAAATATACTAAATCTACAGCAACCTTTTATTAATAATAATTTAATCATTTGCCACATTAAAGTGACTTGACAACAGATGACCCACCAATGTCTGCTGTCAACCATCATTCAAGTAGAGAAAGGGTGGAAGTTTTTCTCAATGGGGGAAAACCCTGGGGTTTTGCAATAAAGGGGGGCTCCGAAAGCAACAAGGCTCTTAAAATTTCCAGAGTGAGTTTTTTTTTTATGTATACTTATAATTTTTAACTTTAGATCACACTTTTACTTTGTATAAGTTTTGATGTTGCTCTGTTAATCTTGTAACTACAAAATAATTTAACTTGAATTGTTTATATATTTAAACTAAAAATAATTTTCATTTAAGTCCTATATTTTTGTTTCACATAGTTATTTAGAGTAACATGTTTTTGGAATGTTGAAACTCAGTTAACAAGGCCATAGGGCCACAGTAAACCATTATTATTTTTTAAAAATCTATTGCTTATTTTTTTCAGATATAATACATTTCATTGCAGGACCCACTTAGCTTTTTCATATATAGCAGAAGTAAATAAAATTCCACTTCAAATTTCTTAAACCATGTTTACATAACCTTTAAAAGTTTAGCAACTTTATCATTAAAAGTTTGTAAAGTGACCATATATTTAAACCACAATTATTTTTTAGTCTTATTTAGATTTTTAATATTTTTATCAAATACAATATTTAATTGCAGGTAGAGCCGTTAGGAAGAGCAGAATGTGGTGGGCTGAAAGTGGGTGACATTTTGTTTGGCATCAACAAAGTGCCATTGAGCGGATCACGGTTGGAAGCAATTCATCTGGTTAAACTGTCACCTCACACACTAACTCTGCACGTTGAAAGGTTTGACAAGTTGTTTTTATTTTTACATCATGTAATAATAATCTAAAAGTGCTAAAAGTCTTCTTTTAATTTTTCATATTGTTTTTCTTCAAACTGTAAGGTCCTTCAAATACTACAATTTACTTAATTTTATTACTAAAACTATTATTTTTCTACTGTTTTGTTGCCCTGTACATCAACTCTGCATGTTGAAAAGTTTCAAAAGTGATATTAAAATGTTGTACAAATATTTAATTCAAAAAAAACTTTTTGAAGTTGTTTTTAATCACAAATTGTCATATATAATTTAAGTAAAAACATATTAGTTATATATATAATTTTAAATAAATGTAAGTTTATTTTAAATGCACATCGTAATAATATTTTTATTTGAAGTATTTCTTATATGTAGTATAAGAGTCTAAATATTTTTAGTCTTTTACTTAAATCAAGTGAAGTTTCATGAAACTAAATTTGAAGTAAAGAAATATATGTGATAGTCAATTAACCTATAAAAACTAATATATAGTTTTTAAAAATAGTTGTTTAAAAAAATATTTTTGTACTTCTATTAGCTTGTTAATGCAAATTTAGCATAATTTAATTTTTCAACCGTTTTTATTATGATTAAACTAATCAATATTAAACTTTTGTAAGTCTTAGTACTGCGTTTATAATCTAAACTGCAGATAAATCAACTTTTAAGGACTATAGACCAGTGTTAGGAATAAAAGACAGTAATTAAAAACAGTACTTTACAATTTCATAACTTAACTTCAGTTTAGATTGATTTAGGGTTTAGTAAACTTAAAGTTCAGGCTTATTGGATTTTTTAACTGATTGAAAATTTAAAGAGTTCTGACAATGTAAAATTATTATTTTTTGATTTATAAATTTGTTCGTAACTTTAGAAAACTTCTTAAACTTGTTTTCATCCAGCCAATCAAAGTAGTAAGCAACTTGTAAAAATAAAATTAGGACAATGTCACTGTTACACATCAGCATACTAATATATTTTTTAACCGTACGCTTATTAGTATCATTGTGCTTATAAGTTTTGATTAGGTATGGAACTATTTTGTATACATATAGCTTTTATGTTTGAATGTTGAAAAATTTTATGGGGATAGTTTAAAAGAAATAGTAACAGGATTTAAGGTATTTTTATAATAAATTTGTCTACCTATTGCCTGTGGCGCTCTGTTTTATAAATTGATTAACTGTGAGCTGTATCAATTTAATCTTTACCAAATATGTATAGTACAGCATTGTTTAGTATGATTTTTAGTGTGTTAAGTTTTATAGATGATGAAAATTTAGTAACAAAACTAAAAGTTAAACTTTTCAAATAATCTATTATTCATTTGTATAGAGGTTAGTATTTCTTAAGAGATTGAATTGAAAATATCATAAAACATATTTAGTTGAAAATTGCAAGTTTATTTTTCTTACATAACCATGTAGTTTCCAACCAACTAATATAAACTAATTAAATTTTATTACTATAAATATTTACTTACACATTAAAAAATCTCAGTTGTGTTGTTAGTACTAATGTATAAATTTATTGCTTGTATTCATTGTAATAAATGCACTTTGTCGCTTACATTATAATATGTATATTATTTAATTACACCACTATTGCACATTGTAAAAAAATACATGATCAAATCTTCAATGATCTGTAATTTGTGTACAATTTTTAAGTTTACTTCATCGTATTGGTTTTTTTTAATAGTATAATTTTACATTTTTTTGTCTTATTTGTTTACTTTATTTTGCACTTCCATTGTTATGATAAATTTTGATTTTTATATGCATTAATTTTGTTTAAATTTTTCCGTTTCGAATTAAAGTTGTTCAAAAAACCTTAGCTGTTGAGGTAACATTTCTTTTCTTACAAAATTAAAAAAAAAAGTTTTAAAGAAACCATACTAATAACACCTAATTTATAACGTTATGATTTTACAAGTTTTTATTTTTGAGTTTTTGTATGTTACACAACAGTTTAATTTTTTTTAAATAAGGTAAGTTTAAGCTCGTAAAATTAATTGAAATCACGTAAGAATTCAGTAAGCAAATATGTACTGTTGTTCCAAAGTTTAATTATATATATTCTGTTTGACAAGTTATATACATGGCAATAAATTAGGCAGTAAAATAAAAATGGCACGTTCCGAAATGATAAAATTTAATTTCAATAGCATTGTAATGTTTGCAATGTATTTAGAAATGATACAAATAAACATTTATGGCAATAAAATTTAATTGGTTTTTATTCCTTGGTTTTGGAACAAAAATATTATGAAAAAGATATTAGACTTTAAACTTGATTTACTATTTCTATAATATTTGCAATAGTTATAAAGGTATATGTAGGGTTCACTGTGTTTTGGGTTTTTAACTTTATTTATTTAAATGACATTTATATGTATCTATTGTTCAAATACTAGAGATTAAAAAATAAATAAACTTTAAATCTTATAAATGATCAAATGTATTGTATTCTCAGGTAAACGTATTCTGTTTTGTATTGTATTCTCAGGTAGCTTGCATTAGCTAATGACTTTAAGCTAGCTAATGGAAGTTTGGTAGAATTTATTTTGTAAAAAAATTTAGCTTCAGTATTAATTTTTCAAAAACTTTTTATAAACTGTGGAAAAACAAAACTTATATTTTATTAATATTAATGTCATTTCAGCTACATCAGTAAATCTTTATTAAACTGCATTTTAAAATTATAAAAAAAATGTTTATTAGCATACTACTTAAAAGCTTTTAAAAACTCTTGCTGGATATTTATGAAATATAGTTTAATATAAAGTGTCCTTGTGAACTTATAGAAAACTAACTCCCAAAATTATTTTATATAAACACAAAAGGATCGTAAATTTTCTCATATCCAAGTTATTTCAATATAGTAGCTTTGGAGTTTTGTTTATAGTTTCCTATGATTTCAGTCTAAAAGTACAAACTTTTATTCCTTTGAAAGAGAAGAAACTTTCTTGTCTAAAAAAATCTAATAGTTCTTTTTTACATTACTAAGTTTTAAAATTTTTACTTAGTTTGCCTAAAAAATGTTTAAACTTTACTTAAATGAAATCATTTAGTACCTTTTAGAGTAAGTTAACAGTTTTTGTAAAATTCAAAACAACAAATTTTTGATCTAGATATGTTATTGTGTTCTTGTAAGAATTTAATCGTTAGAAAAAAAAAATCGGTTTTCGAATTAAAAATGAACATGTATTTAAAACAGGCCTTTATTAGTTTTAAGCTGAGTGTAATAGTTCTAAAAATAAAATTAAACTTCATCGTGTGAGTTAATTGTTAAAGAAAAACTTGACATCATTAAAATGTTTTTTTTGTTGGAATTTAAAAAGCCACGAATTCAATGTGAGTCACTAAGCAGGCAAATTGAACAAAAAGTTCTACATCTCTGCTGGGAAGCAATTAGAAGAGATAATCCACTATTTAGTCGTTGCATCATAAAAAGTTAATAATTGACTTGAGAAGAAATATTTTGAATATTTTGTTTGTTGATGTTTATTGGCTACTGTTTGTTGACAGTTGGTGTTTGAATTTTTTCTATTTTTGGAAAAGTGTTGTTGATATTTGTTTAGTGCAAACTTTCGGTTAAATATGATAACTTTATTTGTTTGTTAAGTTTTAATTTAGTTAAAATGTTTAACAATTATAAAAAATAGTTAAATTACTTTAAAAATGAAAAAAATAATAGGTATACTTAGTTTATGTCAGTTTTACTAGTATTATATATTTTGGATTTACAAATTCCCATTTGTTAAATCTGTTTATAAAAATTAGAACCTAAAAAGTTATTTTTTCGCTTATAAACAATATTTACAGTAAAAAATTAAAATCATTCAGTTGTCTTACTGCTACGCAGTGAATAAACAATAATATTCTGTAATGACATTTACCTTACAAGCAACATATCTTGTTCTACTGGTTATATATATTTACTTGATTTTTTACTATCATGAGACAAATTTGAAAATTTATCGTCGTATGACAAGTTGTATGTCGTTATAAAATGACTTACAATTATCGGCCGTTTTTGTTTAAATTACCGTGTTTGAAAGATTTATGTTTTTTTTGACTATTTTATTTTCTTGTATTATTTTTGTTACCGACCATCCTAGTTTTAAACTTTTTTTATAATGTTTCTTTTTTTTAATAATTTTGTATACTTATTTTTTTACTGAAACTATGAGTTATCTACTTTATTCAGTTATTTTTCTAAAACACTATTATAAAACCTATTATAAAAGTTAATATTTTGTTTATATTTGAATGTGTAACTTGTTCATGTATCTGTAGACTATATAAAAACATAGTTTTTGTCTTTACAAATTATTACAACAAAAATCAAGTAAAATTTTCCTGTTTTTAAGCTTTCAACACAAACAGTTCTGTTACCGAACTAACTATTAGTTTTCCAGTTTAAATATCCCGCGCTCATTTACTTTTTATGACAAACGACGTTTCAATTCCAAGGCAAAGTTTGTCATTTCAAGTAGTTCTTAGCAACAACACAATAAACATACACTTTCAAGTGTTAGTTCAAGCATTCTTTCAAGATTTAAATACTCCAAAATGTTTTACCACATTTTTGTTGTGTTGATGGTAACTTGGTAACTAAGAAACATTTTTTGTCCAAATAGAGGTTTTTATCTTATGTATTATAGGAATTTTATAATATGTTTGTTATATGAAAATTTTAATTGTTTTTTATCATCTGCTAATTAAGCTAATCTAAAGAAGATTTTACACACTATCTATTAATATAAAAACATAAAATTTTTACACACTTGGCTATCTGATTAAAATTGAATCTTCTTTCAAAATTTGAATACTTCAAAATGTTTTACCACAATTTTGTTGTGTTGATGGTAACTTAGTAACTAAGGAGCAGTATTTGTTCAAACAAAGATTTTATTTTAGGTATGGTAGGAATTTTGAAAAGTGTTTGTTAAACAAAAAATTCAATTGTTTTTTATCATCTACTAATTAAGCTAAGCTATGGAAAAATTTTCAAAATATTTATTATTTAATAAAATATTTTAACATAAAATAAGTATATTTTTGGTTATTTAATTTAAGTTAAATATAAAGTGTGCTACAGTAATTTTACGCAGAAGTAATATTTTTTGTTTAAACAGAGAAATTAACTACCAATACGCCAACAAAAGTAATATTAATAGAGGATCTTACTACAACTACAACAGCAACAACCACAACAAAAATATCATGAACACAGGTTAGTAATAGCATTTTGTTATGGAAAATGAGTTATAGTTATTTACAAAACTATTTTAAAGACTAACTTATTTCGTAATTTTAATAAAGTATCGTTGAAGTATTTCTTTAGTGTTAAATACGTGATTTGAAATGAACGTATAAGATTCTAAAACTGTCTATTTAAAGTAGTAAATAATTTTAATATATTTTAAAACCACAAAATAAAAAATGTATATGTACAAACAAAACAATTTTTGTTTTCATAAAATACCTTGTGGTCATTACGTGTCTACTCTAGCACATTGTAGCATTACCTTTTATTTACACAATCATAATTAAAACAACATCAGGTAGGTGACAAAATGTCTACAGCGAAAATGTTAAGTAAAGCAGTTATTATCGGAATGTACTTGAATTTTTGTCACCAACAATCACCAGTTGAATTGCTTTATTGTGTGCCGCATGAAATGGCACAAGCATCCTTTTGAAATAAACGGTTTTGTTGTTGATTTTTTGCCGGAGTGCTTTGTTATTTAAAATATTTTGGTGTGATTGTATAAAAATGTGTTTCTTAACACTATGTAAGTTTAAAACAAGTAACTTTCCAAGTTATTTAGTTTGGGGGGTTCTATTTTTAATAATAATATAAATTACTCTTGCTGAGTAAACTTTAATAGACATTAAGATAAAGTTCTAAATGATCATAGGTTACAGTTTACAATTTTAGTTGTTGACAAAAATTGACTAAGCTATAAATAAAGTTCCTATGTCAATTTCTGTGTTTGTTTACTAATCATTTATTTTTTATTATGTTGTTTAAAAATATTGCTTCACTCAAAATACTCACTTACAAAGCATAGCACAATTTCTCGAAATGTGACCGCAAGATTGTTAAATTTTTTTAAATGCAGAAAAATATTTGCATACAATAAACAAAAAGATTTCTTGTTTTTATTGTGCACTCTTTATGTGTATGTTTTTCTTATTATTTAATAAGTCTAACGAACTTTAACTTACTCACTTCATATTAAAAAAAAACGCAAAAGTCATAACCTCTTGCTAAATAAAAATCACTGCTCGCATAACTCAACGGTTATGCAATTTGGAATGTTTGTTTGCCCTTGCCAAACATTATTCTAACCCACTATGACGTCACAAAACGAAAAGTCGCGGGCCGATATTTGCCCACATGAGAGTTTGGATTGTTATCTGTGTAATTATGTAAATTCAATTGTTTCCATTGTTCTATTTTCGTGTTACATTTGAAATGTTGATTTTGTTTTCGTTTTACTAAATTCCATTGTTAATTGGAATAGTTCCACCCATTGTTAGTTCTGTGCTGATTGTGACATTTTAATGGGGAGGTTTTATTGAGGTACTTGATGTTTTTAAGCGTTACAATATTTTTTTTGCTGATATACTTAATAAACATTGTATGTTTTTAATTTTTTAAGTTATTAATAGCTAAGAACTAGAAGTTATTTGTTTTGAGTCTGTTAAAATAATTGTCTTATTTGTATTTTTTGGTTTGCACTGTCCAATTTTAATTTCTCATTAAAATAAATGCTATTTAATTTGTTGAATACTTTCCACAAATTCTAGCTTACTGATACTATAAGGCAATTAAGGTGTCAAAACTGACTTACAATGCTTTTACTCAAAATCAAATTTTTTCTCCTAATTTTCGTGAACATGTCAATTTACGTCTACTTAGCTAAAAAACCAAAACTGCAATTTCTATGTAATGATTTTTATTAAACCCACCTGATGTTGTTTATAATTTTTGTTATACCGGTTTTTTTAGAAACAATCTAAGCAACTAATTACGTTATGTACACTCGTATTTTTATAACAAATATGACACTTGTTTTTTATAATTTTTTGGTTTTGTGAAAGCTTTTTAACTTTTAAAAATTCTATCATGTCATATTTTATAAGAAAGTTCTTTTAACAGGGATAAGTAAATTAATTATTATTAATTAAAAAAATCATCAGTTGTTTTTTTAATTTCACATGAGTATATTTCACTTTTTAAACAATAGTTTTCTTTAAGTGCAAAATAAGGTTTTGTAGCAACCATTGTTTCAAATTTATTTCACACCAACCCACAAACGTATTTACATTTTGAAGTAACATCTGGTGTTACAGGAGCCAGTACTGAGTTCTATTTATAAAACAACTTTCACCTATTGTAAACAAATGTATTGGTGTATGTATTGTTTACACGTGGATTTAATGTGGTGATTTGCACTTTGCTTTGTATTGCAATGAGGTCTTTAAACTCTGTATTTTAAATAAACTAGTGAATAACGATAGGTATTGTTTGACCCAGTTTATTGACATTAAGCTATTTTTAAAATTTTATTTTTTATTGTTGCTAGTAAATAGTTATTAAAATGATGTAATGGAAAGTTTTGGTGTTCCTGCTAACAACTTTGTATTTGTTTACACTATACACTATTTGCTAGTTATGTTTACACTTACTGTTACTATTTAAAGACAAAAATTAGCTAAACTTGTCTGGTAGTTTATTGACTTTATAAATCTCGTTGCTTTAAAAAAAAATTAAAAAAATTATGCTTCTTTAAACTGTTTGTTTATTAGCCTTTATACTTGTTTTTATAAATGATTTTTGTATGTTTATAACAGATAATTTACTTTTTATATTTTAGCTTTGATCGTTTTCCAAAATACTGAAGTTAATGAGAAAAATTGTTCAAATTTAAAGGTTTTTTATTAAATTTATCTAAAAATCTAAAGAATTTCTAATTTTTGTGTTTGTGGTTTTAATACAACATCATTATAAGTTTGATGGAATATAAAATAAGTTTCAAAGTGCTATAAAACAAACTTTTACCAACTATATTTTTGTTAGTTTAATATTTTAAGGTTCTGAACAAAGTACTTAGACAAATAAGTAACGTCTTGTATTTAGCATAAAACTAAGTTGTTACTTTGAAATTGGAATAATTAAAAATATTAAGTTCTATTCTAAGCTTTTATTAATATAAGCTTTTATAAAAAGCTAATTATTTTCATCTTTCTCTTGGTTAAATTTAAAATCGTTATTATTTTTATAGTAAAATAATAACTTAGTAGTATCTAAGTTATTATTTTATGTATAATAATCTGTTAACTAAAAATTAAAATTATACTCATAAATTAAATTTACACATAAATCCACATGCTAATTCAACTCCTTAAAAAGACGTAATAAGTTTTCATACCATAAACTTAAAATATAAGTCGTTCATTATTTGTTTGTAAATTTGTTTTACATTAATTTTATATTTTAAGGTCAATCTTAAAAAATGATTTTAATATTTATTTAGCATGTCAGTAAAAATAACAAATCATTACAGTTTTACTAGTTTTTAAGTATTGTTCCTGTCAAAATAAAAATTAACTACTTTTTACGAAATAGACAAAACTTTAACTTTGTAAAAAAAACTGATATTGCTTTTTAATATTTTCTTCGTATTTGTAAAAAGTAAATGCGTGTAAATTTTCATAAGCGTGTAAGAATTTTTAGCATCGATGTTAAAATTTTCTTACAAAAATAGTTTTACCACTAGTGAGCGGTAAAGAGTACCTTAAGACTCGTCACACGGTGTTCAAGATATTCACAATTTAAAATTTTACAACATCATTTTAATTTGCTAAATTTTGTGTGGTTCTAATCAAATAATGACAATATGCAATTTTGTCTCGTGTTTTACCGCTAAACAAATGTTTAAACACATTATATTTTATGACCTTGAATTTCTGCAAAAACTTACAAAAATGAGTTTTGTTATTAAAAATGACTGTTTTTTTTGTAGAAATACTTTTGCACAATTGACATAATTTTTATTAGAATCCGTTTTATGACTTAGCTGAAGTTTAAATTGTTATCTTGAAGCATTTCTTGAATTTTGATAATCTTTTATGAACTTAATAAATTAAATTTTATTAGTTATATTACTATTGTTTTGTGAATTGATATCAATAAATATTTGATACAATAAATATCAATAAATATTTTATTTTGATAAGTAGTTATTTAAAAGCTAAGTTAATATTTTCAGTTTTGATTAAGTGTTTTTAGTTTTTATTGCATTCTTAACTTCATTTGGTTCCCTTAAATGTATACTGTTTCATACAACTATATAATTAACCCTAAAATTATTAATTTTATAAATTATTCAAATTACTTAATGCTTTAATATTAATTACAAACCCTTCTTACTTTTTTATGATGACTTTATATCACTACTGTATAAATTTTCTTTGAAGATGCCTACACCTTTTAGTTTATTTAGCATTCTATTTTTAGTTTATTTCAAAGTACATGATAGGTAAAATAAGTTTTTTAAAACTGTATTTATATTTCAGCTACCAACTGTACACACAAAACTGATCAGACAATGCTTGAATCTGTAGAAAATACCACAAATCAACAAACCATTCAAAATAAAGTGGCAAGTGTCGTTATGAGAAGAAAAAACTTTGCCAGGTTTATATTATATATAAATGCTGGGTTTTTATATGTTTCTTAACGTTTTAAAACAGAGAACTTAGCTTTTTGGAACTTATTTATGGTTTAAATTTATAACTTAGATTTGTAAATGATAATCTTACTTATAATGTACAAATTGAGTATTTTAGCAATATATATTTTAGAAGAAATTTTAATTGGTTTTACTTATAAAGTTTATAAGGTATTTAAGTTTAGTAAGTTGTTAGTAAAATAATAAAAGTAATGAATTTGTGTTTTATAACTTTATTCCCGCAAACATAATAAATATTTTAAGTATTTTCATAACTAGTATGAGTTATATTTAGTTTTATTACTCATTTTTATATCTTGTTTATAACTTTTAAGAATTTTATATCAGTTAAACTTAAAGCGCTAGCTAAGATAAAAAGTGAACTTAATAATGCAAAATTTATTAACTAATCTGCCGATCTTGTCTTTAAAAAGGTCTTTGCGGTATTGTTTTACTATCTAACTAACAACTTATAAACTTAACAACTCATAACTAGCACATTGATAATTTGAGTCATGTTAATCCAAATACAATGTAAAACACGCACTATTTTACAACCTGGTTTATCACCAATAAAATTCAGCTTTGCGTGAGTAATCATGTTTGCAGGTGAGCTTATGAAAAAATTGCGACTATTAAAAAGGTAATGACTGGCTTGATTGCAATTCAGAGTTTTGATTAAAGTTTTATGTCTAAGCAGCTGACTTGATTTTACTCATCTTTTCCACTAACTTAGTTTTTTATTTAAAACGAAACCACTACCTTTTATGGTTGAATTTGCTTTGTCTGTCTTCTAATGGTTGACAGATAGCATAAACAATCGACCGGTTTTAAAAATAGAAAGTTAATTTAATCACGGTGTTTATTTTAAACGAGCTTACTGGTCAATTTCCAATTATTACTTCACGCTTCGGTAGTCTCAACCTTGAGAAAGGGGAAATTGAATTATATTTTGTTTTGTCTGTTCATTTTGCTTCACGTAACAGACCTTTGTGTTTAGTGTTAGAAGTTTGTACAAAAAATTACTGCTTTTTATTGAGGATGCTCTTTTGTTGGATGATAGCATTTGTTCTCTTTAAGACCAGTTATTTTTAAGTTTGAAGTATTGAAGAAAAGTAATTTAGATCGAATAGTCTGTATAGTAATAAATATGTATTGCTTTTTATTCGAGTGCAGAAATATTCTAGGTAATAAAAATTTTGATGAGCTACACACATAAATATTTTTGGTTGCCTTACATGATAAAAGCTGTTTATCATGTAGATCAAAGAGGCGACATTATCAATTTGTTATCTTTTACAAACTAAATTTCAACTTGAAAAAAAACTTTTTTACAACACAAGATTGATTGGTTTTTATTAGAATATTTTATTACTATGTCAAGTATACAAGTTTTAAAAATTAAATTAAAAAAAAATAATTTACTTCAAACCATCATTTCTAGAAACATGGTTTGAACATGTAGCTTTGTTGTAAAATTAGACATTTAAAGAAAAACAATGTATTAAAATTAAAAAATAATGTATAGCGTGCAAGGTGCAAGTTTTGTTACAAATGTTTATTACAATGAGTTATTTTTAGTTAAAAGAATATGCAGCTCTTATTTACTAATTTTTGTATCAGATAGTATATAACGACTATAAATTTTATGAGAATTGATTTTTATTTCAACATAGGACGATTGTATGCTAGTGTTTTATTTAAGAGAAAGTTATCATGTAGTCTTTTATTGTTATATTGATCCTAATGACAAAAAATATCTTAAAATGTTTTTGCTTTAATTAAAATACTATATAACTTTAACATTAGTAATACTCGATGGGTTGATAACAAACTCACTAACAGCAAAAATGTTAAAGTTTTTATCAGGTTTGACAACAAACATTTAACGAAAATTTTGATGTTTCTTAAAACCTTTGATCAAATGAAATAAAGAGTTTTTAATATTCAAATTTGATTTGTTTGATTCAAAACACAACTTACACAACTTCGCACAAGTTCAAAATTAATATTTTCTTTTTATTTTATTAGAAGTTCAAGTTGAAAGCGGAAGTTCGCGTGTTATGTTTGTGACGTCACATTAGAAAAACATGCCAGAACTTTTTTATTTTGATTTCTGCACGTTTCTTTAAAAAATTCTTTTTTCGCACACAAATTTTTTGAAATTTATACATTTAGTTCAGTTGAATATTTGTGAACTTGTTGGTTTAGTAGTCATGTACGAAATTGTCGAAATGCGTAAAAGTAATAAAAAGAAGAAAAGGAGCAGGATTAGCAATATTCTGTGCAGCTTCAGGATAAAATTCAAGTTTGTTTGTTTGTTGTTTTAAAATGTAATAAAATTTATGAAATATTGGTCATTTCTTCTCAGTTGTGTTTGCTTTTGAAAATAAGCGAAAAATTGTGTGTAAAGATTTTTTTTTTGAGTTCATGGATTTGTTATAGTTTCTTTTTTTACTTTCATTAAATATTTTGATAATATTTAATCAAATACTTATGTTTTATATTTTTAATTATGTTTTTTAATGATTTTTGTTAGGTTAATTTTAAGATCAGCTTGGTTCAGAGTTTCGAAACTTTAATACATTTAATTTGTTATAATGCTTTTGTCAGAATAAATTTGTTATGATTTCGATAAAAACTATATTCAATTTACCAAATAATGTTTGTATTCAATTCTAATAACAATTCAATTTGTTTTTATACTTCTACCTATTTATGTATTTTTTAAGTACTTAAAAATTAAGTTATAAGTCATGAAAATAGAAACTAAACATTTGTTAGATTTTTTTATACAAAGTAATTTTCAAAATAGTTTACTAAAAGTTTTCTTTCTAAAGTTTTAAATAAAAATAGTCCAACTACTTAATTATATGTTATTAATTTTTATTTTTATATAATTTAAACTTAAAATAATAAAAGATTAGATGAAATGATTGCTTAATTACCATTCAAAGGTGTCACTAGAATATGTGATATTTATAATTACATATATTAAATAAATAAATTAAAAATATACGAAAGATGTGCTTAATGCAGGTTTGAACGAATTTTAATTTCCCACACTATATTTAATATATTTAATTTGTTTATTGGCTCCCATTCCAAATGAGCTATTATTAAATATTCCATGCACTATCTTCATTTACATCTGTAGATTAGGCACATTAAAATAGCTTAAAAGTATTTATATAAAATTAAAACTGTAATTTCCATAGTAATGTGTTTATTTAAATTCTCCACAAAAAAGTTCTAGTTTGTTTTTCACATTGAACTCTTAACAATATTTAAAAAATGTATGTATTTTCAGATATGTAAGCAATGTTAATAAGATTTGTGTCTTTGATAGAATGTTTTATTACCTATACTAGTTATTATTGAAATTGAATTGTTTGAGAACACTGATATTGTACTATTGGAAATAAGCTGCTGGTATTTTTTAAATAAAACTTTGGTACTATTTTATAAACAGAATAGATAAAACAAACTTTTTTTATGAAACTTGAAACGTACTCGAAAAATTTAGATTTTCATCTGTATTAATGAGTTTATCAGCTGGTATAGTTAAAAGATTTTTTAAAAGATTAAAATAATCATAGCTTTTTGTAAAACACAAAAATTCAACATATAAGATCATTTTTTAATCTTTCTTGGGAAACATAAACAAAGCTGCTAATGAGATTTTGGTGAAATGAGTTGATCAGCAAATATTTAAAATCTTTTAACAAATTAAATTATGATGCTTTTTAAAAAAATTTCTAAAATTAAACTAATTTAGCAAAACACTTTTCTATGATCCGTAAACTACATAAACAACGTTAGCCAGATTTACATCTTTATTGACTAAACCGGCTAGTTATCAAACAAGATACTAAACCTTAAACTAGCGATACAAAAGCCAGATAATAATTAAATTTTTCAATTAACGAGATTAACATTTTTATTAATGAGTATACTGAATACTATTTAAACATAATATAGATAATTAAAATATTGTTAATTTTTTAGTAAAAAAGATAAACTTTAAAATAGTATAACACCTTCTTTTACGTTTCCTGAGAAACATAAACAAAGCTAATGAGATATACATTTTGCTGAAGTTAGTTAATTAGCTAATAATTAAAATCCTTAACAAATTAAATTATGATGCTTTTTAAGCAAAACTATAATATTAAACTAATTTAGTAGAACACCTTTTTATGGTCCATAACAATGTTAACGAGATTTACATCTTTATTAAACAACTAAACCGGTTAGTTACCAAACAAAGTATTCTGGCTCTAAACTATCGATATCCAGATAATAATTAAACTTTCTAACTTATCATTAACCTTTTTAATTTATAACCAACATGTTTATGTGCCTCACAACATTAACTTTGGTGTGAAATTAAGGAGGCAGACACTTTTAGGTGTGTTTTATTTTCCGTGTCTATTTTGCTTTTGTTTGTAAACACATCTGCATAATCTCCGGTTATTTGAGATGATGTTGTTCATAATCTTGTATAATGTTGTAAAAACGCGAGTATTAAAGTTGTTTATATTCTAATTTTGAAAAAATTTGTATTAAACTATGGTTATAATGTTTATGATCTTGTTAAAAGTTTGTGCTTTTTCGAACCAATTTCTTTAATCTTGAAAGTTTGAAAGATTCTAAAGCTGATAGTGCCTTTAGATCTATTTTTAAAACTTTCCTAAAACAGATTAGTTTATTTACAAAGTTATTTTTGACTCTTTCTGAAAAATTTTTTGCACGAAAACAAATTTAAAAGGCCTCTGATTTTATTAATAGCAATCAACTGCACGATTAAGCTAATTGTAAGTTCGAGTTATTTCCAATTTATTATAAACAAAAAGTTTGTTTAAGCCGTCACCGGATTAAATAAAACTTTGCTAATTTTTAACTTGTTTGTGTGGAAACAACAATTTTTTTTAGCAAACACGAAATTCTTTATCTTCAGCCAAATGTTTTTTCCGTAAACAAAATTAAAAGGCCAATTAATGGTGTGATAATCACATAAATCGTGTGAAATTTTCAGCTAAATAATCAAACTCGTAATTTTTAATCTCTCTTACATTTTTTTTAACTTGAAAACGACGCGTTTAATCAGCTTACTCGGAACAGAAAACAATCGTTGATCAGGTTAAGTTGTTTTCGAATAACGTCAAAAGTTAAAGTGCCATGAGATTTATTTTTTTTTTTGTTTATGCATTTTTCACATTAGTTAAGCTTATTTGGTAGTTTTTTTGAATAAGTGAAGTATTTTCATGAAAAATGATACATCATTCAACACAATGCAATTAATACAATAGCTAATCAGGTTAAAGTAAATTCTGAATAGCATAGGTTTTAAGTATTACGAGGCCTTAAAATTTTGTACTTTTTTGTTGATTTTGCGTTTTTGATACAGTTTGAAGTTTGTATTGTAATTTTGACTATTTACAAAGAAATTTGTTTAAAAGAAAACATGTTTCTTTTGTTAATTATTATTGTATGTCTACATTAAACAATTATACAGTTTAAAATACTTTTTTATAGTTTATAATTATATAAAGATTAGTTTCTTTTATAAACCAATCTTTCAAAGTTTTTAGAAATATTTTTGAGGTACAATGGTGATTAACTTAAGCCAAATTATAAAAGGAATTTGTAAATAATAGATATATATGAGATAATGAGAAAATAAATAACAGTATTAAGATGTATTTAGTTCTATAAACAAATGGCTAATCATTTAGTAATAAGTTTTGTAATAAATAAGTATTCCAGCTTTGTTTTTATTTTTTACATTTTCTTTTAAATATTTTGTTTGTTTTAAAGTAAAAGTAAATATATTAAAAGTTTTTTTACCAAATTTTAAAGCAAGGTAGTTATGTTTAGCAAACAGTTCATTACTTGTGTTTTCATGTCAAAGTTGATATAATTGTCAAAATGATTTCTAAAATCAGTGTTACTTTATCACTTTTCTACTTCAAAACTCAGTTCAACTTGACAGTTGCGAGAAGAATTTCCTTGCGTCTGGAGAAAAATCTCATAAGAAATTCGCACCTCTTAAACTAATCCAAACTGTCACATATAATATTACAAAACGGTGAGAAATAATTGAAATATCTCACACCAAAATAGCTTGTCGCTAACAACACAAGTTGAATAACTATGCGGTGAAGTTCGTTTGATAAAGCGCATTTGTTTTATCAAGTGTGTAAACTGTAATGCAATCTGCGGTATTTGAAACACTGTGGCTGTTATTATTGCACATTGTGTACAGCTCGTCTGAGACTTGCGTGTTGCAACAGTAAGTTGATTGAGCATTCAGTTGTATTGAATGGTTTGTTTTGTTTTAAAAGTAACTTGATTAAGTTGTTTTGCTGCTATTTTTAGACGGGTTTTGATCGGCTGTTGTGTTAACTAGTCGGTTGTTTGCTTTAAAAATTACCGGGTAGGACAAAATGTTGTATCTTTGGAAAGGATGATAATGTAAATAAAATTACTGTATACATGTCTTTGTTGTTAGTTAGTATAAATAAAAATAATTTTTTTCAGTCAAGTTGAAGTAAAAAAATAGTTTGATTTTTCTTTATTAAATACTTTTATAAGTTTTTTAAACAAAACAAACATGTGTGTATATGTATTTAATAGAGATTATTTTTTGAGGCTAATTATTCAACTTTAAAGTCCTGGTACCACATAGAGTCACTAGTCGTGTCTGATGTTTATTTATTCTCGAAAAACGTGTTCATTAAACTGATGCTTATTTTAATTAAAGTGTTTAATCTTTTGGCACCAAAATGCACTGGTTAAAATGCGTGCCGTACCGAGATATGCCTCAACATCTAAAATATTTCTAGTAATCATACATATTACATGACCAAGTTAATAATAAAAAAATTATTTAATTTGTTTAAAAAAAAAATGCACGCAAAAGCATATAATTGGTGCAATTGTAGCTATTTAGATAGATAACATCTGTGCAACAAACTGCTTTCATACATTTGTTGTATTCAAATTATCAATTATGTTGCGGCGCCTCGTATAGTAAAGGGGGATTATATTTTATATTGAATATTTCGAATTCTTACACCTTATCGTTATGTAGCCGGCGTTTTACGCAATATATAATCAGTGAACCTTGAAGTTTATAGAAAGATGATAAATTTACAAATAATTCTAACTTGTAAATTAATAGTGAAATTTAATTTTGTTGAAAATGTTTTTTAATCTAGGTGTGTGAATATAATAGTTTTAGTTGTGTATTTATATTTTTTCTCTGTTAAATTCCGTATTCGAGCAAGTAAAATTTGATAGACGAATGCAAAAGAGAAAAAAGGAGAATTTTGATTGCCTTGAGGTTTCTGCCTCAAGTTTTTTTTATTTGAAAACTTCTTGAGATTGTGACTGACATAATGTACAATTGTTAAGTGACTTTAAAAGTGGAAGTGTTTTAATTTAGTTTTGTATGTTGGCACAGATAATTCTTAATATTGTTGTTGATTAGAAAGTTATTTTTGAAAGTTTGTTGTAGTTTTTAGTTGTTACTTAATTTTAGTTTTGATACTTAACAATTATAAATATTTTGTTACATAAAAGTAGTTTAGAGTTTTAAATAAGGACATCTTTGTCTTTTGAAAGTCTATACTTAACTTTTTTTTATTGGTTAGAGTTTTTGAAATTTATAATATTTTTATCAGTTTTGAGACAAGTATTTTACTATTTTAATTAGCTCTTTACTACTAACTTTAATCAATGACGAAATAAGTTTTGTATATATGACATTCAGTACTTTGTATCACGGTTTCAATTAGCAAAATTAGTTTTTTCGTTTTAAACTCAACGACCCGAAATTGAAATCTGTTACAATGAAACACTCAAATAGTTTCAAGCTTAAGAGTTCTTCAAAAAATTTTAGTTTCTGTATTTTTTGAAAAACGTTGAAAGCTTCATTGTTGGAAAAATACTCAAAGTGTCTTTTTACATTATGGCGTCATAGGTTTTTGGTTTAAAGTTTTGAAATTGTGGTTATATTTAGTATTTTTTTAGAACTCCCCCCTTTTCAAGTGCAATCACCGTTGGATAGTTTTGACAGTTTTTTCTATTTATAAATTTGTCACCACTATTTTTAGACTTCGTTTTTATGTTTATCCATTAAATTTATTTAGTTATGGTTCATGAAAACATTGAACTATTGTTTTTCGTTTAACTGTTTTTTTGATAATTGTGTTTCCAATTTTAGTAAATTCACTAAGAAAATGAGCTTTGTTATAGATTTAAAAATAAAATTTTTAACATACATTACGTTTTTTTAGCAGTATTTATGTTTGTGTTTTCTCCTCAAAGATTTCCAACTTTTTTATGCCTGTAAAATTTTTTTATTAAATACAACATTTAATTTGTATGGCTTTCAGTTGTTGTTATTAGTACATAGTTTTGACACTTCAGTATTAATATTTACATTTTGACACATAATAATAATAACAAATAACAAGTCTGTTATAAAAACACCATCTCACTAAATGTGAAAAAAGTTATATTGCCTACGAGACTGGTTTTATAAGCAGAAAACAAGTTGTTTTTGTATGCGATCTAAGTGAAACTTTGTTTTCTACAACCTTTAAATGCAGTTCGGGTTGGTATCAAAAATTACCAAAAAAATAATTATGAAAAGTTTTTATATGCTGTATATGTTTATAAATTCGTTTACATTACCTTTAAAGCAAGTTTTTTTGAGCTGTTATTTTTCAAAATGACATTTAAGAAATTGTAAAAATTTTAGTTTCGAACATCATTAAAAAGTTGTTCATTTAATAGCTAACAACATTCAACAAAAACCCAAGTTGAAATATTATTCTACAAAAGCATTCATACGATTTCAAATTATTTTGCCAATTGTTTTCGTGAGTTTTATTAAAAAAACTTGTACATTCCAATAGTCGAAATAATCTGCTACTTTCTCTGCTGTCGATGACCGTTGTGTATTGTGACGTAACAATGTTTTAACTCGTTGAGTGGGTCAACTACGAGTGGCTTCCAATGGTGGAATTTTCAGTTGAGTGGCCTATTATTAGCTGGGACAAAAATATTTTTGCGTTGATTTAAAATATTATTTTTCCAACAAGTAATCTAAAAAAATTAAAATTGTTAGAATTTTATAATGTGTATAAAGTTTTTGATAAAAGAAAAATTTGGAGAGGAAAAAAAAAGAATAGAAGTTATTTAATATCTGTTGGATATTATCAGAAATTGAATTTTTTGAAATATTTTTATTATTAAAGCAATCTTTTCATCAACTCAAGCCTTTTCTTTTCAAATAAAAAATTATCAATACTTTGCTCAATATAAAAATTTGACAATGTGAATAATTCAAATTGTTTCTTTTTGTTTGCTTAAGATGACCGCGCATGCCAGTTGTCAAAAGTTTTATCTTTCAAATTGCAAAGTGAACGTGTGGAAAATATAATTTTAAATATTTCTTTGTGCCGAAATGTAATATTTTCACGTTCTTATGTTTTTTCAAGTTGTTCATTGGTTTTAACTCTGTTGTTGTTTTTTCCTGTTCTATTGTTGCTTGAATATTTTGAATTTAAATATTTTGTATTTAAATATTTTTATAAAGCTAATAAAAATGAAACAAATTTAAAAAAAAAATTTTAAATTGTCACTACGTGATGCTTAAAATTTAAAAAATAAATGAAAAACAAATAGTATTTTTATTTTTTAAAGCATCAAAAAAAATTCTTAATTCATTAATGCTTACAATGCTTTAAAGAAAGTTCACAATTAAGGATTACATATGTACTTTTATATGTAATATGCCAAATATATATGTAACATGTATATGTAGATGTTTGATACTTAGGTTTAATTTGTAGATTGCATGCTGACAATATTAAATAAAGCTTAATTTGGTGTATATCAGTACACCCTAGAACTATTGACCTTAGCAACATTGGTAGTATATTAAATTTCTTTTTCTTAAGTTAAAGTTTTGAAAAAAAAAAGTTATGATGGTCGAATTCATATTATTATCGAAAAAAATATAGTTGCAAAGCCTGAAAGCCCCTATAATATTCTAGTAGTATAGTAGCTGTCTTATATATAAAGTCCTATCTCAGTATTACTTGCCTGTCAGACGATACTGCGTACAGTTGGTACGAGTTATTACTGCGTGCTTATTTTTATAATTCGTGCTTGTTTTGCAAGCAGCATTATGACGAAGAAGGATTAAGTTTTCAAGAATTTATTTTTACTTTGATCTTGAATCCGAGAGTTGTTTCAAGTTAATACGGTGCACCTGCTAGAATTTTACATGCTTGTATTTGTTTGTGTTTGGTTTTTTGAGTTGGCTCGAAGTTTTTTTTTTCAGATATACTAGCTAGGATTATGTACAAAACATAAAGCGTATACTGATGAATAATTGTTTGTTATTTTGAAAAGATTTTGTTGTCGGCCAAGTTGTAATCAGCTAATAATTAGTTAGATTTTTTTTAACTATAAAAATTTGCTGCTAAAACATTGTTGTAGAAAAAATTAAATTAATACTTAATTACATTAATATTTAAATAGTAACGTAAAAACTACCTTTTACCTGTAGTTAGATTAATTTATTTTATATTAATATAATTTTTCTTTATATTATGCAAAAGACAAACAAAAAATCTCATATTCAAATATTTCATTGGTAATCGTAGTTTAGAAAACGTAATCATAAAAGGTAATAATTTGATTAATACTTATAAATTAAGCAACGAAAATATCACGTCTGAACCAAATTAATGATTGACAATTACTCGAGCAATTTATTAATAACAAAAAACTCATTTAATTCATTAAAACTTCTGTCAGTTTGCGGTTCCTGTTATTAAAACAACGCAGAGTGTTTGCACAAAAATTTTTCAAATTACTCAAAACCGTTCGGAACTTTTCAGAATGGCGCCACTGGTTTTAATTTAAAAGTTTTCTTAAATGGTTGTTTTCAATTGTCAAGTTCAAGTCGTCGGTCTCTCTTGAGATGACAGCCTTGTAGTTTTTCTTCCCCCCTTTTTAGCTTAATTGAGTTGATATTTTTTGTGAGGTTTCCAATAATGTAGCTTATGTTTTTGTATTGCAGACGATTATTGCTGAGGTTTAAAGAAAATGTTTTAGTATAAAGTATGATGTAGTCAGCAAAATTATAAAATTTAGCAGTAGTTTATCAAGAGCATATTCTTTATGTACTCAAATAAATATCTGCCATTAAGACTTGAGTAAAGCTAAGAAATAAATGTCAAACAACTGACTAATAAATTTTATACTAAGCTTAAATGATGTCGAGTCCTTAAAACCACTTAAATTAAAAATTTTAATAAAATAAGATCAAAAGCTAAACGAGTTCGCATTCTTTCGAAAAACCGCAAAACATTCTTCACAGAAAATTTTTTTACAAAAAATTATTCACAGAGTCTCACATTATCATTTGATTTTCCACGCTTTTCACCTGAAGCTTTTAAAATTTTCACATTTCTATTGATTCCGCGGTCTATCTGACGTCACAATCAAATTTAGCGGATCAAATAAAAAATGAAAGCGCCGACGAAATAGTTTGTTACGTCACAATAAAAAATGCACGGCGGCGAGATGAAAGTAAAATAATTGATGCATACATCAGAGGAAATTTGTAATTTTATTGGTTGAAACGTTTATGCTCGAACGACTAATTTTGTTTTGTATGAAAACTTTTTTCTTAGTTTTGCAGCTGTTTGCTACTCGGCTGCGTTTTGTTTACTTTTTTCTCTTGTTAATATTTTCGTCTGCTTTTTATAATCGTGCCTGCAAAGCTTGTTTGTTTTACACCTTTTCCTGCGGGTTCTATGTATATTTTTGAAATTTGTTGCAAACTTTTTGTTCGTGCAAACAAAGCGTATTGTCTCAAATTGCAAGGTGTTTGAATATAAAAACTTTTTTTTTGTCAGGCATATTGTTACAGATTGCACCTTTGTAACTGCTTGTTTTCAGTTGGCTAACTTGAGAATAAATAAAAACAAAGGCGCCTCTGTGTTTTTTGTTTATTTTCGTTATAAGCCTTATCACTTTTGATCGGTGCTTAAAACTTTCTGCTAAGCTGAAACTTTTATGACTCATTTCCAGTTTATATTTGAGTTCTACTTTGCATCTGGTTTCGTTTGTTTACGTAATAAATAGTTTAATTTTTAAAATAAACATGGTCAGATTAGTTAAGTGAAAGAAATTTTATTTTTGACCAAATGCAGCATCATCATTTAAAACTTGTTCAAAGTGAGTTATGTAACACTTTAAATTTGAGTGCAGCTTAGTTTGAAAAGTTTAATGTGCTTGAAGAATTTTAATTGAAAGCATTTACCCTATTAAAACTAGAAAATTTGCTATAATTACTTCATAAATACACCGTCATTCAGCATTAAAATTTAATTGGCAGATTTAAAAAGCATTATAATGAATTAATGTTTTAAAAGGTATTTTGACATCCAATTTTTTTTGTTATTACTTGTATAAACTTTATTTTGCTGAATTTTCTATTAAAATAAGTTAATTTGGTTTAATACACGCTTTCTTTTAAAGAAAAATGATGTATACTTTTAATAAAAAACAGACATGTTGATTTTGAAATACATATTTAGAATTAATTGAACATAGCTTTTTTTTTGTAAAATACATTCTATAAATAACTCATTGATGTTTTACAAAAACATGGAAATTTTTACTACAACTATCTGTCTCGACAATTTAGTACAAGCGAACTGATTGCAGTCTCAAATGGAAAAGTTTTTTTGAAAATTTGCATTTAGCTTCTGTAATTTGTGTCTTAAAGTCTTAAGCTTTCTATTTATAGCAAGTGTATGAGTAACCTTTTTCGTTTCAATTTTGTGAAAATGTGAGCAAAATTAGTTTGTTTTTAGTTTCAGGTCTTGTATTTGCCGTATGTTGGAAAAAATAAGTTATCAATTAGAGTAAAATTAATTAATTTAGTTATAAAATTTATCAACTTAAAAAAAGTTCAGTCGATTTTCTAATAAATGAAAATTAGAATGTTTTATGTAACCTATTTAAAGTTTTTAATTTGTCAGTTGTAGCTTACTAATGTTAATTTTTACTCCTTTAGCTAATAGCTAATAATGATAAATTATGATTTACAGCTAGCTTTAATGTTTATTATTTTAATAATAGTTAGTTAATGATCAAGTAAATTTATAAAATGTTTTGTTTGATAATAATTTGATAGCTATAACTGTAAACCTAAACTTTAATTAATTAAACTGAAACACTAAACATAAATACTTAAAGTTTACAATTACTAACATAATTAAATCTTTCTTTTCAAAATATTTTGTTTATTTATTTCAGAGCTAAAGCACATTCTAAAGACTCCACTCTGTCACCTAGCAACAAAAACCCATCAAACCAAAAAGAACGCCCCAAAAGCTGGCACGCTACCAAGCATGACAACAGCCTAGTAACTACCAATATCACGTCACAATACAGAAACTCCGGGGAAAATTACAAAATGAAATCAAACTTGATGACTCAGCAGAAATTTCACGGGTCGTCAAACGTGCTGAGTCAGCAGAAATTCAGGTCACGTGGTTGGAAGGAGAGCGGCGACTTGGTGTACAAGGGGTCACGTGACTCTCTGCTGTCCAATCACAACTCCGCTGTCAGCACATCGTCAAAAATGAGCACCAACTCATCAGTGTTAGTTTTTTAGATCAAAGTTTTATAACTTGTATGTTTCAAATGGTTGTTAATTGTTAGTTGTTAATTGTGAATTTTTCTAATTTTTACCCAAAACAGTTTTATAATTCGATTTAGAGCTATTTTAAAAATTTCAAATATGACCTAGTTTTCATAAAAAAATTTCCAAAGTGTTTTAATAGTTTATATATTTTCTGTTAGATTTAAATTTAACTTTTAAATCAAAACCCGATCTATCAGCTTAAAAAGTTAAATATTTTTATCAAAATCATTACTAATCAAAACAGATTGAGTTCAGAGAGAATTTCGAGCAGTAGAGGCAGCTTGGAAAACTTATTGGATAAGAGAAGAAGTGGTGGTGGTTTTGTCAATAAAAAGAAAAATATTTTCGAAGAACTTTGCAACAAACAAAACTTCAGAAACTCTCAAGAAAGCCTCATTGAATACAAGTTTGTTGTTTATAAAAGTTAATATTGTTATGAGTTTTAAAAATTATTTGATTTACAGTGTTTAGTTGGTGTTTCATTGATATCATACTATGTACATTGTACAAGTTAGTTGTTTTAATGTCGAACAAAATATCTGTAACATTATATGTTTAGTTAGTTTTACGTTTGATTTGCTAATTTAAAAAGCGCTAACTAAAATCATACCAAGATTCAACCAACATACCAAGATTAAACTTAACTTTTGATTCAACTATTTCAATTATTCAATACTCTAGTACCTGACAATTTGATATATTTAAAAAGAAGTACTTAATTAACTTAGTTCAGCTAATAAATAATTGCAGAAAGTCATCACCAAAAGCAAAAGATGCACCTTTAAAGATACACCTTGGTTCCAGGAACAGTCCGGACCTGAGGTCACCTGACATAAAATCCCCTGATATAAAATCCCCTGATCTGAAATCACCAGATCCGCCTGTCAGGGCTTCCAGTCGCAAATTCAAGTAAATTTGATATAATTTTGTTAATTATTCGTAAAATTGTATTTTCTTTTTTGTCATTTTTGGTATAATGGTTTAATTTGCTATTGTTTGTACGATTTTTACCTTTTTTTAATCACTTTTTAAAGAATATTTTGATAGAACTACTTTGTTTCAATTAATTATTAGTATGTATTTTTTATACATACAAGAAGTATCTAATTGCTATAGTGTTAAAACATTTGACTAACTTAAGTTTATTATTAGGTTCAAGTATGGAAGTCCAGACCCTCCAATGAGAGATTCCAGTGTGGATAAATACAAGTATCATCAAAACAGGCTGAGTAGTGGCACTATTAATAAAATCAATGTGAGTTTTTTTTTAATTTTAAACAAATATTAAATTTTAAATATTAAATAAAGTTAAATAAAATATTAAATATCAAATTAAATTTTGTTATACTTTGATAAATTTTAATATCACCAAAATAGATTAAGTAATGGCACTATTATTAAAATTAATGTGATTTTTTTTTTATTATCGATGTTAATTTGTAATTTTGTTATAAATATAATAGCTTTAATTCAATTTTGGCTGTTTATGATATTACTAAAAACTGTTTGTTAGTTTTTTAAATGAAATTAGTATTTGATTTCTATAAAAGGTTAGTGTTTTTGGTAATTTAGCTTCAAAAGCTTATATTATTCTGTAACTAATAAATTGTTAGTTTGTAAACAGTCAAGTTAAATATGTATATGCTTATAGTTGGAACAACACAGACTTGAACAGTTAAAGCTTTTAAATGTTTATGAATGAACTGGTTGTAGTTCTAAAACTTTTGTTGTATTTAAATTAAATCGTAAACCCAAATAAGTTTAATCTAAGTAATTAAATTAAATATATGCTTAAAGCTAAAATAATACAAACTCCTAAACTTAAAGCTTTTAATGTTTAAAAATTAACAAGTTGTTGTTCTTTAACTTTTGTTGTATTTAAATTAAATCGCAAAACCAAATAAGTCTAATCTAAGTAATTTGATTAAAAAACAATGGTGAAATATTTTTTTCACAAAAGATAAATGAAACTAGTCAGTCTTCAGTGTTGCTCACAATTGTTCACCTGAACGTTTAGAGTAAATTCTTCAAATTTGTTGGATATTTAAAGTTTGCTCAGCGCTTTGTCAACAAACAAACTGTTATCTTTGAATAACAAAGTTCTGACAAAAAAAAAATTGTTTAATTAACAACACAATGTTTTCTTTCTTTTGCGTGTACTCTTGAATTTATTAAATTTAAGTTTTTATATGTTAAACAGTTTTAAAGTCATGTTTAACGTTTTTAAGTCATCCGCATGATAATTTTTCTTTCGCCTAAATAGAAAGCTGTCTCGAAGTAACTTTTGCAGATTATTTTTTACAAAGAATGTTTTACAGTTTTTACAATATAAACAAGTAGTAGATAAAAATAAAACTTCACAGAAAAGTGTTGTAATATAAGGAAATAAGTTTAAAAAAAAGTTACGAAAAAAATAAAATAAAAAAAGGTACAATCAATTGAAAAATTGCACAAACTTAGGAGCTTGAAATGTAAAAAATTCAAGTTTCAATTGATCACTTGAACTACAACGACCCTTGAGGACCATTGTTTAGTAAAATATATTATAACTTATTTGATGTTTATTTATAGTTTGTTCAAAGCATGCTCAATGCTATATTGCTTATTTTTCTTCAAATTTAAATTTTACAAAGACTTAGTTAGTAGTTAATATAATATTTTTTGCGTTTATTATTATCGTTATCTAAACTTTATTTAAAAAAATAAATCTAGTTATTGTTAGTTCAAATAAAGAAAAAAACGACTGTATTGAAATAGAAAACAGAATATTTCATCATAACAATTGTCTCGAATTCTAACGTTTAACTTTTTAATCTTTATTTACATGGTGCTTTTGCCTTTTGAAAAACAACTTCAAAACAAAAAAAGTGTAAAACTTACCAAACTTGCTATTTCTTTTCAGCTGGAACTCAATCCCTCCCAAAAGAAGGAGGAAGACTCGAAACCTCAACACGACTCTGAGTCAAAACAGGATCAGTCCTCGACAAACAAAGTCCTGAATCAATCTTCCATCGACAAACACGATCAATCTTCAATAAAAAGAACTTCTAGCCAGTTATTAACAACTGACAGAACCCGTGATCAATCTTCCATCAACAGAAACGATCAATCTTTAACAAGCAAAGAATCAGAGCAGTCTCTTATCAATAGGGTCCAGAACCAATCTCAGACCAACAGAGCCTCGGACAGGTCTTCAGTGAACAGAGCGGTGTCAATCCGTAAGCAGGAGTTCGTCAAGGCGATTGAGAAGAACATCGAAAGTGGCGGGAACACAAGGGGTCGCGTGTTCGGACTGGTGAGGTCAAATTCGCCCACTGAATCAAATATCAGCGCCAAAACAAACTACCCTGTGAGGTCAAATTCGCCCACTAGCTCGAGTGTCAAAACTTCAGATGTGAGGGTTGAAAGCAGAATCAATGAGCTGTTGAACGCTGATAATGTGAGTTTTGTTTGGAAGTTGCGTGCAAGTTTTTAAGTCGTTCTGAAGTTTTTAGATTATTCTACTTGTTTTAATTTTATTTTTGTAACTTTGAAATAATTTTAGAGTCAGTAAATATTACAAAAAAAAAGTTATAGCTAAGCGCTTTATAAATGATCCAGTTAAATGTTTTAAAGTAAACTAACAGTTCATATTATTTCACTGAAATATCGCATATTTTTTCTACAGAACATCAGATCCGAGAACACTTCACCTCCACAAAAACCGCTCAGATCGAGATTCGAATCCCACTCAGACCTGAACACGGATTCCAAAACGACTAAAAAATACGGGGTTGTCTGGAACAAGCCCCATCATATTAAACACTCCAGGTACAAATATTGATTAATTTTTTAAATATTTTTGTCATTTTTTACAATAAACACTCTCAATATAGTTTAAATAAAAAGGCAGTTGAAGGTTAATTTCAAAATGGAAATTTCCAAAATGTTTTTATTTTTTTATTTAACCTTGTTTGTATGCGGTTATAAAACAACTCACTTATCTATGTAATCAAAAAATGCAAATAAAGAATTGTCTTTGAGGGAAAGTTAAAAAAAATCCCCAGGTCCAAATCTTCGGTGGTGGAAACCAAGCGGAAAAGCGTTGAACCAGTGAGTCCCTGTGATGGTGTTTCAGATTTGGGGAAAACCCGGAGTAAGAACCAGCCTGAAGTAAAAAGAAGACTCAAGCACAGCATATCTGAGAGGTTTAATGTTCAAAAATAAAATTAAGTTTAATCAAAATTTAGTTAAGCAGACTATTAAAAACAATACAGTGTTTCTATTCTTTTCTTGAATAGTAAATAGAAAGTAATTTACTCTACTCTTGATACTAAACGTGACCGTTTACTTAAGCTTCCAGGTTTAAAAGATTAATTAGTATATTTTTTATAGATGCGTTTCATAGATTTATAATATACTATAAATGTACAGTTTTGCGGTTGATATCATATGATAAATCTTAATTTTATATAAATTAAGTTTTTAATTAGAGAGTTGAAGATTTATAAACTTGAGTTTTTTAATTACTCTGTCACAATAAAACCAAATTAATTTCATTTTTGCACTCAATTGCAGATAAACTATCATCTTCACTTTGATTACTTTTATCGTTTCTAATACACGGTAGATAAAATATCACTAACATATAATTTTATTAAAACCCAGCAATTATCAAGGTAGAAACATTCAAATTAAGGCTAATTGCAAAAATTTAATGTAATTTTCAGAGTATAAAAATATAGCAAATTATATTTCATTAAAAGATAACAATTTAATATTTTTACACAGCAATTTCGAGGAATATAAGACGTCCAACTTGGATGTTAACGAGACGAAGAGTCGCTTGAACGAAAAAGTTGGTTTCATTAACTTTTATCAGATCGTAATAATGTGATTTTATAGGTGATAATAAAATATTGTTATTGTAAAAAATCAGTTTGTCCGTCTCCATTGCTGACAACTATATTGTTTAGTTTTGATTAATTTGTTTTTGTTATTACTCGAATTTTATTCGAACAAAAACGTTTTTGGGCTTGTTTTTTAGACTTTATAAATAAAGGAAATAAGTCGTTTACTTTAACATTTTTGTGAAATGTTTTAAAACTTGCTTTTAAATTTTTTCATTGTGTGTTTTTTTAACAAAAACAACTTTTTCTTGAATTTTCAAAGCCATTTTAGGACGTTAACATTCGAATTTCGTGTTTTACATACCTCACCGTGTACTTCACGTAAAAATTATCTTTTTTTTTTCCTTTCTCTTAATAACCTGTATAAATGTTGTCTTACAACATTATTTTTTTAGAAGTCTTCCATGCTTGTAAAAGTTAGTTTTTATTTATTTATTCAGTTTTATACTTTTAGAGACTTATTTATTTAATTTAAATCAGAATAATGTTTTTTGTTGCAACTGCTTGTGATTTTTATTAATAACAGTTTATTAAACTCACTAGATAAATAGTTTTTTATTTAAGTTTTTTTGTAAGCTACACAGTTTAAAATAGTAGCTTAATATCAGATTTAATAAATAAACTTACGTAGTTACTTAAAAGTTTATAATATTTTTAATTGTTAAATATTTTTTTATTGTTTATTGATAAATTTCTTATCAATATATTCATTGTTAATTCAATATAGTGTCAGAAAGATTAAATTATTTTTCTGCTTTTTGTGGTTAAATTTACTGTGGGATTTTAAACAGGTTGTTAAAATTCTATATAAAGTAAATAGCACCTTTGTAAAAGTTTTATTATGTAATGTTAGCTCATATTCTTATGCAAGTTTTTTTAGTTAAATTGTTATTTATACAATCTATATGTTTAAGTTGAAAAAAATTGAGCCTACAATAGATATTGACATAGATCTTTCACAATAAGCCCACCTTAAGGGCTTTATTAATAAAAATGTTGATAGTTTCAAAGTTACGTTATAATCTATTTATGCTAAATTTTTTAACTTTCATTTGTGTGTTTTGTTTTGTGCTTTATTTTAAACTTGTTTTGAAGCTGATAAGTGCATAAGCACGAAACTCGAGTCCTTCAAGATTTACATCTTGAAATAAACCTTTATGTATAAATAAATATATATATAAATATTGTTTTACTTTTTTTGAGTTTATAAGAATAAACATATTACAGATACATCAAATGTAAACTGACAAATATTTTATCTGCACAAACAAGCTACCGGTAGTTGTAATTTACCACTCTGCTAAACATCTATCACAAATAAATAAACTTGCATGACATATTTCATGCTGGTTTAACTTTGTTTTTTGTCAAGTAGTTAAAAATACCGTCAATTTTGAAACGATCTGTCTGTTATGAATGTAAAAAGTGTTCAATTCTCACAAAAAATAATGTCCATAAAAATGTGGTTTTTCGAGCTATTTATTTTGAATGATTACACATACGTACTACTTATTAATATTTTATAAGTACGATTTCTTGTATAAACTTTTAAAAGTTTTTTTATTAAAATTTTTCTATTTTTGTAATTAGAGTTTCTTCCACTTAATGTTTTTTTAAACTTCAATTAAAATATTTCGTTTCACGCTGTGCTCTTTAAATAAATACAATTATGGCTGAACAAACTTTTTTTTTGAGGTTTTAGTTTTTATGAACTTTTAAAGGTTTTCATGAAACCTTTTTCAAGTGAAATATTCAAAATTGTAAAAATCACATGTTGTTTTTATAAATGTTGTTCAATTCATTTGTTATTATATATTTTTTTTGACGAAATTTTTGTGCGTAAATTAGTTTTGTTGAAAGTTTCAAAGTTTGCTTAACAGTTACCTTTAACATAATATGAATATTTATTAATATGAATTTTGTTTGAATGATTTTTTTTAGTAAGTAAAAATACCTTATAATTTTGAGTGAAATTTTGCTATTTATGAAAAAGTATTAATTTCACAAGTTTCACTAAAGCTTTTTTTTACAAATAAAAGTTAAATTTGTGAGTTTTCTTAAGTTTGTATGCTTATGTGTGTTTTCTAACAACTTATTTAGTTTGTTTACTAGTAGTCTTTTCCGTTGTTTAGTTTAAGTTTTCTTTAATATCGAGTTACAATTTTGCTGATTCTGTTCAGAATATATTAGTTGTACAGTTAGGTTTATACTTTAAACTTGTTACTCAAAACTTAATTACTACATTTTTACGTGTTTTAATTTTTTACGAACAATAAAAACCTACTTGTTTTTACAGATACCAACACCGGTTGAACAGCCAGCTTACAAAAGAATATCTTCAACTTCAAGTGCATCAAATATAATATTAACTTCACCAATCACTACCGGTTCCTTGTGCGAAAAATCACCCAAACCCGTCATTTTCCATTCAAGGTTGGAGTTTTTCTCTTTCGTAACGTATTTTCTTGTTAAAATTATAAAGGTTGCTTGTATTGAAACAAGTATTCTTGAAAATTTAATATTTAAGTGATAAAGTTATTTTACATGTTGATAATCTGTTAAAAAACATGAATGTAAAACTTATTTTAATTAAAATGTATGCAAATTTTTTAACTTTCATCTTTTTAATTTGTGTAAACAAAAGTGCAAACCAATTTTAATTTTTACATAACTCTTGTGTTGTGTCATAAAATATATCAAGACTTCAGTTTTAGGTGAAAAATTATTTGTTGTGTATTTAATGAATCTTGGCTTTAATGGATAGTCTGTTTGTTGACAACCACACTCTACTCTGCAATAGGTCTCGATCCTACGGTAATCAGTTGGAAAAGGAACAGATAAATTCATCCGCGTCCGAGATGACACAAGAAAGTAGACCCGCAAAAACACCTGAAAATACCTCGTTAAGGCCCAAGTCGGCGGGCACCGCCAACCGACCCAAGTATCTATCACACAGGTATGTATTGTGACGTCATAGTATAAACTGTTACGTCCATAGTGTGATGTTTGAAGTTAGCGGTTTTTAGTATTTTTTTTGTGAAATGTGTTTGTTTGGTTGGTTTTGTATGTTGCTGTATTAGATTATATGGTTGTTAACTTTTTTTTTGAATTGCCATTTTAAAGTATAGTTTTTAAAACTTAAATTAGTTTAGAAAAATTTGCATGGTGTTTTGTTTGTTCTTAAAGTATATGTTTCCTATGACTTGATTAGTGTATTTCTGTTACTTAATTCAGGGTTAGCTAATTTTTTTTTTGTAATTTTAGTTATTAAAACTATCTTCTTATTTATAAATATTATATTTTAATTTTTCTACAAAAAAAAAGAAAATATTCACATAAAACTACAATTTTATTGCATTAAGTTTGTGTCTTTGTGTTTCCTAAAAAGTCATCTGTTTTTGTAAACAAAATTACTGTTCAATAAAATGTTTTACACCAACACAGATAACTTCAATTTTAGTAAAAGCTTAAAAAATAACTATTAGAAGTAGATTTTTATATTGTTTCTTTTTACATACAGTTACATAACAAATTCACTTATAGTTTTTTATAATGTTGTAATTTATATCACAAATTTTTTATTTGCTTTTTAACCCAGCTTATAAAGGTGAGGTTAAAAAGACAATTTTAAATTTATTTGATAATGTTCAGTATTTTTTGATAATACATCATTTAAATCTTTTATTATTATGTTTTCATTTTTATTTAACATTTTTTTATGAAAACAACTCAATAAATAATAAATAAAATTAAATAAGTTTTTATAATTTTAAAGAATATAAATTTGTTACAAAAACTCTAACAATCCTGTTTTTGGAATGTTCTTTGTTTGTTTTTCGACAAATATATTTTTTTTGCTTAGAAAAATTGTTTTACAATTGTTTCCATGTTAAACTTTTATAAATTTTCTGCATGAGTTTGAAGTTTTTGCACTTTTAATTTAGATTTCGCAATGAGGCCAGCAAGACTTTAGACGTTAGAACGAGGATAAAATATTTGAAAAATTGCTCTCTGCCTAGGAACAACTCTTATAAGTACCACACTGTTACAAGGTATATATAACTATTTTAGGAGTAAAATTTTATAAATATGGTTTTTATTTGACTGTTTACACAGTTGTTTTTAACAACCAAATTTTAATTTTGACCAATTGATTTATTAAAGATAATAAATTAGAACTTATTTAGTTAGTAAAAACTTGAAATTTGTTTTCATTAAAAAATAAATAAAGAAGTTACACTAATTATTGTTTTTACACAGTTTTTGTTTTATGCATGCTTTGGTTTGTTGTTTTGAGTTTGATTAGATCATTATTATTTTTTAATTTAGACTAAGTTTACTTTTGGTTAGAAAAGATTTAACACTCTACCTAAAATAAATATCAAAAATCTGATTTTGAAAAATACTTTTAATAAAAGTTTTAGTTTTTATTCAAAAACTTTAATTTGAAGATTAGTAAAACTTAAGTTTATACATTCAATTTGCTCAGAATGCTCTTACAATATAAAACAACAGAATAACTTAATTTTTTCTAATCAAAAACTTGTACACAGTCAGGACAACTTGCTCGCCAAATCGGCCATTTCCCCCGAACCCTTCAAAAAATCCCCGACAACTTCAGGGGTGTCGACCCACCGCAGGGTCTCGATCGACGTGAAGCCGGAAGATGTCATGACAACCAACAGGAGAATGAGTAGCAACAGGAGATCAGTCATCGATTATTTCAAAAATTATTCCCCGGACCACAGGTTTGTAAATGAGAAGTTAAGTAATAATTCTGAATTGAACTAATGTTTATAATCTTATAAGTTAAAACATCAAAAATATACGGTGTTGAAAAAATATTAATGTGTGTATATAATTACGAAGTTTTTTTTTATGATTGTACAGATTAAGTTTTAAGAATGAGTATGAATCCGTTGAAGACAAACTGATTATTTAAGTATAATTTTTCAAACAGCACTAACGCATCGCAAAGATCACCCATTCAACCGACAATACACAACACAAATTTGACGCTGAATCAGCAAAACGCCTTGCAACAACATTTAACTATCAACAAGCAGAATTCCGTGCAACATCTTAATATAAACAAATCTAATATGAAGAGATGTACTTCCACAGATGAGGGACTTGGGTTGGTTTATTACGCTGTATTTGATAAGACTCACTGTTGTTTTTGATAATTCTAGGGATAATATTTAATATTTTATAATGAATTCTTATTGTTAATTTTATTTAACATTGTTTAGTTTTATTAAGAAGGTGTTTTAATTACGATTTTTTTTTCGCTTTAAAATGATTAAATTTTAGTATAGTGTTTGTATAAATAAAACATTTTAGGCTGATAAGACTGCAAGTTGTAGGGTATAATTTCAAAACTACTACAATTTAGTAATGTCATCTAAATAAAAGTTGTTAAAATAAAGTCTTGATAGTTTTATTTCATGTGTTCAAATTCCTTGTTTTTAAAATCTATTATTCACTTTTAATTTTACCCACAGGTCTTCAATAGTATCATCTAGCATAACTGCACTGAGTGAAAACAGCTTGGGTTCAAGTATTTACAGAAAAAGAATGAACAGAAGAAGTAAACTTGTCGATCCTGTTACAAATAACACGTATGTTGTTTTTTAAATCGTTTATTACTTGTTTATATTAAGATGATTTTATAATTTTTACCTTTAATATACTTGGTGTATAACTTAATAGGAGAAAAATACATTATTTTATTGGTTTTTTATTATACTTTTTTTATACATTAAAAGTTGTATTCAAATGGAACCACTACAAATAATGCTTGTTATAAATATGAGAAAAGTTATTGTCGTCATATTTTAAAAAAGTTTCAAGTATTTTCCAATATTTTTAGTAATTGCATGTGTTCCTACCACAAAAAGACTATTAAATTATTATGACTAGTATATTTTGTCTAGACCAATTATTTTTTAAGATAAAATAAAATACAGTAATAACTTTGTTTTCAAGCTTAACTAAAGCAATTTTTGCTTTCTAAGTAATAACTTATAAAATAAAAAAAATTTAAAACATTTTGAGTTAAAACTTAAACACTAATTTTTTTTTTTCATTTAAAACATGAAATAAAACTTGTTTAAGTATAAAGTTTTAATATACTATTTATGTAATTGTTATATGGTTTATTTATGAAGTATTAGAAAATAAATATTTTTAATCTTGAATTACCGTTTAACTTTAAGTTAATGATAGCCGGATTAATGTCTAATTACAAGTAAAGCCTGTTTATCAATTAAGCTTATTTAGATTTTATTTTATCCAATCTAATACCTTGTGTTTTTTAACTTTATATGTATTTTATATATTGTATTAGCCTGTATTTTTAAACTTTATATCTTTAATCTTTTTCTTTAAAAATAAGTATAAGTTAATAATACTATCATATTTTGTCACTAAGTCTTTGAGTACCAAAAATATGTTTCTCTAGTTTATCAGATAGTATTTTTTATTTGTGTTTTTTATGATTTTTTAAGATTTTAGCTTATTGTTTTAATTTTAATAATAGTTTTTTAAACGTTAGTTTATCAAAAAAACTTTTGTTAATTATAAATTTAATATTTTAGTATTGTAAACAACTTTGTTAATTGATTGATTCAAGTATAACGTTCCCATGAAATTAACAAGTTCAATTAGTATCAACTCGTATATAGCCGCGGGTAGTATTACAATAAAATTGTTTCTCAAAGCTACTGTAGCACTTTCAGATATATCACATAACAGCTGTTTGAGTTTTAAAGAAAAATTTTCATTGTAACAGTTATACTATAGCTGACACTAGTAACTAAATCAGTTTACAAAAATGTCAAACTAATTTTTTACTGTTTCCTTATACATAATATTTTTACAAAATCTTTTTTCATCTAATTTTAGCTTAAAAAATAGAAACATGTATTGTTTCAATATTTTTAAATTTAAAGTTATAAAGTTTTTTTTATAGTTAATTTAATAAAGGGTTTATTATAACTATTACAGTGAATTGCCCCGCAGAAAATCAAGTGCTACCCATGTGCAAATAAATAATTTCAATAAAAAATATAACGAAAGAAGCAATTCTATGGACAATTTACTACAAGGTATGTTGTTGCTGTAATCACCACAATTTAATTCAAATAAAATATCTCCTTAAATATAAAAATATAAGATAAACTAAGTTTAGAGCTAGAATTTTTTAGTGTTTAGTGAAAATAATAGACTAATTATTTTTTTTTTAGCAATCAGTATTTTATTTTTTCAAATACTTATACAGCCTTTTTTTTTCAATTTTCCAAAGCTTTTTAAAAGTCTAATGTCTCTTATTTACAACACTTGTTTGTTTTTAGCTCTTACTCAAAATAAAGCTTATATCTTTTTTTATTGTAGTTATGAACTTATGTAATGTTATAACAGATAATACAAAAACAAACGAACAAGAACAAAACAACAGCAGATTAAATTACAAACCAACAAATAACAATTTAAGACCTAAATCAGCTAACAACAGTAGAAGTACAATGGTTTTGAACGAGGTTATTTGATATTCTATATTTTGAAAATAATATCTAAAGTTGATTAAAAATTGAAATGTAGTTTAAGCCATGCGTGAAAAAAAAAAATTATGCTTAAAATAAGTTGGTAAGCCAAATTGTGCTATTAAAATTTTAGAATTTTATTACTTTAAAAGCTTCAAACAGTATATTAAATTGTAATTGCTTTTTTTACTTACATCAGTTTAAGCACCCAAGCTTTCCTGAGTTTATGTTTTATAAATTTCGTATTTGAAAACCTTTAAAAGCTGTTATTATTGAAAGGAAATAGTCTGTTGTTCAAATTTAAATTAGGTTAAGTTGAGCAACTAGATTTTTAATCTTATCACTCGAGTACAATTGACACTCAGCATATTTGGCATATAATCTCACTTAACACCAAGCGATTACTCACAAGTTAAATGACATTTCCAACATTTCAAGTGACGTTTTTAACAAGTCAAACATCCTATTCGAATTAGCACACATGGGCGTATTTGTTCTTAAGTGGATTCACTTTAACAGCTTTTTTTTAAAAATTAACCCTTTTCTTATCATTAAGTGGGAGAAAAAATTACGGCCCTGTTTTTTATCACACATAAGTTTAAGTTACAATCATTTTGTCAGAGTTTGAGCTGTAAAGCAAAAAAACAAAAGCCGTTTTTCTTCTAAGTATATTTTTTACTATTTTTTGTAAAAATATTGTATATATATATCTATAGTTTTTTAAATAAGATGAGGCTGTTTTTATGTAGTTTAATTTTGGATTAATAAACAATTATATTAGGCTTTGTTTAATAAAACGTGAAAAAAGTGAAATGTTTTTTTTTTACATAAATAGTTTTTAATAATTAAACTCAACTGTACCTACCAATTTTGTTTTAAAACAAATAAATATGTTTTTTTTAGACAAAAAGAAACAGTATTCACAATACGAATGTAACGAAATCAAGAAGTAGACACTCTAACAGGTTTAAACTTTGATAAAACAATTTTTTATACAATATTTGTAGTATTATAATCATTGATTTATTTAAACTTACTATTAAGTGTTTTTAACGTGTGGTCTGTTATTATTTAAAAAAGATTGTAGTTTTTTTTCTTCATAAATAAATTATGGACATTAAAAGATAATTTTCTGATTTCCTTTATATAAGTTTTAGTAGAAATATACATTACTAGTATATACTTTACAAGCACTATTCGTTTTTATTTCCCAATTAAATAATTACCCAATCAAAGCCATGATTATCTTTATTTATAAATTTTGAAGCAGTATTAGTTATTAGGTTTATATTAAAACATTCATTCTAAATCGTACTATTCTTTTTATTACTATCAAAACATCACAGCACTGTATCAACTCTCTCATCGCTTTCTTCAAATTCCTCCTGTTTCTCACCCCAGGTGTTTCCCCCAAAACACGACAAGATCGACGAATCAGACGAGGGCATTGTAGACGTCGACCAATCAAAACCTTCTGAGGTTGAAATTAGGATTCCTGAGGTGCCCGAAGTTGAAAAAGCAGAGTGAGTTTTCAACAACTTGTATAGTTTTTGTTTTGTTTGATTTGTTGAGTAATAAAGTCTGGAAAATTGCAAAATGTTAAGTTCTACAAGTGTTGCGGTTTATAATAACAAATATATATATAAATATATAATTTATTAGAAAAATAAAATTTTAAAAATACTGGTACACATGTTTCATAAGACTAGACGCCTTACTCATCAGTCAGTTAAACTTAAAATAAAAAGCACTTTGATAAACATAGATGCAAAAGCTATACAAAATAACAAAAAACAGTATGACGTAATATTGTGCATTACAAAAATTCAGTACAAAAATTGATCTACCATCTAACTTGAAACAAATAAAATTAACAAAAACAACAGTTAAGTGATGTTTAGCAAAGTGCTTTTTATTTTAAATTGATTTAACTGGCTGATGATTAAGGCGTCTAGTCTTATGAAACGTGAGTACCAGTATTTTTAAAATCTTATTTTTCTAATAAATTACTTAAAAGCCATTCAAGTGGGCTCAGTAGAAGGTGTCCAAGTTTAAATAATAACCTTATTTTATATATATGTATATATATAATAACCTTATATATAATATGTATAAGTTAACTTTACAGTTTTGTATTTGTTTAAAAAGTTTGTTGCCAAATATATAGGTTTTTCAAGTATAACTAGAGTTTAAATTAACTTCCAAAACTTAGAGCACACATAAATTTTGAACAATCCAAATTTAAATTTAAGTTTATTTTTTAGTTTTAATTACTATGTTAATTACACTTTATCTTAAAAGCATAATCAAAGTTGTATTTTTTCCGAAACTTTCAGAACACAAAAAGTTCCACCCAGTACCAAGTCACCGAAGCATCCTGATTTCGACACCTCCACCTTCCGCGTCGTCAGGAGGAGAAAGTCCTCCCAGGACGTTAAGAGACCACCAGAGATTCCTACCATCCCGAAGAGTGTGAGCGAAAGAGCCAGCATGATAGTGGACGAGGTGGTCAAGAGCAGGAAACTGAGTTTCAAGAAGAATGTGATGACCCCTCCGCCCACTAGAAAGGAAAATAATGAAAAGTTTGTTCGAGTTTTATTTTTAAACATTTTTAAAGATGAAGATTTGAATGGTCGGTATAATTTCTAATAAGTTTTAACCTCATTAAGCTTTACGGTTGTTATATTTTTACATAGAATGTGTTATAAATAAGAAATTTAAAAAGTTTTTTTTTAACCTACAGTTGTTTCGAAATTGCAACCTTAAATCTTTGACATTTTTGATGTTGCTTTTTAATAAAATAAACTTTTAACCAAATCTAAAGTTTACGCTATATTTATATTTATTTTATTCACGTTTTCAGGGATGATACAAACAAAATCAGTATACCAACTAGTGAATCACCCAAAAAGGAACCGGAAAACTTGATAGTTGAAACAGATATTGATGAAATTTGTCCGATAAATGTGAAAACTCCCATCAAAGTTTGTTTTAACTTCACTGTTTGTTATAAAGGTGTTTAAAAGTTTCGTTTTAAAAATGCATTTTTTAAGTGTAAATGTTTCTACAATTTGTATATCCTTTGTATAATACTTATATTATTCTAATTTAACATAATCAAAACATAGTAGTTTTTAACTTGAATTGTGCTTTGTACAAACAATATTTTTATTTCTTTTTTTAATACAGATATCGCAAGAACCACTCTTACCAGATTTGTCATTATCTGACAAAAGTACAAATATTTTAACACAAGTTCGTTTTATCGTTTGATTATATTTTATAACTGTTTGAAAAAATGTATGAAAAAATATTTATTAGTTATATTGTTTGTAAAAGAAAAAATATATATCTAACGGATTTTTCCGGACATTTGCTTTATATAGTATTAATTTTAAACAACTCAGTTAAGGTTTAAAATTAGTAATTTTAAATTTTTACTGTCGTTTTCTTTTTATATTCTTTTTATATTTATAAATTTCAAACAGACGACTAACTACATGGAGGGGGTTTTCAAACAATCTCCCTATGACGTGATAGAGGAAGGAATTAAAAGAAGATTGAAAAACGCGAGTGGTGACGTCACTAATAATAATGGGTTTGTAAAAATGTAAAATGATTGTTGTTTGTAAATTATCCAGAACGAATACTGAAAAAAATCAATATTTGCTTATGACCACTAACTAACAGTCTTTTTTTGCAAAAAATAATTACGGGTATGTGATTATGTTTAAATTTCTTACATTAAGTTGTGATTTCATGAAGGAAATTAACTAAAATTAAGAATTTGTGATAAAGATTTAGTTTTATTTTTTATGTTTGAATTAAGTTAACATTAAGTTTTTTAAACAGCACAACAAAAGATGCTTGCTACCTTAATAACGAATCAAAATCAAGTTTACTGAACTCATTTGAGTGTGATGAAAATATTGAACAAGAATCCGCTGTTGAGATAAATAAAAAGAAGGTTTGTCTGTTTTTTTTTCTGTATTTTACTCTAAACCACTTAGTTTAACGCTTGCTAATTTTTATGAAGTTTAGTAATATATTAGTACCATTATTTGCTTTTAGATCTTAGTTATAAATAATGTAAGCTAAACAAGTACAAGTAAAGTTTAAAGTTGTACTAAAGTACTTTATATTTTAGCTATTTTAAGTTCAATAAAAATTTCATAAATGAAAGTTATTGCTAAGGTCTCTAATAATAAACTGTAGTACTTAATTAGTTATCAGGTTTAACATTTACTAAAACAACTTAATATATTTTTATTTTATCAGATAAAACTAGTTGAAAGTCTCAAATTGAAATTATCAGAACTTGAAGAAACTACTGGGTTATTAGAAAATGAAAAGAAAGAAAATGATTCTTTGGGTAAGTTTATAATCATTTATTTTGAAACTATAATAACAAAGTAAAACTTTTTTCAGTCTTAAATTATTTCCATTTATAGTTTTTATAAATTTTACTTGAAATATATGTTATAGAAAGTTTACAGTATTTTAAAAATTATATGATTCAGTTTTTCTATACCTTGTAAACTTATTAGTTCTTAAAATACTATAATTGAACTAACATTTGGTAAACATTTTGGTAGAAAAATCTTACCAGCATGAATTTTATTTGAAGCATTAGTAAACAAGCTTAAAAGTATTTGCTTTTAAAATGTGTTTTATCAATCTTAATCAATTACACAGGATCATCTGTATTGAAATTAGTGAAGGAAATGTTCACACCAAAAGAAGTGAGTAAGTATGAAAACTTCATAAGAGAAGTAGATAATATTGTCAAACTTTTAATATCACTGAGTGGCAGAATTACACGAGTTGATAAATCCATACTGCAGTGCCAACAAGATACCAGAGAAATTGTTAGTATTAAAGTAGAGTGTAGATTGTTATATATACAAACAAAAATGTTTATAACGTTTTTTTTTAGAAAAAATTATATTGTTGATAAAAGTTAATACTAACAAGTACTACAAAAGTTACTTATTTTGTTAGGTTGTTCTGTTTTCCTAAAAAAACTCAAAACAAAAGTTTATGTAAAACAATGTATTGAAAAAAATTTGACTGCTGTTAAACGTTATAATTTAAATAAAAGCTTATAAAAAAATCATTGTTTTTATTGTACAGGCCAAATTAAAAGAAAAGAAGAAAGTTTTGTTGGACCAACATAATGAAGCCAAAATACTCAAAATTGAAACTGATAAAAAACAAATTAAAATATCTGAAATGCTCGCATCCAAATTCAATCAGGAACAAGTAAGAATCAAAAAATATTAAAACATTTTAACAAAAACTTCATGACGTAATAGTTAATTTAGTATAATTAATAGTTATATGCTTTGTTTTTTTCACTTAAACATCAATATCTCATATATTGATTTATAAATTGTAGATGATAAATAAACTTTTTTTTTTCATCTTTCATCTAGTAAACTTTTTTCCCATTTTGCACAGAACATAAGATAATAAACCTTATTTAGCCTTTTTTTTTTTGGATTAGCATTTAATTGACAGTTTTTGGATAAGCAAGTTAAAAAATCAATGTTCATTTGTTGGTATATATCAAATAAATGACAAATTATATTAATACAACTTTTTGTTCCAGTTTGCGGATTACGAGCATTTTGTTAAGATGAAATCGGCTCTCATAGTTGAGAAGAGAGAATTCGAAGAGCAAATAAAGATGGGAAGGGATCAGATCCGCGCTCTCATAGACACACTTCCGCAAGATGGAACCAGAGTGTACATAGAGGAAGTCGACCAGCTGTGATGGCGCTCGAGAGCCGTAAACTGTTTTAATCGGCACACCAGGGACTTTTAATCAATCATATCGTGTTCATATGGTTATTGTGTTACTGGAATTCGGTATCAAAATCAAGTATTTAAGTTGTTAATCAGGCTTTTAAAAACTGTAAAATTTATATAAATATTAACTTAAATTGGAAAAATATTTGTTTTTATTAAACAAACATACCTGTTCATATTTAAACTTTGTATTTATTTTTGCCTTTTATAACTTTAATACTGTTTCCTAAACTATTTAAATAAACTAATACCTTTGTTAGGCCTTTACGTTCGTATTTTCAATCATACTTTTCTTTGTTGTGAAACTAATTATGTTTTTTGTAACAAACTAGCATTTTGTTTTTTTTATGAATTTTATTTCTAAAGCAAACCTTAAATTTTATGCATTCTCATAAAAATTTATTGAAACAATCCTCTGTTAACAACTGTAAATTAATAAACTTTTGTATTTTAATTTTTTTGTGGTTTTTATTTAGTATAATGTGTTTGTTTTTAAACAAATAATATCTCTAAAAGTCTTACCTTGAAAAAATCATAAATTAAACCTTGGTTTTAGTTTACTTGTATAATTAAACTACTGTTAACAATTTTTATTTGAACAACACATTACTTATTACATCTTTTTAAGTTATTAATGTCATTCATTCATTATTTTAGTATCATCAAATCTATAGTTACTCCAAAACAAAATTTTATTAATTAAGATTCAAAGTCAACAGGGTTGCAACAACATCTAGAAAAACCTGGAATTTAGGCTAAAAAACTTTGAGTTTGACAACTTAGGCTAAAAATCCTGAAATTCTAAAAATGTTTACATATTAAGTAGAAAAAATGTTATTTAACACAAAAAATATATCTCAAAGATAATTTTCTATTGTCATCATCATTTTTCATACTATTAGAAAATACATTTAAAGTAGTTTTTCTGTATTTTTTGATGTAAACTAGAAATAGCCTCAAAAACCTGAAATAAATTTCTCAAAATCCAACGTCAACCCTGAGTTAAATAGTACTTGTTTGCCTAATTTAGCAAAAATTTTTTCTAAAAATGACTTTCATTAAAATAAGGTTAGAAAATAAAGCTGTTTTTATATTCAGGCACATCTTACCCTACCAGACTTGTAACGCATTAATATTATTAGTAACGTATATTGATTTAAGTTTTAATATTTTTATTTATGTTATTTAGTTTTAGGTTATGCAGTTAGGTCTTTAGTTTGAACGGAACCGCTCTGTTTCAACTCGCAAAGAGTTCCGATTAAATACGTGAACTGATGACCGACCAAGGGTTACAGTGGTGGTAAAAAATAAGTGTCAATAAAAAAATTAGGTGGGAATTGTAAGTATACCAGTTGTAGAATTTTTTGCTTTAAATTTTCTGGAGAATATTTTGTAAAAATCTTTAATAGCACGTTTTATTGTGAGAAAACTTAATAAAGATTTAAAAAAATTCTATTAACAAATTGATCTAACAATATTTTTTGAAACGGGTTAATTTTTAACAAGATTACCAACGTAATTTTCAATAATGACTGACACTATACTGCTTTAGACAAGCTAGTTAAACTTTTAATCTTCGAGACGTATTAATTAGTTTCTATATATTTTAAGAAATCTGTGCTTTACAAAGACATTGAATATTTTGTTTTAAAGAAAATCAAAACACATAAAACTTTCAAATATTTTTTTTTACTTTCCAAAATACTACAAGACAACTTAAAACTATAACAACCGATATCGTTTATTCGTTGTAGACTAGTATTTTTTATCAACTTTTTAAGTAAGTTCAAAAAAAAATCAAAGAAATTTGAAAAAAGAATAAAAGTGGGAGAAATGAATTTTTAAGTTAAAATAGAATCTTAAAAACTTGAATACTAAAATAATAAGTTTAACATATAAAAAATATTGTTATACATGTATTGTAGATATTTTATTATAGTATAAGACTGAAAGTTGTAGCTTGACAATTGATAACTAGTACTTAATAAACGCTTATTTATTCAAACTTTGGTCTAAAATTACACTTTCTTTTTTTTTACTGTAATTGTTATAGATAACTCTAACAACTATTATTTGTACGACACTTTTACTTATTTCCAAACAAAACTTACAACCTTTTATGAAATTGTTTGTTTATTACTTTATACAAAAACTCAGGATAGTTTCCTTCTACAAACTAGTTTATATTCTTAAATTTTATGTAACTTATATTTAAGTTAAAAAATTCAACTTAATTTTTCAGCATTCAAAACAAAACAATAACTTTTGTAACAGCAATCCAGAGTAAAATAAGGCTGCAACTCTAACTTAGGTGTCTATATAATCAATCTAGTTTTCTTGCTCCGATGTTTAATTTAAACATTTTATCTACTTTTTCATAAAATAAAAACAAAAAATGAAAACATTTGTTAGTTTCTTTTTTTCCGAAAACTGTAAAGTGTTTTGTTTTTAGCATTTTTTACAACATGAATAAGTAATATTCATAGTACAGTAAAAAAATAAAAAATGGTGTTTTAAAACAAATAAAGTTGTAAGAAATTTGTTTTAGTTAGATTTTAGATGTTTAGCAAATGAAATTTATAAAAACAGTTTTAGGATAAGCTCTGCCGTATTTAAAACATAACTTAAACTGCTTGAAATCAAAAAACTTAAAAAAAAAATCATCAGAAACATAACAGCAATTAAATAACTATAAACTAAGTTTTATTTCCTCTCTTAGCTTCATCAAGTATTGAAAAATAAATAGAACAAAATTTGTTTGTACTTATTTTTGAACTGAATTGGCAGAACTTTAAATTAAATAAATCTGAAAACTAAATTAATTTTCGTTAGTTATAATTTGAAATTGAATGCATAGGTAATTGTGAAATAGATAGATACACTAACAATTTTAATTATCTTTACGAACTGTTCGAAATATATTTAATTTTTTAACTTAAGCGACATGGTAGTTAAATATTATTAATATTAATTACTTGTTTTTGATTTAATTTAACCTTTTTTGCTTTGTCTTAGCAGTAAATTTGTAGTAAACAAAGCGTTTAAACAATTAAAGAAAAACTGTTTTAACAATCACAAACCTTCTAAAACATTATTCTAGTAAAACCTTAAAAAATCTAAGTAATGTTTTGAAGTATTTTTCGCATACGAGTTAACAAAAACTTCAGTATTTTGACGCATGTAAAGTAACAATAGTGCTCATCAGAATCCAGTGGCTTCCTAAAAATTAGCTTTTTATGCTGGAAATTTCCTGTAAACACAAAGTGAATTTAGAATATAGTTAATAGAAAGTTAATATTTTTTAGTTTAGTTTCCTTATTGAAAAACTAGATTGATTCATAATATTTTAACTTATTGTCGTGCTGTTATCGACTAGCATTTATAACTAGTATTTCAATAATTATAAATGAAAGTAAGCTACTTTGTTGCATTATTCTTATTTTACCATTGACACTTTTTTTTTTCTTTTCTTATGAAACTCTAAAAGCATTAGCAATAATAAAATTGTAGCATAGCTTATTATATAAGTAAAAAATAGTTATAGATAATTTTATTTTCATAGAAAATAAACTATCTAAATAGTGAGCTAAGATAACTGTTTCAAGCAAATTTAAGTTAAAAATTTTTTTTTTAGGAAATCAGATAATAATTCTTTTTTATGTTTAAAAATCTTGCTTGCCTTCTAACATTACAGTTTTAGACTTGGTCAAGTGTTCAAAAAAGAAAAAAAAAATTTTTTAAACAGAAGAAAATTTGTTAATGTTAATATCATTATTGTTAAACTTATTGTTTCTTTTTTTCTTATTAAAAGCATAAATTTACAGTAACTATTTTCTTTTATAAAAGTTAAGTTCAGTTATTTTAAAAATTACTTCTTTAAAATTCTTAAATAAAATATTCCATTGTAAAAATATTTCAGCGTATTACGTTTTGCTTTCTTTAAAGAACTTAATACCTATAATTCAAGTATTCACACGTTTGTTGTTAGTGTTGCTTATCTTCTTTTGGAAGTTAATTTAAGGTTAGATATTTTTTGTTCTTATGTTACTAAACAAAATTCATAGTGTATTATTTAACACAAAACTTAGTTAGTTTTCGTTTAATTTTATTTTCTTTTGTTTTACTTTACCTTTAACTGATTGTTTTATTACTAAAAATTTAAATAATAAAATGATAAAAAACTATGTGTACGACTCGATAACCGAAAGGTTCCTTAGTACACCAAGTCCTTAAACCAAACTTTTTGAGCGCTTTAACAAGCAGAATATAATAAAGTATAAGTAAGAATAATTGTTTAATGAAGATATTTATCTTAAACTTTGATTTATAATAAACAAAGTAGTTTTGGAATTTTGTTTGACAAATGTAAATTATATTTTACATTCTTTTTAGCTTAATCTATCATAGTTTTAAAATAAATATTTTGACCTGAAATTTAGTTTGTATGCTGTATTGTTATTCAATTAAAAGATACAATATACATGACCAGTGAATTGATATTGACGTAGTTTGTTTATTAGAAAATTGTAACAAAACTAACACAATTTCATTTGCAGATAACAAAATAGATTACTACTGAGTAAAACTTATAAAAAATTAAGAACTTATATATTTAAACATGGATTCACATCTTCAAAATAGTTGTTTTCGTAATTATTCACCCTTATTCGTTAAACACAGATCTTACTCAGCAAGTCTGAGTCAAAATAATCATTAATATCATCAGTATGTTCCAACAACTTAGTTAGCATATTCGCCATCAATTTAGTGCTTGTCATCTCTTTTGCTTTATCCATACTATATTTTGCCTTTTCAGCCTTATCTCTATAATCTTCATAGTTATCATTCCAATCTTTTATGGACTTTAAGATTTCTTCTTTAGACGGTTTCGATGCTGGTAACTATTTTTCAATGAAATCTAAAAATTTTTTGAACGCTATTAAAACATATCGTATAAAACTTTTGTAATAAAAAAGCATCTTGCCTTTGTTGACAAAAAAATTTCTGTGTTTCGTCTTATTTTTATTGGACAACTGTGTTTCTGTGGCGTTAACAATGTCATTCAGTAAAGCGCCAACTGTTTCCTGAAAACTAGCAGCAAACCTTTTCCACAAATCCGGGCCAGCAAAACCGTCATCGAGGACAAAATTGTTGTTATTTTTGAATTGATCACCAAAATCTTTAACTGCTGATCTGAGATTGTCCACATCGGTAGTAGTAATTACGTTTTCAAAATCAATTCCATCAAGTTTCGCCTCAAGAAATTTATAGTTGTATTCCAAGTACGAATTTAATTGGTTAAACAAATTGTATTGTTCCATTACGAGGTTCGGTTCAACTATTGGTTGATCGTTTTCGTTTTCAGTGAGTTTCAATTTTTCATCAATTTGGCTCGCAATCTCAATTCTATTTCTATCGTACCACTCCGACTGTGAGTTATTAGAAACATTCAACACGTCTTCTGTTGTCTCTTCAATCTTTGTGACTAACCCATTTTCGTTTTCATTAAGTTTTAAGTTCACGTCAGTTTGGTTTGTATCGTTCAAATCGGGTTGTAAGTTGTTAGAAGTTTTCATTTCATCTTTTTCTGTTTGTTCAATGTTGGTCTTGGAAACTTTATCGTTCAATTTGTTTTGTAATTTATTAGAAGCATTCATTTCATCGTTTTCTGTCTGTTAAATTTTAATATCTGAAGCTTTATCGTTAAACTTGTATTGTGAACCAATGGAAGTTTTCATTTCTTCTTTTGTTATTTGTTCAGTCTTAGTCTCTGAAACTTTATCGTTCAAAACAGATTGTGAATCTATTAAAGCATTTATTTCTTTTTTTTATTAGTTGTTCAGTCTTGGTCTCTGAAATTTTTTCGTTCCAATCAGATTGTGGATCTTTTGAAGTATTTATTTCCTCTTTTGTTGTTTCGTCAGTTTCGGTCTCTGAAATTTTTTCGTTTAAATCGGATTTCGAATCATTTGAAGCATTTATTAATTCTTTTGTTGTATGTTTAGTGTTGGTCTCTGAAACGTTATCGTTTAAATCAGATTGTGAATCTTTTGAAGTATTTATTTCTTCTTTCGTTGTTTGTTTAATCTTGGGCTCTAAAACTTGTTTTTTAAGGTCGTTATTCGATACAGATTTTTCCAAAGACAATTTCTTTACTTCTTCGTTTTTTGTATCAGTTATTTTAGAACAGTTTTCCTTTTCTTTCTTCTTATCTTCAGTTGCAGGCAACTTTTCATCTCGGACTTCTGTTTTACTTTTATCAAATTCTAATGCAGGAGAGTCATTCAACTTGTAAATATAACAACCAATTCCATAACATGCAGCAGAACCAATACAAGCAATTACCAACTTGCTTAAGCTAACATCTAACTTTAACGATAATTTTATCATAATTTATGTGCAATAAACAAATACCTAATAAAATTAATAATACTATAATAATAAATCAACTTAACTGTGAATTTAGACCGTTTTTAATTATTAAAATATTTTTTGATAAATCCATCTAGTCAAGATTTTTGTTTCAGAATTTATTACAATCCTTAATAACTTTGTTAAAAGTTTAGAGACATATTTTCTTATTCTACTGTTAATTAAATGTTAGAATTTTCATAATGTTTGTCTTGTTGTTTGATGTTTGAAATAATGACCATAACTGTACACTTTCTTACTTTAACTACCTTATTTTTTAAGTAACTCATTTTTCTTAGTTTTTACAGCTACAAAAGCTTGTACTTACCAAGTAAGAAAAAAAAGAATGATTTACTTAGAATATTGAAACAAACAAAACAGACTAGTCATAAATAGTGTGACTGTAAACTCAGTACTTATACCTTTTAAAATTACCGAGAACTGCTTAACGAACAAGGGTATGGGATAGCAGTGGTATATTAAACAATAATAAAAAGCAAAAATTAAATAAAGTGAATTTTGATCGGGTGTTAATTGAACCAGTTTTAACAACTATTGCTTTAATTTTAATTATTAATATTTTATAACAATCTCTAAAAGCACTTTTTACTTTGAGAAAACTTAACAAAGATTTTAGTAACTATTATTAAACTGATTTAACATTAGTTTTTTGAAATTAATTAATTTCTAATAAGAAGACCAGCATAAATTTCAAGAATGACTGTAGCTAAAATATTTTATAATAGTTTATTTAGACGCTTTATCTTCAAAAATCTTTACAAATGTATTTAACATTCCAATTTAAGAAAATCAAATGTTTTTTTAAGGATTTTCTACCATCCCAAATGCAACAATAGAAATCAAAATTTTAATAACTAAAATCGCAGGTTTGTTGTTGATTGATACTTTTTTATCAACTTTTTAAGTGAAATCAAAAAAAAAAAAAAAAAAACTTGTAAATTTTATAAAAGTTGAAGAAATAAAATGTTGAATTTAAAATGTTTAGCCTTGTAAACTTTATTATTGAAACACTAAGTTTTACATATATAAAATTAGTGTTATAAATATAAACAATTATACATGTTTTGTAGATATTTTATTAACTAAAAAATATAAACATAAGTCACTCATTTTATTTTGGTTTATTAATTAATTTCATTTAACGCTTCATCAGAATAATCTTGCTAAAAACTGATTATAATATAGTGTAAATTAAGTTATATAAAATGAATTTGAAAAATTTAGCTATTAATAGTTACGTCATAAAGTATAAAAGTCTGTTTAAAAGGTTTAAATAAGAGTTAATTTATACTTTGCTAACTTTAAGTCATTTATAAGACTAATTGTTAAAACAAAAAAAATTAAGACAGTAGAAATGATAGTTGAAATTAACTTAAATTAAAAGTACATTACAAAATGCGATAAAAAGCGACAACAATAATTCTGAAAACATGAAAATGTAAATAGTTAACAATATAATACAATAAAAATGTAAATAGTAAAAATCTATTTGTTTGCATATTTTCGGCTCGCGAGCTCTAATAAATAAAGATTCTAGAACTGAGTTAATTATACCTTTTTAAAATGAGTGACTTATGTTTAATTTTTTAGTTAAACCCAGTACCAAAACCATGCCACCCAAGATATTTTATTATAGTATAAGACTCTAAAGTGCCTAACAAGTGATGACTAGTATTTTATGAATGCTTATTTTATCAAATATAAAATACTACTTTTTAAAATCTTTTTTATATATTGTCTACTGTAGTTATTATAGAAGACAACAATAGTCTTTTTTCTACTAAATTTTTAGTCAATTGCAAACGATGCATATAAAACTTTTATTGAAATGTTAGTTTATTGCTCTAAGTAAAAACTCCGGATAAATTACTTCTACAAACTAGGTTATTTTACCTTACATATTCTGTATTATAGTTTAAGTCTTTATGATATTAGCATATTTTGTTGAGTATTCAACCAAGTATTTATGTTAAATTACGAGGTGAAATTTAAAACTACAAATATTATATAGGTCTATAAACGCATTAGTTTTATTGCCTTAATCTTAAAGTTAAACAATGTATCTGCTATTTTTTTATTCGAAATATTTTAAAAATGAAACCACTTACTAGTTTAATAATTGTTTATTCTAACTTCGAAAACTTTAAAAAAGGGCTTACAACACAATTAAGTGTTATCAGTAACTACATTAACAACATAAAAACTGTATTTTGAAACAAAATGATTGCTGTTAAACATTCAAAAGTAAAATTTGTTTTGTACTTAAAATGTATAAGAATACTTTTAATCTGCCGTATTGAAACTGTAGAATTAGCTACTGTAAACAAGGAATTTTGGTAAATGAGTTTTTCAAAATCATAACAGCAGTTAAAGAGCTATAAACTCAGTTCTTCTATTCTTTCTTGGCTTCTTAATGTAGATTTGTTTTTGTTTATTCATGAACTAACTAACTTAACAACTCTAAACGACGAAAAAACTTTTGGTGTTGGTGACATGAAATGGAACGCTTAAGTAGTTGGAGGAAAATTATTGTGCAATATAATAACAATTTCAGTTATACTTTCAAACTGTTCGTTGTATGCTTTGTTTCTTAACTAAAGCTAAAAGTAATGTTAATATTAAAATGAAACTTTACTTATCAAATAACTTTTTTGCTTTTTTTTACCACGGTTTTTCAATCTTTTTTTCATATGACACCTTTAAATAATCAAAAAAAGCTTTGGCCCTCTTTGAAAAGATTTCTCAAAAAACTACCATAAATCACGCCTGAGATCTGTTTTTATTTTTATCGTCAACTCCATACTATCTATTGTAAGCTTATAATTATGGCCTTATTTGGTTAAACTTGTTAAAACCTTTATCTAAAAATGAACAAAAACTTTAGTTTTGATAAAATTTGAAAACAATGATTTTTATTTGAATTCGGTGGCTTCGCAAAAACTTTGTTTTCTGATGTATCATGAGAATTCGCTGCACATTTAGTCTACACGAATTAAATATTTTTAAGATTACATTAAGTTTTTTTTAAAGTTTGTATCTTGTTACAGGTCTATTTAAAAACATTCGAAAGATATTAGTGTATTTATTAAAGCTTACTTATTGGCATCTAATTGGACCTAACTGTATTATAAATAGAAGCGCTTATACTTGTTTTATTATTCGATAGTATTAGACATCGATAATTTTTTAAGTGTTTTTTCTAATGAAACTTTATTCATAGGTTTTAACAAAAATTTTTTAGCTCCATGGCATTTTCTATGAGTAATGGAAAATAAATTGATGTTTATGAAGACATTTGTCTAAAAACTTAATTAATCGGCAGTTTACTTATGAAACTTAGTCTAATAAATATAGATTTTTTTATAATTTTTTCAAGAGTGTTAAAATTTATATTTGAAATATAAATTGAAATTGATAACATAACATTATTTAATTAATAGATACAACAATTATAATTAATAAAGTGATGTTGATAGATGGTTTATTAAACAAGTGTAACAAAACAAGCACAGTTTCATTTAAAGATAACAAAGTAATTGGTACTGACTAAAACTTATAAAAAACTAAGAAGTTAAGTAATTAAACATGGATTCACACATTCAATACAATTATCTTCATATTTATACACCTTTAAGTCTTAAACACAAATTTTAAAGTCAGACTTAAAATATCCAAAAATATCATCAGTATGTTCTGCCAACTTAGTTAGCATATTTGCCTTCAGTTTAGTGCTTATCATCTCTTTTACTTTATCTATACTAAGTTTTGCTTTTTTAACCTCATCACTATAATCTTCATAATTATCATTCCAATCTATTACGTACTTAATGATTTCTTTTTTAGACGGTTTTGATGATGGTAAGAATTTTTCAATAAAATTTAAAATGCTTTTGAACGCTGTTAAAACACTTTGTGTAAAATTTTTGTAATATTCAAGCATCTTTCTTTTATTGACAAAAAAATTTCTGCGTTTCTTCTTATTTTTATTGGACAACGGTGTTTCTGTGGCGTCAATGATGTCATCCAGTAAAGCGCTTACTGTTTCCTGAAAACTAGCAGTAAACCTTTTCCACAAATCCGGACCAGCAAAACCGTCATCGAGGACAAAATTGTTGTTATTTTTGAATTGTTCAATCAAATCTTTAACTGCTAATTTTAGATTGTCCACATCGGCAGTAGTGTTTACGTTTTCAAAGTCAATTTCATTAAGTTTCGCTTCAAGAAATTTTGAATTGTATTCCAAGTACGAACTTAATTGGCTAAACAAATTGTACTGTTGCATTACGAGGTTCGATTCATCTTGTTCAACAATTTGTTGATCTTTTTCGTTTTCAGTGAGTTTCAATTTTTCATTAGTTTGGTTTGCAAACTCAGTTCCATTTCTGTTATGCCGATCCGACTGTGAATTATTAGAAACATTCAACACATCTTTTGTTGTCTGTTCAATTTTTGTGACTAACAAATTTTCGTTTTCATTAAATTCCAAGTTCACATTAGTTTGGTTTGTATCGTTCAAATCGGGTTGTAAATTGTTAGAAGTTTTCATTTCATCTTTTTCTGTTTGTTCAATATTGGTCTTGAAAACTTTTTCGTTCCAATCAGATTGTGAATCTTTTAAAGCATTTATTTCTTCTTTTGTTATTTGTTTAATATTGGACTCTGAAACTTTATTATTCCAGTTGGATTGTGAATCAGTAGAAGTATTTATTTCCTCTTTGGTTGTTTCGTCAGTTTCGGTCTCTGAAACTTTTTCGTTTAAATCGGATTGTGAATCATAAAAAGCATTTATTTCTTCTTTCGTTGTTTGTTTAATCTTGGTCTCTGAAACATTATCAGTTAAATCAGATTGTGAATCTTTTGAAGTATTTATTTCTTCTTTTGTTGTTTGTTCGATCTTGGACTCTGAAACTTGTTTTTGATGGTCGTTATTCGATACAGATTTTTCCAAAGACGATTTCTTTACTTCATCGTGTTTTGTATCAGATATTTTAGAACAGTTTTCCTTTTCTTTCTTCTTATCTTCAGTTGCAGGCAACTTTTCATCTCGGACTTCTGTTTTACTTTCATCATTTTCTAATGCAGGGGAGTCAAATAACTTGTAAATGTAACAACCAATTCCATAACATGCAGCAGAACCAATACAAGCAATTACCAACTTGCTTAAGCTAACATCAATCTTTAATGACAACCTTATCATAATTTATGTGCAATAAACAAATACCTAATAAAATTAATAATACTATATTAATAAATCAACTCAATTATGTATTTAGACTGTTTTTAACTATTAAAATCTTTCTTGATAAATCCATCTAGTCAAGATGATTTTTATTTCAGAAATTATTACAATCCTTGATAACTTTGTTAAAAGTTTAGAGACATATTTTCTTATTCTACTGTTAATTAAATGTTAGAATTTTCATAATGTTTGTTTTTGTGGTTTGATGTTTAAAATAGTGACCATAGTTGTAGACTTTCTTACTCTAACTATCAAATTTTAAATAACTCATTTTCCTTAGTTTTTAGAGCTACAAAAGGTTGTACTTACTAAGCTAAACAAAAAAATATGAATGGCTTTAATTTGAATATTGAAACAAAATAAAACGACTAGTCATAAATAGTGTGATTGTAAACGCTTACTTATAGCTTATAAAACTGCTTTAAAGTACTGTAACAAAGTAAATTTTTTCCATTAACTAAGTTTAAAACCTACTTAAGTTCGCCTAGTAATAAAGTTTTAGATAAACTAATTTTGAAACTTTTAATATAACTTTGTGGAATAAGTTACTTAAACTTATTTAATAACATGTATCTTTTCTATTTCAACTAATACTGGAAACTACTTTGAATTAAAACTTTCAACTTTTTTTTAAAGAGTAAATATATGTTAGCCTAAAAATTATGATGACTTGGTATCGATATTTTTTAAGTAACTTTGATTTATACCGTCTGAGTTCGCGTGAGTTTCTCTTAAATCATAATATTCATTTGCTGAAAGACTGTAACCTTACTTTTGTAATACTTTAAATAAAGTTTAAATATTCCCAAGCTGTTTTTGAAGTTTAACAGGGTTGTTCCAAATCTAAACTTTTTAAAACAATTAAGTTAATTTAGTATTCTAAATACTATTGGAAAATATTAGCTAGTTTTTTAGGGCTTGTTTTATATAACCTTACTACATAATATCTAATTATGAAATTTTTATTTTAAATTTTAGTACAAAATAATACGTAAAATGTTGTAATTTAAATTTATTTTAATTAAAAAAAAAATTACCATGCTTTATGGCTGTTTTTAGTTTTCAAGATATACATACAAGAATTAGTTTTAGCGAAATATTTTTATTCGGTCATTTTAAAATGCATAGTTACAATAACTAATTAATTTTGTGTTAAAATTAATAACCTCAACTTAAAACTCTGCAAACTCTTAGCTTTTTTTGATTTGTTTATACATTTAGTTTGCTGGTTAATTAGTAAAAGTATACTTTTAAAAAGTAAATAATAAATGTCTCAGTCGAAAATACATAACGAAAAAGATTTAATATTATATGTCTAAGAAGATTAAAAGGGGAGCATTGTTTCAAATATCCCAAACCGAAGTCCAACAACTAACTATATCTACAAAACTCCTTATAATTAAACTACAACACATTTAAACAGGGCTGCCAAAAATTAAAAAAAAAAGGTTTTTTGAAATTACAAGTTTATCTTTATTATAAGTAGTATTTTAAGATTTAAAACTGTTTTAATTAGACTAAAAATAAAATAAAAGTACTTTAATGCTTCTTTGAAAGTTTTTATAATTGAACTAATAAAGTTCTAAATGATAAATAATTAATTGTTAATTTGATATATTGATTTTTAACGAAAGTTTCATTGTTTTAAATGTAAAAGCTTCTTAAAGTTTTAGGTTTTTTCATGAATTTTATTAAAAGTATTTTGACGACTCTGTTTTAATAACATATTGAAAACTAACTTACAAAGTTTTTACCTAAGTTATTGAAGTTAAACGTTAACTAAAAACAATTATGTTTTAAGTTGCATGATTTAAATAATTTAAAAATAACTACTGTAAAAATTTTATGTTAATTAAAAAGCAAACTAATTTATCAAAACTTAATGAACAAAATTCAAAACTTTTAAGTCAAGTTCTTTAAAATTTCTAAGATATTTTCTCCTACTCAAACTCTTTAAAATACACTTTTAAGTATTCTTAAAAACATTTACTTATGTAATGATTGTAAATGATCAGAAATAATTTTTTTCTACCTAGATTCAACTGCAGAATAGGTCATAAATCTTTATACTATCAAGGAAGTAAGTTATGGATTTTTGTTTAATGAGTTTAAACTACCATTATGTTTACAAAATATAAGTCATTTTGGAAAGTTTCAGGATGAACTTTAAAGTTATATTTTTAATAGTCATTCTCAAGGTCATTAGAGATCATTCCTACTCGTTTATTTAACATTGTTAAAGAAGTTAAGATTCCAATTTGAGTTGAATTCAGAATAATTTTTTAGCATGCAAATGTAAAAAAATAGTATAGATGTTTTTACATTAACAGAAAATAAAGTATTTAAATAGTATGCTAAGATAACTGTTCCAAGCAAAATAAAGTTAAAAAAACTCTTTTTTTCGAGGATATTAAGCTATTTTTTTTTTCTTTTTTTTTCTTCTCAAAGCTTGCTTTATATTATTACAGTTTTAGACTTCGAAAAGTATTCAAAAATTGAAAAAAAATATATATATGAAAAAAGAAGGAAATTTGTTGTTGCTAATATCATTATTGTTGAAATTGTTATGATTTTTATTAAAAGCATAATTTTTACAGTACTTATCTTCATATTTTCATTTATAAAAGTCAAGTTCAGTCTTGTAGAAATCACTTCTTTAAAATTAAAAAAAAAACTTTTACAATAGCTTTTTTAACTATTCAAATGTAAAGTTGTTTTTATAACTAAAAACAATTAACCTTTTAGCACAAAATACTTTTAAAAAAAAGTTCGTAAAAATATTTTAGCGTATTACATTTTACTTTCTTTAAAGAAGTTGGAACCTATAATTCAAGTTTTCACACGTATGTTTTTGTATTGTTTATCTTCTTTTAAAAGTTATTTTAAAGTTATATATATTTTTTAATTCTTATGTTACAAAACAAGATTAATAGTACCTTATTAAACACAAATTCAGTTAATTTTTATTTATTTTGTTTTATATTTATTTTCGTTTAACCGATTGTTTTGTTACTAAAGATTTAAATATGATAAGAAAAACTATGTGTAATAGCTCGTAAGAAACTTTATAAGCATGTCGTGTATGACTCGATAACTTGTACATCGTTCCTTTGTACATCGGGTCCTTAGATCAAACTTTTTGAGCTTTTTTTATCGTTTAATAAACAATAATAATGTTAATTTATTCAATTTATTTTATATGCTAAGAAAAACAGCTTTAAACTACAATTTTGTTTTTTAAAATTCTAATAAGTTTAAAAGCTAATAAAGTTTACATATTATAAGTTCATGTTGTGCAGCTAATTTAAAACTATTAACAAAAGTTTGTGCAATTAATTAATAAAACATAATTAGCTATTTAAATTATTACTTTTATTAACATATATTTTAAATAAGAAAAAAATGTCTTTAAATTTATACAAAAGAACAAATATTATTACCACCCTTTAAAAAATCGCAAAGGTACTTGTTAGAAAAAGTAATTTCAAACTGTACTTTTAAAATTATTTAGACTATTTTAATTGTTTAATACATAAGAAAAACGTTACTAAACTCAAAATAAAATTTAACTATATATTTGACAATGTTTATTAAATTTTAGTTTGTGATACTTTTGTGCTTTTATAAACTATTTAAATCTTTAAGTCGTTCATGTACAAAACATATGTAAAAGTTCAATACCAAAATGTACACAATTATCTTCGGAAAAATACCATTAATTTTATAATATTTAAGTTAAGTAATAATTAAAGTCTTTACTAAAGTATTGTTTTTACAAAATACTTGATACTAAAGAACACAGTGTGTAATTTTAAAAAAGAAAACAGTCATTTTAAGCTATTTAAAGTATGTACAGTTTTCCTTACTTACACATTTTCTAAAGTATATATCTAGTTTAAAACTGCAGATAACTAGTCTTTCTACAAGAAAATGTTTTTATATACCTTAAAAACGGTAATATTACTAATATTATATGTTGAACGACAACACATGCTCAATATTCTTGGTCCAAATATCTAAAGTATGTACCTAGTGGTTTTTAAGTCGTACACCCATTGAATACAATTAAACTTTATCGTCAGAACAAGATAGTAAGGTAGAAACCTTTCGTTATTCGTAAAAAGACGTATATTACTTATATTTATATTATTTTAATAAATGGCATGTTTATTTTTAATATAAGCTAAACACATTAAGACCACTGGGTTTGAACTTTGAAAGTTTAATGCAAGTCATAAATAATTAAGTATGTAAAATAAAAATTTGATGTAGATGGCAGACGGTTTATTAGACATAAAAATCAAAAACAAAGATAACTTCGTATAACGATAACAACATAATTATTAATGAACAAAACTTATATAAAAAACTAAAAAAATTTAATCAGTTAAACATGGATCAATCTGTATAAAATAAGTGTAAACTACCACTCTTTAGTTGTTAACACAGAACTTTTTAACTTCAAGTAAGCCGAAACCAAAAGTTTTAACAATATCATCTGTGTGATCCAACAACGTTGTTAACTTAGCTGCCATCAATTTGGTGCTGGTTTTTTCTTTTGCATTATTTAAACCAGGGTTTCCCAAACTCATTTACTAAATCGCCCCCTTTTCAGTAATTTGAAAAAAAATCGCCCCCCTCCTGATTTCACAAAGTAGTTTTTCTTTTTAGTACAAACTTTTGAGCTAAAAAAGTTGTGTTCAAAATGTAATTTAGTTTGGTACTTCTTATGCATGCACTTTTGTGTTCAAAGTAGTTTAAAGGGCTTGAGAAAATAATTTACAGTTATTTTCTTATAAGCCCAGTAAAGTGTTTTAAAATACTTAATTATTAAAAAACCTCGTGTTATCTGTAATCAATCCTGTTTAAATATGAACTGTTTTGAAACTAATGAAACTTTTTGGTCAGTGGTGGACAATTTTTGTAGTCAGCTATTCATATTTACTAAAAAATCTTTTCTAGTTTCAACTCGTTAAAAAAATGTAATTGCAAGCTGCATAATTTAAAAAAAATAACAAATAAGAAAATTAAAAAACTCGAGCAAAATTGTAATAAACTCGTGTACTATTATTGTGATCTAGGAAATATTATTGTGAACTGAAAACGAAATGAAAGCGTATTTAAAAATATTAAGTATCAAAAAACTAAATTTTATTTATTATGCACAAGTAGTTTTCAATTTACTTAGCGGGTCGAAATTCGACTGGATCTGAGCCTTACGTTACCTATCTGAAATCTTAACTGAAACCTGAAATTATAATAATATCTCATATAACAAATTTCGGACATTTAGAAGTTAATACTAAGTAACTTATTTAAGCCGCACAAAATACTTAAATTATTCTAAAAATAGGCATATTCTAAAATAGCTATACCAGAGATTAAAAAAACTAAAAAAATGACCAGTTTATTATACACATAATAAAATAAAAATTAAAAATTAATTTCTGATCTAGTTTGAGGAATTGACCGACTGGTTGATTATCTCACATGAAACGTGGTTTCATCAAGTTAATGCAGTAAATTTATTAATTTCTATACTAAGATATATTGTAAGCAAGTTAGTTGTAAAAATAAAAAAAATAATTTTAAACTTTTTAAACTATTTGTTTTGTAGTAGAATACCATGAAATAGTATTTGACTTGGAATAATCTTTAGGGAACTAAACCTTAATTCTAACAATTTTTTTTCTTTATTTAAATTCAAAAAAAAAACCCAATGTTTTACACTTAATTCTGTTAACAGAAAGTAATCAATTAAAAAAACTTTTAACTAGGATAAAATTTTGTTTTGTAACTGTAGCAGTCTTTTTGATGGCTTATTTAATTCTGTAAAATTTTTTTTTCTAGCTATTAGCCCATAATAATTTAACAGAGGAAAATAGTTGAAAACTAAAAGCTAGTGTTGAAGTATTAAAATAAACTAAGTATATTCTAATTGCTAATATTATTGAATTAAGAAAAAACCAAAAACAGTTGTATTAATAGTCTAAAACTTCTTATATAATAATAATTTTTTTAACAATAATAAATCAAGTTAGAAAATAAAATTAAGTTTAAAAAACTATTAAATGAAAGAGTAGAAGTCATTTAAAATAGAGACCTCAAATTTATACTCTTTTAAAACCAAAAAATTCATATTAGAATTTAAAACTTTAATAGTTATCAAAATTTTACAATCAGATAATAGGTATATAGTTATATAAGTTATATGCAGATTAAACAAGTAATAACAAAAGCCCGTCAAATAAAGGTCTTTCAAACAAATATTTTAATTTTATCACTATGCTATAAAAACTTTTAAAATGTAATGTAAAACGACGAATATAAACTACAAAATTAACCAGGTCAAAATAAAACTGTTAACAACTTTAAAACATAAACCATTTAAAAAACATAGTAGACTTCCGCTTAAGTTCGCACTTTGAAAAAAACTAAAAAGTGCAAACTAAAAGAATTATTACCATATTTTTTTTTACAAAATGACAAATTTCAATATGTTATATGCAATAATGTTATGAATAAACATGATATCCACTAAAACATAAAACAAACTTTCATTAAAATAAAACAGATCTATATAAGCTAACAAATACTATATATATTTTTTGTTTTGTTAATATTTGGTTAGTAATAGACTTTACTTTAGTTATATATAAGAAAATATAAATTTGCTTTTTTATTCGGGTAAAAAGTGCGAACTCAAGAGGAATTCCACCGTAATTAATATTTATTAGGCATTATGCAAACCTGTTGTAGAATAAATAGCTTAATAAAGTTGTTATTATAAAAAACTACTTAAATACAATACAAACCAGGTTAAATAAGAAGTTTTCAAAAGATCAAATTAAATTAAAAAACTTTCATATAATAATGTCTTCTACTGAAGTCTAATATAATGTGAAGGATGAGGTTCATGGTTTTTCTAATCTGATTCTTAATCAGTAAATTAGAGCCTTAAGTCACCTTCTTTTATAAATATCTAGATTAGATCTTTTGCTTAAGATGTTAATAACTGAACTGAAAGCTTTCTCAACAACATAGCTAGAAAGAAAAGCTATAAACAACAATCTAAATTCCTTTTAAATGATTGGATACTTTTGCCTTAGTTTTTGTTAAGTCCAAAAGCTTTCATATCTTTGTTTGGAAGAATTTAATTTAAGTTTAAGGTCAGTATATAAGTCTGAGAAGGTTTCCTGTATGTCGTTTATTTCAAAAGTATCTGCCTCGAAGGGATCCATATTTTTATCTATATGATAGCTTTTTTGTGTCAGATCTAAATTTACTACTTAATACGTTAAAATCGTTAAAAATTCCAGATTTTTTCCAGGTTTTTTTTTTGCCGAACTTGTCAAGTTCCAGGTTTTTCAAGGATTCTAGGTAAACTAGCAACCCTGTATAGTTTTATTTCTTAGTCTAACTTTGTGACTTTTCAAAAAACAACTGGAAATATCATGAGGTGATAGTTAATAAAGATAACATAGATTTTTACAAACCATTTATGATCCCAAATAACATATATCTCAGGTTATAAAATAATTACAGGGATTTCAATCATCTATGATATATGTATTTGTTAAACAAGGAAATATATGAATGAAAATATAGTATTTACTTGAAAGTAGGAGTCAAAAACACTTGATTTTTTTATACTTTTTACATTAATAAAATAAACATTTTTTTTTAAGTTTTACCTCAGGGTCATAAAATTTAGAGCAAGCTAAAATTAGTAAAATAGCAAGAAAAAAAGTAAAAATCTCATGACAGCCCAAAAATTTAAAATCGCCCCTTTTTCGCCCCCTTACTAGTTATCGCCCACCCTTTCGCCCCCTTACTAATTATCGCCCCCCAAATTACTAAAATCGCCCCCAGGGGGGCGATATCGCCCACTTTGGGAAACCCTGATTTAAACTGTTTTGAGCATTTCGAAGTTTTTCCATTGCACCTTCAAATTTGTGAGACCAATCATGCATGCGTTTTATAAAATCATCTTTAGTTGGTTTTGACGCAGGTAGGATTTTCGCAATAAAGTTTAGAAACTGATTGAAAGCTATAAAAACACTACGTGTATAATTTTTGAAATACTCAAGCGTCTTTCCTTTGTTAGCAAAGAACTTTCGGCGTTTGTTCTCATTTTTATTTGACATCTGTGTTTCTGTAGCGATTAAAATATCGTTGAGTAAGCTGTCAACTACTTCCTGGAAACTAGACACAAAATTCCACAAAAGATCTGATTCAGAAACGTCGTCGTCGAATATTCCTATGTTATTATTGAAATGATCAATCAAATTTTCAACTGCTAATCTTAGATTGCCTACATCGGCAGTAGTGATTACGTTTTCAAAGTCAATTTCATCAAGTTTCGTCTCAAGAAATTTTGAATTGTATTCCAAGTACGAATTTAACTGGTTAAATAAATTGTGTTGTTCCATTACGAGGTTCGATTCAACTATTTGTTGATCGTTTTCGTTTTCAGTGAGTTTAAATTTTTCATCAGCTTGGCTCGCAACCTCAATTCTATTTCTATCGTGCCATTCCGACTGTGAATTATTAGAAACGATCATCGCGTCTTTTGTTGTCACTTCAATCTTTGTGACTAACAAATTTTCGTTTTCATTAAACTCCAAGTTCTCATCAGTTTGGTTGGTATCGTTCAAATCGGGTTGTAAGTTGTTAGAAGTTTCCATTTCATCTTTTTTTGTTTGTTCAATATTGGTCTTGGAAACTTTATCGTTCAATTTGTTTTGTAATTTGTTAGAAGTTTTCATTTTATTTTTTTCTGTCTGTTCAATTTCAATATCTGAAGCTTTATCGTTAAACTTGTATTGTAAATCATTGGAAGTTTTTATTTCTTCTTTTGTTATTTGTTCAGTCTTGGTCTCTGAAACGTTATCGTTCAAATCAGATTGTGATTCAGTAGAAGCATTTATTTCTTCTTCCGTTGTTTGTTTAATCTTGGTCTCTGGAACTTTTTCGTTTAAATCGGATTGTGAATCGGTAAAAGCATTTATTTCTTCTATTGATTCTGAAACATTATCAGTTAAATCAGATTGTGAATCTTTTGAAGTATTTTTTTTTCTTTCGTTGTTTGTTTAATCTTGGATTCTGAAACTTGTTTTTGATGGTCGTTATTCGATACAGATTTTTCCAAAGACAATTTCTTTACTTCTTCGTTTTTTGTATCAGTTATTTTAGAAAAGTTTTCCTTTTCTTTCTTCTTATCTTCAGCTTCAGGTAAATTTTTATCATGAACATCTGTTTTATTTTTATCACATTCTAGAGCATGGGAGTCATTCAAGTTGTAAATATAACAGCCAATTTTATAACATGCAGCAGAACCAATACAAGCAATTACCAAGTTGTTGAAGCTGATATCAAACTTTAATGATAACTTTATCATAATTTGTTTGCAATTAACAGATACCTGATAAATTGATAATACTTATAATAAATCAACTCAATTTTAAACTTAGACTGTTTTTAACTAATAAAATCTTTCTTGATAAATCCATCTAGTCAAAGTTTTGTTCAAAAATTATTTTAATCCTTAATAATAACTTCGTTAAAAGTTTAGAGACACATTTTCTTATTCGACTGCTAATTAATGAATTTGCATAATGTTTATTTTTGTAGTTTTATGTTTAAAATAATGACCATAGTTGTAGACTTTCTCACTTTACTACCTTCATTTTAAAATAACTCATTTTCCTTAGTTTTTACAGCTACAAAAGCTTGTACTTACTAAGTAAGAAAAAAAAGAATGATTTACTTAGAATATTGAAACAAACAAAACAGACTAGTCATAAATAGTGTGACTGTAAACTCAGTACTTATACCTTATAAAATTACCGAGAACTGCTTACCAACCAAGGGTAAGGGATAGCAGTGGTATATTAAACAATAATAAAAAACAAAAAAAAAATTATGTGAATTTTGATATGGTGTTAATTGTACCAGTTTTAACAACTATTGCTTTAATTTTAATTAATAATATTTTATAACAATCTTTAAAAGCACTTTTTAATTTGAGAAAACTTAAAAAAGATTTTAGTAACTATTATTAAACTGATTTAACATTAGTTTTTTGAAATTAATTGATTTCTAATAAGAAGACCAGCATAAATTTCAAGAATGACTGTAGCTAAAATATTTTATAATAGTTTATTTAGACGCTTTATCTTCAAAAGTATTTATATGTAATAATTTGTTACTATATGTTTGGAATAGGCAGTGCTTTACAAATGTGTTTAACATTCCAATTTAAGAAAATCAAATGTTTTTTTTAAGGATTTTCTACCATCCCAAATGCAACAATAGAAATAAAAATTTTAATAACTAAAATCGCAGGTTTGTTGTTGATTGATACTTTTTTATCAACTTTTTAAGTGAAATCAAAAAAAAAAAAATCAAAAAAAACTTGTAAATTTTATAAAAGTTGAAGAAATAAAATGTTGAATTTAAAATCTTTAGCCTTGTAAACTTTATTATTGGAACACTAAGTTTTACATATATAAAATTAGTGCTATAAATATAAACAATTATACATGTTTTGTAGATATTTTATTAACTAAAAAATATAAACAAAAGTCACTCATTTTAATTTGGTTTATTAATTAATTTCATTTAACGCTTCATCAGAATAATCTTGCTAAAAACTGATTATAATATAGTGTAAATTAAGTTATATAAAATGAATTTGAAAAATTTAGCTATTAATAGTTACGTCATAAAGTATAAAAGTCTGTTTAAAAGGTTTAAATAAGAGTTAATCTATACTTTGCTAACTTTAAGTCATTTATAAGACTAATTGTTAAAACAAAAAAATTTAAGACAGTAGAAATGATAGTTGAAATTAACTTAAATTAAAAGTACATTACAAAATGAGATAAAAAGCGACAACAATAATACTGAAAACACGAAAATGTAAATAGATAACAATATAATACAATAAAAATGTAAATAGTAAAAATCTATTTGTTTGCATATTTTCGGCTCGCGAGCTCTAATAAATAAAGATTCTAGAACTGAGTTTATTATACCTTTTTAAAATGAGTGACTTAGGGTTTAATTTTTTAGTTAAACCAAGTACCAAAACCATGCCACCCAAGATATTTTATTATAGTATAAGACTCTGAAGTACCTAACAAGTGATGACTAGTATTTTATGAATGCTTATTTTATCAAATATAAAATACTACTTTTTAAAATCTTTTCTTTATATTGTCTACTGTAGTTATTATAGAAGACAACAATAGTCTTTTTTCTACTAAATTTTTAGTCAATTGCAAACGATGCATATAAAACTTTTATTGAAATGTTAGTTTATTGCTTTAAATAAAAACTCCGGATAAATTACTTCTACAAACTAGGTTATTTTACCTTACATATTCTGTATTATAGTTTAAGTCTTTATGATATTATCATATTTTGTTGAGTGTTCAACCAAGTATTTATGTTAAATTACGAGGTGAAATTTAAAACTACAAATATTATATAGGTCTATAAACGCATTAGTTTTATTGCCTTAATCTTAAAGTTAAACAATGTATCTGCTATTTTTTTATTCGAAATAGTTTAAAAGTGAAATCACTTACTAGTTTAATAATTGTATATTCTAACTTCGAAAACTTTAAAAAAAGGCTTACAACACAATTAAGTGTTATCAGTAACTACATTAACAATATAAAAACTGTATTTTGAAACAAAATGATTGCTGTTAAACATTCAAAAGTAAAATTTGTTTTGTACTTAAAATGTATAAGAATACTTTTTATCTGCCGTATTGAAACTGTAGAATTAGCTACTTTAAACTAGGAATTTTGGTAATTTTTTTTGTTCAAAAACATAACATCAGTTAAAAAGCTATAAACTCAGTTCTTCTATCCTTTATTGGCTTCTTAATGTAGATTTGTTTTTGTTTATTCATGAACTAACTAACTTAACAACTCTAAACGACGAAAAAACTTTTGGTGTTGGTGACATGAAATGGAACGCTTAAGTAGTTGTAGGAAAAATGTTATGCAATATAATAACAATTTCAGTTATACTTTCAAACTGTTCGTTGTATGCTTTGTTTCTTAACTAAAGCTAATAGTAATGTTAATATTAAAATGAAACTTTACTTATCAAATAACTTTTTTGCTTTTTTTTACCACGGTTTTTCAATCTTTTTTTCATATGACACATTTAAATAATCAAAAAAAGCTTTGGCCCTCTTTGAAAAGATTTCTCAAAAAACTACCATAAATCACGCCTGAGATCTGTTTTTATTTTTATCGTCAACTCCATACTATCTATTGTAAGCTTATAATTATGGCCTTATTTGGTTAAACTTGTTAAAACCTTTATCTAAAAATGAACAAAAACTTTAGTTTTGACAAAATTTGAAAACAATGATTTTTATTAGAATTCTGTGGCTTCGCAAAAACTTTGTTTTCTGATGTATTATGAGAATTCGCTGCACATTTAGTCTACACGAATTAAATAGTTTTAAGATTACAATTAAGTTTGTATCTTGTTACAGGTCTATTTAAAAACATTCGAGATTTAAGTGTATTTATTAAAGCTTACTTATTGGCAACTAATTGGACCTAACTGTATTATAAATAGAAGCGCTTTTACTTGTTTTATTATTCGATAGTATTAGACATCGATAATTTTTTAAGTGTTTTTTCTAATGAAACTTTATTCATAGGTTTAAACAAAAATTTTTTAGCACCATGGCATTTTCTATGAGTAATGGAAAATAAATTGATGTTTATGAAAACATTTGTCTAAAAACTTAATTAATCGGCAGTTTACTTATGAAACTTAGTCTAATAAATATAGATTTTTTTATAATTTTTTCAAGAGTATTAAAATTTATATTTGAAATATAAATTGAAATTGATAACATAATATTATTTAATTAATAGATACAACAATTTATAATTAATGAACTGATGTTGATAGATGGTTTATTAAACAAGTGTAACAAAACAAGCACAATTTCATTTAAAGATAACAAAGTAATTGGTACTGACTAAAACTTATAAAAAACTAAGAAGTTAAGTAATTAAACATGGTTTCACACATTCTATACAATTATCTTCATATTTATACACCTTTAAGTCTTAAACACAAATTTTAAAGTCAGACTTAAAATATCCAAAAATATCATCAGTATGTTCTGCCAACTTAGTTAGCATATTTGCCTTCAGTTTAGTGCTTATCATCTCTTTTACTTTATCTATACTAAATTTTGCTTTTTTAACCTCATCACTATAATCTTCATAATTATCATTCCATTCTATTACGTACTTAATGATTTCTTTTTTAGACGGTTTTGATGATGGTAAGAATTTTTCAATAAAATTTAAAATGCTTTTGAACGCTGTTAAAACACTTTGTGTAAAATTTTTGTAATATTCAAGCATTGTTCTTTTATTGACAAAAAAATTTCTGCGTTTCTTCTTATTTTTATTGGACAACGGTGTTTCTGTGGCGTCAATGATGTCATCCAGTAAAGCGTCCACTGTTTCCTGGAAACTAGCAGCAAACCTTTTCAACAAATTCGTTCCAGCAAAACCGTCATCAACGACAAAATTGTTGTTATATTTAAATTGATCACCAAAATCGCAAACTGCTGATTTCAAATTCCCCACATCGACAAATGTGTTTATGTTTTCAAAGTCAATTTCATCAAGTTTCGCTTCAAGAAATTTTGAATTGTATTCCAAGTACGAACTTAATTGGCTAAACAAATTGTACTGTTGCATTACGAGGTTCGATTCATCTTGTTCAACAATTTGTTGATCTTTTTCGTTTTCAGTGAGTTTCAATTTTTTATTCGTTTGGTTTGCAAACTCAGTTCCGTTTCTGTTATGCCATTCCGATTGTGAATTATTAGAAACGATCATCGCGTCTTTTGTTGTCTGTTCAATTTTTGTGACTAACACATTTTCGTTTTCATTAAACTCCAAGTTCACATCAGTTTGGTTTGTAGCGTTCAAATCGGGTTGTAAGTTGTTAGAAGTTTTCATTTCATCTTTTTCTGTTTGTTCAATATTGGTCTTGGAAACCTTATCGTTCAATTTGTTTTGTAACTTACTAGAAGCATTCATTTCATCTTTTTCCGTCTGTTCAATTTTAATATCTGAAGCTTTATCGTTAAACTTGTATTGTGAACCATTGGAAGTTTTCATTTCTTCTTTTGTTATTTGTTCAGTATTTGACTCTGAAACTTTATCGTTCAAAACAGATTGTGAATCTTTTGAAGTATTTATTTCTTCTTTTGTTGTTCGTTCAATCTTGGACTCTGAAACTTGTTTTTGATGGTCGTTATTCGATACAGATTTTTCCAATGACAATTTCTTTACTTCTTCGTTTTTTGTATCAGTTATTTTACAACAATTTTCCTTTTCTTTCTTCTTATCTTCAGTTTCAGGTAAATTTTTATCATGAACTTCAGTTTTACTTTTATCACTTTCTAGAGCATGGGAATCATTCAAGTTGGAAATATAACAACCAATTCCATAACATGCAGCAGAACCAATAAAATCAATTACCAACTTGCTTAAGCTAACATCAATCTTTAATGACAACTTTATCATAACTTATTTGCAATAAACAAATACCTAATAAAATTAATAATACTATAATAATAAATCAACTCAATTGGGAATTTAGACAGATTTTAAGTATTAAAATTTTCTTTGATAAATTCATCTCGTCCAGATTTTGTTCTAACAATTATTACAACCATTTTAAACTTTGTTAAAAGTTTAGAGACACATTCGCTTATTCTACTGTTAATTAAATGTTAGAATATGCTTAATGTTTATTTTTGTATTTTGATGTTTAGAATAATGACCATAGTTGTAGACTTTCTCACTTTAACTATCAAATTTTAAGTAACTCATTTTCCTTAGTTTTTACAGCTACAAAAGCTTGTACTTACTAAGCTAAAGAAAAAAAATATGAATGGCTTTACTTTGAATATTAAAACAAAAAAAAACGAGTCATAAATAGAGTGATTGTAAATGCTTACTTACAGCTTATAAAATTGCTTTAAAGTACTGTAACAAAGTAAATTTTTTCAGTTGACTTAATTTAAAACCTACTAAAGTTCGCCTAGTAATAAAGTTTTTGAGAAACTAATTTTAAAACTTTTAATAAACTTTGTGGAATAAGTTACTTAAACTTTTTTAATAACATGTATCTTTTCTATTTTAACTAATATTGAAAACTATTTTGAATTAAAACTTTTAACTTTTTTAAAAGAGTAAGTATATGTTAGCCTAAAAATTATGATGACTTGGTATCGATATTTTTTAAGTAATTTTGATTTATACCGTCTGAGCTCGCGTGAGTTTTTATTCAATCGTAATATATTTTGCTAAAAAAACTGTAACCTTACCTTTGTGTTTGTAATACTTTAAATAAAGTTTTAATATTCCTAAACTGTTTTTGAAGTTTAACAGGGTTGTCCCAAATCTAAACTTTTTAAAGCAATTAGGTTAATTTAGTATTATAAATACTATTTGAAAAATGTTAGCTAATTTTTTAGGGCTTGTTGTATATAACCTTACTATATAATATCTAATTAAGAATTTTTTATTTTAAATTTTAGTACAAAATAATACGTAAAATGTTGTAATTTAAATTTAGTTTAATTAAAAAAAAAGTTTGACATGCTTTATGGCTATTTTTAGTTTTCAAGATATACATACAAGAATTAATTTTAGTGAAATATTTTTATTCGGTCATTTTAAAATGCATAGTTACAATAACTAATTAATGTTGTGTTAAAGTTAATAACCTCAACTTAAAACTCTGCAAACTTTTAGCTTTTTTTTAATTTATTTATACATTTATTTTGCTGGTTAATTAGTAAAAGTATACTTTTAAAAAGTAAATAATGAGTGTCTCAATCGAAAACACATAACAAAAAAGCTTTAATAATATGTGTCTAAGAAGATTAAAAGGGGAGCATTATTTTAAATATCCCAAACCGAAATCCAACAACTAACTATATCTACAAAACTCCTTATAATTAAACTACAATACATTTAAACAGGGCTGCCAAAAATTAAAAAAAAAAGTTTTTTGAAATTACAAGTTTATCTTTATTATAAGTAGTATTTTAAGATTTAAAACTGTTTTAAATAGACTAAAAATAAAATAAAAATATTGTAAAACTTCTTTGAAAGTTTTTTTAATAAAGTTTTAAATGATAAATAATTAATTGTTAATTTGATATATTGATTTTTAACCAAAGTTTTGTTGTTTTAAATGTAAAAGCTTCTTAAAGTTTTAGGTTTTTTCAAGAATTTAATTAAAAATTGTTTTGACAACTCTGTTTTAATTACATATTGAAAATTAACTTACAAAGTTTGTACTAAAATACACTGTCAGTATAAACTAAATTATATTTCAATTATTGAAGTTAAACGTTAATTAAAAATAATTATGTTTTAAGTTGCATGATTTAAATAATTTAAAAATAACTATTGTAAAAATTTTATGTAAATTAAAAAGCAAACTAATTTATCAAAACTTAATGAATAAAATTCAAAACTTTTAAGTCAAGTTCTTTAAAATTTCTAAGATATTTGCTTTTACCTTAAATTCTTTAAAATAAACTTTTAAGAATTCTTAAAAACATTTGTTTATGTAATGATTGTAAATGATCAGAAACAATTTTTTTTTACCAAGATTCAACAGCGGAATAGGTCATAAACCTTTATACTATCAAGAAAGTAAGTTATGGGTTTTTGTTTAACGAGTTTAAACTACCATTATGTTTGCAAAATATAAGTCATTTTGGAAAGTTTCAGGATGAACTTTGAATTCATATTTCAAATAGTCATTCTCAAGGTCATTAGTGATCATTCCTACTCGTCTAATTACTATCGTTTAAGAAGTTAATAGTATTTGTCATTTAGTATCCAAATTTTTATTTTTTTAGATAAATATATTTTTTTTGAAAGTTTATATGTTTGGTTACAGTAACATTGGTTTAGTCTAAGATTTAGCATTTTATATCTGGTTATTTTTTAAGATTATTCTTTTAGATTCCAATTTGAGTTAAATTCAAAATACTTTTTTTAGCATGCAAATGTAAAAAAAATAGTTATAGATGTTTTAACATTAACAAAAAATAAAGTATTTAAATAGTAAGCTAAGATAACTGTTCCAAACAAAATTAAGTTAAAAAATATTTTGTTTTCAAGAATATTAAAAAAAAAAACTTTTTCTTTTTTATGTTTTCAATTGTTGCTTGCTTTCTATTATTACAGTTTTAGACTTGGAAAAGTATTCGAAAAATGAAAAAAAAATTAAAAAAGAAGGAAATTTGTTGTTGCTAATATCATTATTGTTAAAATTATTATGCTTTTTTATTAAAAGCATAGTTTTACAGTACTTATCTTCATATTTTTATTTATAAAAGTTAAGTTCAGTTATCGTAAAAATCACTTCTTCAAATTAAAAGAAAAACTTTTACAACAGCTTATTTAACTATTCAAATGTAAAGTTGTTTTTACTGTTCAAGTTAAGTTTATAAGTAAAATAATTTTACCTTTTAGCACAAAATACTTATAAAAAAAAAAACTATGTGTAATAGCTCGTAAGAAACTTTATAAGCATGTGGTGTACGACTCGATAACTGAAAGGTTCTATTGTACATCGGATCCTTGGATCAAACTTTTTGATCTTTTTTTATCTTTCAATAGACAATAATAATATCAATTTATTTAATTTATTTTATATACCAAGAAAAACAGCTTTAATTTACAACTAAGTTTTATTTTTAATTATAATAAGTTTAAAAGCTAATCAAATTTACGTATTATAAGTTCATGTTGTGCTGCTAATTTAAAACTATTAATCAAAGTTTGTACAATTAATTACTAGAGCATAATAAGCTTTTTAAACTTATATTTTTATTAACAGATATTTTAATTAAAAAAAATTGTCTTTAAATTTAAACAAAAGAACAAATATTATTACCACCCTTTAAAAAATCGTTAAGGTACCCGTTAGAAAACGTTTAATTTTAAACTGTATCATTAAAATTATTTAGACTATTTCTAATTGTTTAATACATAAGAAAAACGTTACTAAACTCAAAAGTAAAATATAATTATAGATTTTACAATGTTTATTAAACTTTAGTACTTTATAAAACTATTTAAAACTATAAGTTGTTCATGTACGAAACATATGTAAAAGTTCAATACCAAAATGTAAACAATTATCTATGGAAAAATACCATTACTTCTAAAATATTTAAGTTATTTAATAATTAAATTATCTACTAAAATTTTGTTTGTACACAATACTTTATACAAATAAAAACACAGTGTGTAAATTTAAAAAGAAAACAGTCATTTTAAGCTATTAAAAGTAGGTACACTTTTCCTAACTTACACATTTTCTAAAATATATATCTTTTTTAAAACTTTAAAAACTAGTCTTTCAACAAGAAAATGCTTTTATACACCTTTAAAACGGTAATATTACTAATATTATATGTTGAACGACAGTACATGCTCCATATACTTGGTCCAAATATCTAAATTATGTAACTATTGGTTTTTAAGTCGTACACTGATTGAATATAGTTAAACTTTATCGTCCAGAACAAGATAGTAAGAAAGAAACCTTTCGTTATTAGTAAAGAGACGTATATTACTTATATTTAAATTTATATTATTTCAATAAATGGCATGTTTATTTTTAATATAATATAAGCTAAACACATTAAGACCACTGGGTTTCAACTTTGAAAGTTTAATGCAAGTCAAAAATAATTAAGTAAGTAAAATTTAAAATTCTATATAGAACGAAATGAAATAGAAATATTTATATGAAAATAAAAGTTTGATGTAGATGGCAGACGGTTTGTTAGACATAAAAAACAAAAACAGAGATAACTTCGTATAAAGATAAAAACATAATAATAATTGAATAAAACTTATATAAAAAAAAAAATTTAGTCTTTCAAACATGGATCAATCTGTGTAAAATAAGTGTAAACTACCACTCTTTAGTTGTTAGCACAGATCTTTTTAACTTTAAGTAAGCCGAAACCAAAATTTTTAATAATATCCTCTGTTTGATCTAACAACGTTGTTAACTTAGCTGCCATCAATTTGGTGCTGGTTTTTTCTTTTGCATTATTTAAACTGTTTTGAGCATTTCGAAGTTTTTCCATTGCACCTTCAAATTTGTCAGACCAATCATACATGTGTTTAATAAAATCATCTTTAGTTGGTTTTGACGCAGGTAGGATTTTCGCAATAAAGTTTAGAAACTGATTGAAAGCTATAAAAGCACTATGGGTATAATTTTTGAAGTACTCAAGCGTCTTTCCTTTGTTAGCAAAGAACTTTCGGCGTTTGTTCTCATTTTTGTTGGACAGTTGTGTTTCTGTAGCGATTAAAATATCGGTGAGTAAGCTGTCAACTACTTCCTGGAAACTAGACACAAACTTCCATAAAAGATCTGATTCATAACGTCGTCGTCGAATATTCCTATGTTATTATTGAATTGTTCAATCAAATCTTTAACTGCTGATTTTAGATTGCCCACATCGGCAGTAGTGATTATGTTTTCAAAGTCAATTTCATCAAGTTTCGCCTCAAGAAATTTTGAATTGTCTTCCAAGTACGAATTTAATTGGTTAAATAAATTGTATTGTTCCATTACGAGGTTCGATTCATCTTGTTCAACAATTTGTTGATCTTTTTCGTTTTCAGTGAGTTTCAAGTTTTCTTCAGTTTGGTTTGTGTCGTTCAAATCGGGTTGTGAATTATTAGAAGTTTTCATTTCATCTTTTGCAGTTTGTTCAACATTGGTCTCTGAAACTTTAACGTTCCATTTGTATTCTAAACCAATAGAAGCATTCATTACTTCTTTTGTTATTTGTTTAATCTTTAACTCTAAATCTTTATTATTCCAATCGGATTGTGAATCAGTAGAAGCATTTAATTCTTCTTTTGTTGTTTGTTTAATCTTGGGCTCTGAAACTTGTTTTTGATGGTCGTTATTCGATACAGATTTTTCCAAAGACAGTTTCTTTACTTTTTCGTTTTTTGTATCAGTTATTTTAGAAAAGTTTTCCTTTTCACTCTTCATGTTTTCAATTTCGGGATACTTTTCATCTCGCAGTTCTGCTTTACTATTATCACTTTCTAGAGCAGGGGAGTCATTCAACTTGTAAATGTAACAACCAATTCCATAACATGCAGCAGAACCAATACAAGCAATTACCAACTTGCTTAAGCTGATATCTAACTCTAATGACAATTTTATCATGGTTTATTTTCAATTAACAGATACCTGATAAAATTGATAATATTTATAATAATAAATCAACTTAATTGTGAATTTAGACTGTTTTTATTTTACTTCAAAAACTATTACAATCCTTGATAACTTTGTTATTTAAATTTTAAATACACATTTTCTTATTCTAATTTTAGTTAAGTATTAGAATATGCTTAATGTTTTTTTTTGTATTTTGATATTTAATATAATGACCATAGTTGTAGACTTTCTTACTTTAACTACCTTCATTTTTAAGTAACTCATTTTCCTTAGTTTTTACAGCTACAAAAGCTTGTACTAACTTCTAACAAAAAAGGAATAAATGGCATTACTTAACATATCAAAACAAACTAAAGAGACTAGTCGTAAATAGTGTGATTGTAAACTTATAAAATTGCTTATTAGTACTATAAAAAAGTAATTTTTTACATTTGACTAATTTCAAAACCTAATAAAATTCGACTAGAAGTAAGTTTTGTGAGAAAATAACTTTAAAACTTTTTATAAAACTGTGTTAAATAAGTTACTTTAACGTATTTTGTAATATAATTTTTTTGTTTCAATTAGTATTGTAACTAATTTGAATTAAAATTTTATAGTATTTTAAAAAATGTAAATATATGTAAGCCTAAAAATGAAGATTACTTGATATCCAAAACTTTAAAAGAATCTTTGATTTACACCGTCTGAGATCTCGTGAGTTTTTATTCAATATTTATTCGCTGAAAAACTGTAACATTACCTTTATAATACTTTAGATAAAGTTCTAATATTCCTTAATAGTTTTTGGAGTTTAACAGGGTTGTCCCAAATCTAGACTTTTTGAAACAGACAGGCTAATTTAGTATTTTGAATATTATTTGGAAAATCTTTAATTTAATTACAAAAGTTAAGTTTAACATGCTTTATAGTTATTTTATTTTTCAAGTAATGTTTACCAAGTTTAATTTTAGTGAAATATTTTTACTCAGCCATTTCTAAATGTCTATATACAAAATTTATAGAAATTGTACAGTTTTATATCGACGTGACGTTTTTTCTATTTTTTTTGTAAATTTTTCTTTAAAGTCTTTTTACATAATTTTTCAAAAAATTGTTCAATTTCTTAAAACTTAAACAAAATGACTTTTAAATCTTGTTTATACTATTTTAGATGTTAAATTTAAAAAGGGTAAGTATGACAAGACTAAACACAGCTTTAAAACTTTTTATTGCTATCCTTTTGAATTTGATCTAAATATCTTATTTTAAACTTTTATTTTACTTGTATAGTTCTGGAAACTTCTTACACAGTATTTTGATGACGCCATTAAAAAGTATAAGTTAAACAATTTTGCAAAACTTTGCAAAAATAAACTGTTGCAACTAGGACACACTTACAAAGACCTACCATTATTTTCAATAAGTTTAATAATTGTATGTTAAATTAAATAACCTCATAATTCTTTAAACTGTGCAAAAATTTTTTTGATCTGTTTATAAAATGTTTTGGTGGTAAATTAATAATAGACTACTTTTAATAAGTATATAATTAATATCTCAGTCGAAAATACATAACAAAAAGCATTAATATCAAATGTATAAGAAGTTCAATAAGGGGGCAGCGTTTTAAATATCCATCTCATACCGAAATCCTCCAATTATCTATTTTAAAAAACTCATTTTACATAAATTATAATATATTTAAACAGGGCTGCCAAAGTTTTAAAAAAAATCCAGATTTTTAAAATTACAAGCTGTTTTGTCCATTTTTAGTATAAGTAGTAATTTAAGATATAAAACTTTCTTTAAATAGACTAAATAGAATTAAAAAGATACTTCGATGCTACCTTGAAATTTTCTTACAATAAAATTTTAAATGATATAAAAATAGTTATTGAACACGATATACAGTTTAAATTAAACTAAAATTTTATCATTTTACATGTAAAAGTTTCTGAAGTTCTAGGTTTTTTGATACATTTTATTCAAAACTCCAGACCTTTCAATTTACTTTAATTCCATATTTTTTTGCCAGTTCTGTTTAAAGTACATATTGAAAATTAAACTTATAAAATTTATACTTAAATGTCACTGCCAGTATAATTTTAATTATACTTGAACTATTAAAGCTACATGAAAATTAAAGATAATTATGTTTTAAGTTGCATAAGTTAAATATTTCAAAAATAGCTTTAACATTTTTTCCCTAATTAGAAAATAAACTAAATTATCAAAACCTAATAAATATGGTTCATAACTTTTTAAAACGAAGTTCCATAAAACTTCTATAAATTTACTTATATTTAAATTCTTTAAAATAATCTTTCAAGACTTTTTGAAAGCATTTACTTGTGTAAAGATTGTTAATAGAAGTTTATTTGTTATAAGTATAAATTTATTATAAAATATTTTGTTTTTGTATGTGATGTTAAAATGTAAAACCAAGAGTAGTAGAACTAGAAATTTTGAAATATTTAGTAAAAAAAGCATACTTATAGTAATCTTATTTTACTTAAAACATCATTCAATATATTGTTATGTAGCATAAAGATAAGCTTTAAAAGGCCTACAGGATAAGTAGTTTTATAAACAGTAGTTAATGTATGTTGTATACTTACACATATTATATTTTTTTGGTTGCTTTAAAACTTACAAAAATATTAAACTATCACAACACAGTTTAAAATTTTCTACTAGTAATTTATTAGCAAACATTTATACTTTTTGGTCAATGAAATTCTGTTGACCGATTTAAAGTAATTTTTTCTCTTTATTCTTCATTACTCATTACTATTTATTACTTTTTGTAATGTTATAGATAATCAAAGTAGAAAGACACTAAAAATGGCAAGTGTCGTGTTATAAGGTTATTAAGTAAGAGACATGGCCACTTAAACTGCCGGATTTGTAATCAGTGTTATGGTTGTTGGAATAAAAGGTCTTTTTTTTTACTTTTTAAAGTGTTTGTGCTTTTAAGGAATTTTATCTCTGAGAATGTGCTAAAAACCCTTAGTTTACCGCTTGCATCTGTCATTAAATTCAGACAAGAAGTTTAGCTCTTAATCGAAAATAAATGAAAACACATACTAAATAAATTTATTCTTTGTCATAATTTTTCGTGTTTTGTTTTTTGTTTTATTATCAGTAATCCATTTATTAACTAGTACAAGAACTTTTTGCCCATATTGTTTAGAATAATCGGTTACATTACGTTGTGTTTATTGAAACTTATCACAAATACCACAACTGACACAAGTTAAGACAAAGAGTTTTAAGTTTAGCTATAAGTATTAAAAAATAACCTTATAATATATCTCCAATTTTTGATTTTAAAGTAACTTTTTGTAGAAGATAGTTATCGAACTACTAATTATTAAAAAAAAAATTACAAACCTTAATACATGGGTAGATGAAAAAACTAATAAATATTGTTCTTCATTTTGTGCAACCAAGTTTTAAAACACACCAGTTAGCTATAGATCATTTGCACAGCAGTTTTAATAAACTTTTTGAACAACAGAGAAAACGAAATTAAACACTAAAGTAATGATTTATAAGGTCGATTAAAACATTAAAACTAAATTTTGATGTTTGTTAGCAAATAAAGTTTTGTAGAGACACATTAAACTTTTCTTAAAATGTATGTTCAACACTCCGAAATAAACTTTAACGTTTCAATACAATCATCTTAGGTCAAAAAAGTTAAGTGTTTAAGTGATTATAAATAGGTTTATTACAGTATGTAATGGTTCAAATGTAAGATTTTAGTAATACTATGTAAAAATTACTTAGCAAAAGTCACCCTTCATGCATAAAAGTCCCTTTGTGCATGTTTGAACCTGTGTGCAAAAGTGTCTTCGTGAATATTTGACCCGTTCCCATTTTTTTATATACAAACAATATCATTGATATTTTAGAAATAAATAGTTTTTTTTTGTATTTATGTTTTCCCTGCGCCTCCCTCCCTAACACACTATAAATTTGATTTTATTAATTTAGTAAAAATGTGTTTGTATGTACTAAGTTATCTTCTTTTATATCAAGCAAATAAGTTTAAACTTCTTAATGAGTTTTTTATAATCTAAACTTTGTTTAATGTATTGTTTATGCTAATTTTTTTTGATGAACATAGATATTTTTTTCTCATTGTGTGTCCTGTTTAAGCGGCTCAGGTTTTTATGCCTGAGTCAAACATTGCAAAATAAACAATATAATAATAATAAGAAGAAATTTTATAAATCTTATAGATAAATTAAATTTAAGTGTTGCAAAACAAAAGTTACATTTAAGTTTTATAAGTGTAAAAGAGTAAAAAAAAATACTTAACTTAATATACAACAGATTATCACAAACAAAATAGTAGGTACTCCATATAGTATATTTATTGAATCAAATGCATATTTTAAAGAACTAGTTATAGAAAACGTAATTCAATGCCATAGTTTATGTTAGTTTAAAATGTAACATCTGTGTTATAAGTTAACACTTAAATTAAATACTGAAAACATCAGTTTATATGAAGTATGAAATACCTTTTTCTTTACTAAAAATTAAAATGAAAATACAGTACAGGAAGAAGAAAATAATCATAAACATTAAGGACTTTTTTTTTTAATGTCAAAATTAATTTCGTTAAACAAAACTACAAGTTTGGTTTAAATACATTAGAACTTTTAATGCTAACATCGTATGTATCTTTATTTATTATTTTTTTATTAAAAGTTCTGAATTAAAAAAACTAGATTTTATGAAATTATAGTTTGATTTTATTAAAAACATATAACTTACAATTTAAAATTTATAAGTTTAACAACTTTTAATTACCATCACTATTAAGTGTAGTGCGAACAAACAATATCAATATTTGTTAAGTTACTTTTGATAGTAATATAGCTAAAACAGAACAATTTCATTAAGCCAGTAGCAGTTGTCTTACTTCTAGTTTTAACAGTTTTTGTATTTGCTGAAACATTTAAAAGCATACAATTAATACATACAAAGCATCATTTTATCATTTTGTTTTTGGCTGAATTAGGATAACTGATATAATAAACTATAAAAAAATTTTGCCGCTTTTAACAAGTTTTGCTTTCTTGTTCTATATCTAAATAATTGTTATAACTGCATAGACCGTAGTATTATTTATATTTTTCATTGCATCATGATATAAGTTTAGTATGTAGTCATTAATTTAAAACAGTTACAGACAAATTTAGGTAATTTAAGCTTGAAAATCGAATAGTTTCAAAAATAAATTTTATAAAATACATTTTTTACACATAGACTAGTAGAGATTTTAAAAAAGTTCTCCAAAAAGTATAAAATTCGAAATAATAACAAAATAAGAAAAAAAAAAGTTAAATTTTAATTTATTTTACATGACACTACTCAAAACTAATCACTTCATAAAAATATCTCCATTATTTTATATAAAAAAAACTACAATATAACTAAAATCGAAGTATGTTAGATTGTGAGCTCATTAAAACTTCAATTATTACGTCATAGATGAGATATGACGGCTAGCTCTGGAACTATTCAGCTTTTAAATGTTCTTTGAGGAATACTCTTACATCTTCACAATTCCTGTGTTGTGTAATCGTAGTTTGATAATGTTCAAAATATTATTTAATTTTTTTTTTTTAAACTAAGCTATTTAGAAACTAGTAAAAAAAAAAAATATGTTTTATGTTTATTAAGAATATTTTTATTATTTAAGTTGTTAGTTAAAAAATAAAGAAAAACACGTCAGTTAAAACTATTTTTTTAACTTTTAGAAATTTTTACCACTAAAATAAAATAAAATTAAGTTTATAGTCATAAAAAATATAAAATATCAAGTCTTACCTCATTTGATCGAACATGGGAATTAGTTCTTCAAGACATTTATCAGAATTATCTTCATACCACGATTTTATTGGGATCCCGTTTTCTGTTGAATTTATTGATTAAAACAATATTTTGTTGGTTTGTAATAACAACTAGAATAATTTAATCCAAATAGTTTGATGCATTTAAAAAAAAACTTTGTAGTAATATATTCAACAGAAAATGCGACTTCTACGTTTTTTTAAATAAACAAAAGTTTTGATTATTTAACTAAAAAACTTGTGTTTAAAAAATGTTTTTAGTTTTTTGTGTTTACTTACTTAAAATGACAAACTGCTTATTTTGTTAATTAAAAAAAAACAAAATATATAATATAATTATTAAAGCTAAATATAATATATTTTGAAAGTAAAAAATATTGCTATTAATTTACCTTTATAGTTTCTGTAGGCACTTGGTGAGTTGTCCAGTATAGCGACGTTTGAAAGATCTTCATCAACAATCTTTAGATCTTTGGTGGGACAGTAACTACCTATACAGTGCTGAAAAGTTAAAAAAAAAGTTTAAAAAATATAACAATTTTATACATCCAAACAAGTGTGTGACTTGGTAAATTAAAATAAATGTTACTAGATTTAGCGAGTCTTAACTTTTTGGTTAAACTAACTTTTTGAAACTTGATGTGTTTATATCAAAGAGTAAGATTTTATAGCACAATTTTAACTTAAACTATGACATCTACGCTTGAATATCAGCTACAAGTAGATTAAGATAGTATAAAAATAATAAAGTTATTGTCTTATAATAGTCCTATACTCTGTCGTTAACTATGAAGTTAAAATAGCTCAAATTTTATTGAGAACATAAAAAAATATATAACTCGCTACAAGTAGGTCAAGTTGTTATACCAAACAAAACTATTTTTATTTTGATATAATGGTTACACATAATTAACTGACAAAGAGATACCTAAAAAAACAATAATAAGTTTTGAAAATAGACATATGAATTAAAATAGTAACATAAATATTAAATATGATTTTAAAAGGAAACCCTAAAAAATAATTTTGCATTAAATATACCTTTGAGTTTTAATTACTACTTGTTTTATGTTTAGAACACATCTATGTTAGTTTAGTAGTAACAGGTCTTAAAACGCTGATGTATCAAGCATACAGGTACCAAAACACTATGCCTTCACGTTTGGAATAACTTAACTTATAAGTTTGATACTAATCACGTTGAATTAAATAGTTTCTAAGGCTATACGTTGCATAATAAGTAGCAGTAACTTTTTATAACAATATTTAAATACCTGTTTGAAAAACCTTCTGTTGAGAATACCCCTCCCATTGTCAAGAAAATCAAGAATTTTTGTTGCGTATTCTTCATCTCCAGCAGTGTAAATGACCAAATTGTACCACTTGCTCACCTGTATAATTGTTAAAATAGAAAATTTTGTTGTATAAAGTAGATGTAAAAATTGCTGAGTATTGTGAGAAAAGTGATTGCATAAACTCATATACTATCTGTGTGTAAAGTTTTTATAACAGTGCAGTTTAATGTATAACACTTGTAGGTTAAAATTTATAACTGTTATTTTATTGTTAGCAAAAATACTTTGCTTAAAGCAACTCTGACTTGTAAATCAAGTAAGACTATCAAAGTAAAATTTCTTCATAACTTTTTAATTATTTAAACTAACAGTATCTAGAAACGCATCGACTTTTGGTCTCTTGTAGACACTATACTCCATATCAGATCCATACAACTTGCTCTGTTTAAAATAAGTAACTTAGTCAAAATCATTTGTTCAAAAGAACATTTTTATTGCTTACACTAATATAAAAATATCTTGTAAAGGTCATGGAAGAAAGAAACTTCTTTCTAGGCAAAAAATAGTTTATTTTGTAAAACAAATTATACAAAAGAAAATTAGTGCTTTATTAATCTTATTTTTAACAAGTAGTACTATCTTAAAAAATATGGATAACAATGTATAAAGATCTAGACTAAAGCCCGTTTATGTTTAAAAATACTGAGCGTTTTAGCTCCAATTTGTACATACATTTAACATTTAACTTTATAAATAAAAAACTAACATAATACCTATTACATAAATCAATATAAACATAAACGTACAGTGAAAACAAGATCGGGCTGATGATGAGATTCATACTCCCTGTTCATATATTCGAACCTTGAGTGGATAAGGGTCTCATCCATGTCGAGTACTAGAGTCTTTCTCTTCACTTGATCTTCTTTACCTTTTGAAAGTGCAATAATTTAAGGTGAGTTTATTTTCAAGCTGATTCACGTGTGTAGGCATGATCATCACAAAAATAATTATATAAAAGACATTGAAAACTTATGTTATACAAAACGGTTTTTAATAATTTGAGGTAAGATTATTTTTTAGAAATTAAAATAAACTTGTGAATCTTTACCTTTGTTAAGGATTACGCCATCAGAAGTTAGATCTGCTTCTAATTGTGGTTGCATTTCATTCTTATATTTTTTGCTGGTCATTTTAACGATTTAATTTAAACTTTTTAAAAACTTCTAATAAATAGAAATTGAAAAACGATAAGGTTTTTTTAATAATATGTTATTAGAGCTTCTTTACATTTATCTAAACAAGTTTAAATTATAATATTCGTCGAACTTAGTTATTTTATTCACTTGATAATGTATATTTAAATAAATGCATAATAATGAATAAGATATCTAATCTGCACTAATATCATTACTTAATTAAGTTTTTTAAATTAAAGTAAGTTAAGCAATACTTTTTAGTTAAGACAAATAGCTATATAAATATATTTCAAAAGTAATATGATAGTAAAATCTTTAAATATAAAAACACTATAAAACAATTTCTCAAGAGCTTGTAGCTTTAAAATAGAAACACTTAAAACCTTAAAGATTTATGTCAAAAGTATGAGTAAGCAATTTAGTTTTTATTTTTTACAGCAGTACATAATTTAAACATTTTTATGTAGTATATATACATATACCATTAATGCATACCATTAACTAAGCTATAAATTGCAATTATATAACTTCATCTAAAACACTAATCCTAAGTTTTCATACTAATCTCAAGTCGACCCTATTGCAAGGCAAAAATTTTTTTCTTAGCTATCGGAATTTAAGATGCAACATTTATAAAAACTATGAGGTTTGAAAAGTGTTAGATTCAATTAATCTTATTTAATTCATAACAGGATATATAATTTAGTTGCTCTAACATAGAATACTAGCAATTTAGAACTTTTAAGCTAAGTTTGTTAAAAACACTACTGTTAAAAAGTCACATGAAGTTTAAAAAATGTATAGTTAAAGATTATATTTGTCTATTTATCTATAGGATAAATTAACATATATTTTGAAACTATTGTAAAAAATTTTTAATTGTTTTTATATTTTTCATACACATAAAGCTTTTGTAATGCTTTATGTTCATCATAGCTCATTTAATTTAAATAAAATATGTTTAAACACTCCATAAAATAAGTTGTTGCTTAGATAATACTAAATTATCTGAAAAAATAACTTAGCAATCTGACATTTAACTAAGTAATAAAAATTAGTTTTAAGCAATTTTAACGATCTTAACAATTCTTAAACTAAGAAAATAATGCATTAAAAACATAAAATAAAGTTAAGTACAAAGCAGGGTTTTATTAAACTTATTCCATAGTAGCTAATTTTTAGAAATTTTAAAAATAGAAATACCCCTTAATTATATCTCAATTTTACTATTTAAATAATTATTAATTTGTCTGTTCTCTATTTTAAACAAAAATACACGTTGCAATTTTGTGGTGGTTTTGTTTTGAGTAATAAAAATTAGTTTCGAATTTTATTATATTTTATTTAGTTACTAAAGCACTAAAAAATAATGAGTTATAAGCTTTTTTTTTACTATAGTCAATTAAATTTATCTCCATTAAAAAAGCTACTATTATGTAAACTGCTTGAAATAGGGAAAGCTCAAAATAGTTTGCATATTATAAAAAAATAGGTTTTCCAAAATAAGAACTCCTTAAGTTCTGAGAATCAACAAAAAGTGGTTATAAGACAATTCAATTTCTTAAAAAAGATTTTGATGGCCAAAATTTAGGAGGTAATGTATATTTGAGAAAACAAATGGGTATAACATATCTAATTAGTCTAATTTTAATAACTAAAAAAAAAATAAAATAAAAACACTAGAGCAAAAACTTTAATAGAAATTAAAATATATATCAGCCATATCTTAAAATGTACTCAAATTTTGCAAAAAAAAAGTAAGTAAGTGTGAATTAGACCTACATTTGTATTTTTCTTAGAATACAAATAACTTATTTAGTTGTAACTAGTGATGTACCGGACCCACAATTTTGGGTCCGGCCGGACCCGGATCCGGACTTTTTTTTCAAACTAGAATCCGGCCGGAACCGGATCCGGACTTTTTTTTTTCAAATTAGAATCCGGCCGGAACCGGACCCGGACTTTTTTTTCAAATAAGAGTCCGGCCGGAACCAGATCCGGACTTTTTTTTCAAATTAGAATCCGGCCGGATACGGATATCAGACAAAAATGGCAATATCCGGCCGGACCCGGATAGTGAGTCCGGTACATCAATAGAATAAACTAGCCTGTGTCAGAATGAGGTTTTTAAAATTGAAAAAAAAAAAAAACTTTAATCTAATAATAAGTCGAACAGCTAGCCTAAAGTTTAACAAATTTAGGTGTTATTTACAATTAAAAATCTGAAATCAAGTTCTTGAACAAAATACACTAGAAAATTACAAAATATTGAAAACTGGATCAGCTCAAACTCATTCAAAATCTAAAAGAAAACTAGCCTGAGTTTTTACAAAAAACTAAACTAGCCTGAGGCAGTCCAAGATTTTCTAAAATTCCCAAAAATTTTCAAACTGGCAGGGTTGCCACTGTTTAAGTCAATAAAACTAGCTAGAGTGAGTATAAACAAGCCTGAGTCAGAATGAGGTTTTTAAAAACTGAAAAATTACTTTAATCTAATAATCAGTAGAATAGCTAGCAAAGGTTGACAATTTGGTAGTAAAGTTGTGGACTGATTGTGGTACACTTAACTTATTAGTACTACCAATCATAATTAAATCCTACCTTATTTAATTATTATCTAACAAATACTAAATTCTAACTGAGACTACTTTCTATAATCAGACACAACAATTTTGAGTGATGAATCTTTTATACAAAACACAACAAGAAATACTAGCATATACAAAATTATTAATTACATTGGCAACACTTTAAAAACTGGAAGCTATTTAAATATATATCAAAAGACTTAAAAAAAATTAAAAATTAAATAAACTTTTAGTAAACAAGAAACTGTAAAATTTTTAATAAACTATTAAACTATAAACCTGGCTTAAATATTTAAACAATTAAACACCTGTTGAAATATTCACTTTTAAGACAAAACACTACTTACAATAAGCATTCACAAAAACGTTCAAGATATTTTGTTGCTTCAAGCTACACACCAAACTAACTAACTACTTACATATAAACTGCCTGTCATGTTCTGACGTTTTGTTGCATCAGTATTTAGTTTGAAACATTTCGTCATATGATTCTCATTGGCTCGTACATTCAACTGTATTAACTCTAAATATTTTCTGAGCTCAACTTTAAACAATAAATAATGCAAGTATTCATTCAAAAGTTTTCAATTTTACAACATATGTAAAGAGTTGCATTTCATAAATGTTTATTTATAGTTTAAATTTAAACAAATGTAAATTAGTCACGTGTACAAAATGAGCCAATCATGGTAGGTGTTTAATTTTAACTGACGAAAATGACTCTTATTAATTTTCACCGGGTTTGTTTTTGAAAAAATACTTTTCAGTATGCTCTTTTTTACTAACTAGATCCGGGTCCGGCCGGATCTCTGTTAGGATCCGGCCGGACCCGGATCCGGACTTTTTTTTCAAATTAGAATCCGGCCGGAACCGGACCCGGACTTTTTTTTCAAATTAGAATCCGGCCGGAACCGGATCCGGACTTTTTTTTCAAATTAGAGTCCGGCCGGATCCGGATATCAGACAAAAATGGCAATATCCGGCCGGACCCGGACCCGGATAGTGAGTCCGGTACATCACTAGTTGTAACCTTTTAAACATGATATTTAAGAACTTGAGTTGTCCAAATTTGAATAGTCGTGCAGTTCTAAAAAGCATCTTGGCTGAGTGATTTCAAATCAGGGTATCCCAAACTTTAATTAAAAAGGCCCCCTTTAAGAACTTAAGAAAGCTATGGCCTTCAACAAAATTTATCAAAAAACTACAACCAATACTGCCAAAGACCTTATTTTTTGTTGTTCATCATCAACATAAGAACATTTAATGTAATTTTCAAATTATGACCTGGTGGCTTACTCTATAACTGCTTGTGAACCCCTATATATTTTATATTTTTTTCATGATCTCTAGTGAAAGTTTAAAAAATACCAGTAAATAGGCCTAAATCTTTTTTTTTTAATTATCATCAATTCCAGAATGTTTAGTGTTAATTTAAAATTATGACCTCATGACCCTCCTGTTGCCCCTTCAGTTTCCTGAATTTCTTCCAGATTTTTTAAAAGACACTTTTAGGTCTAATTTTAGTTTAAAGATAAGTTTTTGCTTAAAAACTGTGCTAAGTAGTATAACAACATAGTAATTACTGTTAAGCTGCATTAACTACTAAAAAGATTTTTTTTTTAATTATGACATTTTTCTAGTCTATATGGTAGATTTTTTATGTAAATAAAAATTTTACTACTTAAAATGTAAAAATTGTTAAAGTTTCTAGTTTTTTCAGATATTTTAGTGAATTTTGTTGAGTAGTTTAGGTTTGTTTCAAAATTTCTAATTTAACAAATTTTTTGTCAACCCTGCTAAAATTTTAACTATAAACTACAAACCAGAATTACATTAAAACAGAAAACTTAAAACAAATTTTAAAGTAGCTAAATCTAGTAAAGATGACCAACTTCAGTTAATAGATCTGCAATTCAAATAAAAAGAGCAGCTTTAAAACAAATACAGTATGAAAATTTACTATCCAAACCAATGATGACTGGTTAAGTTAGTCTAAGTAAAACTAGCAAAAAATATAATTTAAAAAATATATTAATACATGTTAAATAACTGCACAGTGCTTCTTTAAATTTATTAACTTTTACTTTTTTATATTTAAGACTTATAAAGCTAAAGTGTATAGTGAGCCAATTTTAACCTCAAACAAAAAGTACCTAATATAATTAGTAAACTTAATCTATCTTGTCAGGGACAAAAACATAGTTAGTTAGGACTAGATAAATTCTTGTGGGCAAAAGTAAATATAATAAACAGAATAACATTTATAATACTACATAACATTATAAGATGATTTTATCAAATAGATATATGTTATAAAAAGATACTATATGTGATAACTAAAACTTGTCATATTCGCCAGTATTAAAAAAAAAGGTATACATTTCAATATTTGCTATTTTTTTGCCATATTTGCTATATGATCCATATTTTCAAAGTGATAACATTAACAATAAATTTTGCTTAATATTAATAACATCTACAGTTAAAGCCTTTGTCCTTAATAATTTAGTTTAAATTTACTATTTTTTATTAAAAAAATTGACCTTAATAAGATGGGAACGAGACTAAATTGCACGAAGACAAAAATGCACGAAGTTACTAAAATGCACGAAGTTACTAAATTGCACGAGAACAAAGTTGCACGAATGCACAAAATTGCTCAAAGCCAAATTTGCACAAAGCCAAAATTTCACAAAGACAATTTTGCAGTTTGCACCAAGGGTCATTTATGCATGAGTTAAATTTTTGCACGTGTGTAAAAAATAATGAAAAAAAAACATAAACAGTAAAAAAACTATCTAGTTATTTAATAAAACAATAAAAAAGTTAATGACGGAGGGTAAGGGTTAGGGGTAACAGTGATAGTATAAAAAATAAGTTAATAAAATTATAATAAGAAAAAAAATAATTTATTAAACTACTGACCGAGGGTAAAGGTTAGGAGGGGTATCAGTGATAGTAAAAAAATGAAGAATAATAATAATAACTAAAAAAAATAACAACTTACCAACCGAGTGTAAGGGTTAGAGGTAACAGTGATAGTAAACGAAAAAAAATAATAGTAAAGAGTTTAAATTAAAAAAGTTTGACCCGTGCAAAACTGTCTCCGTGCAAAATTGTCTGCTCCTGCAAAAGTATCTTCGTGCAGTTTTGGTGAACTTTTGCAATTTTGTCACCTTGTGCAGTTTTGTACGCTCGTGCAATTTAGACAGCTACTCCAATAAGACAGTTTAAAAATACTTGTTACATGAGCGGCTTTAAAAACTTTTGAATAAGTTTTATCGGACCCGCTCTACAAAGCCACGTTTTGGTTTTAGTTTTAGTCATTTAATCACACTAAATATCATTCTATATTTATTTTATAACTTTACATTGTTGTACTAACTAACTAATTTTTTTATGTCGAACTAATTTTATTTTACATACTTTATAAACATGTTTTTCAATACAAATTCCGGGCAAACTAAGTGGCGCCGTTTGTTTTTAAACCTCAGACGTTATAGCAAGAACACTGTAAAAACTTTTAACTGCATAATTTTTCGGTAAAATGTTTGACCAAATCAATATAATAATTTTTTTTGTACTAATCGGTTAAAGTTGTATGCCTGACAGCTACCTTTAATAAATATAATTTACAAAACAAAACATACACTTTAAATAGATTAAGGTACGTTTGAATGAAAATACACTTATTTAATTTTATTTAGGTTTATTTAGGAAATTTAGGTTTAAGTTAACACAGTCAATACACGTTTAACAATAAACGAAAATTAAATCTAAGATATTATTTATGATAACTATCACTAAGATTGTTGGAATTTAAACTAATAAATGCTCCATTATCTAAAAGATCATCAGTTTTGCTTTAATGACTTTATGTTGTCTTTATTATAGTTAAAAAATTACTAAACTATATAGTATTGATTCTTTTGTAGCAAATATCACTTTGGTATGTATAATAGAAAAACATCTATAAAAGATTTTTCTAAAAGTTAAAACTTTGTTATTTTTACTGTCAGTATGAAAGTCCTTTTACAGCTATAGCAAAACATAAGCTTGTTTTAAGGTTTATGATATGATAACATACGTCTTACGTATGTCTTAACAAAAGTCTAACATAAATACATAAATTAGCTTAATGTTATTTTTTTTGAACTACTGTGCGCTTGAATATTTGAAAAAGCATACGTTTAGTATATAAGAAAAGCCTAGCAAAATTTTAATGGCAATAATCATTTTACTATTTAATCTAATTTATCTGCATATAAACTTATAAAAGACATATCAGACAAAATTTTTTAGTTTTTTTTTAGAAAAAAATATACCCAACAAAATCTTAGTACTTAGTTGTTATACATTTGGTGCTTACTCGAAAATGAAACCGCTATAATGCTTGCAATGATAAACAATTTATCAAAATTGTAGTGTTTAGGTTAATTTTGTAAAGTTGTATATAGTTATTATAGTATTTTATTTTTATTATTAAAGAATGATTACTATTTTTAGTATTTGTTTAAATTTGAGAGAATAATTGATGCTAATAACTCAAAAAATAAATGGTGATAACAGATCTAAAGAAATAAGGGAGTACATATTTATAGTAACTTAGTTAACACTGATAAAGATTTTAAACAATTTTTTTTTTTAATAAATGCTGTGGTGTTTAAAAGTTTTTTAAAACTTAAAAAAAAGATATATAATTCGAATGCTTTTATGAGTAACGTTTGTTAAAGTTAAATTTAAAAGATAATGAAATTGAAAATTGATAAAAGCTAACAAAAGTGTTCCATATTTTTCTTTATTATTTGTTTAAATGTCACTAAAATATAAACAACAATTTAAAGTGTAAAAATAGTTAAATTTAAAATTTAGCTAAACAAAATTTAAAAATTTTTTTACTTTATATATTTTTTAACGAATACATAATATCTGACATAAGTTACAATGCCGATAAATAAGAAAAAAAAAAGTGACTTGTTTTTTTTTTATTAATGTTGATTTTACCACAAATTTTTCGTTTAAATTTTTTTATTGTATATATTAGTATTTTAAAAGTGCATTAACTAATTTGAGACCTCAAATATTTCGACACTAAATTTGATAGTAAAGTAGGTTTACAGTTGAATTTCGACAAATTTTAATTAAGTTTTGGAAATTACAAATTTACAGCTCTCTACTTAACGTAAGTATTTTATTAAGTTTGTTTTGAAAACTTGAATTTAGCAAATCATTTAGAAATAAAAAACAAACTTTGAAATATTTTATTTTATTTCTTTGTTTTGTCTTAAAAAATATGTCTAGCAAATGATTTAGTATATATTTTTTATATATTTGGTAGTTATTTGCACTTGTACAAGCTGTACTGCACTGGTGGGATCGGGTTCGAGTCTTGAACCAAAAAATCCCCTGTATTGGATAGTAACATTTTCATCTATCATTCCAATGTAGCATTGAAAATCTTGTTGATTTTTAAAGAAAGACTATAACTTTTTATATAGTAGTGTGTTAACTTAATTTGTATAGTGTAAACTAAACTTTTTTTGTAACTACTTTTATATTTTTTAAGTATTTACATTTTAAAAAGTATATTAAATGATTATTTTTTTTCATTATGTTTTTTTTAAAAGCTTGTATAACAGAAAATTTACAAAAGCATTGTCAATTATGCAAAAAATAAATAGTTAAAAAGTCATTAAGTTCTTAATAATAATTTAAGCACAATAATTTATAACTAGTTTATAAAGTTCTACAAATAAAAAATAGTAATGTTATAAACATTTATTTTAAAAACTAAAATACAAACGATAGTGTTTTACACATCTACTTTTTTTCAAATATTATGAGTGTTCTACTATTTGAATCTTGACAGTTCAAGTTTAAATAATTTTATGAAAAACATATTTATATAAAATATCTTTTTCTTACATTTAATATAGCTTTAATTTTTTAATCTTAATTTTATCATAAATTGATGTTGTCATACAAAACTTTTCGATGAAAAAAAATCATGCAATCAATAAAAGTAAATGCGTTCAAAACTTCAGTTTTAGTTTTATTCAGATTTTCTAACTAAGTAAACTAACCACATTAAAAACAACTGATGGTAAGATAACTTTGATAATCAGATTACCAGCCCTAGGTTGATGTTTAAAATTATTACTTTTGTTATAGTGTTCTTATATTGACTTCATATATGAATTAAAAATATAAAATACTTAAGATAATATAAAACAATGAATAAATTAAATCTTTTATGATTAAAACTGTTTTCAAATTTAAATTAAAATGCTTAAAAAAATCTAATAACACTTAAAAACTGTTGTTTAAAGAGAAACTTTTGTTTTTAAGGGGGTTATTATGCGATTAATTTATTGAAAACTTTTTATTTAGTTTATTTCTTGTATTACTATATAAAACATTGATAATTAAAACTAAAAATATTGCAGATGAAAAACTGTTGCAAATAATATTTTTTACTGCTTATACTTCTAGTGACGTCACGCCACAACTTGAAGCATCGATCATATATATATATTTAAAGAATAAATAGATACTTGTTAACTTCAGTTGTTCTACTGTCAACCTCACAATTTGAAAGCCACAAGAATGTGGCAAAAAAAAAACTAACCACAAAACTATAGTTTTTGTATACGCCTTGATATTCTAGTTAGTTTTATACTAAGTAATTTTAAAGATAACATATTTAAACTTACATTCTATTCTGATAAATGACAATTAATATAAAGTTAAGTTTTAAACAAGTAATATTTTCTTTAATATAGTAAACTTAACAATTATAAGTTATTTTTTAACAAATTTATGGTATATTCCCGTCGCAAAAAAAAAAAGCAACAAACAAAGTATTTAGATAATCAACACAATTATGCGACGTCTTAAGGTTACGCAATCATTACTTATGTATTTAGTTCCAGATGTTATTTTATTTATTTGAAATACATATATTGTAACTTGAAATAAAATTTTTTGTATAAATGTTTTTGTTTGTTAAGTATTTTTACATATTATATAAAAAATATTAAAAAATATTAAGAAAAGAAACGTACAACTTAGTTGAGCTAACTACGTTAAAAATAAAAAAGTTTACAAATATTTGAAGTATGAACAACTGTTAAATTATACTAAGTTTAAAATTAATTTCTAAGTGTATAAAAAAATTATCCACATTAAAAATAAAACTAAAATAAAAACAATCACTTTTTGGTTACGAAAACATTTTTCAATAAACAAATTTCAATAATCTCTAACAAATCAAATTTAAATGTTTTTTTAATATATGTATAGAAATAAACAAACAATTTACATTGAAAGCTTTCTAAAATGATAGTTTTAGTTTTACACTGACTTAACTTTATCAATAGTCTAATTGATAAGTTCCCATTTTTCTAAAATAAAATCGCCAAAACGTACTTTGTAATGAGTCATGACATTTTATATTAATCAAAAATATTTTTTTCTCGAAATTATTTATTTCTTGAATTATAATAACTTTAACTAGTTTATTATTTGTGAAATTACGTCCTGGACAAGACATCAAAAGGTTTCAAATGGTGTGCAACTAGATAACTTAAAGATTTTTTCGTAATCAAGGTCCTACGACCATAAACCTATAACAAATATTTATTATTATAACGCTTATTTTTGTCGTTCAAAAAGCAATATATATTAGATTATATCTTATATAGTAAAAAGTTATTTAAATATGTATATAAAGATGTATGTTATATATAGTTTATTTTGTATATGTGTATAATTTAAAATACTTGTAAAGTTTATATTTATTCTTGATTGACGCATTTATTTAAAAACTCTATTTTAAGTAATTAGTGTGAATGCTACATTTTAAAAAGGTAATAAAGTATGTTAATGTAGTTAACTAGAAATTATTTATCTTTATTTATAACTCTATAAAAATATAGCAAAAACTGGCTCACAAAAATTTTAAAATAATACATAGTTTCTTTCTGTTCAAAATAGATAAAATTACTGATAGTGTGTTTCAAAACAATACAACAAATAGTTATGTTATGCTTAAAAATTATATTTTATAAAGTTTTAGTTAGAGATAAATAAATAAAAAATACACAACACAAGCAGGTAGATTGTTGATAAATGCTAAATTTTGAAAATTAAAAAAATTATGTAATTGTTAAGTTGTTAGTATTCAAAACTTGTATTTCTAAAGACATTTTGTAATTCACCAAGGTTTTAAAGGTTAATTTTTATGTTATTGATGTTAATATTAGTTTCCAAACATAAAAAAAACAGAAAAAAACTTGAAAGTTAAGCCTACAAAACTAACAATGTAAATTTAAAAATTATAATAAGAACTAGGTCTTACTACATTTACACAACACTTCAAACTATTACTGACTTGCATTTAACAGTAAAAGTGTTTAAGTTTTGATATAAAACTACAGAGTTAGTTGGTCTTAAAAGCGTTGTTTTGTTTTGTAAATTTAAGGTAAAAATAAAAACATAGTAATAAGTACATAATATAAACAGTTGTAAATGTAAGAATTATTTTAAATGGCTAAAGCTAAAGTGTTTTCAAATTTTATAATAAATATCTATTTTTTTGTTTTAGATGGAATGTTATAATAACTTTTAAGTTTCAGTTAAAAATTAGTTTGTATGACATAAAATATCTTTTTATTTTTTGATAATATTTTCTTATATGGAGCTTGCATCTTTTCTTTTAATTTTTGGTAAAGCACGTTATCTTTTGCAACTAAAAGTTAATTCAAATTAGCACGTTTTTTTAAAAATTAGTTTAAAAATGTTTTTTAATAAGTTTAAACATGTATTTAACTACTATTATCTAGAAAAAAATTATATTTCTAATTTTATATAGTTTGGTATAGTAAATAAGTGTATAATAAGAAAGTATTGTGTAATATGAGTAGACATAACATTAATGTTCATTTTTTTTATTATTTATCACAGCAAGTATTTATTACCAAAATATCACTATTTTCTACTTTAATACGATCAATTTAAGCTCAATATTCAGATCAAAAAAGTTGAACCATTGGTTTAAACATTTAATATCAATTTATATACATAAACTTTGAATGTTATGTACTGTTTTGTTGTTATTTGACAACGTCAGCTCACACTCACCAAGACCTGGTAATTAAACAAAGTGAGTAAACGTTTGTACTATTAAATATATATATAAACTTTAATTTAAATTTTTAGCATTAAGTTTAAATCTGAAGTAAATTTACAAAAATAGTTTAGATAAACTTTATTAAAGTCTTTTAAATTGGAATTTTTCAGTTTAGAACCAAAAACAAGTTTAAATAAAACAACATTTAGTGACATTGTAGCTTGATAATTTAGTCATAGTTTCGATACATTTGAAATTGATAACAAATAAATAACTTTGGTAAAGCGAATCACTTCAATATTAAAATAAAAGTAAACTTAACTCATTTTAGCACTAAAACAAACTACACGCATTCACAACGAAGCGATTCGCTTCAGCTGCATCAGACTCGCATAGTGACGTAACTTTACCGTTTCATATCTGCTGTTTTAATAATTTCTACAAAAACCTTTCTCTCTGGTTAGCAAGTATACTCAAAAAAAAGAAAGTAGAAAAAAGCATCGTTTTGTTAATTTTTGGTAAAAGCACGTTATATTTTGGGACTAAAAGTCCTCAGCACGGTTTTTAAAATATCAGTAAATTCATTATACTAAAATATTTATTTAACTATTATCATTTGGGAAAAAAAAACGACTCTTTTGATGTAGTTTGGTATAGTTTAAGTAAAAAGTATATACAATTTTTAGTATACTTTTCTTTAATACAAAGTAGTTTAACATAAAAAGTTATGGAAACTGATACAACTCTACTTGATTTTAATTTTAATTTTTTTTATATTAAAAATATAACATCTGTCTCAATTACAATTGTTTGCAGTTTTTAGCGGTTTTCAGTTGTTAAATATAATGGTCTAAATCTAAAGCTTAAAGACTTTTTAAATTCAGCTGAATAGTTTCATGTTTCATTTTGTTATTACGTTTTAGCCTTATACTGTTAACTTTATACTTTTGTTTCCACTTATTCTAAAACCGATTTGAATAATAATAAAACAAATGTTTTCGAATGTTGTTTAACTATTTTTTCAATGTAATCTAATTTTGTTTTAAAAAATGTTTTTAAAGTAGACAATTCTTTTAATTTAAGTTTTAAAAGAAAACAAATACAGAAAGTGTTTATTAACGTATTTTTGTAAAAGCTATGTAAACTATATTTATTTATTATTACAACATTGAAAGTTTTTGTTTACTCTTTATCTGCCTATTTTTTATATGTTAAAACATACATCACTTTTGTTAATCATAAATTTACAAAATCCTAATTTGTTATGGGTATTTTCCACAGTTTTAAAAGGAACTTTATGCGATAATAACTGTGTTTTTATTGTTAACATTTGTTTAACTAAATATTTAGTTGAGCTAATTATTGTGTACTTACTTTAAAATATCATACAACGAATTAAAAACTTTTTATTTAACCTATTTAAAGTAAATTAAAATGAAAACAGTTACTATTTTTACGTTATTAATAAATAACACATGATGAACTTTACATTTAGTAGAGTTGAATATGTAATTTATTTTCATAAACTTTCATATAACAAACTATAAGTTTTATAAATCTTTTAAAATTAAATTAATTGTAAAAACACCTTTAACTTACTATGTAATATAAAAAATATTTAAACATTTATATGTTAAACACTTGTGTTAAAGTTTTTAAAGTTTTAAAACCTAAAAAAAATTTGTAAGTTTCGCTGTAGCTCGTTAGTGCAACAATGTTTGTTAAACTAAATACTAAGTTAAGCTGATTATTGTATACTTACTTTTAATTTTCATATAACAAAATAATTTTTTTGATTTAATTTATCTATAAGTAAATTAACTCTAAATGTTGATTTTATTTACTATCTTTAACATTTATATCTAAGAAACTTGTATTAAGGCTTTCCAAAGCCTTTAAAATTAACTGAAACAATAATGAAATGAAGTGAGTTCCAGCTAATCAGTGACGTAACAACTGAAGCTGAATTTTTACAATTTCGAAAAATATTTTGTTCAAACTTTTTTTAAACAAGATATTAGCTAATGTCGTTTTAAATATTTTATTAAGCTATCTAAATTTTTATAGTTGAGCTGAACTAAGGATTTATAAACAATAACCAATAAAGTACTAAAAATACTTTTTTTTTTAATTAATTTATTTTTTATATTTTAAACAAATTTGTAAAATTAACAAATAAAACAGAATATGACATAAAGGCAACTGCGATAGCATATTTTAATTTCTAGTTACAAATAAAGTATTACATTTTTTATTTAATTAAGTAAACTTAACGAGCATGTTCATGTGATAAGTTTTTTTATTGCAATACTCTTAGTACACTGTTTTAAAGATTGAGTGTATATAAAACAACGGTAATTTTTTTTCAACAAATAACTAAATAGTTATTTAGCATGATACTCTTTTAATAAGTAAATAAAAAACATTGTTTAAATATGCGGTATATTTCTATTTTGTAAAGTTGTTTATTTTAATCATAAAAAAAATATTTGTTTGTAATAATTTCCTTGAGTACCTTTTGACTCCAAATACAGAGTTGCAAATGTTTTTGCATTCTTAAAACCACTTTACATAGTAAGCACCTATGTATAATAGAAAATATTGTTCATAAAAAAGTAATAGGAGTCAGATAGATTTTTGTGTTCTATTATTAATTTTTTTTAAAGCTTTTGACCGATACTTTTAAACATAAAACTAGCCTCAGAAATTTTTTTGTAGTAATAAATATTACTAATATAGTATATTTTAGTTTTATATAAACTTATCATTGACGTAGCAGATAAAATTTTGTGGTTTTAGTTTTATATAGATATTTTGTATTTAATAAAAAATTATACATAGCTGTTAGTTGGTAGTTTTTTGTATGTGTACAAGCAGTAGTGCTTGCAATGACCAACAATTTATCAATTTTTAGGTTTTTATTGTTGTATTTTGATGATTAATTTATTATGTCCTATTAGTTTTAAAATTAAAGGATATAAAAACATTAAAATCTAAAAATTCGAAAAAATGTCCATGATAAACGATCTGTAAAACATGAGTAAGAATTTTGTTTAAGTATCTTTTTAAAGCTGTTAAGTACACAGTAGTTAATTTCTTTTTAATTTTAAATTATTTTATTTTATTCTACAATTTAAAATCGCTTATCATTTGTATTAAATTACAAATTATTTAACTAACTACCTACCAACTTAAAAAAATATAGTATAGTTTCTTGTGCAATGCTTATAATATTTAAATGAAATTTTGTATCAGTACTGTTGAATGGAGCGATATATATTTAGTTTAGCTAAAGCTGTCAAGCTACAATTTTTTATAATAGTTAAAAAATATATAGAGCAGTAAAAAAAATATAAATCATTGCATTTTATTTTGTAAAAAATATTACAAAAGTTTAATTTAAAATGCTCCACTAAGAAAAATTTGACAGTCTATAGTGTTTTTAATCATAAAAAAGGGAGATATATATATTTCTGTAATATATTTAGCTTAATAAAACACTAAATTAATTTTCATCATTATATGAAAGTTTTACTTTTTCTTTAACTTTTTATAATTTTTATTTCGTTTTATTTATAAGCATGATAAATCAAATAATCTGATTTTAGGTTCTAATTTTTAGTATTAAATTTAAGTTTGAATAAGAGTTTTGCAAATATAAAATTTTAATTTAATAACATTTTAGCAATTGTTTTTTTAGTTTTAATTTTTAAAGTTTGAATAAAGCAAATTACTCTAGCTTTGAAATAGATTAAACTTTATACATCCCGAAAAGCAACTCGCAACAGATGCGTCAGTTAATGACGTAACAGTCCCGATTTGTATTAGCAGTATTGTTAAAATTTACAAAAGCTTTTCTCTCTATTTAGTAACTCTATAGTCATATAAATTTTTATGTTAATATTTAAACAAGCTCCCACGCTTGTATTTTTTGTAGGGTAAGGTATAAATTTAAAATATAATAATATTTTTGTATTATAAAATGCCAACAATAAATTCACTGGACTCATACTTTATAAAATTTTAAGTTTTCTAAATAAGTAAAATTGACTTTTCTTAATAATTTTATTAAACGTTATTTTAAGTAAATGTGTTTAACTTAACGATAATTAAATTTTAATTTTATTATAACTTGTAACCAAAACAGAAATTTTATTAAAAAAACTAAATATAGTATATTAAGTAATGGTTCCATCTGCAATTGTTTTATTTAAAAGAGTTACTTATCATAATAAAAACAAGAAATTTATAATTGATCTAAATAAGTTTTAAGTAAAAATAAGGTTTTTAATGTTTTTAGACTTAAAACTTTGTATTAAAAAAAGTGATTTCGAAGAAAGAATCTTTTCATTAAAACACTTTATTATTTGCGACTTTTAGTAATTTAATCTTAGTACTTTGTTTAAAATGTATTTTAAAATATACTGATTTCTAAACATTTTAAAGTTACAAAAAAAAAACTAATGTCGTATATATCATGTGTTTTATATTTTGATAAAATACAAGTAAAAAACCTTTGTAATTGTAAATATAAATAATTACATGTACCCAACTAAGTATTAAAAGTTTTTAACAAATTCAATTTCAATACTAATATTTATGTTTTTTTAGGCTTTAAATTGTTGATTTGTTGTTCTTCAACAAAAATTGAAAGCTTAGTTAGTACTATACGTTTTCAAAATCAACAAACTAAACTTTATTTTTAGTTTTAGTATAAAGTCATAATACTGGTGATTTTATATAGTTTTTATCTTGCACTATGCTATAATGTTTCTTACGACGAATGTTTCAAAATAAACCTGGAACGATCGTAAATTAGTGTTTGTTAGAGTGTTGTTTAGTATAAACTTAATAACCTTTAATTTTAGTTAAAAAAGTTATTAAACTTATAATTCATTTAGCATAACTAAATAAACAAAAATGTTCACAAATGGGTTTTACAATATATAGCAATAGAATGATTTTATTAATTAAAAAAATAAAATTTTTTTGTTTTTTAATTGCAAGTTTGTTGTAGATTATAAAAAGAACTTGACTTTTTTCGTTTATAAATCAACAGACATTTAAATTGTTTTTATAACATAGTTTTTAAGGAATTATAAAGCCAGTTTAGTCAATAACAACTGTGTTTAAATTACTAATGCATGTTAAACTAAAATATTTTGTTCAGTTGAGTATGAAAATCTTGTTACAAAGTTTCATATAAAAAATACAAGTGTTTTATAGCCTATTAAAAACAAAACTAACTGTAGATTTTATCTTACTATTTAAATATTGTATTAACTTATTAGAACTAAAACTGTACTTGATTTAAAGTTTCTAAAAGCCTTAAAAATAAATCAACAAAGTTTTTGCAAAGTTTGAAGTGAGCTGCGTTCCAGCTCAATAGTGACGTATCAAACGAAGTTAATAGCTTAGTTATCACAAATTAGACTATTGAGACACATAAAATGTTAAAAAAATTAGATAATGGCAAACTTTTTAAAGAGTGTTTAGACGAAATACCATTTTTTGTTGAATAAAATATTAATAAACAATATTCATTATTGATATAAGTTTTTCGATTAAACTCAGGAATTTCAAAGATCAAGATGTGTGGACAATATTGATTATTAATAAAGTATTAACTTTATAGTGAGTTATAGTTCCACAATAAAGAGCTCAACTGAAAAGGAGCAAATAAACATTAATTAGAAAATTTCAGATTGAGAGTTTTTTTCAGCACGGTGTTTCATGCAATCGCAATGGTCACCATTTAAAAACTCTATAAAATAAGATAGACAACACTATTAGATGCTTAAAGTTTTAACAAATATTCTTTAAGTTATGCAAATAACAGTTTTATAGCATAATTTTTTTTGTTAACAAATGTATTTTAGCAACATTCTTGTGGCTTTCAAATAGTCCGCTAGCTCTGCGGCGCTTGCAATCATTTAACATTGTTGAAAATCTTATTATAAATATATGTATCTAAACGATGTCACAACTTGTGGTGTGACGTCACTAAAATTTTAAGCGGGAATTTTTTTTTTTTGCGACACTTTTAGTTATAGTCATCATTGTTTTTGATTATATTTAGTTTAACTTCTTAAGTAAGTGAGACTGAATAAAATTACAACTATTAGTCAGAGTTTTAAGTTTCTTTGCACGGATTTACTTTTGTTGTTTGCATAAATAATCAATATTTGTTTTTTGAACATAATTAAAAAGTTACATAGGACAACAACATTAAAAAAACAAATATTTTATTTAAGAAATAACAGCTTTAGTATAATTTTTCTTTTAAATATAATTCACAAAAGAAAATATTAGAACTTGAGATGTCAAAACTAAAAGAGTAGTGCCTTCAAAATATGTGCAAAATTTTAATTGTGTAAACCACAAGTGTTTCTATTTTCGTTTTAATTTAGATTTTTATATTAAAACTGTATTGTTTGTAAAAGTTTGAAAATCAGTTATAAATTTTTACTCATAAACTATTATTAAAAACTTCATGACTTTTTAATTACGTAGTTAAAAATGCTTTATAAGTTTTAATTGTGTATAAAGATTGTAAAAAAAGATTAAAAACATTCGCAAGAAATGGAAATACTTTCTTATACTATTATGGTTAAGCTTAAAATGTTTTAAAAAAATAATTTAGAATTTTGGATACTTTTTTTTAATGATATTATAAATAAGTTCCATATTCAAATATGATGTTATAAACTAACAAAAAATATTTATAATGAACTATTGTTTTATTGTGCATATGTTCAACATATATTTATGATTTTTGTAAAATGTAGGTTTTTTATTCAAAAAATAAAAAGTAAAACATAGCTTTGTTACGACCTACCTGAGTAAACACGTCGACTTGAGTAATATTAGAAAGTTTATTTGAATATATAATTTGAAAAGAGGTATATAAATAAAATTTTACCACTATCTTCTAAAATATCTTGTTTTAAGCATGAAGCTTGTACTACTGATACCAGAAATCATACTAGTTAAACAAATACTTACAAAAATTTAAATTTTTGAAAGTTTACTAATTGCACTTGGTCTTAAATTTGGTAATTTATATTAGAAACTTATACTTTTGATATACTTTAATCATTTAATAATTCATGAAACATTGAATTATAAAATAACTTCAAACATATTTAAGATGTTAAATGAGCATAAAACAAGTGTGAAATCGCACAAAACATAAGAATGATTTTACTTTCATGTTAATTAAATATAAAATAACACGACTAAACATTTCTTTAAATAAACATTAAAATAAGTTTTTTTTTCCAATTTGTAGATGTTGCTAAAACATACTTAGGGTTTATCATTAAAACATTGTCTTCTTTTTCCTTTTATAATGTACTAATCAATTTTTAAAAGTTTTACTTTTTATCTAACAAACATTATTTTTTAAATTTAAAAATTAGTTTCCGCGCAAACAGAGGAGCTAGCATCTTTATTTTTAAATCTCAAAAATTATGATTACTGTAACTAAAATTGTCGCAAAATATAACTTTATACTGTTTAGCTCTTGATGACGTCACGCTGCAGCTTGTAACATTGGTTTGATATATATATATATATATATATTAAACCAAATTGATTTTTTACTGGTTCAGTTTTAGATGTTCCACGGTGAACGTGGACTATTTGAAAGCCACAAGAATGTGGCAAAAAAAAACCTTTGTCAACAAATAAAAAATCTGTATTTGTTCGAGTTAAAGAGTAGAAAATTCCTTGTATTGGACAGTATAGTTTTCATTAATCATTCTAAAGTAGCATTGAAATACTAGTGAAATTAAAAGAAAGACTTTAAGCGTTTGTATAAAAGTGTTTATTTAAGCAAAAAATTATAAATTGATTATTTTTGTGTAAAAATTTACTGTTAATTACGAATTTTTCTTCTTATTTTATAGGAAAGTGTTTTAATTTATGCGAGTGCTTTTAATCTTTTTATTATAAAAGCAATATTAACTATGTAAAACATAAGTAATTAAAAATTCATATGATTTTGGTTAATAGTTTGTGAGTAACAAGTTTATAACGAATTTTTAAACTTTTAGAACCAAAAAAGTTTTATTATCCACATTAAAATTAAAACTAAAGAACAAACACTTAGAGGTTTACACAACTAAAGTTTTGCACATATTTTGAAGGCACTACTATTCAAACTTTGACAGTGTTGACAGTTCAAGTTCTAACGATTTATTTTATGATATATATTTGATTAAAAAACAAAAATTTGAATATTCATGCAACTATCAGCAGTAAATGCGTGCAAATAACTTAAAAGTCTGACTGTTTTGTTTAGTTTAACTTAGTTTAGTAGCAAAAAATAAACTTAATTAACAAAAAAAAAATCTGTAATTGTTTTTCTTACTTTAATTTTTTTTATTAAGTAAATCTAAAAAATTAAACATACCACAACTTCCTTTTTATTCCTACAAATAAGTTTTTATGTATAGTTAAGTTTTAAACAAAAATATTTTTTTATTAATACAATAAATTTGTCAACTATCAATTATTTTCAAAAAGTTTTATAATATTACCGTAATGAAAGATTATAACAAATAAAGAAATTTAATACAATCAAGCTGTTAGGTTACGCTATCATTACTAATATTTATAGTTTCAGACGCTTTTAATTTGTCTAAAAATCACATATTGCGATTTATATAAAGTTTTCTTTAGTAATGTTTTTGCTTATTAAGTATTTTTATAATTTATTCGAAAGTATTTCTTTCAAGCTTTTAACTTCTTTTCTGGAATAAAAAAAAAACATATAACTTGATTGAGTCAACTACGTGAAAAACTAAATAGTTTACAATTAATTAAATAATGAAAAATATTTGAAGTGTGTTAAGTTTATAGATAGCTTCTAAGTTTATAAAAAGAAAAAAAATATCCATATTAAAAATAAGAATAGATTACAAACAATCAGTTTTAGCTTTATAAAAAGCTTTTTTCAATGAACCACATTCCACAAACTCTAACAATTCAAATTTAAATGTTTTTTGTGATTCTAAAACACGTGTACAAATAAATGAAACATGCAGATAAAAACTTTCTAAAACAATAATTTTAGTTTAACATTTTCTTAACTTTATAAATAGTGTGATTGATAAATTTTAATTTTGCTAAAATAAAATCGCCAAATTGTACTTCGTCATTAGTCAAGACATTTTATATTACAACAAAAAGAATTTAATTCCATTTTTGAAATTTTTTGTTTCTTTAATTATAATAACTTTTTAAACTAATTTATAGAAAAATTTCTAGTTTATTATTTGTAACATTACGTCTTGGAGAAGACATCAAAAGGTCACCAATGGTGTGCGACTCGATAACTTAAAGATTTTTTCGTATTCAAGGTCCTAAGACCATAAGTTTTGAACGCTTATTTTTTTCATTTAATAAACAATATATAACATATTATATTTTATATGGTGAGCAATTATTTACATATGTAAATTAAGATGTATATTTTATATAATTTCTTTTGTACATGTAAATAATTTAAAGTACTTGTAAAGTTTATTTTTGTTCTTGATTAAAGCATAATTTTAAAAACTTTATTTTTAGTAGTTGGTGTGAATGCTACACTTTAAAAAGTTAATAAAATGTACTTAAGTAGAAATAGTTATTATCTCTATTCTTAACTCTATAAAAATATAGCAAAAACTGGCAAACAAAATTTTTGAAATAACTCACAATTCCTTAATGTATGACCTTGATTTTATCTAAAAATGAAATAAAATTACTGATAGTGTGTGAAAAACAATACAACAAATAACTTATGTTATGCTAAAAAGTTATATTTTATAAAGTTTTACTTAGAGATAAAAAAAACTTACACAACTTAAGCAGGTAGATTGATGATAAATGCTAAATTTTGAAAATTAAAATAAGTAATATAATTGTTAAGTTGTTAGTATTCAAAACTTGTATTTCTAAAGACATTTTGTAAATCAAAAGGGTTTTAAAGGTTAGTTTTTATGTCATTGATTTTAATATTAGTTTTAAAACATAAGAAAAACAGAAAAAAGCTTAAAGTAAAGCCTACAAATCTAAACCATGTAATTTTTGGAAACATAATTAGAACTAGGTTACACTACATTTACACAACACTTTAAACTATTACTGAATTGCATTTAATGGTAAAATTATTCAAGTTTTAATATTTATTATTAAACTACAGAGTTAGTATTTTTTAACATTTATTATTATACTATATAGTTAGTTGGTCTAAATTTAGTTATTTTATTTTTGTAAATTTACGGTAAAAGTACAAACAGAGTAATAAGTACAGAGTATAAACAGTTGTATATGTAATTTTTTTTTAATGGCTAAAGCTAAAGTGTTTTCAAATTATAAAATAAATATCTGTATTTGAATATTAGATTGATAGTCATGATAACGTTCAAGTTTTAGTGAAAAATTATTTTGTACGACATGGAACATCTTTTTTTTTTTATAATATTTTCTAACAAAAAATTAAATTAAAAAAATTGCATCGCTTCATTTAATTTTTGGTAAAGGTATTTTTTGCGATTAAAAGTTAATTAAAATCAGCACATTTTTGAAAAATCCATATTAAATATATATTTAACTACTATTACTTAACAAAAGTATACATTTCTCAATTTCTATAGTTTAATTTAGTAAAAATTGTATAAAAAGAAAGTGTTGTGTAATTTTAATAAACTTAATACTAATGTTCGACTGTTTTATTTACACAGCAAGTATTTATTACCAGAATAATATTATTTTCAACATTAATACAATCAAGCTAAGCTCAATATTGATACAAAAAAATATGAACTATTGGTTTAAGCAGTTAATATTTATTCATATATACAAACTTTTAATGTTATTTATTGGTTTGTTGTTGTTTGGTTAGCTCACGTACACCGAAACCTGATAATTAAACAAATCAGTAAATAAACGTTTGTACTATTATATAAATAAACTTTACTTAAATTTTTTAACATTAAATTTAAATGTGAAGTAAACTTACAATACAAAAATTGATAAAGTTTATTAAAGTATTTCAAATCAAAATTCTTCAGTTTGAAACAAAAATTCTGTTTAAATAAAACAACATTCAGTAGACATTGTAGCTTTACAATTTAGTGATAGTTTCGTGACATTTAAAATTAAAAATTTGAGCAAAGCGAATCACTTCAACATTAAAATAAAAGTAAACTAAACTCATTTTAGCACTCAATTAAACTTTACCCATTCACAACGAAGCGATTCGCTTCAGCTGCGTCTGACTCGCGTAGTGACGTCACTTTACCGTTTCGTAACTAAGCAGTTTTGAAAATTTCTACAAAAACTTTTCTCTCTGGATAGTAAGTACAATCGTTGAAACCAATGATATTTGGATGATAATATTTAAACAAGCTGCGACGCTTGTATTTCAAAAAATGTATTGTTAAGAAAAGGTAGAAGAACAAGTATTATAGTCATCGTTACGTAATTATGAATATTTATATGTTAAAAAACTACCAACTGTATTGTTACTGTACTCAATTGTTTTCGAATAACTTTAAACGATCTCAATCAGTAGAGTTTTCATGCATATTTTTATACGACATTTTATACTAATATTATTTATTGGTAACATAAATAAAAGTAAATGACTAAATATATTCTATAATCTAATAAAAGATTAAAGGTTGTACGATAATTTATAGTTTATTTGTGTAATTTTTTCACCAATTACATGTGTAATCAATTTAGTAAACTACTTAAGAAATAAAATACAGAAAAAAAAAATTTCGTTTAGTATGAGTTTTAAAAGAAAACAAATACAGAAAGTGTTTATAAACGTATTTTTAGCACTAAAAGCAATGTAATATTTTTTTATTTATTATCTAAACCTTGAAAGTTTTTATTTCTTTTTTATCTGCTTATTTTTTATACTTTAAAACATACATCACTTTTGTTATTCATAAAACCTTCAAATGCCTAGTGTTTGTTATGAGTATTTTAAACAATCTTAAAATGCACTTTATCCAACAACAACTTTGTATTAATTGTAAATGTTAGTTAAAACTAAAAATTTAGTTTAGCTCATTATAGTGTATTAACTTTAAAATTTTATACAACGACTTAAAAACGTTTTATTTCACGTATTTTAAGTAAAATAAAATGAAAACAGTATTTATTTTTAAGTTAATTATAAATAACGCATGATGAACCTAACATTTAGTAAAGCTCAAAATGTAATTTATTCTCTTAACTTTAATATAACAAATATAAACTTTATAAATTTATTAAAAATAAATTAATTTTAAAAACTCCTATTACTTATTATGTAATATAAAAAATATTTAAACATTTATATTTCAAACACTTATGTCAAAGTTTCTAAAGTCTCAGCTACAGTTGTTTGCAGTTTTTAGCGGTTTTCAGTTGTCATTATCTAATGGTCTAAATCTAAAGCTTAATGACCTAGATTTCTAAATTCAGCTGAATAATTTTATATTTTATTTTGTTATTACGATATAGCACTGTACTGGTAATTCTATACCTTATTTTCATTGTTTCTAAATCCAATTTGAATAGAAATAAAAGAAAAAATTTGGTACTATCAGTTATAATTTTCATACTATTTAATTTGTTTTAATTAGTTTTTAAAGTACAAAATTCGTTTAACATAAGTTTTTAAGAAAACAATACAGGTTTATAAAGGTATTTTTAGCATTAAAAGTTATGTATTTTTTTTTTATTATTAAAGCAGTGAATTTCTTTTTTATCCGCTTATTTTTTATATTTTAAACCATACATCACTTGTGTTATTGTAAATTAACAAATGCCTTATTTGTTATGGGTATTTTCCCAATTTAAAAAGGAACTTTAGGCAATAACAACTGTGTTTTAATTGTTAATGTATGTTAAACTATATATTTAGTTTAACTGATTGTTGTGTACATACTTTAAAATTTCATATAATGAATTAAAAACATTTTATTTAAACTATTAAAAGTAAATTAAAATGAAAAATTTCTTAGTCATTTTAAGTTAGTAAAAAATAATGCATGAATAACTAAACATTTAGTTGAACTGAATATGAACATTATATTTTAAACTCTTATATAACAAATTACATACGTTTAAAAATCTACAGCAATTAAATTAAACGTAAAAGCTCTTTTAATTTATTATTTATTTAAAAAAATACTTAAACATTTATATCTTGAACACTTATATCACAGTTTCCAAAAAATAAAAAAAATTGAACAAAAATAAAATAAAGTGAGTTGCGTTGCAGCTCGTTAGTGACGTAACAAATAAAATTTAAAATCTGAATTTTTACAACTTCGACTAATGTTTTGTTCAAACATTAAAAAAAAAAACACATGCAGATTTATTTTTCTATATTTGGACAAGCTTCCATGCTTGAATTGAATTAAACATTAATAAACTATACTTATTTTGTTACAATTTACTTGGTAATATTTCTTTAGTTATTATCAAAGTACGTTAGTTACGTTTTTTTTTTATTAATTTACTTTGTCACATTTCAAACAAGTTTATAAAATTGGCAAATAACAAAAAATATGAAATAAATATTATATATACTGCGAAAGCATTTTAGTTTTTTACTTACAAATAAAACTTAATTTTTTTGTTTTATACAATTAACTACAAACATGTTCATGTAATAAGTTTTTTCATTGCAATATTCTTGGTACAATATTTCAAGTTTAATAAATAGAGTATATGTAAAACAACTTTTAGTTTTTTTAACAAATAAACAAATACTTATTTAGCATGTTTAATTCAATAGATTAATAAAGAACATATTTTAAATATACAGTATACTTCTATGTTGTAAAGTCGTTTATTTTAATTATAAAAATATAACTGTTTATAATCGTATATTTTTAGTACTTTTTATTTGATGTTTAACCCTTTTCACTCAATATTCAGAGTTGCAAATGTTTTTGCATTTCCAAAACCACTTCACTTAGTAAGCGCCTATGTATGATAGAAAATGTTGTGCATAAAAAAGTTATAGGAGTTAGATACTTTTTTGTGTTCTATTGTTAATTTATTTAAAGATTTTGACCAAAACTTTTAAACATAAAACTAATCTCAAAAAATGGTTAATAGCAATAGTCATTATTAATATAGTATATTCTAGTTTTATATAAACTTATCATTGACGTAGCAGAAAAAAAATTCTTCGTTTTAGTTTTACATACATCTTTTGTGTTTAATGACAATAATAATAAACATAGCTGTTAGATATTTGATAGTTTTTCGTATGTGTACAAGATATAGTGCTTGCAATGACAAAAATTTATCAATTTTTAGGTTTTTATTGTTGTATTTTGATGTTGTATTGTAAAGTAGTTATATAATCTATAATGTTTTATTAGTTTTTGAAATTTAAAAGATAAAAAAAGCTTAAAGTCTAAACATTCAAAAATAAATTCAGTGATAAAAGATCTGTAAAAAATGAGTAAGAATTTAGTTTAAGTAGCTTTTTAAAAATGTTAAGCTTGTACAACGAGAGTTTGTAGAAGAAAACTGCTGTTTTATTTAAATTGTAAACAAAATTAGTTTAAAAAACGTTTATATTTAAACATTTCTTTGATAAAAAACCGTTTATGCAAAATCTCACAAGTAATATATTAAAGTTTAAACTTTATTGCTTGATAATGAAATAAATGAGAAAAATTATAAAACAATTATTCTTAAATAAGTAAAAACTTAATATGGTAATATTAATTAGTAGTTTTTTTAAATTTACAATTAATTAATTTGAATTTAAAAATGTAAACAGTAATTAATTGTTTTTTAATTTTAAATATTTTTCAAGTATACAAGTTAAAGTCGCTTATCATTTGTTTCAAGTAATAATATATTTGACTAACTAAAAACAAACTTGAAAAAATATGGTATAGTTTCTTGTGCAATGCTTAAAATATTTAAATGAAGTTTTGTATCAATACTGTTAAATGAAGCGATAAATATTTAGTATAACTTAGCTGTCAAGCTGTCCACATGCTTTTGTACTAATTCAAAAATATATAGAGCAGTAAAAAATACTTAAAACATTGTATTTTTAATTTTTAAAATATAGCAAAGATTAATTTAAAATTATGCAGTTAAAAAATTTTGACAGTCTATAGTGTTTTTTATTCATAAAAAATGGGAGATATATATATTCATACAATATATTCAGCTTGATAAAATAGTAAATTAGTTTATCAAAAACTAAATAAATTTTACAAAAATAGTTTTATCGTCTAATATAAGTTTTACTTTTTCTATAAATTTCTTAAAAAAATTATTTTTTTAAATTTATAAATGTTAAAAAATCAAATAAAATGATTTTAGGTTCTAATCTTTTAGCATTAAATTTAAGATTAAATAATAGTTTAGCAAATAACAAATTTAAATTAACATTTTTTTAAAACTTGTTTTTTCAGTGTTAATTTTTTAAGTTTGAACAAAGCAGTAATTACTCTAGCTTTAAAATAAATAAAACTTTATATATCCCGAAAAATCAAGTTGCAACAGATGCGTCAGTTAATGACGTAACAGTGCCGATTCGTATTAGCTGTATTATAAATTTTACAAAAGCGTTTCTCTCTATTTAGTAACACCTATAGTCATATAAATTTTATGTTAATATTTGAACAAGCTGTGACGCTTGTATTATTTCGTAGGGTAATGTTAAGACAGCGGTCGGCAAACTGCGGCCCGCGAAGGGTAAATCTGCGGCCCGCGAGCACTTTATTTTTTTGAATGGAATGCGGCCCGCGAAAGAAAATTTTGTGGCCCGCGAGCATATAAATGTGGCCCGCTAATTAAGAATATATTTCAAGTAAAGTTTTTTTTGGTGATTCGATTTAATTTGATTAGTTTGGTTTTAAGTCTCTGTATAACATTTAGAAATAATTAGAAGAAGTTACTACTTTAGTATAAAAATGTGAAAAAGACAGATTAGCATTCTAACAGTATATTTTTCTGAGTTTCATAATAACTTCTATTTTACAACAGCAAGTAATTATCTGAAAAAAAAGTGTTAACAGTGCTTAAATTTAATAAGTTAGTTATATTATACCTATTTATTAAATAAACTAAATGCAAATGTTTTCCATTTTGTACAAAAGTAATGCACAGTAATTAAATAAAGTGTCATTTCTTTATAGCTTAGATATTTTTTTCAATATTTTTTATACCTAAGATTCTTTTATATATTTTTTATTTGTAAATGTTATGTTTTAGTGTAAAAACATTTAAAATAAAATAGTAATAAGAAAAAAGGTTTATTTAAGTTTTGTTTTGACACATTTTAATTTTTTAGAAGTTTTCTTTGCACTCAAATTAATTTATATGCACACCAACTTAAAAAGATGCTCATATTTTAAACCACTTTTTATATAATACTTTAGTTAGTTTAAGTTTAGTTTATGCATAATTTTCTAAGTTTGTTTTTTCTATATGTAATATCTCAATTTGTACAGACACATTTAAAACAATATATATGACATAAACTAATATAGTTTTTATTAGGTATATATTTTCATTTTTAAACATTTATTTTGTCAAACTAAGTTAACTTTTATACTTTGCATATCAATACACACATTTGCTGTTTTTTGGAGCTACCTATTTAATATAAACTTGACTTAGGGATGGTTTATAAACATTGACACACACTCAGACTATCACTATTTGAAGACTTCAAATCTTAGGCCAACTAAGTCATTTTATAAGTTTTAGGCTAAATTTGGTTTTTGTGTACAAAAATATCAGGAACGTTTTTGTTATTTCAGGCTGGCTTTTTTGCTTGAAAGAGTGGCAAATTAAACTTATGGTGTAAGTTTTGCTCAACCCAAAGTGTTAGTTCCAGTTATAATATATGTTTAATTTTAAGTCTTGCAGCTGATATAATTCAGAATATTATTTATATTATTGTGTACATTTAAGTGTGAAAAATCAGTGTTACCAAAAAACATGAATCTCGGAAAAGCTTTGAACTTAAAAATTTATGCTTAGAAATTTTGGCAAAATACTTAATTTTGAGAATTTTTGAAAAAGCCTGGAGTTTTAAACAATTTTTACATGTAAAGTAGTGAAATTTCGATTTGACACAAAAAACTTAGCAAATAAACATTTCTTTATTGAATATTATATTAAAGTAACTTAACAGTGTTTTTTTTTATATTGATTTACTTTATAAAAAATTTTTTAAACTTTAATTAAACTTTATACTAAAAATCAAAAAAGAAATTGTACTTCTAAAAACTTTTGGTGCATTGCACATTTACTTGTTAAATTTTACCGATTGTTGTGCTTCGTGTTTGATCTAAACCAAGAAATTATACTAAAATGTCAAACTTAAAAACACATCTCTGATAAAAATTATCAGATGAGCAATAGTTTTTCTATCAGTGCTTTCATGTTAACATATTAATTAAAGTCATAAATTGATTTATGCGACTTTATAACCTTAATGCATTTCCTAAATAGGACATTTTGTTATCATTGAAGAAATAAACAAAAGTTTTTCATTACTGCCAACAAAGATTTATAAAAAAAGTTTTAAATCATAAACAGTGTCTCATTTTTAATAATAAATTTTGCTACTTTATAACTTGGCTTAACTACTTTTTTCTGATAATTCTGTAGTTACTGAAGATAATCATGTGCTTTGTTGGAACTGACTATGGTGATTTGTTTTTTATCGTTTCTCACAATAACTCCTAACTAACGTTTTTAAATGCAATATTCTTATTGCAGATAAAGAATAGCTGTAATGCTTAATAAAAAATAAGTTTTTCTCTTCGCTAATAACTCGATAAAGTTTCATACTTTTGTTAAAAATGTTTAAAAAAGTTAATTGTCCCTTCCAGCTGACTTATATTTTTTTGGCCTGTAATTTGTTTACTCTTAATAAGTTTCGTTATTTCTTTATGTTGTGAACTTTGTTTTAACTGGGTTGCTACACGAACAGGCTATTTTAAAAGCGTGAAAACTCAAATGTGTGTTAAACTTTTATTTTAAACACTTTAAAGAAATTTTAGAATTCCCAGAATAGTTTTTATGACTGTAGTGTAGTTTACTTATTGTAGTTTTTTCTTGTTTTTTTAAACTTTGTGTACTTTTTAATGATGATGATATTTTTACTAGGTACCCAAGCTTGATTTACAACGATTTTATAGCTTTTTAAACTTTTAATGAACTTAGGCTGGTTTGATACAACTCAGACATTTTTGCTTTTTAAGTGACAACCATGTAAAAGACTAGTTACTAATAAGATATTTTATTTAAGTATTTGAGAATTAATTATGTTAAATAATATGTTCTAGCTTTCTATAACACAAACAGGTACTAATTTTATTAAATTAACTAATTACTAATTTTTTTAATGAATGTAAACTATTTAACACGCAAAAAAATTTTTTTGAAGTTAATATTCTTAGAAATATGAAAAAAGGGGTTAATTATATAACAAATATATAAAAGTAACTAATAAATTGTCTTTTAAGTTTGGTTTTTATAGAGCGTTAAATTGTATGTAAAATTACAAAAGTATTAAATTTAACTTATTAAGTGCTTATGAGAGTACATAGTTTATTAAAACTTAAGTATATTAGTCAATGTAAATTTTATTCTAATTTTATTTAGTTTAAATAGTCATTCTATGTATAGCTAAATATCATTTAAAATGATAAGGTGAATAAAAGTAAAATTTTTCTCTAGTGTGACTAAAACTAAAACCAAAAGATAATTCAAATGTCACTAAAACTAAAACTGCGGCCCGCGAAGACTTTGTAAACTTGAAATTTGGCCCGCGACCACTAACTGCCTGCCGACCCCTGTGTTAAGAGAAATAATATTTTTTTGTATTATAAATTGCCAACAATAAATTCACTGGACTCATATTTTATAAAATTTTAAATGTTCTAAATCAGTAAAGTTGACTTTCTTAATAATATTATTGAACGTTATTTTAAGTAAATGTATTTAACTTAACATTATTTAAATTTCAATTTTATCATAATTAGTAACCAAAACAGAAATTTTTTTAAAAAGATTAAATATAGTATATTAAATAATGGTTCCATCTGCAATTGTTTTATTTAAGTGAGTTACTTATTTAAATGAAATCAAGAATTTTATAATTAATTTAAGTAAGAATGTGGTTTTTAATTTTTTGAGACTTAAAACTTTGTATTAAAAAAATAGATTTTGAAGAAAGAATCTTTTCATTAAAACACATTATTTTTTGCGACTATTAGTAATTCAAATTTAGCACTTTGTTTAAAATGTATTTTAAAATATACTGATTTCTAAACATTTTAAAGTAACAAAAAAAAAACTAATGTCGTATATATCATGTGTTTTATACTTTGATAAAATACAAACAAAAAACCTTTGTAATTGTAAATATAAATAGTTACAAGTACCCAACTAAGTATTAAATGTTTTTAACAAATTCAATTTCAATACTAATATTTTTGGTTTTTTAGGCTTTAAATTGTTGATTTGTTGTTCTTAAACAAAAGTTGAAAGCTTAGTTAGTACCATACGTTTTCAAAGTCAACAAACTAAACTTTATTTTTAGTTTTAGTATAAAGTCATAATACTGGTGATTTTATATAGTTTTATCTTGCACTATACTATAATGTTTCTAACGACGAATGTTTCAAAATAAACCTGGAACGATCGTAAATTAGTTTTTGCTAGAATGTTGTTTAGTATAAACTTAATTACCTTTAACTTTATTAAAAAAAAATTATTAAATTTATAATTCATTTAGCATAACTAAATAAACAAAAATGTTCACAAATGCATTTTACAATATTTAGTAATAGAATGATTTCTTTAATTAAAAAAATAAAAATGTTTTGTTTTGTTTTTTAATTGCAAGTTTGTTGTAGATTATAAAAAGAACTTTATTTTGTCGTTTATAAATCAACAAACATCTAAATTGTTTTTGTAATATAGTTTTTCAGGAATTATAAAGCCAGTTTAGTCGATAACAACTGTGTTTAAATTACTAATGCATGTTAAACTAAAATACTTTGTTCAGCTGAGTATGAAAATCTTATTATAAATTTTCATATAAAAAATACAAGTGTTTTATAGCCTAATAAAAAAAAATAACTGTAGATTTTATTTTACTTTTTTAATATTGTTTTAACTTATTAGAACTAAAACTATACTGATTTAAAGTTTCTAAAAGCCTTAAAAATATACAAAATTTTTGCAAAGTTTGAAGTGAGCTGCGTTCCAGCTCATTAGTGACGTATCAAACGAAGTTAAAAGCTTAGTTATCACAAATTAGACTATTGCGACACATAAAATGTTAAAAAATAAAGATAATGGCAAACTTTTAAAAAGTGTTTAGACAAGCTTACATTTTTTGTTGAATAAAATATTAATAAAAAATATTCATTATTGATATAAGTTTTTAGATTAAACTAACGAATTTCAAAGATAAACATGTGTGGACAATATTGATTATTAATAAAGTATTAACTTTATAGTAAGTTATAGTTCCACAATAAAGAGCTCAACTGAAAAGGAGCAAATAAACATTTAATAGAAAATTTCAGATTGAGAGTTTTATTCAGCACGAAGTTTCATGCAAGCGCAATGATCACCATTTAAAAACTCTATAAAATAAGACAGAGAACACTATTAAATGCTTAAAGTTTTAACAAATATTCTTCAAGTTATGCAAATAACAGTTTTATAGCATAATTTTTTTTGTTAGCAAATGTTTTTTTAGCCACATTCTTGTGGCTTTCAAATAGTCCGCTCGCTCTGCGGCGCTTGCAATCTTTTAACATTGTTTAAAATCTTATTATAAATATATGTATCTATTTGATGTCACAAGTTGTGGCGTGACGTCACTAAAATTTTAAGCGGGTTTTTCTATTTTGCGACACTTTTAGTTATAGTCATCATTGTTTTTGATTATATTTAGTTTATTTTCTTAAGTAAGTGAGACTGAATAAAATTACAACTATGAGTCAGAGTTTTAAGTTTCTTTGCACAGATTTACTTTTGTTGTTTGCATAAATAATCAATATTTATTTCTTAAACTTAATTAATAAGTTACATAGGACAGCAACATTAGAAAAACAAAATTTTTACTTAAGGAATAACAGCTATAGTATAATTTTTCTTTTAAATATAATTTACAAAACAAAATATAAGAACTTGAACTGTCAAAACTTGAATAGTAGTGCCTAAAAAATATGTGCAAAATTTTAGTTGTCTAAACCACAAGTGTTGCTATTTTAGTTCTAATTTTGGTTTTTATAATAAAACTGTATTGTTTCTAAAAGTTTGAAAAGCAGTCATAAACTTGTTACTTTTAAACTATTATTGAAAACCTTATGAATTTTTAATTACGTTATAATTACGTTTTTTAGTTATAAATGCTTATATAAGTTTTAATTGTATATTATGAGTATAAAAAAAGATTAGAAACATTCGCAATAAATCGAAATACTTTCTTATAATATTATGGTTAAGCTTCAACTGTTCTAAAATGATAAGTTAGATTTTTGATACTTTTCTGCAAATGATGTTATAAATAAGTTCCATATTCAAACATGATATATAAAAATAACAAAAAAAGTTTTACACTTAATTATTGTTTCATTATGCATATGTCCGACATATGTTTAGAATTTCTGTAAAATGTAGGTTTGACATTCTAAAGTTAAAAAGTAAAATATAAATTTGTAACGACCTACCTGAGTAAACAAGTCGACTTGAGTAATATTAGAAAGCTTATTTAAATATATAATTTTAAAAGAGGTATATAAATAAAATCTTACTACTATCTTCTAACATATTTTTTTAAGCATATAGCTTGTACTACTGATACCAGAAATCATACTAGTTAAACTAATACTTACAAAAATTTAAATTTCTAAAAGTTGACTTTTTGCAGTCTTAAATTTAGTAATTTATTATAGAAACTTATACTTTTGATATATTTTAATCATTTAATAATCAAAAATATCGATTTATAGAATAACTTCAGACATACGCAATATGTTAAATGAACATAAAACAAGTGTGAAATCGCACTAAGTAAAAGAATTATTTAATTTTTTTGTTGGTTAAATATAAAACAACAAAACTAAACATTTCTTTAAATAAACATTCAAGTAAGTTTTTTTTTTTCAATTTTTAGATGTTGCTAAAACAAACTTAAGGTTTTCATTAAAACATTGTCTTTTATTTATATTTTAAAATGTTCTAATTTTAAATTTTAAATGTTTACATTTTTATTTAGCAAACATTATTATTTTCTTTAAAATTAATTTCCACTGAAACAAAGTAGTTAGCATCTTTATTTTTATATCTAGAAAATTATAGCTAAAAAAGTTTTAAGTAAAAATATTTACATAACTTTTCATTAAAGTAAATGTTTAAATCATTAATCTTATTTTTTAATAGTTATGTGCAGCTGAGCTTGAGTTAATTACCTGACAACTTCCTTATTTAGAAAATTCCTTTAAAAGTTAGTATATAGTTTAGATAGAATAAGGTACGCTTAGATCAGGGTTTCCCAAAGTGGGCCAAGTGGCCCCCTAGGGGGCCATGACAGATACTCAGGGGGCCAAGAGCAGCAAAGGGGGAAGAGGGGGGGCCATGAGCAGTAAAGGAGCCACAGGGGGGCCATGAGGCCATAACATGAATCCTACTTTAGACATTCTCGAGTTGCAGATGAAGAGCAAAAAAAAAAAAAAAAAAGGTTTTCGTGTTTTTTTATCGTAGTTTATGAGTAATCTTGTTGAAGGGGGCCATTGCTTTTTTAATTTTCTATAAAGGGGGCCATTTGCAAAAAAGTTTGGGAAACCCTGGCTTAGATACACTGACAGTTATTTTTAAACTGATATTAAAGTTTATGTTAAAACACCTAAAACACATAAAAAAAAAATTTGACAAAAATGTAGATAATTTCCACTAAACCTATACAAATTTTAAACTTATGTATGCTACATAGTATAAAAAATCGATTCTGTTTTAAATTGTTTGTGTTATATTTTTGCTTAATGTCTTTGTTTAGCTAATTTTTACTTTTCCTTTTTCTTTTATTTAAACTAAAATTAGTATCTGTTTTCATAACTATTTTTATTTAAATCTGTTTGTTTTATAAAGCTGTTGTTTAAAATTAAACGCTGATATTTTTTAACCAAAGTAAAACAATATCTGCATGCGTTTAAGTCATATTACAAGTATGGCAAAACGTATGCTTTAAAAAAGCTTTTTTTTTGACTAATACATAGTTTAGCTTAACGTTAGTATCGCTTTTTTATTTAAAAACAGCACCTTTTTTAAAAATTAGTAAATTTAAATATACATTTAACTATTACAATTTAGCAAAAACTTATATTTCTCTCTTTCTATAGTTGAGTAAAGTAAAAAAAATGTATAAAAAGAAAGTATTGTGTAATTTTGATAGACTTAACATTATTATTCAACTTTTTTATTCGCACAGCAAATATTTATAACCAAAATGATACTACTTTCAACATAAACACGATCAAATTAAGCTAAATATTTAGACCAAAAAAGTTAAACCATTGGTTTAAGTAGTTAATTTTTAATTATATATCTATACTTTAAATGTTAATTAGTTAATGATATTTACTGTTTTGTTGTTATTTGACAAGGTCAGCTCACGTACACCGAAACCTGGTAATTAAACAAATCAGTAAATAGAAGTTTGTATTGTTATATATATATAAACTATACTTAAATTTTTTAATATCAAATTTAATTGTGAAGTAAGTTTACGAAAAAGTTTTGATAAAGTTTATTAAATTGTTTCAGGTTAGAATTTTTCAGTTTAAAATCAAAAACCAGTTTAAATAAAACAATTTTTAGTAGACATTGTAGCTTGACAATTTAGTGATAGTTTCGATACATTTAAAATTAAAAATTTTAGTAAAGCAAAACACTTCAAAATAGAAGTGAAAGTAAACTTAATTTATTTTAGCACTATAACAAGCTATACGCATTCACAACGAAGCGATTCGCTTCAGCTGCGTCTGACTCGCATAGTGACGTCACTTTACCGCTTCGTAACTAAGCTGTTTTGAAAATTTCTACAAAGATTTTTCTCTCTGGTTGGCAAGTACGGTCGTTGAAACCTAAAATGTTCTGATGTTAATATTTAAACAAGCTGTGGTGCTTGTATTTCAAAAAGAGTTTTTTGAAAAATGGTAGAAGAATAAGTATTATAGTCGTTGTTACTTACTTGTGTATGTTTATATGAATAACAAACTACCAACTGTATTGTAACTGTACTCAATGTTTCTCGAATAGTTTTAAATGGTCCCGATCAGTAAAGTTTTTATGCGACAATTCATACTAATTTTACTTGATGGTAACATAAATAAATGTAAATGACTAAATATATTCTATAGTCTAATAAAATATTAAAGGTTTTACAATAATTTCTAGTTTATTTGTGTAATTTTTCAGAATTTACATGTCTAATCAAATTGAAAAAAATATTTAGAAATTAAATACAGAACAAAAACTTTTTATATTATATAAAAATGCTGTAAGCATATATGTATTTTTATAGTTTTTTAAATTTGTACTTTTAATATGAAACAAGCATCGTTTTGTTAATTTTTGGTAAAGCACATTATATTTTAGGACTAAAAGTTGATGAACTCAGCACGGTTTTTAAATATCAGTGAATTCATTATATTAAAATATTTATTTAACTATTATAATTTAATAAAAAAAAAACGACTCTTTTGATGTAATTTTGTATAGTTTAAGTAAAAAGTATATACAATTTTTAGTATACTTTTCTTTAATACAAAGTAGTTTAACATAAAAACTTATAGAAACTGATACAACTCTACTTGATTTTAATTTTAATTTTTTTTATATTCAATATATAACATCTGTCTCAATTACAATTGTTTGCAGTTTTTAGCGGTTTTCAGTTGTTAAATATAATGGTCTAAATCTAAAGCTTAAAGACTTTTTTAATTCAGCTGAATAGTTTCATGTTTCATTTTGTTATTACTTTTTAGCCTTGTACTGGTAACTTTATACTTTTGTTTCCACTTATTCTAAAACCGATTTGAATAATAATAAAATAAATGTTTTCGAATGTTGTTTAACTATTTTTTCAATGTAATCTAATTTTGTTTTAAAAAATGTTTTTAAAGTAGACAATTCTTTTAATTTAAGTTTTAAAAGAAAACAAATACAGAAAGTGTTTATTAACGTATTTTTTTAAAAGCTATGTAAGTTATATTTATTTATTATTAAAACATTGAAAGTTTTTGTTTACTCTTTATCTGCCTATTTTTTATATGTTAAAACATACATCACTTTTGTTAATCATAAATTTACAAAATCCTAATTTGTTATGGGTATTTTCCACAGTTTTAAAAGGAACTTTATGCGATAATAACTGTGTTTTTATTGTTAACATTTGTTTAACTAAATATTTAGTTGAGCTAATTATTTTGTACTTACTTTAAAATATCATACAACGAATTGGAACTTTTTATTTAACCTATTTAAAGTAAATTAAAATGAAAACAGTTACTATTTTTACGTTATTAATAAATAACACATGATGAACTTTACATTTAGTAGAGTTGAATATGTAATTTATTTTCATAAACTTTCATATAACAAACTATAAGTTTTATAAATCTTTTAAAATTAAATTAATTGTAAAAACACCTTTAACTTACTATGTAATATAAAAAATATTTAAACATTTATATGTTAAGCACTTGTGTTAAAGTTTTTAAAGTTTTAAAACCTAAAAAAAAATTAGTAAGTTTCGCTGTAGCTCGTTAGTGCAACAATGTTTGTTAAACTAAATATTAAGTTGAGCTAATTATTGTATGCTTACTTTTAAATTTTATATGACAAAATAATTTTTTTGATTTAATTTATCTATAAGTAAACTAACTCTAAATGTTGATTTTATTTACTATCTTTAACATTTATATCTAAGAAACTTGTATTAAGGTTTTCCAAAGCCTTTAAAATTTACTGAAACAATAATGAAATGAAATGAGTTCCAGCTAATCAGTGACGTAACAACTGAAGCTGAATTTTTACAACTTCGAAAAATATTTTGTTCAATCTTTTTTTAAACAAGATATTATCTAATGTCGTTTTAAATAATATATTAAGCTAACTAAGTTTTTATAGTTGAGCTGAACTACGGATTTATAAACAATAACCAATAAAGTACTAAAAACACTTTTTTTTTTAAATTAACTTATTTTTTATATTTTAAACAAATTTGTAAAATTAACAAATAAAACAGAATATGACATAAAGACAACTGCGATAGCATATTTTAATTTCTAGTTACAAATAAAGTATTACATTTTTTATTTAGTTCAGTAAACTTAACGAGCATGTTGATGTAATAAGTTTTTTTATTGCAATACTCTTAGTACACTGTTTTAAAGATTGAGTATATATAAAACAACGGTAATTTTTTTTTCAACAAATAACTAAATAGCTATTTAGCATGATACTCTTTTAATAAGTAAATAAAGAACATTGTTTAAATATACGGTATATTTCTATTTTGTAAAGTTGTTTATTTTAATCATAAAAAAATGTTTGTTTGTAATAATTTCCTTGAGTACCCTTTTACTCCAAATACAGAGTTGCAAATGTTTTTGCATTCCCAAAACCACTTCACTTAGTAAGCACCTATTTATAATAGAAAATATTGTTCATAAAAAATTAATAGGAGTCAGATAGTTTTTTGTGTTCTATTATTAATTTATTTAAAGCTTTTGACCGATACTTTTAAACATAAAACTAGCCTTAGATTTTTTTGTAGTAATAAATATTATTAATATAGTATATTTTAGTTTTAAATAAACTTATCATTGACGTAGCAGATAAAATTTTGTGGTTTTAGTTCTATATAAACTTATCATTGACGTAGCAGATAAAATTTTGTGGTTTTAGTTTTATATAGATATTTTGTATTTAGTAAAAAATTATACATTGCTGTTAGTTGGTAGTTTTTTGTATGTGTACAAGCAGTAGTGCTTGCAATGACCAACAATTTATCAATTTTTAGGTTTTTATTGTTGTATTTTGATGATTAATTTATTATGTCTTGTTAGTTTTAAAATTAAGGGATATAAAAACATTAAAATCTAAAAATTCGAAAAAATGTCCATGATAAACGATCTGTAAAACATAAGTAAGAATTTTGTTTAAGTATCTTTTTAAAGCTGTTAAGTACACAGTAGTTAATTTCTTTTTAATTTTAAATTATTTTATTTTATTTTATAACTTAAAATCGCTTATCATTTGTATTAAATTACAAATTATTTAACTAACTACCTACCAACTTAAAAAAATATAGTATAGTTTCTTGTGCAATGCTTATAATATTTAAATGAAATTTTGTATCAATACTGTTGAATGGAGCGATATATATTTAGTTTAGCTAAAGCTGTCAAGCTATAAATTAAATATTAGTAATAGTTAAAAAATATATAGAGCAGTAAAAAAAATATAAATCATTGCATTTTATTTTGTAAAAAATATTCGAAAGTTTAATTTAAAATGCTGCACTAAGAAAAGTTTGACAGTCTATAGTGTTTTTAATCATAAAAAATGGGAGATATATATATTTCTGTAATATATTTAGCTTAATAAAACACTAAATTAATTTTTATCGTCTTATGAAAGTTTTACTTTTTCTTTAACTTTTTATAATTTTTATTTTGTGTTATTTATAAGCATGATAAATCAAATAATCTGATTTTAGGTTCTAATTTTTAGTATTAAATTTAAGTTTGAATAAGAGTTTTGCAAAAATAAAATTTTAATTTAATAAAATTTTAGCAGTTGTTATTTTAGTTTTAATTTTTAAAGTTTGAATAAAGCAAATTACTCTAGCTTTGAAATAGATTAAACTTTATACATCCCGAAAAGCAACTCGCAACAGATGCGTCAGTTAGTGACGTAACAGTCCCGATTTGTATTAGCAGTATTGTTAAAATTTACAAAAGCTTTTCTCTCTATTTAGTAACACCTATAGTCATATAAATTTTTATGTTAATTTTTAAACAAGCTCCCACGCTTGTATTTTTTGTAAGGTATATAATTAAAATATAATAATATTTTTGTATTATAAGTTGCCAACAATAAATTCACTGGACTCATACTTTATAAAATTTTAAATTTTCTAAATCAGTAAAATTGACTTTTCTTAATAATTTTATTAAACGCTATTTTAAGTAAATGTGTTTAACTTAACGATAATTAAATTTTAATTTTATTATAACTTGTAACCAAAACAGAAATTTTATTAAAAAAATTAAATATAGTATATTAAGTAATGGTTCCATCTGCAATTGTTTTATTTAAAAGAGTTACTTATCATAATAAAAACAAGAAATTTATAATTGATCTAAATAAGTTTTAAGTAAAAATAAGGCTTTTAATGTTTTGAGACTTAAAACTTTGTATTAAAAAAAGTGATTTCGAAGAAAGAATCTTTTCATTAAAACACTTTATTTTTTGTGACTTTTAGTAATTTAATTATGGCACTTTGTTTAAAATGTATTTTAAAATATACTGATTTATAAACATTTTAAAGTTACAAAAAAAAAACTAATGTCGTATATATCATGTGTTTTATATTTTGATAAAATACAAGTAAAAAACCTTTGTAATTGTAAATATAAATAGTTACATGTACCCAACTAAATATTAAAAGTTTTTAACAAATTCAATTTCAATACTAATATTTTTGTTTTTTTAGGCTTTAAATTGTTGATTTGTTGTTCTTAAACAAAAATTGAAAGCTTAGTTAGTACTATACGTTTTCAAAATCAACAAACTAAACTTTATTTTTAGTTTTAGTATAAAGTCATAATACTGGTGATTTTATATAGTTTTTATCTTGCACTATGCTATAATGTTTCTTACGACGAATGTTTCAAAATAAACCTGGAACGATCGTAAATTAGTGTTTGTTAGAGTGTTGTTTAGTATAAACTTAATAACCCTAATTTTATTTAAAAAAAAATATTAAAGTTATAATTCATTTAGCATAACTAAATAAACAAAAATGTTCACAAATGGGTTTTACAATATATAGCAATCGAATGATTATATCAATTAGAAAAATATTTTTTTTTTGTTTTTTAATTGCAAGTTTGTTGTAGATTATAAAAAGAACTTGATTTTTTCGTTTATAAATCAACAGACATCTAAATTGTTTTTATAATATAGTTTTTAAGGAATTATAAAACCAGTTTAGTCAATAACAACTGTGTTTAAATTACTAATGCATGTTAAACTAAAATATTTTTTTCAGTTGAGTATGAAAATCATGTTACAAAGTTTCATATAAAAAATACAAGTGTTTTATAGCCTATTAAAAAAAAAAAACTAACTGTAGATTTTATTTTACTATTTAAATATTGTATTAACTTATTAGAACTAAAACTGTACTTGATTTAAAGTTTCTAAAAGCCTTAAAAATAAATCAACAAAGTTTTTGAAAAGTTTGAAGTGAGCTGCGTTCCAAATCATTAGTGACGTATCAAACGAAGTTAAAAGCTTAGTTATCACAAATTAGACTATTGAGACACATCAAATGTTAAAAAAATGAGTTAATGGCAAACTTTTAAAGAGTGTTTAGACAAACTACCATTTTTTGTTGAATAAAGTATTAATAAACAGTATTCATTATTGATATAAGTTTTTCGATTAAACTCAGGAATTTCAATGATAAACATGTGTGGACAATATTGATTATTAATAAAGTATTGATTTTATAGTGAGTTATAGTTCCACAGTAAAGAGCTCAACTGAAAAGGAGCAAATAAACATTAATTAGAAAATTTCAGATTGAGAGTTTTATTCAGCACGGTGTTTCATGCAAGCGCAATGATCACCATTTAAAAACTCTTTAAAATAAGATAGACAACACTATTAGATGCTTAAAGTTTTAACAAATATTCTTCAAGTTATGCAAATAACAGTATTATAGCATATTTTTTTTTTGTTAGCAAATGTTTTTTTAGCCACATTCTTGTGGCTTTTAAATAGTCCGCTTGCTCTGCGGCGCTTAGAATCTTTTAACATTTTTTGAAAATCTTATTATAAATATATGTATCTATTTGATGTCACAAGTTGTGGTGTGACGTCACTAAAATTTTAAGCGGAATTTTTTTTTTTTTGCGACACTTTTAGTTATAGTCATCATTGTTTTTGATTATATTTAATTAATTTTCTTAAGTAAGTGAGACTAAATAAAATTAAAACTATGAGTCAGAGTTTTAAGTTTTATTGCACAGATTTACTTTTGTTGTTTGAATAAATAATCAATTTTTTATTTTTTGAACGCAATTAAAAAGTTACATAGGACAACAACATTAGAAAAACAAAATTTATTTAAGTAATAACAGATATAGTATAATTTTTCTTTTAAATATAATTCACAAAACAAAATATTAAAACTTGAATTGTCAAAACTTGAATAGTAGTGCCAACAAAATATATGCATAATTTTAGTTGTGTAAACCACAAGTGTTTCTATTTTAGTTCTAATATTGGTTTTGATAACAAAACTGTATTGTTTCTAAAAGTTTGTAAAGCACTTATAAATTTGTTACTAAAAATTTTTATTGAAAACCTTATGACTTTTTAATTACGAAGTTAAAAATGCTTATATAAGTTTTAATTGTATATTAAAATTATAAAAAAAAGATTAAAAATATTTGCAAGAAATGGAAACACTTTCTTATAATATTGTGGCTAAGTTTAACTGTTTAAAATAATAAGTTTGATTTTTGATACTTTTCTGCAAATGATATTTTAAATAAGTTCCACATTCAAACATGATATAAAAAACTAACAAAAAAAAAAAGAGTTTTCTGCTGAACTCTTGTGTTTTTGTGCATATGTTCAACATTTGTTCATATGTTCAACATCAATTTATGATTTCTGTAAAATGTAGGTTTTTTATTCTAGAGTTAAAAAATAAAACATAACTTTGTTACGACCTACATGAGTAAACACGTCGACTTGAGTAATATTAGAAAGTTTATTTGAATATATAATTTGAAAAGAGGTATATAAATAAAACTTTACCACTATCTTCTAAAATATCTTGTTTTAAGCATAAAGCTTGTACTGCTGATACCAGAAATCATACTAGTTAAACTATTATAAAAATTTTAATTTCTAAAAGTTTACTATTTGCAGGTCTTAATTTTGGTAATTTATTTAAGAAACTTACACTTTTGATATATTTTAATCATTTTATAATTTCATAAAACATTGATTAATAGAATAACTTCAAACATATTCAATATGTTAAATGAACATAAAACAAGTGTGAACTCGCACCAATTAAAATATTGATTGTAATTTCATGTTGGTGAAATATAAAGTTACAAAACTAGACATTTATTTAAATAAACATTCAAATAAGTTTTTTTTTTCCAATTTGTAGATGTTACTAAAAACATACTTAGGTTTTTCATCAAAACATTTGGTTTTTTCCCTTTTAAAATGTTTTATTTTTAAATTCTAATTATTTAAATTTTTATCTAAAAAAAATTATTATTTTTCCTTTAAAATTAATTTTAGCGCAAACAAAGTAGTTAGAATATTTATTTTCGAATCTCAAAAGTTATAGCCCAAAAAGTTTTAAGTAAAAATAGTTACATAACTTTTCATTAAAATAACTGTTTAAATCATTAATTTTATTTTTTTATAGTTATGTACAGCTGAGTTTGAGTTAATTACTTGACAACTTTCTTATTTAGTACTCTACTTTAATAGTTTAAATAAAATATCTAGTTTACATAGAATAAGGTAAGATTAGAAACACTGACACTTAATTTAAACTTATATTTAAGTTTATGTTAAAACACCTCAAACACATTAAACTATTTTTGACATAAATGTAGTAAATTTCCACTAAAACTATTCAAATTTTAAACTCATGTATGCTACATAGTACAAAATAATCAATTCTGTTTGAAATTGTTTGTGTTATAGTTTTGCTTAATGTCTTCATTTAGCTAATTTTTACTTTTAATTTTTTTTCTTTAAAACTTAAGATAGTAGCTGTTTTCATAATATTTTTCATTTAAATCTCTTTGTTTTATAAAATGTTATTTAAAATTAAACGCAGATTTTGTTTTAACCCAAGTAAAACAATATCTTCAATTCATATTAAGTATTTAAATTTCAAGATTAATTCATATTAAAAGTGTGGCAAAACGTATGCTTTATAAAGATTTTTTTGACTAATACATAGGTTAGTTTGAAGTTAGTATTTCTTTTTTCTTATGTTTTTAAACACTTTGATAACAAAACTTTTTAACAAAAATAATCTCAGAATATTTTCTAATAGGGATAACTTTTTGTTTATATTTATTAAATTCAATTGCATATAAACTTATTAAAGAATTAGCAAATTAAATTTTATAATCAGAATTTTGTCGTAAATAACTTATATCTAACAAAAGAATTAGTATATAGTTGCTAAAAAAATTAATAGTTGTTTCCATTTTTACAAGCTATACTGCACTGGTGGGTAAAGGTTCGAGTCTTAGAGTCAAAAATTCCTTGTATTGGACAGTATTGTTTTCGTTAATCATTCTAAAGTAGAATTGAAATACTAGTGAAATATAAAAAAAAGACTGTAAGCGTTAGTATAAAAGTGTTTAATTCAAGCAAAATATTATAAATTGATTTTTTTTTTAAATTTTTCTGTTTAATATGTAGTTTTCTTCTTTTTTTATAAGAAAGTATTTTGATTTCTGCGAATATTTTAATCTTTTTTTATAATTTTATTGTACAATAAAAACTTATAGAAACAATGTTATTTACGTAAACGTAACTTATTAAAAATTCATAAGGTTTAGATTAATAGTTTATGAGTAACAAATTCATAACAACTTTTTAAACTTTAAGAAGCTAAAAAAAAGTTTTGTAATCAACATTCAAATTAAAACTAAAGAACGAACACTTAGAGGTTTACACAACTAAAATTTTGCACATATTTTGAAGGCACTACTTTTTAAATTTTGACAGTATTGACAGTTTAAGTTCTAGTATTTTATTTAATTATTTTTATTTAAAGAGAAAAACTTTATTTATTGTAGCTATTATTTCTTTAATATATATTAAATTTATCTAGTTTTGTTGCCAAATGCAACTTATAAATTAAGTTTTTTAATAAAAATTTGAATATTCATGCGACCATTTGAAGTAAATGCGCGCAAAAAAAAAACTTTAAACTCTTACTGTTTTATTTAATTTCACTTACATTAGAAACTGAACTAAATATAATCAAAAACAGTTGATGATAAGAGATACTGGATCATCAGAATACCAGCCCTTAAGTGAAATTTACAACTTTAGGATCCGATTTTGTTGTAGTAATTCTTCTAAAATATCAAAGGATGCTTAAAATAAAATTTTTATAAATCAGACTTTTTTTTAAATAGTTTGTTTCAAAAAAGTTGTATAATACTTATAAACTTTTTTTGAAAAAAAAAGTTTCTTTAAGAGGGTTGTTATGAAAAAAAAAATATTGAAAATATCTTTTTTAATATTATAAAGCTATATAATTTAATTCTTTAATTATAATATAAAATAGTGAAGACAGTAACTAAAACTGTCGCAAATAAAACTTTATACTGTTTTAACTCTTGATGACGTCACGCCGCAGCTTGTAAAATCGGTTTGATATATATATATATAAACCAAATAAGTTATTTACTGGTTGAGATTTAGATGTTCCAAGGTGAACGTGGCCTATTTGAAAGCCACAAGAATGTGGCAAAAAAAAAACTTTATTAACAAAAAAAAAAAAAAAAACTGTAAATGATCGAGTCTTACAGTAGAAAATTCCTTGTATTGGACAGTATAGTTTTCATTAATCATTCTAAAGTAGCATTGAAATACTAGTGAAATAAAAAGAAATACTTTAACCGTTTGTATAAAGTGTTTAACTTAAGCAAAATATTATAAATTAGATGTTTTTTTGTGTAAAAATTTACTGTTTATTACGTATTTTTCTTCTTATTTAATAGGAAAGTGTTTTAACTTATGCGAATGTTTTTAATCTTTTTCTTATAAAAGCAGTATTAACTACGTAAAACATAAGTAATTAAAAATTCATATGATTTTGGTTAATAGTTTGTGAGTAACATATTTATAACAAATTTTAAAACTTTTATAACCAAAATAAGTTTTTTTATCCACATTAAAATTAAAACTAAGATACGAATATTTAGAGGTTTACACAACTTAAAACTTCGCACATATTTTAAATGCACTACTATTCAAATTTTAACAGTTTTGACTGTTCAAGTTCTTATATTTTTTTTGATGATCTATATTAAAAAAAAAAAAAAATTTCATGTTTTGTAGCTATTATTTCTTCAATATTTTTTTTTTGGTGTTGTTATCCAATGCAATTTTTTGATTAAGTTAAAAAAATAAAAATTTGAATACTCATGCAATATCAGAAGTAAATGCGCGCAAAAAAAAATTAAAACTCTGACTGTTTTGTTTAGTATAACTTAGTTTAGAAACTGAACTTATTATAATCAAAAACAATTGATAATAAGAGATACTGTATCATCAGATTACCAGCCCTTAAGTGAAATTTACAAGTTTAGGATCCCATTTTATTGTAGTATTTCTTTTAAAATATCGAAGGACGCTAAAAATATAATTTTTATGATTCAAACTTTTTTTTTTAGAATTTAACACTTATAAACTTTTGTTAAAAAAAATGTTTTTTAAGAGGGTTATAATGAAAAAACAGTATTGATAATATCTTTTTTAATATTATGTAGCTACCTAATTTAATTCTTGTATTGTTACATAAAACAATGATGACTAAAACTTAAAGTGTCGCAAATAAAACTTTATACTGTTTTAACTCTTGATGACGACACGCCGCAGCTTGTAACATCGGTTTGATATATATATATATATATATATATATATATATATATATATATATATAAACCAAATTGATTTTTTACTGGTTCAGTTTTAGATGTTCCACGGTGAACGTGGACTATTTGAAAGCCACAAGAATGTGGCTAAAAAAAACCTTTGTCAACAAATAAAAAATCTGTAATTGTTTTTCATACATTAGATTTTTTTATTAAGTAAATCTAAAAATAAAACATACTACAACTTCCTTTTTATTCCTACAAAAAAGTTTTAATGTATAGCTAACTTTTAGACAATAATTTTTTTTATCAATAGAATAAATTTGTTAAATTATTTTCAAAAAAGTTATAGTATATTACCGTAACAAAATATTATAACAAACAAAGAAAATCAATACAATTATGCAACGTGTTAAGGTTACGCTATCATTACTAATATTTTTAGTTTCAGACGTTTTTAATTTGTTTAAAAACATATATTGCGATTTATATAAAGTTTTCTGTAGCTATTTTTTTGCTTATTAAATATTTTTCATAATTTGTATATTAGTATTTCTATAAAGCTTATAACTGTCTTTTCTGAAAAAAAAAGCATACAACTTGATTTACCCAACTTCGTAAAAACTAAATAATTTACAATTAATTAAATAAGCAGCAGTAGTTACAGCGTTATAAGTTTATAGTTAGTTTCTAAGTATGTATATTTAAAAAAATTTCCATATTAAAAATAAAACTAAATTAAAAACAATCAGTTTTAGCTTTACAAAAAGATTTTTTCAATGATACATATTCAACAAACTCTAACGATTCAAATTTAAATGTTTGTCGTTATTTTATATATATGTATCAAATAAATAAAATATCCACGTTGAAAACTTTCTAAAACGATAGTTTTAATTTTACATCGACATAACTTTATAAATATTGTAATTGATAAGTTTCCAGCTTGCTTTAATAAAACTAAAAATGCATTTTGTCATGTTTCATGACATTTTATAATAAACAAAAAAGTTTTATTTTCTGTTTTCGATATTTTTTATTTCTTTAATTATAATAACTTTGTAAAATAGTTTATTAAAAGTACTCTAGTTTATTTTTTGTGATATTACGTCCTGGTTAAGACATCAAAAGCTATCCTATTGTGTGCGACTCAAAAACTTAAAGGTTTTTTTGTGTTCAATGTCCTAGGACCATAAATTTTGAGCGCTTTTTTTTGTCGTTTTTAAACAATATATATTACATAATATTTTATATGGTAAACAATTATTTAAATATGTATACTAAGGTGTATATTATATATAGTTTATTTTGTATATGTATACAATTTAAAGTACTTTTAACGTTTATATTTATTCTCGAATGAGACATTAAACTAAAAACATTATTTTAAGTAATAAGTGTGAATGCTACATTTTAATAACGTAATAAAATGACCTTAATCAGAAATAATTCTTATCTCTATTCTTTGAATATAACAAAAATTAGCACACAAAAGTTTTAAATTAATACATAATTTCTTAGTGTATGACCTTAATTTTATTTCAAAATAAAATTACTAAAAGTGTATGAAAAACAATACAACAAGTAACTTATGTTATGTTTAAAAGCTATATTTATAAAGTTATAGTTAGAGATAAAAAAAAATTACAAAACTCAAGTAATTAGATTGATGATAAATTGTAATTTTAAAAATTAAACAAATTTTATAACTGTGAACTTGTTAGTGTTCCAAACTTTGATTTTTAGAGAAATTTTGTAATACACCAGGGCTTTAAAGATTAGTGTTTGTGTCATTAATGTTAATATTAATTTTAAAACATAAGAAAAAAAAACTTAATAAGTAATTTTTGGAAACATAATTAGAACTAGGTTATACTACATTTACATAACACTTCAAATTATTACTGACTTGCATTTGATAGTAAAAGTATTTAAGTTTTGATATTTATTATTAAACTACAAATTTAGTTGTTTTGCTTATGTAAATAAGTTTAAACAGATAGATATGCACAGAATATAAACAGTTGCAAATGTAAGAATTTTTTAAATAGCTAAAGCTAAAGTGCTTCCAATTTTAAAATATTAATATATTTTTTCGTATAAGATTAATAGTTATTTTAAGTTAAAGTTTTAGTTAAAAACTAATTTGAATGACATGAAATATAATTTTGATAATATTTTCGAATATGAAACTTACATCGTTTCTTTTAATTTTAGGTAAAATTATTTTTTGCGGTTAAAATTTAATTAAACTCAGCACGTTTTTTAAAAATCAGTAAGTTCAAATATATATTTAATTACTATTATTAAAAAAAATATATTTCTCATTTTCTTTAGTTTGGTATTGTAAAAATGTATAAAAAGAAAGTATTGTGTAAATTAATAGAGTTAACATTTATGTTCAACTTTTTTATTATTTATCACAGCAAGTATTTATAACCAAAATAATACTATTTTCAATATTTTATTAATACGATCAATTTAAGCTCAAAATACAGACCAAAAAAGGCTGAACAATTGGTTTAAGCAGTTAATATTAATTTATATATACTTTACTAATTTATATAACTGTAAATGTTATTTACTTAATGATATTTACTGTTTTTATGTTATTTGACAAGGTCAGCTCACGATGTGAATGCTATATCGATGTGAATGCTATATTTAGAAAGGTAATAAAATGTACTAAATTAGAAATAATTCTTATCTCTTTTCTTAACTCTATAAAAACATAGAAAAAAATGGCACACAAAAATTTTTAAATAATAAATATTTCCATGATGTATGACCTTAATTTTATCTCAAAATAAAATAAAATTACTTAGAGTGTGTGTCAAGAAATACAACAGGTAACTTATGTTATGCTTAAAAGTTATATTTTATAAAGTTTTAGTTAGAGATAAAAAAAACCTTTTGCAACTCAAGTAAGTTTATTGGTCATAAACGCTAAACTTTGAAAACTAAAAAAAAATATAATTGTGAAGTTGTTAGTATTAAACACTTTTATTTCTAGAAGACATTTTGTAATACACCAGGTGTTTAACTTTAGTATTAATTTCATTGATGTTAAGATAGATTTTTAAACATAACAAAAACAGAAAAAACTTAAAAGTAAAGCCTACAAAACTAAACCATCTAATTTTTGGAAACATAATTAAAACTAGGTTATACTACATTTACACAACACTTCAAACTATTACTGATTAAGTTTTAATGTAAAGTTTTAGTTAAAATTTAGTTTGTATGACATGAAATGTATTTTTGTTTTTGATAATATTTTCTAATATGAAACAAGCATAGCTTCTTTTAATTTTTTGCGACTAAAAATTGATGAACTCAGCACGTTTTAAATATCAGTAAATTCAATATATTAAAATATTTATTTAAATATTATCATTTGGAAAAAAAAACGACTCTTTTGATGTAGTTTGGTATAGTAAAATATGTATAAAAATAAGTTATTGTGTAATTATAATAAACCTAGCATTAATGTTCGACTTTCTTATTCGCACAGCAATTATTTATTGCCAAAAAATACTATTTTCAACATTAATACAATCAAGTTAAGCTAATATTCAGAACAAAAAAGTTGAACCATTGGTTTAAGAAGTTAAAATTAATTATATATATATACTTTAAATGTTATTTACTTAATGATGTTTACTGTTTTGTTGTTATTTGACAAGGTCAGCTCACGTGCACCGAAACCTGGTAATTAAACAAATCGGTAAATAAAGGTTTTATGTATAAAAACTTTACTTAAATTTTTAACATGAAATTTAAACGTGAAGTAAATTTACAAAAAAGTTTTGATAAAGTTTATTAAAGTCTTTCAAACTATAATTTTTCAGTTTAAAACCAAAAACCAGTTTAGATAAAACTACTTTTAGTAGAAATTATAGCTTGACAATTTACAAATAGTTTCGATACGTTTGAAATTAATGACTTGAGTGAAGTAAATCACTTCAACATTAAAATAAAAGTAAACTTAACTCATTTTAGCACTCAATTAAACTTTACCAATTTACAACGAAGCGATTCGCTTCAGCTGCATAGTGACGACTCGCATAGTGACGTCACTTTACCGTTTCGTAACTAAGCTGTTTTGAAAATTCCTACAAAAACTTCTCTCTCTGGTTGGCAAGTACGGTCGTTGAAACCTAATATGTTCTGATGTTAATATTTAAACAAGCTGTGATGCCTGTATTTCAAAAAGGGCATAGTTGAGAAACGGTAGAAGAACAAGTATTATAGTCATCGTTAACTAATTATGAATACTTATATGTTAAAAAAACTACCAACTGTATTGCTGCTGTACTCAATTTTTTTTCGAATAGTTTTAAATGATCCCGATTAGTAAAGATTTTATATGACATTTAATACTAATTTAATTTGATGGTAACATAAATAAATGACTAAATATATTCTATAATCTAATAAAAGATTAAAGGTTGTACAATAGTTTTTAGTTTATTTGTGTAATTTTTCAGAATTTACATGTGTAATCAAATTAGAAAATTATTTAAAAAATTAAATACAGAAAAAAAAAACTTTTTATAACATATAAACATGCTTTAAGCATATATGTATTTTTATTTTTTTTAAGATTTAGACTTTTAATATGAAACAAGCATCGTTTTGTTAATTTTTTGTAAATCATGTTATATTTTAGGACTAAAAGTTAATGAAATCAGCACGTTTTTTGAATATCAGTAAGTTCAATTTACTAAAATTTTTATTTAACTATTATCATTTAATAAATATTTTTACATCTCTATTGATACAGTTTAGTATAGTTTAAGTAATAAATATATAAAGTTTTTAGTACATTTTTGTTCTATACAAAGTAGGTAACCACGAAATGTTATGGAGGTTGATACAACTCTAGTTAAATTAATTTTTTTTTTATTGTGTTTAAAATATGACATCTGTCTCAACTACAGTTTTTTGCCGTTTTTAGCGAATTTCAGTCGTCATTATATAATGGTCTAAATCTAAAGTTTAATGACCTAGATTTCTAAATTCAGTTGAAAATTATATATTTTATTTGTTATTACGATATAGCACCGTACTGGTAATTTTATACTTTTTTTCATTCTTTCTAAATCCAATTTGAATATAACTAATAAAAAAATCATAGTGTTTGAGAAATTCAAACATTTTTTAGTAGTAATAACTAATATTATAATAGTATATTTTATTTCTATATAAACTTATCATTGACGTAGCAGATAAAATTTTATGATTTTATCTATTATAAATATTTTGTACCTAATAAAATGATTTTTACATAGCTGTTAGATATTTAGTACTATTTCGTATGTGTACAAGATATAGTGTTTGCATTAAACAAAAATTTATCAATTTGTTGGTTTTTATTGTTTTATTTTGATATTGTAGTGTAAATTAGTTGTTTTATTCATTATGTCTTAGTAGCTTTTGTAATCTAAACAATAAAAAAACCTTCAAGTCTAAAAATTAAAGAAAAATATTTTATTGATAAAAGATTTGTAAAACATAAGTAAGAATTTAGTTTATTTAGCTTTTTAAAACTGTTAAGGTTTTACAACAAAAGTTTGTAAAATACAGTTGCTGTTGTTTTTTAATTTTTAACAAAAGTTGTTTTAAAACGTTTTTTATGAAAGCATTTACATGATAAAAAACTGTTTAATGCAAAATCTAACAAGTAATGTATTAAAGTGTTTAGTTTATTGTTTAATAATGATAGAAATGAGCAAAAGAATAGAAAAATTATTCTTAAAAAAATAAAATTATATATGGTAGAAGACATAAATAGTTTTTTTTATTTAAGATTAATTAATCAACTAAGGTTTTAAAAACGTACACAGTAGTTACTTGTCTTTTTATTTTAAATAACTTTTTTTTGTTATAAATTTTAATGCTGATCATTTGTTTTAAATAACAAAGTAGTTAGCTAACTAAACACGAACTTAAAAATTATTGTAAAATTTTTTTGTAAAATGCTTAAAACGTTTAAATGAAGTTTTGCATTGATAGTGTTGAATAGAGCGATAAATATTTAGCTTAGCTAAAGCTGTCAAGCTAAATTTTTTTCATAATATTTTAAAAAGATAAATCATTGAATTTTTAATTTTATAAAAATATAACTTAAGCTTAATTTAAAATGGTGCAGTTACAAAAGTTTAACAGTGTATAATGTGTTTTGTTTATAAAAAATGAGAGATATATATTTATATAATATATTTAGCATGAAAAAAACTAAATCCATTTTCATTGTTTAATAAAAGTTTTATCTGTTTCACAACATTTTTATAAAAAAAAAGTTTGCTTTTTATTTTTACGCAATATGAGATCAAATAATTTAATTTTTAATTTTAACTTTTTAGCATTAAATTCAAGTTAAAATAAAAGTTTTGCAAAAAAAAAAGTTTTAAGTTAATAAAATTTTAGCACTCGTTATTTTAGTTTTAATTTTTAAAGTTTGAATAAAGCAATTTACTCTAGCTATGAAATAAATTAAACTTTATATATCCCGAAAGGCAACTCGCAACAGATGCGTAAATTAATGACGTAACAGTGCCGATTTGTGTTAGCTGTATTGTTAAATTTTACAAAAGCGTTTCTCTCTGTTAAGTAACTTCCTAGGACCATAAAATTTTAGCGATTATTTTTGTCGTTTTATAAACAATATATATTACATACTACTTTATATGGTAAAAAAATTATCTAATTATGTATATTAAGATGTATATAAAATATATTTAATTTTGTATATGTATATAATTAAAGTACTTGTAAAGTTTATATTTATTCTTGATTAAAACACTTATTTAAAGACTTTATTTTAAGTTTTTGATGTGAATGCTGCATTTTAAAAAGGAAATAAAATGTACTTAATTATAAATAATTTTGATCGCTATTCTTAACCCTATTAAAATAAAGCGAAATCTGGCACACAAAAGTTTTAAATAATACATAGTTTCTTAATGTATGACCTTAATTTCATCTAAAAATAGAATAAAACTACTGATAGTGTGTGTAAAATAATCAAACAAGTAATTTATGTTATGTTTAAAAGCTATACTTTGTAAAGTTTTAGTTAGAGATAAATAAAAAAAAACTTACACAACTCAAGCAGGTAGATTGATGATAAATTTTATATTTTGTAAATTAAAAAAAAAGTACATATAAATGTAAAGTTGTTAGTACTCAAAACTTGTATTTCTAGAGACATTTTGTAATACACCAGGGCTTTAAAGATTAGTTTTTTTTTATTGATGTTAATGTCAATTTTAAAACATAAAACAAAACAGAAAAAATTAAAATAAAAGCTTACAAAACTAAACCATGTAAATTGTTAAAATATAATTAGAACTAGGTTATACTACATTTACACAACACTTAAAACTAATACTGACTTGCATTTAATAGTAAAAGTAGTTAAGTTTTGATATTTACTATAAAATTAAGAGTTAGTTGGTCTAAATTTAGTTGTTTTTCTTTTTGAAATATAAGGTAAAAGTATAAGCAGAGTAATAAGTACAGAATATAAACAGTTGCAAATTTAAGAATTTTTAAATGGCATAAGCTAAAGTGTTTTCTAAATTAGAAAATAAATATCTATATTTTAGTATTAGATTGATAGTTATTATAACGTTTAAGTTTTAGTGAAAAATTATTTTGTATGACATGAAACACCTTTTTTTGAATAATATTTTCTAATATGAAACTTGCATCGCTTCTTTTAATTTTTGGTAAAGCACGTTTTTTTTTTGCGAATAAAAGTTAATTAAAATCAGCACACTTTTTAAAAATCAATAATAAATCTATATTTAACTACTATTATTTAACAAAAAAATATATTTCTCTTTTTCTATAGTTTAATTTAGTAAAAATTGTATAAAAGAAAGTGTTGTGTAATTTTGATAAACTTAATACTAATGTTCGACTGTTTTATTCGCACAGCAATTATTTATTACCAGAATAATACTATTTTCAACATTTATACAATCAAGCTAAGTTAAATATTCAGACAAAAAAAGTTGAACCATTGGTTTAGGAAGTTAATATTAATTCACTTATACAAACTTTTAATGTTATTTACTGTTTTGTTGTTATTTGACAAGGTCAGCTCACGTACACTGAAACCTGGTAATTAAACAAATCAGTAAATAAACGTTTGTATTATTATATATATAAACTTTACTTAGATTTTTTAATATCAAATTTAAATGTGAAGTAAATTTACAAAAAAAAAATTGAAAAAGTTTATTGAAGTATTTCAAACTAGAATTTTTCAGTTTAAAACAAAAAATCTGTTTAAGTAAAACAACATTTAGTAGACATTGTAGCTTAACAATTTAGTGATAGTTTCGTGACATTTAAAATTAAAAATTCGAGCAAAGTGAACCACTTCAACTTTAAAATAAAAATAAACTTAACTCATTTTAGCACTCAATTAAACTTTACCCATTCACAACGAAGCGATTCGCTTCAGCTGCGTCTGACTAGGACAGTGACGTCACTTTACCGTTTCGTAACTAAGCTGTCTTGAAAATTTTTACAAAATCTTTTCTCTCTGGTTGGCAAGTACGGTCGTTGAAACCTAATATGTTCTGATGTTAATATTTAAACAAGCTGTGGTGCTTGTATTTCAAAAAAGGTATTGTTGAGAAATGGTAGAAGAATAAGTATTATAGTCTTCGTTACGTAATTTTGAATATTTATATGTTAAAAACTACTGACTGTATTGTTACTGTACTCAAATTTTTTCGAATAGTTTTAAATGGTCCCGATCAGTAAAGTTTTTATACCACATTTCATACTAATTTTATTTGATGGTAACATAAATAAATGTAAATGACTAAATATATTCTATAATCTAATAAAAGATTAAACGTTGTACAATAGTTTCTAGTTTATTTGTGTAATTTTTCTGAATTTACATGTGTAATCAAATTAGAAAATTATTTAAGAAATTTAATACAGAAAAATAAAACTTTTTTTATTATATAAACATGCTGAAGCATATATGTATTTAAAAAATTTTTAAAATTTAGAATTTTAATATGAAACCAGCATAGTTTTGTTAATTTTTGGTAAAGCACGTTATATTTTGGGACTAAAAGTTGGTGAAATCGGCACGTTTTATAAATATCAGTAAATTCAATATATTAAATATTTATTTAACTGTTATCATTTAGCAAAAAATTTTACGTCTCTTTTGATATAGTTTGGTATAGTTTACGTAATAAATATATAAAGTTTTTAGTAGAATTTTCTTCTATACCCAGTAGGTAAACATAAAATATTATGGAAAATGATTTAAATCTACTTGATTTTAATTTTTAGTTTTTTGTATTAAAAATTAAACATCTGTCTTAACTACAGTTTTTTGCAGTTTTTTAGCGACTTTCAGTTCTCATTATATAATGGTCTAAATCTAAAGCTTAATGACCTAGCTTTCTTAATTCAGCTGAATAATTTTATGTTTTATTTTGTTATTACGTTATAGCATTCTACTTGTAGTTCTATACTTTTTTTTATATCGTTTCTAAATCTAATTTGAATATAAATAGTAATAAAAAAAAGTTCAAGTTTGTTTAATTATAGTTTTAATATTATTTATTTTTTTTTAATTTTTTTTTAAGAACACAACTTGTTTAACATAAGTTTAAAAAAAAATACAGAATGTGTTTATAAACGTATTCTAAGCTAAATTTTTTTTTTTAATATTAAAACGTTGAAACTTTGTTTGTTAAACTAAATATTTAGTTTAGCTTTTTTTTTTGTTCTCACTTAAAAATTTCATACAATGAATTAAAGACTTTTTATCTAATCTATTTAAAGAAAATTAAATTGAAAACAGTTTATTTTTATTAAATTAATAACAAATAATGCATGATGAACTAAACATTTATTTAGTTGTTGTTTGTAGAGTATTGATTATGAATGCAAAAAACTATTCAATATCAAACATGACCACTTACGAACAAAATAAAGTTTTGTTTTTTAAATTACAGATATTTTATTAGATGTAAATTTCTTACATTAAGTTGTACTTTAATGAATGAGATTTACTAAAATTAAGAATTTATGATAATTTTTTTTGTTTGAATTATGTTAGTATTATGTTTTTTAAACAATACATCAAAAGATGCTTGCTACCTTAATAATCAACCAAAATCAACAATACTGAACTCAATTGAGTGTGATGAAAATATTGAACAAGAATCCGCTATTGAAATGAATAAAAACAAGGTTTGTTTGAAATGCTCTAGTGTTTTACACAATAAAACTAAAAAACAATATTTTTCTATTTTAATCAATTGTAAGCCTAAGACACAAATTAATCAAACGTACTTTCAAATTTTAACACTTTACCATTTAGGTTGTTGATTTTATTTTAGTTGTAAACTTATTAATACAATTGTTTGAATTTATAAAACTTAGCTATGATTAATTTGAGTGAGCAAGTCTAGTTGAAACCTGAGATTAAAGTTATCACAAATTAATACATTTTTATTTTATCAGCTGAAACTAGTTGAAAGTCTCAAATTGAAATTATCAGAACTTGAAGAAACTACTGGGTTATTGGAAAATGAAAAGAAAGAAAATGATTTGTTGGGTAAATATTTAAAACTTTAAGTCTTATAGTAAAAATTATTTTAGTCTTAAAATATTTGCACTTATAAGTTTTGATTAAATTTACTTAGAACTATCATATAGGTTTTTAAGTAAAGGTTACAGTAATTTATAAATTAAACTACTCAACTTTTTATTACCTTAGAACTTATTATTGGTTAAAATGTTTAAACTTTACTTACATTTTGTAAATATTTTAGCTGAAAGTATCTTACTAACATAAAGTGTATATATATATATATATAAACATTAATTAACAAGCTTAAAAAGTATTTGTTTTCTAAATGTATTTTATCTATGTTAATTTATTACACAGATTCATCCGTATTGAAATTAGTGAAGGAAATGTACACACAAAAAGAAGTGAATAAGTATGAAAACTTCGTAAGAGAAGTGGATAATATTGTCAAACTTTTAATTTCATTGAGTGGTAGAGTAACAAGAGTTGATAAATCCATACTGCAGTGCCAACAAGATACTAGAGAAGTTGTTAGTATCAAATTAGAGTGTAGATTGTTCAATATACAAAAAAAATATATTTTTTTTTTTTAGAAAAAGTTATATTCTTGATAAAAGTTAATACTAACAAGGTACTACAAAAATAATTTATATTGTTAATTAATAATTTTTTTTTTCTAAAAAAATTTTAGGCAAAAGCTAATGTAAAAGAATTATGTTTGTATAATCTTAAGTGTTACAACTTACATTAAATCAAACCTTTGTTTCAAAACAGGCGAAATTAAAAGAAAAGAAGAAAGTTTTGTTGGACCAACATAATGAAGCCAAAATACTGAAAATTGAAACTGATAAAAAACAAATAAAAATATCTGAAATGCTCGCATCCAAATTCAATCAGGAACAAGTAAGAATTAAAGAATATTAAAATATTTTATTAAAAATTTCATGACATAATAGTTAATTTATTAGAATTAATAGTTATATGCTTTGTTTTTTTTCACTTAAAACATCATTTTGATTAATAAATTGTAGATGATAAATAAACATTTTTTTTTCTTGTAAACTTTTTACCCATTTTGCACAGAAAATAAGATAATAAACCTTATTTAACCTTTTTTTTAAATTATTTTGGATTAGCATTTTAATTGACAGTTTTTGGATTCAAGTTAAAAATTAATGTTTATTTATCGGTATATACTAAATAATTGACAAATTTTATTAGTTTTACCGACTTTTTGTTCCAGTTTGCGGATTACAAGCATTTTGTAAAGATGAAATCAGCTCTCATAGTTGAGAAGAGAGAGTTCGAAGAACAAATAAAGATGGGAAGGGATCAGATCCGCGCTCTCATAGACACACTTCCGCAAGATGGAACCAGAGTGTACATAGAGGAAGTTGACCAGCTGTGACGGCGCTCGAGAGTCGTAAACTGTTTTAATCGGCACACCAGGAACTTTTCATCAATCATATCGTGTTCTTATGGTTGTTGTGTTACTGGAATTTGATATCAAAATCAAGTATTTAAGTTGTTAATCAGGCTTTTAAAAATTGTAAACTTTAGATAAATATTAACTTAAATTGGAAAAATATTTGTGTTTATTAAACAAACTTACCTGTTCATATTTAAACTTTGTATTTGTTTTTGCCTTTTTATAATTCTAATACTGTTTCCTAAGTAGTTTAAATAAACTAATATTTTTGTCAGGCCTTTACGTTTGTATTTTCAATCATACTTTTCTTTGTTGTGGAACTAATTATGTTTTTTGTAACAAACTAGCATTTTGTTTTTTGCTTTTTATTTCTAAAGCAAACCTTAAATTTCATGCATTCTTATTAAATTTATTGAAACAATCCTCTGTTAACAACTGTAAATTAATAAATTTTAGTATTTGCATTTTTTGTGGTTTTTATTTAGTATGGTGTATTTGTTTTTAAACAAATAATATCTTTAAAAGTCCTACCTTAAAAAAATCACAAATTAAACCTTGGTTTTAGATTACTTGTATAATTAAACTACTGTTAACATTTTTTTTTTGAAAGACACATTACTTATTACATCTTTTTATGTTATTAATGGCATTCATTTTTTTAGTATTTTCAAATCTATCGTTACTCCAAAACAGACTTTTATTAATTAAGATTCAAAGTCAACAGGGTTGCAACAACATCTAGAAAAACCTGGAATTTAGGCTAAAAAACTTTGAACTTGACAAATTAGGCTAAAAATTCTGAAATTATAAAAAGTTTTACATATTAAGTAGAGAAATTTTGATTTAACACAAAAAATATATTTCACAGATAATTTTCTATTGTCATAATCATTTTTTATACTGTTAGAAAACACATTTAAAGAAGCTTTTCTGTATTTTTTTGACGTAAACTAAAAATAGCCTCAAAAACCAACGTCAACCCTGAGTTAAATAGTACTTGTTTGTCTAATTTAGCAAAATTTTTTTTGTTAAAATTAATGAAAAATTACTATCATTAACAGAAGGTTAGAAAATAAAGCTGTTTTCATATTCAGGCACATCTCACCCTACCAGACTGGTAACTTATTAATATTAACATATATTTAGGTTGTGCAGTTAGGTCTTTAGTTTGAACTGAACCGCTCTGTTTCAACTCGTAAAGAGTTCCGATCAAATACGTGAACCGATGACCGACCGAGGGTTACAGTGGTAATAAAAACAATTGTTAATAAAAAAATTAGGTGGGAATTGTAAGTATACCAATTGTAGCATTTTTTGCTTGTTATTTTCTACAGAATATTTTGTAACAATCTTTAATGGCATGTTTTATTTTGAGAAAACTCAACAAAGAAATAAAAAAAATAAATATAAACAAATTGATTTAACAATACTTTTTGAAACGGGTTATTTTTTAACAAGACGACCGAAATAAATTTCAATAATGACACTATACTGCTTTAGACAAACTAGTTAAACTTTTCGAAACGTGTTAATTTGTTTCTATATATCTTAAGAAATCAGTAAATCTTTACAAAACACATCGAACATTTTGTTTTAAAGAAAACCAAAACACATAAAACTTTCAAATATTTTTTATTATCTTCCAAAATAATACAAGAAAACTTAAACTATAATAACCAAAATCGTGGGTTCGTTGTAGATTGGTATTTTTTATTAACTTTTTAAGTAAAATAAAAAAAATCAAAAAAAAAGTGTAAAAAGAATAAAAGTGGGAGGAATGAATTTTTAAGTAAAAATATAACGTTAAAAACTTGATTACTAAAATACTAAAATTAATATGTAAAAATATTGTTATACATAAAAAGTAGTTATACATGTATTGTAGATATTTTATTTTAGTATAAGACTGAAAGTTTTAACTTGACAATTGATAACTAGTACTTTATAAATGCTTATTTATTAAAACTTTGGTCTAAAATTACACTTTCTTTTTTTTACTGTAATTGTTATAGATAACTCTAACAACTATTATTTGTACGACACTTTTACTCAATTGCAAACAACACTTACAACCTTTTATGAAATTTATTGTTTATTACTTTATACAAAAGTTCTGGATAATTTTCTTCTACAAACTAGTTTATCTTCTTAAATTTTATCTAATTTATATTCAAATTAAAAAATTCAACTTAATTTTTTCATCATTCAAAACAATAACTTTTATAACAGTAATCCAGATAAAATAAGGCTGCAACTCTAACTTCGGTGTCTATATAATTAACCTAGTTTTCTTGCTCTAATGTTCAATTTAAACACTTTATCTACTATTTCATAAAATTTGAACAAAAAATGAAAACATATGTTAATTTTTTTTTCCGAAAACTGTAAAGTGTTTTGTTTATGGCGTTTTTTACAACATGAACAAGTAATATTCATAATACAGTAAAAAATAAATAATGGTGTTTTAAAACAAATAAAGTTGTAAGAAATTTGTTTTAGTTAGATTTTAGATGTTTAGCAAATGGAATTTATAAAAACAGTTTTAGGATAAGCTCTGCCGTATTTAAAACATAACTTAAATTGCTTGAAATCAAAAAACTTAAAAAAAAATCATCAGAAACATAACAGCAATTAAATAACTATAAACTAAGTTTTATTTCCTCTCTTAGCTTCATCAAGTATTGAAAATTAAATAGAACAAAATTTGTTTGTACTTATTTTTGAACTGAATTGGCAGAACTTTAAATTAAATAAATCTGAAAACTAAATTAATTTTCGTTAGTTATAATTTGAAATTGAATGCATAGGTAATTGTGAAATAGATAGATACACTAACAATTTTAATTATCTTTACGAACTGTTCGAATTATATTTAATTTTTTAACTTAAGCGACATGGTAGTTAAATATTATTAATATTAATTACTTGTTTAACATTTAATTTAACCTTTTTTGCTTTGTCTTAGCAGTAAATTTGTAGTAAACAAAGCGTTTAAACAATTAAAGAAAAACTGTTTTAACAATCACAAACCTTCTAAAACATTATTCTACTAAAACCTTAAAAAATCTAAGTAATGTTTTGAAGTATTTTTCGCGTACGAGTTAACAAAAACTTCAGTATTTTGACGCATGTAAAGTAACAATAGTGCTCATCAGAATCCAGTGGCTTCCTAAAACTTAGCTTTTTATGCTGGAAATTTCCTGTAAACACAAAGTGAATTTAGAATATAGTTAATAGAAAGTTAATTTTTTTAGTTTAGTTTCCTTATTGAAAAACTAGATTGATTCATAATATTTTAACTTATTGTAGTGCTGTTATCGACTAGCATTTATAACTAGTATTTCAATAATTATAAATGAAAGTAAGCTACTTTGTTGCATTATTCTTATTTTACCATTGACACTTTTTTTTTTCTTTTCTTTTGAAACTCTATAAGCATTAGCAAAAATAAAATTGTAGCATAGCTTATTATATAAATAAAAAATAGTTATAGATAATTTTATTTTCATAGAAAATAAAGTATCTAAATAGTGAGCTAAGATAACTGTTTCAAGCAAATTTAAGTTAAAAAAATATTTTTTTTAGGAAATCAAAAAATAATTCTTTTTTATGTTTAAAAATCTTGCTTGCCTTCTAACATTACAGTTTTAGACTTGGTCAAGTGTTCAAAAAACAAAAAGAAAATATTTTTTAAAACAGAAGAAAATTTCTTAATGTTAATATCATTATTGTTAAACTTATTATTGTTTCTTTTTTTCTTATTAAAAGCATAAATTTACAGTAATTATCTTCCTATTTTCTTTTATAAAAGTTAAATTCAGTTATTTTAAAAATAACTTCTTTAAAATTCTTAAAGAAAATACTCCTTTGTAAAAATATTTCAGCGTATTACGTTTTGCTTTATTTAAAGAACTTAATACCTATAATTCAAGTATTCACACGTTTGTTATTAGTGTTGCTTATCTTCTTTTGGAAGTTAATTTAAGATTAGATATTTTTTGTTCTTATGTGACTAAACAAAATTCATAGTATATTATTTAACACAAAATTTAGTTAGTTTTCGTTTAATTTTATTTTCTTTTGTTTTACTTTTCCTTGAACTGATTGTTTTATTACTAAAGATTTATATATTAAAATGATAAAAAACTATGTGTACGACTCGATAACCGAAAGGTTCCTTAGTACACCAAGTCCTTAAACCGAACTTTTTGAGCGCTTTAACAAGCAGAATATAATAAAGTATAAGTAAGAATAATGGTTTAATGAAGATATTTATCTTAAAAATTGATTTATAATAAATAAAGTAGTTTTGGAATTTCGTTTGACAAATGTAAAGTATATTTTACATTCTTTTTAGCTTAATCTATCATAGTTTTAAAATAAATTTTTTGACTATAAATTTAATTTGTATGCTATATTGTTATTCAATTTAAAGATACAATATACATGACCAGTGAATTGATATTGACGTAGTTTGTTTATTAGAAAATTGTAACAAAACAAACACAATTTCATTTGCAGATAACAAAATAGATTACAACTGACTAAAACTTATAAAAAATTAAGAACTTAAGTATTTAAACATGGGTTCAAATTTTCAAAATAATGGTTTTCGTAATTATTTACCCTTATTCGTTAAACACAGATCTTACTCAGCAAGTCTGAGTCAAAATAATTATTAATGTCATCAGTATGTTCCAACAACTTAGTTAGCATATTTGCCATCAACTTAGTGCTTGTCATCTCTTTTGCTTTATCCATACTATATTTTGCTTTTATAGCCTTATCTATATAATCTTCATAGTTATCATTCCAATCTTTTATGGACTTTAAGATTTCTTCTTTAGACGGTTTTGATGCTGGTAACAATTTTTCAATGAAATCTAAAAATTTTTTGAACGCTATTAAAACATATTGTATAAAATTTTTGTAATAACCAAGCATCTTGCCTTTGTTAACAAAAAAATTTCTGCGTTTCGTCTTATTTTTATTGGACAACTGTGTTTCTGTGGCGTTAACAATGTCATTCAGTAAAGCGATCACTGTTTCCTGAAAACTAGCAGTAAACTTTTTCAACAAATCCGGTTCAGCAAAACCGTCATCAAGGACAAAATTGTTGTTATTTTTGAATTGTTCAATCAAATCTTTAACTGCTATTTTTAGATTGTCCACATCTGCAGTAGTGTTTATGTTTTCAAAGTCAATTTCATCAAGTTTCGCCTCAAGAAATTTTAAATTGTATTCCAAGTACGAACTTAATTGGCTAAACAAATTGTACTGTACCATTACGAGGTTCGATTCAACTATTTGTTGATCGTTTTCGTTTTCAGTGAGTTTCAAATTTTCATCAATTTGGCTCGCAATCTCAATTCTATTTCTATCGTACCATCCCGACTGAGAGTTATTAGAAACATTCAACACGTCTTCTGTCGTCTCTTCAATCTTTGTGACTAACCCATTTTCGTTTTCATTAAACTCCAAGTTTACCTCAGTTTGGTTTGTTTCGTTCAAATCGGGTTGTAAATTGTTAGAAGTTTTCATTTCATCTTTTTCTGTTTGTTCAATATTGGTCTTGGAAACTTTATCGTTCAATTTGTTTTGTAATTTATTAGAAGCATTCATTTCATCTTTTTCTGTCTGTTCAATTTTAATATCTGAAGCTTTATCGTTAAACTTGTATTGTAAACCATTAGAAATTTTCATTTCGTTTTTTGTCATTTGTTCAGTCTTGGTCTCTGAAATTTTATCGTTCAAATCGGATTGTGAATCATTAGAAGCATTTATTTTTTCTTTTAATTCTGAAACTTTATCTTCGAAATCGGATTGTGAATCATTAGAAGCATTTATTTTTTCTTTTAATTCTGAAACTTTATCTTCGAAATCGGATTGTGAATCATTAGAAGCATTTATTTTTTCTTTTAATTCTGAAACTTTATCTTCGAAATCGGATTGTGAATCATTAGAAGCATTCATTACTTCTTTTGTTATTTGTTTAATCTTGGACTCTGAAACTTGTTTTTGATGGTCGTCATTCGATACAGAATTTTCGGAAGACAATTTTTTTACTTCTTCGTTTTTTGTATCAGTTTTTTTAGAACAGTTTTCCTTTTCATTCTTCTTGTCTTCAACTTTAGGCAACTTTCCATCTCGAACTTCTGTTTCACTTTTATCATTTTCTAGAGCAGGGGAGACATTCAACTTGTAAATATAACAACCAATTCCATAACACGCAGCAGGACCAATACAAGCAATTACCAACTTGCTTAAGCTGATTTTCAACTTTAATGACAACTTTATCATGGGTTGTTTGCAACTAACAAGAACCTGATAAAATTGATAATATTTATAATAAAAAATCATACAAGTGTGAATTTAGGCTGGTTTTTTAAGTAATAAAATTTTTCATGATAGTTCAATATAGTCAAGATTTTTGTTTCAAAAGTTATTACATTCCTTAATAACTTCGCTAAAAGTTTAGAGATACATTTTCTAGTTCTACTGTTAATTAAATGTAAATAATAAAATTAAAATATGCATCATGTTTTTTATATAATTTGATCTTTAAAATATGAGCACAGTTGTAGACTTCTTCAATCTAACTATCTACATTTTCAAGTAACTTATTTTCCTTAGTTTTTACAGCTACAAAAGCTTGTACTAACCAAATTATAGAAAAAGGAATAAATAGCCTTACTTAAAATATTAAAACAAACTAAACAGACAAGTCGTAATTAGTGTGATAGTAAACTTATATAGTTGATTTTTAGTACCATAAAAAGTAAATGTTTACATTTGACTAAGTTTAAAACCTAACAAAATTCGCCTAGTAGTAATTTTTTAGAGAAACTAATTTTAAAACTTTTAACAAAAATGTGTGCAATGAGTTACTAAAACTTGTTTTGTAGTATGTATATTTTCTGTTTCAACTAATATTGTAACTACTTTGAATTAAAACTTTTTAACTTATTTTAAAGAGTAAATATATGTAAGCCTAAAAATTAAGATTACTTGATATCTAAAACTTTTAAAGTTTCTTTGATTTACACCGTTTGAGCTCACGTGAGTTTTTGTTAATCCATGATATTTATTTTCCTAAAAACTGTAACCTTACCGTTGTAATACTTTAAATAATTTCAAACTGTTTTTTGAGTAAAACAGGGTTGTCCCAAATCCAGACTTTCTAAAACAATAAGACTAGTTTAGTTTTTTTTTTAACTATTTGAAAAACGCACGCTAGTTTTATTTAACTTAAATTGTATATGTCCTAATATAAAAAGGTATAGATATTTTATCTCAGTACTAAATGATACGAAATAAGCTGTAATTAAATTGTTAACTCAATTCCAAAAACCAATTTTAACATGATTTATGACAATTTTTATTTTTTAAGTAATAATTACTAAGTTTAATTTTAGTGAATAATTTTCATTCGGTTGTTTTAAATGCAATATATAAATAATTTATTATTTTTATGTTATACTTAATAACCTCATAATTCTTATAACTGTGCAAACTTTTTTTTTTGTTTGATTTGTTTTATAAATTTAGTTTGGTGGCTAGTAAACGTATACTTTTAATAAATATATAATAAATGACTCAGTCGAAATTACATAACAGAAAAGCACTAATATAGAATGTCTAAGAAGTTTAAAAGTGGAGCATTATTTCTAATCCCAAACCGAAATCAAACAACTAACTATTTTACAAAACTACCTTTAAATAAATTACAATACATTATTTTAAATCAGATAGAAATAAGAAAAACAGTTGTATATTTAAACCGGTATTTTTAAACTAAACTTTATATTTTAAAAAATTGCAAAATTTTTTGTTTAAATATTTTTTGATTTGGTAAATTAAGGTAACTGCAGTTAAATAATTTTTTGTTTAGCTGATAAAGATCAAATTTTAATTTCAAAGTATAGTTAAATTTTAAAAAAATGCAATAATTAGTTGTCTATATTTTAGTTTTACGATCCGCAATAACAAGTCTTTAAAATTCCAAACATTTAGATGTGTTTAGTGTTAATTAGTAAGTGAAAAAAAATCTATGTTATTAATCAATTAGAACAAAAAGTACATATATACATGTATTTTTACTAAAATAGCATAAATAAAAATGGTACACTAAGAATTTAACCCGCGCACAATTACCATTCTCACGATTCCCTTCCCACTACACAGTTTCCACTCGGGTCAAATCCTACCCGACTAATTCCGACCCAAATCAATTCCCACTCGAACAATTTCAACTCGATCAAATCCCAGCCGAAACAATTCTCACCCAAGTTACTCGTCACTTTTGCAAGGATCTTTTTTTTTTGCACGTCTTCATTTTCGTACGGGTTTCATTTTTGCACAAAGCGTCATTTTTGGACAAGTCGTTACTTTTGCACAGTTTAAACCTGTACTGGTATAAAATTATATTTAAAATAAGTTAAACTAAATTGAATTTATTTTTCATTAAAACTATTAAAAAAAATAAATCTAAATCTATAATTTAATTCCGATTATACAAAAACTTTAGTTTATTTAGTATAAAATATATAAAAATAAAAATAAACTTTACCTAAAACTTAACTTGTAGAAAAAAATTTTGAAATTTAAAAAATTTAGCTTGTTTAATTTTTATATATTAAAAAAAAATAAAAAATGACTTTCGCTCGGTTTAATATCGATAATACATAGACGATTTAAGAAACGCACAAACCAGAAATTTTGGTAATAATATTAAAATATTTTTTAAGTTTAATGGTAGAAGTGTCATGAGTCTTTGAAGAAAATTTCTATTACATTTTTTTTTGTTTAAGTAAAACAACAATTTGATAGTTTTACTTGATTTTTGTTAGTTTATCACTAAAATAGTTTTATTACTCTTTATTTATAAAAAGTGTTTAACTTATCATTACAGCTTAACAATTTAGTAAAACTTGTATGTTAATGCACTTTACAACTTTTTAGACTTAGTTTAAAACTATTAGTACATGTTAGTATTTCAACATAAAACTAACACTTAGTGTAAAAAATAGTTAAATTTAATTTTATTTATAACTGTTTACCTTTTATCAAGTTTAAGTGCAGTTTATGCTATAAATCAAGTAAATTAATATCTTCTACAAAATTTATATCAATATTCGTCTGTAAATACTGCTATACATTTATATAGTTTTAAGTTTATGTTTTCAAGCTCAATCTACCATACAATCTAGAAGCTAATTGATGTAGAATGAATGTACTGACTTTTGTTCTAGTGTGCCTTTCAATTTTTTGCTGATTTTCGAGAAAGTTGATATAAGTTTAAGTGTCCTAGACTTTGAATAGTTTCCGAGTGGTGTACGACTAAATAACCAATAGGTTCTTCGTGCACCAGGTTCTAGAACCAAGTATTTTCTGCGTCTTTTTTCGTCGTTTAGTAAACTATAACTCTAACTATAATAACTATATAAGTTATTAATATCTAATTCTTGTAGAATAATTAAAATGTTAGGCTAGAACTTTTTAAACATATTAATGTTCTTTTTTTAAACAGTTTTAGCAAGCAGTAATATTAAAAACTTAAATTTATTTAAAGTTTAAAACTTAGTATAGTTTTTATAGATTAATTTCCCAACGACAAAAAAACTGTATTGCCTTTATTGTCAGCAGTTAACTTGTCTTGAAAAGTTATAGTTTTACCAGTCTCTCTTTTGAAAAAGATCTTGCTTTAATTGCGTATAACAAGTGTGGATACTCAGAATTGGTAGCATGAAAGTATTCTATATTTTAGTAAAAATTAAAATGTTACTCCAAAAATTAAAACATAAATTAAGCAAATTGTTCCTTTAGTCGTCCGTATTTTAATAATAATAAAATTTTATGTATGTTTTAACTTTAATTATTATAGTTTTTATACTAGCATTTAGTTATATTTAATTTTATTATAATTTTATGTCAAACATGTTTTAATTTATATTCAAGTTTTAATTTACATTAATACGCAATTGATTTTAAACAGGTAGTATTATAGTTTAATACTATTTTAGCTTGATTTTTAATAAAAAAGTATTTAGATAAATGTCGTCAACTTAGTTTTATCAAAAAAAGGTCAGCCGTGCAAAAGTGACGACTTGCACAAAATATGGCACCTGTAAATGATTTATGCCATGCAAACAGAACGCTTTGTACAAAAATACTGTCATAAAAAAGCGATAAGTTGTAGAAAAGTTAACTTATGCAAAAATGACTTTCCCTGCAAAGGTTATGCTGTGTAAAAGTGACGCGCAAATATTGATTCTGGTGGGATTTGACCCGGATGGGAACTGATCAAGTTGAAATTGATTTGGGTGAAAATAAGTTCGGGTTGGGATTGATCAGGTAGGAAATGATTCAGGTGCGAGTTGATCGGGTGAGAATTGTGCGCGGGTTTGAACTGAAGGGTCCCCATGTAATTTTTACAAATAAAAACATAAAGTTAACAAACAAAACAGTTAAGTATGACAAAATTTCTTTAAAAAAATCTAAACACTTAAGTAAGTAATGAAGATATTATTAATCTTAAAGTTAGTCTATTTTATACAAAATATGCCTAATATATCGAGCAACTATATAATGTATTATCCAAAAAAATATACACACAACAAATTTCAAACTAGCTTAACTAACAAAATCACACATTTGTATTAACTTACTTCATTTAATCACACTTGATTTACTTATAGTAATTCAATTTAATCAACAGAGATTCGTTAGATTAGTAAATATAGAATTGAAATTTATTTTGCGTAATATAAGTGTAATTCTTTTAAACAGTGTGAAGCATTTTTTTATATTAAAGCTCATATAAGATACTTTTTACCTGAATTTTAAACTCAATTAAAGATTTTTATCATTAATTAATCTAACTTAACTTTTTGTACCTGTAACCTGTTTAACGTTTTATATTACTTAATTTTACTCTATTTAACTTAATAGTTTATAATTTTAGTTATTTATACAGTTTTATATTAAATACTACTAAAAACACTAAATTTTTAACATAATTAAGACAATTACGTAAAGCTAGAAAAACCTATGCCATTAAAACTTGTTATTGTTAAAAAAATCAAAACTAAAACTAAAACTAAACCGTGACTTTTGTGATAATTATTAAAAAAAAACTAAACTGGAATTAAATAAAAAAGGTCCATTTTTGTAACACCATTTTATTTCGTGTAATAACCTTTAAATTAAAGCTGATGTGTTCAGAGTGCAGTACACTTCACAAACAGAAATTCTGAAGAAGTTTTTTTATACTAAGACTAACTAAAACAGTCATTTTTGGTTTAAATAGTAAATTATCATACAATTTTTTTTATTTTATTTCTCTTTTTACTCTAATTGCAGATCCATTTACTTGACTTGCAGATCTATTTATTGATTATGCCCACTTTACTAGACTTTAGCAACTTAATTTTTCTTTTAATTTCCTGTATGACTTATTATATTTTTGAAATTCTTATAATATTCAAATTTAACTACTAGATTAATATAACACTTTAATACATTTTCACACCTTATTTTGAGATTTTGCAACTAAATGTTGTGGTTAAATTTAAAACTCGATATTTTATAGTTAATAAAAAGTATTGGAATTTTTTAAAATTTAGTTATATAAACCAAAAAAAAAACTTATGCTTAATAGTATAAAAGACATTATTTGTGGCTTTTAAATTTTCAAGTAAATTAGATAAATTCATAAACTTGGCTTTTATCATACTCAAAGCTTTGTTAGTAGACTAAAAAATATCGGTGAAAAAAACTTCTAAAAAAAGGTTGGCAAAAAAAAATGTACTAGAATACTGAAATGTTATACAAATAATTAAAATCAAACTTTCAGTAAATTAATAGAAAATAAAAGGGATATAAAATTCTTCTATTAACAATTTTTTTTATTATTCAGGGTTTTGTAAAGACAATTTATCTTTATATTTTTTAAGAGTTATTTTAAGTCTGCTCATTTACTATTTAATTAATGACAGCAACACTAATTAAAATCAGGAAAATGTTTTTCTCACTTTTTAAAATTAGTCTTCATATTTATCTTCTTAATTATATCTAAAAAATATGTAATTTACTATATATGATATAGAAAATTATTTATAAAAAGCAGTTTTTAAGGTTTAATAAATCAAGATAATGAAACCTATAACAAATAAGAAAAAAGCAAAATCAAAATTAAAAGCTTTTCTTCAGTAAAATTTTTAATAGTTATTTAAAAAAAAAACTTATTTTTTTGAGATATAACTCAGCAGTTGAGAGGAAAAATTAATTTTGCTTAGGGAGTTTTGTGAAGTTGTGTTTATCTATCAATATTGTTACTAAGAAATACATCTAAGTTAAGTTTTTTTTATTTATTGAGATTACTTTATGTTTTATTAAAACAAGAATAGTTGAATATCTGAAACTTGTCAAACTAAAAAAAATATTGTTGTTTTTATTTCTATGTTTAGATCATAAAAAATCAGCAAAGTTAGGAATATGTAGAATAAAGGACTTGCAGGCAAGATCTTTTCAGTTTTTTTTTTGCAGAAATTAAAATATTAGCTTAAACTGACAAAACTTTAATATTTAAACTTTATAAACTAAACTACATGTACAAACTTGTGTTGTTAGCATGTTTTTTGACTGTAATTCTTATTTTTATGTACAATCAGGGTTGAAAAATAATTTGAAAACCTCAAAGTTGACAATTTAGGCTTAAAACCTGGAGCTTTTGAAATTAAAAAAAAAAACCAGAAAAACCTGGATTTTTGAACAAAAGTGACTAAATTACCTGTTAAAACCTGAAATTGTTAAAAATCTAGAGTTTTAAACATATTTTACATTTTAAGTAGAAACATCTTGAATTGACACAAAAATCATACAGGTATTTTTTTTTATCATCAAAATTTTTTTTACTATAAAATAAACATATTTAAAGTAGCTTTACATCCAATGTTTTTATACTATTTAACACAGTTAACACTTTAAACTTAACTTTAAACTAAAAATAGACCCAAAAATGTGTCCATTTTAAAACCTGGAAGAAGTTTTGGAAACTTGAAAAAAAAATCCAAAAACATTTGCCAAGCCTGTACAAGTGATAATGTTTCATAAAAAAGAAAGTAACGTGTTTTGAAACTTAATGTTAAATATTACTAAAAACATCTAGTTTTCCTTTAGCGAAAACTTACACTTTCAATAGAAATAGAGGTAAAGTTAATTAAAAAAAATATTAAAAAATCATGTTATATTTAGAATTAAGCTCAATTATCTATTAGTAAGTGTATTTTATAGTTAATACTAACTTAACTAAAATAAATGTTTTAATTTATTTAAAAAAACAATTTCCTTAGATGCTAATAACTACTTATTATTTTCAAGTTTGCCGCATGCTCAGGCTACTCAGTATTCAGGCTAACAGAAAATAGTTTTAAATGCAAAAAATCTAAGGCTAATTCAGACTAAATAAACCCAATGTAGACTAACTTTACTTTTTTTTGCAAATTTAGACTAACTCAGTTTAGATGTTTTTTGGAAAGCATGACGACTGACAATTCCAAAAATTCAATTTTATATAAATAGTTTTTGAAGGGCTACAACTCAAAAAGTAAATTGTATATAAAAAACAATGCGTATGTGGTCTTATAAATAACTAAAAAGTTGCTTTTTTTTTGCAAAGTTTAAATTATTCTTGAGATAATGCTAATACATGTTTTAAAATATAGTTTTTCAAAAACTTTGCTAAATATTTTTTTTATATTTTTTGTTTAATTACCAAATTCATATTAGTTAGACCTGTTATACCCATATGCTTTCTCAAGTAGACATTATCTTTTCAATTGTGGTCCTTTAAATGTGTATTAAAGATTTTAAATTGTCTAGTAACCACTTTTTGCTGATACTCAGAAGTTAAGGATTTTAATTTTGAAAAAAACAGCTTGGTTTTTTCTTATTATACAAACTATTCTGAGCTTTATAATTTCAAATAGTTTGTCAGAATAGTAGCTATAAAATATATAATTAACAAAGTCTATAATTCAAAGTAGGCTTATATTCATTATTTTTAATTGCTTTACTAATTAAAAGAAAAAATAAATACAATTTAATGTTTTTTTGATAGTTGAAATAAAACTAAAACAATATTACAATTTATTTTCTTTTAAACTAGTAGAGACACAATTATTAAAATTATTATAAAGTAAATGGCACTCTAATTTACAGGTGCTTTTCTATTCAAAAAATATGGCAAATTGGCGATTATGAAATAAGTTTTATGAAATCCTTCTTTAAGCTAAAGTTTATTTTATGTTTTTACGCATGATTTTCTTAGTTTAAAAATCATTAAAAATACTAAATAATACTAAAAACTAATTTTTAGTACTTAGTCAAATTGCAGAAATACTTTATCTGAAAATTTTATACTGCCCAAGAAAAAATTTACTTATTTGAGTGTTTAAACATATTTATTTGAATAAAATGAAGTATGATGAAAATGTGAGCATTATAAAGTCTTATAATTGTTTAGAAAAATTAAAAACACAAATATAAGCATTTTTTTGCGACAGTTACTAAAATATCTAAAATTTATATTTATTCTTAACGTAATTAGAACAAATCTTTTTTGTTTTCTATACACTTTTATTTGATTTCATTTGATATTTTAAATAGTAGTATTATTTTACATATTTAGACAAAAATTTTAACTTGCTTGTAATTTATATTAGATCAGCTAAATAGATAGTGATATGTTATAAAATAATAATACTCATAAAACACTACCATATAAATACTTATTCTTTTGACATACATCTTAAATTTTAAGTGTTTCTTATTTTAGATTCGTAAGCTTTTAAAAGTTTTGTTTTGTAGTCTGAATTGTATCAAATGTTCTCGGTTATTATTGTTAGCATTTTTATTTCATTTTAATTAAAGTATAACATAAGAAAAAAATCTTATTGTTTTTTTTCTTTTATTAGACGTTTTAAAAAGTTAAGAGTCCGAGTTTATCTTCAAAATGACCAGCAAAAAAGATACGAATGAAATGCAACCACAATTAGAAGCAGAACAAACTTCTGATGGCGTGATCCTTAACAAAGGTATTTAATTTATGTTATTGTAAATTTCTATAATGATAATAATTTCTAAAATTATTCTAAAATATTTTGTATATTACAAGTTTTCAATGTCTTTTAAATTTTTATTTTTGTGTGATACATACGTGAAACAGCTTGAAAATAAATTCACCTAAAATTATTGTACTTTTAAAAGGAAAAGAAGATCAAGTGAAAAGAAAGACTCTGGTACTTGACATGGATGAGACCCTTATCCACTCAAGATTCGAATATATGAACAGGGAGTATGAATCTCATCATCAGTCAGATCTTGTTTTCACTGTACGTTTATTTTTGTGTAGATTTTATGTATTAGGTATTATAATTGTCATTAATATATAGTTAAAAGTAAAATTTGTGAGCGGTTCAAATATGCACGAAGAAAATTTTGCATGGAGATTCTTTTGCGTAAAGAGTTAATTTTGAAGAGAGTGAAAAACAGATAAAATAAAAGAAAAAAAGAAAAAAATCAAAAACAAAAAAAAACTAACTGAGCGTAAGAGTTAATGATAGCAGTGACAGTAAGAAATAAAATAATGTTTGTAAATAAAAAAAAAGAATATAAGTGTTTCATAAAAAATTAATTCAAAAAAAATCAAATAAATACTAATGTCGACTGAGGGTAAAGTTAGGGGTAAGAGTGATATAAAAAATTATATTTAAAATTAAAAATAATAGAAATTTAAGTTAAAAATGTTTAAAAAATTAAACATTTAACAATACAGTATAGTAAAAACAAACTTTTAACCCGTGCAAAAAAATCATCGTGCAAATATGTCCCTTCGTAAAAAAGTGTTATTGTACAAAATTGACCCCTCGTGCGATATTGACGCCTTGCAAAATTGTTCCTTTGTGCATATTTGACACCCACACGTTAATCTATTAATTTGAGGCGAAAACGCTTAGTATATCTAAATACAGAAGAGCTTTAGTCGAGTTTTTGTATATTATTATATGTATTTTTTATATGTTTTTTTTTAAACTTTTTTTCATTTTTCATTAACCTATGTTATTATAAACAGAGCAAGTTGTATGGAGCTGATATGGAGTATAGTGTTTACAAGAGACCAAAAGTTGATGAGTTTCTTGATACTGTAAGTTTAAAAATTTGAAAGTTTTTAACAGATTTGGTTTAGATAGTTTTAGTTGTATTTAAAAAATTCTTACTGAAAATAAAAATAAAATTGACTGTTTTAAATTCAAATTATTTTCAATCATCCTTTTTTAACTAACTTGTTTTAAAATCAAACACTTAATAATTTTACGCATTTATTCTAACTGAACGATTCTACAAGTAAATTGCTATATATTAGAAAACCTTGCTAATAGTGACATTGCAGTTGTCTCTTTTAGTTTTAAAGTATGTAGTTGTAACTGTTTGTTTATTTTTAGCTAACAACTCATATTCAAAAACAAACATTTAAAAAATTTTACGCATCCATTTTTTAGTAGCAAATTTTTTCATTATTCAAATAATTATACAGGTAAGCAAGTGGTACAATTTGGTTGTCTATACTGCTGGAGATGAAGCATACGCAACAAAAATTCTTGATTTTCTAGACAATGGGAGGGGTATTCTCAACAGAAGGTTTTACAAACAGGTAGTTAAAATTTGTTGTAAAAACTTATTGCAATATATTACTGTAACTTATAGCCTTAAAAACTAATTTATTTAACGTGATTAATATTAAAATTTGTAAGTTTAGTTATTCTGTAACGCAAAGACATAGTATTTTGGTACCTGTTTGCCTGATGCATTAGTTTTTGAAGTCAAGTAACTATAACATAAATGTTTCCAAAACATGAAAACAGTAGTAAACGAAATTTAAATATATTCTTAAAGCACAATTTTTGGTTATGGTTTCCTTTTAAAATCATATTTAATATTTGTTTTACTTATTTATATTCCTTTAGTGTTTCAAAAACTTGCTAACGTTTTTTTAGGTATATCTTTGTCATTTAAATATGTGTAACCAATGCTTTAAAATAATTTATAGTCTTGTTTAAATTAACAACTTGAACTACTTGTACCAAATTGTATATATCTTATTCAAGTTTTCAATAAAACTCAAACTACTTGAACGTCATAATTAAACACTATTAATAATACAATTATAAGATAGTAACTTTATAAATTTTAAACTATCTTAAACTATATATAGCTGATAAAATCAAGCGTACATTTCACAATTTAAGTTAGTTTAATTGTGTGATAAAAATCTTAGTTCTTTGTTGTAACACATCAAGTTTCAATAAGTAAGTTTAACCAAAACGTTATAAAATCAAAACTCGTTTAATCTAAGCTTCTAAAACCAAGTCACACATTTTTTCGGGTGTATAAAAGCGTTATATACTTTTTTTTTCAGCACTGCATAGGTAGTTACTGCCCCACCAAAGATCTGAAGATTGTCGACGAAGATCTTTCAAACGTTGCTATACTGGACAATTCACCGAGTGCCTACAGAAACTATAAAGGTAAATCAACAGTAATACTTTTTTACTATCAAAATACAAAAAAATTGCTTTAATAGCTAATTTAAATGTTTGTGGTTTTTTAAAATTAATAAGTTGAAAAGGTTTTCATTTCAAGTTAGTTAATACTTGAATTTAAAATCTTTAAACATATTTTGTAGTTAAAAAAATATTAACTTTATATATTAAGAAAACACAGATGTTGCATTTTCTGTTAAATCAGGGGTCGGCAGGTCAAAAAGGAACGTTTTTTTTATGTGCTTTAAAAAACATATTTAAAGAAAATTTTTTTGAACAAAAAAAATTTAGGCGATAGAATATCCTTTAAATATAAGACTAAAATTTTATTTTTGTGTTTTTTAGAATATTAGTATGTTAAACTAGTTGAATAAAAATTTTAATGTGGCCCGCGGGCCGCAGTTTGCCGACCCCTATGTTAAATATATCTCTACACAGTTTTTTAAAAAAATGCATCAAACTATTAAGATTAATTATTTTGATTGATTTTTTTAACCAACAAAATATTGTTTTGATCAATCTCTACAGAAAACGGGATCCCAATAAAATCGTGGTACGAAGATAAATCTGATAATTGTCTCGAAGAACTAATTCCCATGTTCGATAAAATGAGGTATGATTTAGTCTTTTACTTTTTTCAAAAAGTTATAAGTTTAAACTTTTGTTTTACTTTACTGACACAAATTGATTATCAAAGGCATACATTTTATAAACTAGTTTGAGTGTAGACTTTTTTTACATCAATTTTTATAATGAATTTTGAAAATTTAAGTATTGATAACAGTATAGAATAGATAATATTCTTATCTTAGTTGATAAGTTTATTGCATTTTACTAGTTGCTAAAAACCTTATTTTTAAACAAAACTTAAAAAAAAACATTTTGAACATTATCAAACTACAATTGTACAACACAGGAATTGTGAAGATGTAAGAGAATTCCTCAAAGAACATTTAAAAGCTGAGTAATTCCAGAGCTAGCCGTCATATCTCATCTATGACGTAATAATTGAAGTTTAAATGAGCTCACAATCTAATATACTTCGATTTTAGTTATATACTAGTTTTTTATAAAATTATAGTGGTTTTTTTTAGTGATTAGTTTCGAGTGCTATTATGTAAAATAAAGTTGAAAACAATTTTATATTTTTTTTACTATTTCAATTGTTCTAATTTTTGTGGAGATTTTTTAAATTTTTTATTAGAATATGTATACAAAATGGTAACAACATAAAAATTTAAAAATTACCAAAACTTTTCTGTAACTGTTTTGAATTTAAGACTAGTTAAGAATTTCACAATTAACATACATTATGATGCAATAATTTAAAATGCTCTAGTACAAATTAAGAACCACAAAAGTTAAGATATAAAACAAGAAGGCAAAACTTGTTTTAAGCGACCAAACATGTTTATAATTAAATAGATCAATTATTTTAACTCAGCTAAAAACAAAAAGATAAAATGATGCTTTGTATGTATATATAGTAACTTGTAAAATTTGAACAAATGCAAAAACTGTTAAAAAAGATGTGATAATTTAAAAAAACTGCTACTGGTTTACTGAAGTTGTTCTGTTTTGATTTTATTATAATTGAAAGTAACTAAAAACTATTAGTGTGTTTTGTTCGCACTACTTTTAAAAGTGATGGTAGTTATACGTTGTAAAACTTAAAAGTTGAAAGTTGTAAATTATACGTTTTTACAAAAATCATTAAACTTTTATTCGATAAACTCTAGTTTTTGATTTCATAGTTTTGGTAAAAAACTAATGTATAAAGAAACATACAATTTTATCATTAAAAGTTCTGGTATATTTAAAACAAACTTGTTGTTTTGTAATAACGATGTGTTTTTGACAAATTAAAAATAGATCTTTAAATGTTTAAGACTATTTTCTTCTAATTTACTGTTGGTGTTTGGAGACTAAAGTTTTTAGTTAGGTAAAAGGTATTTTGGAATAAATATATATTGATTTTTCCAGTACTTTGTCCAAGTTTCAAATTATAGCTCACTTAACATTTTAAACTAACATAAGTTATGACATTGTTATACATTTTCATAATTTACTTTTTAATTTTTCTTATGCTTAAATAATTATACTATTGCATATGAACATCTACTGTTTAGTTTGTGATCATCTGTGGTATATAAAATTAGTTAATTTTTGTTGAAAAACTTTATTAGACTAATTTTACTTAAATGTAACTTTCGTTTTGCAACACTTTATTTCAACTTATCTATGAGATTTATGTAAGACTTATAATACATAAACACATAGCACAATTTATTTAAAAATAAAGTGATGAGTATTAATTGTATAAAAAATGGGAACTGGTCATATTCACGAAGGGTTACTTTTGCACGGAGGGTGGCTTATCAACAAACCATTTTTTAAACAAAGATATAGTCTATTATTTATAACCGAATTATTTTTCTTTAAATTTTCAAGTTCAAGTTTCAATTAAAGCTTAATTCTTGTGTTAAGAGCAGAATTGAGCTATGAGTTAAGTATCGTATTAGTGTGGCTTAATTTCCGTATAAACAATAATTTTAAGGTGATTCTAATTAACTTAATCAATTTTATTTTGTTTAGAATTTTTTTCAAGAACATACTTACACCTTTCTGAACACTTGTAAGTAGTAGTTTAATTATTGCTTCAAATTATATTATAAGTATAAGGATTCATGTTTTTCAATTGAAGTTTATTATTTTCAAACGAAGTATAAACATTACTCAAGATACGACAAAGAATTGAAATTCTAAATATTACATTCGAATTGAAAAGCGAAAAATCGTAATTTATAAGCTTAAGTACTTTTAAAGTTTTAGATTCTAAATATATAACCATACAAAAGGTGTTATCAACATTGTGTACTATAACGATCAAGTTAGCATAAATTCAAATTACACATTAAAACGCATCAAAAATCAGTTTCACTTATACTAGTCAAACCAGTAAAAGGCGAGTTTAGAGCATCACTCAAGCTCATCCTCTTTTCCCTGTTTACTTGCAGCATGTCCTTAAGAAGGTATTTCAAGTTCTTTTGGTCTTTTTCATCTTCGTCAAAGTAGCTGTCCAGGCATCTTGTTTCGATTTGAGCCCCAGCTAGGAAGTCTACTTTAGGGCCTCTAAAAGATAAGTGATCGTTGATTCTGCTTGCTTGAACCATACTAAAAGGGCCAACTTTATAATGGATTGATCTGTACAAATCGATCTTTTTGTCAACATTGAAAAGCTTTTCTCTTGTGAAGATTTCGAACAAAACGCATCCTATCGACCAAACGTCGTTTTTGTAGCTGGTCTTCAACTTCATGGCAACATCAGGTGCCCGGTACTCGAGCGTTGAAATGTCACATTCATGAAAATCTTTTTCTTCGAGTGCCATCCCGAGGTCGCAAAGGACAATTTCAGGCTTGTTGGTGAATTCTTCGGATTTAAGGTCGTCTTGTTTCAGCTGTTCTTTTAGCAGCACGTTTTCTGTTTTTAAGTCGGTGTGCAGAAGTTTGCTTTCATGGAGTGTTAGCGTCGCTTTTATCAACTGATAAGCCATTTGACGCACATGTTCCATTGTAAATTTCATTTTGTGAACATGAATTGCGTCTGACAGTGATTGACCGTAAAGCGGAAAGACTATGAATTGCGAGTTTGAAAGTTTAAACGATTCGATCATTTCGATCAGGCTTTTGTTCTTAGCTTTACGATCTTTAAGTATTTTTAAGGCACGTATTTCAACTGCTAAACTTTCACCCTTGGCCTCTTTAATAGCCACAAATTTGTTCGTTGAAGTGTCCCTACACTTGATGACTGTTCCTTGTGCACCCTTTCCAAGAAACCCTTCAAAATGGAACTTGGTGCCTTCGAACATTTTCCTTACGTCGTCAAATGTATTGTCAGCTGGAATTTCTTCTATTTTATGAGACATTGTTTCGTTTAAACTAGATTAGAGCTGAAATGACAATATACTTAGTTATATCAGTTATATAATTCTATAAATACTACCTTAGTTATTGTTCTAAATACAAAAAAAGTTGACAGAATCAGTTAAAAACTTTAAATTAGTTTAATACTATTACAACTTTTTTTGTGTGGAATTAATGAATTTAATTTTTTAGTCACTGTCTATCGAAACAATTAATGAGTGAAAAAATACTGTCATTAACTTAAACATTACAAAGATGAACTATGAAAAATCTAGTTTTTGTTTGAAAACCTCATAAAAAAACTATTAAAGAAATAGCTTACTGAATATAACAAAATAAATTTATCAAAATGCTCAGTATTGTCTTTTTAAATTTACACTCTTACATATGTGTAAGTTTGCGCATAGGTTCTGATAATTAATCTTTTTACAACATTTTTAAAGATAAAAAATGTTTTAAACTTGTTTTAAATTTTAAACCTAACACTCAGTAAATACTATCACAAGTTGTGATAAGAAGTTAAAGTTTAGTTATTTGTGTATTAATGCAAAGTATTATGGTGTTTTATTTTTGTTAACTCTACTGGGGACAAATTTGGTTTGATTTTTAGAATAAGTTGCTTTCAATAAAGCAAAATTTGAATTTTGTTCACACTTATTGAAAGTAAAAATGAATTAATATTTAAATGAAACAATGCAATGACAATAAATAGCACTGGTTCTTAGCAAACCTGTTATGATTACTAAGTTCTGAATTAAGTAACAAGAGTTTTTTAGCTCAGAAACTCAACCTAAAACACTATTTTATAAAGCAAATTGTAATATAAAGCTTGCACAAGCAAACATATATTTGTCTTGTTGTTGTATTTTTTCTTTTACTACGACCTTATATAAATATATCAAAACAAAACTATGAATCAATGTAAGAGTGAGATTAAGTTTAGGAGTAGATTGTTAATATACTATTTTGAAAAAAAATATTCATTGTAAGTTAATAATTTAGTTTATATATAATTAAAATCATCAAACATTGTCATAGAAAAATTGTTTTCAATTAAGTCAACTTTAAACTAATTGATTAACTAGATATTTTAGAAGTTTTTGTGCTATTGCATTTTAATATTTGAATTCCACAATATTCGGTCAAAATATTTTGTTTAATTTAGTTTTTATTTTTATATTTATAACTATTTCTGACAACTTAAAAATAAAAAAACAATATGGTCATACTAAAGGTTATAGAAAAATAAAACAAAAGTTAATTATTTCAAATTTGAGTTCGAGATGTTTTTTTTTATTTGACGTGCATAAAAGTTACTACAGTATTATGTAGTCATATACAACTAAAAGTTATAATTAGTATTATATCAAAAATTGAACCATTCCGAATATGTTTAATTTAATTTTAACTATTAGCATAGTTTTTATTTTCAAAAAAATAGATCATTTTTTTGTTCGTGTTACAAAAAATAGTTTCAATATTTTTAATCTAATTAATTTCATAATCGCTTTTACTTTTTTGTTTTAAATAATTAATTAAATTAGTTTTGTTTTAATAAAGAATTATTCAACAATATCTTCATGTTAAATGGATCTCTTGTTTAGTCTGTGTTATTGAAACCAGTAAAAACTTTAAAAATATACAAAGTATACACTAAATTTTAATACAAAAGTTCAACTAAAATAACTGCTTATTTCATATGTATATAAAGTTTATAATTTTTGCATTCTTTTTATCTGAAACCTTGTTGAACAAAATTTTTAAATTTAATTTTAATACATTAAGTGTACATGACAAATATTTTAACAATGTGACGCGAAACTTTGATGTTTTTAAACTTTTGACTTGCTGTGTTTTTATTAAAAACAATAAAAAAATCTTATGGTATTTTAATAAATATCTTGTAGATCTTAATCTTTGAAAGGTAGGTTATTAACCTTACTTTTAACAGGTTTAAAATAAATATTCATGAGAATAATATTTATTAAGTTATTAAAAGGTGAATGTTTTTGGGCACCAAAGCGTATTTCTAAGTTTATTAATCGTGTACAAAATTTTTAGTAAACTGTTTTCAGAGCTTCTTAAGCCATTACTAAATAATATTTTCCGATTTTTCATAAATGTACATACTCACATATGTGTGTATAATATTTTTATAAATAAACTACATTGTTTCTTTATGAAGAAGCAGTCTGGTGAATTTATGTTTTATAAATCTTGTGGATAAACTAAAATAGAAGTGTTACATAAGAAACACTTTTTATACAAGTCTAGAACAAGCATCAAAATTAAATTGATTAATTTTAAATACCACAGATGATTACAAACGTAAAAGTATATGTTTTATATGAAATAAGAAAATTATCTAAGCAAGTGCACGTTTAAAAGAATTAATTATAAAACACGTAATTTAATGCAATAGTGTATGTAAGTTTGAAATGTTAAAAGTATGTTTTTTAGTTAAGACTAAAAAAAAAGTGGAAAAGTTAGTTTTTATGTTGTTCGGAATACCTTTTACTTTAAATAAAGAAAATCAAAAAGTCTAAACTTTAAACACAAACAGTATATGTATTAAAAATTAATCATAAACTTTTAGAGATTTCTTTCATTTTGTCAAAAACAAATGTTATACATAATAAACAGCAAATAATTTTTGAATATATTTATACTTAACAATATTGTATATACCTTTTTAGTTTGGTTTTTTATGAAAAGTCTGAGTTAAAACCTAGAATTTATCGAATAATTCATTCATTAAGTTCAATAAAAACTTATAATTAATAAAACTTTTATTTTTGAGTTAAGCAATTAGAAACTACCATTACTTTTGAGTGTACTTCAAACATAACATATTGCTTCTTCAGTTACTTGAGACAATAAAATATTAAAAGCAGAAAATTAAACCTGCGTCCCGAGTTCGAGTCCCGGTGGTTGGTCTTTATGGGGACGACCACGCAAGTATATAAGAATTCCTGACAACCTCCTTAAACAAATATAATTTACAAACCAAAATATACAGTTTAAATAGATTAAGGTACGTGTGAATAAAAATACATTTATTGTTGAACTTGCAATTTAGGTTTATTTTAACACAGTCAAAACACATTTAACAATAAATGTAATATAAAATTATTTTATAATTATCACTAATATTGTTGGAACTTAAACTATTGTATGATCCATCATCTGAACAATTTATATTCAGTTTTGCGTGATTTTGCCATAAAGCTAACTTTATGTTGCCTTTATTATAGTAAAAATTACTAAACTATGTACTATTGATTATTTTTGTAGCAATTATCACTTTGGTATGTAGATTTAGATAAATACCTATAAACGATTTTTACTCTAAAATAAAACGTACTTTTTTTAAATTGCAGTATGAAAGTTTTTTTACAGTATAGCAAAACATAAGCTTGTTTTAAGGTTTATGATATGACAACGTATGTCTAACATATGTCTTAACAAACTTCTACTATAAATACATAAATTAGCTTAATGTTAGTTTTTTTGAACTACTGTGGGCTGGAATATTTAATAAAGAAAATATTTAGCATATAAGAAAAAGCTCAGCTAAAATTTTTATGGTAATATTCGATTTGTTATTGAATTTAATTTATCTACATATATACTTATCAAAGACGTAGCAGACGCATTTTTGTAGTTATTGTTTTGCCTGAAAAATTATACCTAACAAAAAATTAATACATAGTTGTTATATATTTGGTGATTACTCGAAAAGAGAACAGCTATAATGCTTGCAATGACAAATAATTTCATAACTTTGTAGTGTTTAGGCATAGTTTTGTTAAAGTGTATATGGTAGTTATAGTCATATATATTTATTACTAACGAATGATTACTAGTCTAGGTGTTTGTTTAAACTTAAGTGCATAATTGATATTAAAAACTAACAAAAAAAGTGGTAACAACGGATCTGTAAAAAATAATTAAATATATATTTTCAGTAATTTTGTTAACCCTTATAAAGTATTACAACAAGAGTTTTTTATAAATAGTTGCTGTTGTGTTACAATTGTAAATAATACTATCTTAATATTTGTAAAATTCGATTACTTTTATAAGTAGCGTTTGTTCAAGTTAAGTTAAAAAGGTAATGTAAACGAGCAGGGAAAACTCAAGAAGGGTTTTTAAACTTATTATTTAGGTCTATGTTAAAACACTCAAGACACATAATAAATTTAGTTTAGTGAAACCAATGGTTGGTGACCAAACATCCAAAAGTTTATTTACCCTAGAACGTTTACGCTTAGGGCTTAATCTGAGTGTGACTTTACTATTTGGATTTGACATTACTATTATTACACCCTAGACTTAGTATTAATAGATATCAATACATCTATAAATAACCAGGCACAACAATTGAGTGGGTTCTCTAGTAAACGAACTTCAATGAATACAAAATCAGTTGTTAAAATTACTAGAACTCCTAAATATGTAATTTGTGTACTAGAACACTGTATGTCAACCCTTATAAAAAACTCAATAATATTTTAAGAGGTACTTAGAATTAAATGCAAACCAAGTGTTGAAAACTACAAAAACTATAAAAGTATGTTACTTATGTGAAAAATGCTTTATATTAAAAACTGTAAAAAATGCTTTAAATAAATCACTTGTTGGAAATCAAAAGAGCTATAAAAATGGTCAGTAAGAGAAATATAAAATTTACTTTAAATAACAATCTTAAAATCTAACAAATAAAACTATAATTATATATTAAAACTTTATAAAACAACTCAATACCAATATTCAAGTGTCTTTCTTGTAAACAGTCTCTGCAGCTCCTGGCGGTTCTGTCAACACAGCTTAGTCTGTCGTATCACCTTATCAGCTTGTGACCAAAAACATTAAAATGAATCATTGCATCATGAATTTTTATAATACGCCTCAAAAGAGAAATGCGCTTTCATTCTCTTTCATTCTCTTCACGTCATAAAAGAAAAATGCACTCTCATTCTCTTTATTCTTTTTCTCACTTTTTGTTTCATCATACTTTGCCCGGGCAAGAATTGTAAATGCAATAACTCTTAATTTTCTCTTAAAAACAAACCGGTTTTCAAGTGAAACTTGGAATACTGTTACATTAGAATTGCTACTAAGACTGTTGGAATTATAAACATATGTATCAGCCATTATTATGTACTTATATTTAAAGTCTTTACGTGATTTCCCCATAAAGTTAGCATTAGGCCATTTTTATTGTATTTTTAATACTGAAACAAACGTTATTTTGGTAGGTGGTATCATTTTGGTATGTATATTTAATTAAATTTTAAAAAATGGTATTAAGTAAAGTTAAAACAGTGTTATTTTTAATGTCAACACGAAACAGTTAAGGCAAAATTTAAGTTTGATTTTAGGTTTATAATGTCTAATACAAATACACAAATTAGCTTATCTTTAATTTTGTTTAATTACTTTGCGATTTAATATTTGTAAGACCAAACTTACATATATAAAATAAATTTCAGAAAAATTTTAGACTCATTAGACAAGTTTTTATATTTATTGTTTTGCCTGAAGAACTTATATTTATCGAATAAATTAATATATAGTTGGTATACTTTTAATAATTACCGTATTTATAGAACCTATAATGCTAATAATAAAGCTATTTAGTAACTAAAACAGTTAATGTAACTAAATCTGTTAAAAAAAAACATTTTTTATTTATTTTAGCATTTAATTTTGTAACTAATGAATATTTTTAGAGCTGTTAAAATGTTATCATTCAATTTTTTAGATAGTTTAAAGCCTTCATTAATAATAACTTCTTGTACAATGCGATTATAAGTATAAAAACAGTTTAATTTTAAATGTAACGATACAAAAGTTAACCAATTTTTACTATCATATATTTGTTAAAAAGTACAAAATAACCACTATAAGTTATACTACCGATAATCGATAAAGAAAGTAGTTTACGTGTTTCTTTATGTTAATGTTGCTATATACCACTATTATTTCAAGCAAAATGTTTCATTTCTATTATTAACGTTATAAACTAGTTTGTGAGTTTTAAAAACTAATTTTAATACTAAAGTAAATTCACAATGAAAGGTTTCGACAAATTATCTTTAACTTTTGCAGAATGCAAATGGAAAAATTACTACTAAACATTAGTTTTTTATAAAATATTTCCCTTACTTGGAACTTAAGTGTTGATTTTAAAAAATCGAGCAAAGTAAAAATATTAAAATACTGAAGAAAAAAAACTTTGCACTTTGATATTTGAAAAGTCGTACAGGGGTCGGCAAACAGCGGCCCTCAAAGGCTAAATCTGCGGCTCGTGACCACAATTTTTTTTTTAATCGGAGTGCGGCTCGCAAAAGAAAAATCTGCGGCCCGCGATCATGTAAATGTGGCCCGTTGAACAAAAGTAAATTATAAGTTGATTTCTGTATTTATATTGTAATTAGATCAATTTAGTTTTACGTCCCTATATACTACTTTTAAAACATCGATAATTTATTGCTTAGGCTGAGAATTGTGAAAAAGTCAGATTAGCTTTGTAGGAATGTTTTTTGTCTATTTAGATAATTTATTATTTATACAATAGCTACTGGTTTTTTAAAACAAAAATTTAAAAGTATTCATAAAAAATTAGTTATGTAATATACTTTAATTAAATAGATAAAGTTAGTGCAAATATATTGCATTGTATAAAAAAGTAACGCACATTAAATAACTAAAATATAATTTCTTTACAATTTAATTTTTTTGTTTAAAATGTAGTTTGTATATAAGTTTCTCTCACTCTTATCATCTCATCGTTTTATCACTATACATTATAATTGAGTGTGAAAAAATACATTTTAAATAACAAAAAATAAAGTTAAGACATAAGGTATATTAGTTTAATCAACCTTGGTTTGATACATTTTGATTTTTTCATAAATTTTCTGTGCACTTAAAGTTCAGTCCTATTACACAAATACCAGTTACTAATGTGCATAATCGCTGATTTTGGAAACATATTTTTACTAATACTAAGTTTAGTAAAAAAAATATCGAGCAGTTTAAATTCTTTAAAAAAAATTAAAAGGCCACAACTCAAAAAGTAGCGTAAAGACAAATAACACTTAAACAACATACGTAGGGTAAAAAGTATCTACAAAATATTTTTTTTATTCGCAAAGTAACTGTTTTTTTTTTATTTGTCTAAAACATTTTACAAAGTATAGTAATTTCTAATAATTTAAAATCATCTCAAAAACTTTAAAATATTTTGCAAAAAATAAAGAAAATGGCTTGTAGATATTGATAAGACATACATATGTATCTTTTATTTTTTCAAATATATATTTCTTTTAAATTATGGTCTTTTGAATATTTCTAAGGATTTTGTATAGACGAAATATCAATTTTCCGAATTTAATTGGTCATGTAATTACACATTTCTTTCTCTTAATAACATTTCTTTGCAGACTTATTTAATTTCTATGCATTGCACCCTTACAAACAAATATGACATTTTTGTGAACTAACCTTTTAAGGACACTCGATTTAGGGATGCTAAATTTATTAAATCTGTATGTTGTTAATGAAAGTAATTTACACTTATTCGTTTTTAAATAGAAGATAAAACAATGAATAATTTCTACAATGCTGAATAAAACATAGGTTTTTTGTTTAATTGATGGCTTAATATTTTTTTAAAACTTAAAACGACGTTTAGAAATCTACCTGTCCTTTTGTAGATAACTTATGATAATTAAACTTTTGTGTTTTCATGGTGTATATTAATTTAACTGCTAATAAACTTCGTAACTACTTAGTTGTGTGAATGTTAAGTCAATTTAAAAAACTCAAGTGGTTGTGAAATTTCTTTTTATACTGTTGTGAAAAATACTTTAAATTATAAATATACTTTTGAAAAATTTAGTGTATAAATTGTATTTTTTTATAACCCAGCTACATATTATGTAACATTTACAACAATCTCATATTAGGTATTTAAGCTTTATTAACAGCAAGTCTTTAAGTTTTTGGCTTTTTCAAATTTTGATAAACATCGGGTTTTTTGATTAAACATTAGTTCAATGACAAACATGTGTGGACAATATTGATTATTAATAAAGTATCAACTTTATAGTGAGTTATAGTTCTACAATAAAGAGCTCAACTAAAGAGGAGCAAATAAACATTAATTAGAAAACTAAAGATTCAGAATTTTATTCAGCACGGTGTTTCATGCAAGCGCAATTATCACTATTTAAAAACTCTACAAAGTAAGGCAGACAAAGCCGTATATACTACTATAAGATGCTTTAAGTCTTAACAAATATTCTAAAGTTTTACAAATAACGGTTTTGTAGCATAATTTTTGTTGTTAACAAATGTTTCTTTGCCACATTCTAGTGGCTTTCAAATAGTCCGCTATCTCTGCGTCGCTAAAAATCATTTAACTGTTGAAAAAGTTATCATAAATATATTTATCTAATCGATGCTACAAGTTGTGGCGTGACGTCACTGAAAGTTTATGCAGGATTTTTTTTTGCGACAGTTTTTCATCTGCAATAGTTTTAGTTATAGTCATCATTGTTTAATACAACAATACAAGAATTAAATTAGGTAGCTATATAATATTAAATGAGAAATCGTTAGTATTTTTTTCATAATAACCTTCTTAAAATTAAAAAAAAAAATCTTTTAATAAACGTTTTTAAGTGTTATATAACTCATTAAAACATACAATTCTATAAAAAACATTTGAAACATAATAGTTATATTTAAACATCATTTTATATATTAATCAATTATTAACGTGCATTAACTAATTTGAGACCTCAAATATTTCGAGAATAGTTTTAATAGTAAAGTAGGTTTACAGTTAAATTTCGACAAATTTTCATTAAGTTTTTGAAATTTCAAATTTACAGCTCTCTACTTAACGTAAGTTTTTTATAAAGTTTGTTTTGAAAACTTTAATTAACCAAATCATTTAGAAAAAAAAAAACTTTGCAATATTTTATTTTATTTGGTTGTTTTGTCTTAAAAAATATGTCTAGCAAAAGATTCAGTATATAGCTTTTATATATTTGGTAGTTATTTGCATTTTTACAAGTATTTACTGCACCGATTGGATCGGGTTTGAGTCTTGAACCAAAAAATCCCCTGTATTGGATAGTATCATTTTCATTTATCATTCCAATGTAGCATTGAAAACCTTGGTGATTTTTAAAGAAAGACTTTAACTTTTTTTTATAGTAGTGTGTTAACTTAATTTGTATAATGTAAAATAACTTTTTTTTGTAAGTACTTTTATATTTTTTAAGTATTTAAATTATAAAAAATATATATAAATGATTATTTTTTTTATTATGTTTTTTTTAATAGCTTGTATAACAGAAAATTTACAAAAGCATTGTCAATTATAGTTACCAATTATAGCTATTAAGTTCTTAATAATAGTTTAAGCACAATAATTTATAACTAGTTTATAAAGTAATAAAAAAGCAAATAAAAAATAGTAATGTTATAAACATTTAATTTAAAAACTTAAATACAAACGATGGTGTTTTACACAACTTCTTTTTTATTAAATATTAATAGTGCTCTATTATTTGAACCTTGACAGTTCAATTTTAAATAATTTTATGAAAAATATATTTATATAAAATATCTTTTTCTTACATTAGATATAACTTTAACTTTTTAATCTTAATATTATCATAAATTGTTGTTGTCATATAAAATTTTTCGATGAAAAAAAATCATGCAATCAATAAAAGTAAATGCGTTCAAAACTTCAGTTTTAGTTTTATTCAGATTTTCTAACTAAGTAAACTAACCACATTAAAAACAACTGATGATAAGATAACTTTGATAATCAGATTACCAGCCCTAGGTTGATGTTTAAAGTTATTACTTTTGTTATAGTGTTCTTATATTGACTTCATATATGAATTAAAAATATAAAATACTTATGATAATATAAAACAATGAATAAACTAAATCTTTTATGATTAAAACTGTTTTCAAATTTAAATTAAAATGCTTAAAAAAAATCTAATAACACTTAAAAACTGTTGTTAAAAGAGAAATTTTTGTTTTTAAGAGGCTTATTATGCGATAAATTTATTGAAAACTTTTTATTTAGTTTATTTCTTGTATTACTATATAAAACATTGATAATTAAAATTAAAAATATTGCAGATGAAAAACTGTTGCAAATAATATTTTTTACTGCTTAAACTTCTAGTGACGTCACGCCACAACTTGAAGCATCGATCATATATATATATTTAAAGAATAAATAGATACTTGTTAACTTCAGTTGTTCTACTGTCAACCTCACAATTTGAAAGCCACACGAATGTGGCAAAAAAAAAAACTAACCACAAAAATATAGTTTTTGTATACGCCTTGATATTCTAGTTAGTTTTATACTAAGTAATTTTAAAGATAACATATTTAAACTTACATTCTATTCTGATAAATGAAAATTAATATAAAGTTAAGTTTTAAACAAGTAATTTTTTATTTATTATAGTAAACTTAAGAATTATCAGTTATTTATTAACAAAGTTATAGTGTATTCCTGTCGCATAAAAATGCAACAAACAAAGTATTCAGCTAATCAACTCAATTATGCGACGTGTTGAAGTTACGCAATCATTTCTAATGTTTTTAGATTTAGACGTTTTTAATTTGTTTGAAATACATATATTGCGACTTGAAATAAAATTTTCTGTAATAATGTTTTTGTTTGTTAAGTATTTTTACATATTATATAAAAAAAAAATAAAAAATATTAAGAAAAGAAACGTACAACTTAGTTGAGCTAACTACGTTAAAAATAAAATAGTTTAAAAATATTTAGATAATGAACAACTATTAAATTATACTAAGTTTAAAGTTAGTTCCTAAGTGTATAAAAAAATTTATCCACATTAAAAATAAAACTAAAATAAAAACAATCACTTTTTGGTTACCAAAACATTTTTCAATAAACAAATTTCAATAAACTCTAACAAATCATATTTAAATGTTTTTTTAATATATGTATATAAATAAATTATTTATATTGAAAGCTTTCTAAAATGACAGTTTTAGTTTTACACTGACTTAACTTTATCAATAGTCTGATTGATAACTTCTAACTTTTTTAAATGCCAAAACGTACTTTTTTTTAATCAAAAAATATTTTTTTCTCGAAATTATTTATTTCTTGAATTATAATAACTTTAACTAGTTTATTGTTTGTGAAATTACGTCCTGGACAAGACATCAAAAGGTTTCAAATGGTGTGCAACTAGATAACTTAAAGATTTTTTCGTATTCAAGGTCCTACGACCATAAACTTATAACAAATATTTATTATTATAACGCTTATTTTTGTCGTTCAAAAAGCAATATATATTAGATTTTATCTTATATAGTAAAAAATTATTTAAATATGTATATAAAGATGTATGTTATATATAGTTTATTTTGTATATGTGTATAATTTAAAGTACTTGTAAAGTTTATATTTATTCTTGATTGACGCATTTATTTAAAAACTCTATTTTAAGTAATTAGTGTGAATGCTACATTTTAAAAAGGTAATAAAGTATGTTAATGTAGTTAACTAGAAATTATTTATCTTTATTTATAACTCTATAAAAATATAGCAAAAACTGGCACACAAAAATTCTAAAATAATACACAGTTTCTTTCTGTTCAAAATAAATAAAATTACTGATAGTGTGTTTCAAAACAATACAACAAATACTTGTGTTATGCTTAAAAATTATATTTTATAAAGTTTTAGTTAGAGATAAATAAATAAAAAATACACAACACAAGCAGGTAGATTGTTGATAAATGCTAAATTTTGAAAGTTAAAAAAATTATGTAATTGTTAAGTTGTTAGAATTCAAAACTTGTATTTCTAAAGACATTTTGTAATTCACCAGGGATTTTAAGGTTAGTTTTTATGTTATTGATGTTAATATTAGTCTCCAAACATAAAAGAAAAACAGAAAAAAACTTGAAAGTTAAGCCTACAAAACTAACAATGTAAATTTAAAAAATATAATAAGATTTAGGTCTTACTACATTTACACAACACTTCAAACTATTACTGACTTGCATTTAACAGTAAAAGTGTTTAAGTTTTGATATAAAACTACAGAGTTAGTTGGTCTTAAAAGCGTTGTTTTGTTTTGTAAATTTAAGGTAAAAATAGAAACATAGTAATAAGTACATAATATAAACAGTTGCAAATGTAAGAATTATTATAAATGGCTAAAGCTAAAGTGTTTTCAAATTATATAATAAATATCTATTTTTTTGTATAAGATGGAAAGTTATAATAACGTTTAAATTTTAGTGAAAAATTAGTTTGTATGACATGAAGTATCTTTTTATTTTTTGATAATATTTTCTTATATGAAACTTGCATCGTTTCTTTTAGTTTTTGGTAAAGCACGTTATCTTTTGCAATTAATTTTAATTCAAATTAGCACGTTTTTTAAAAAAATTAGTTTAAAAATGTTTTTTAATAAGTTTAAACATGTATTTAACTACTATTATCTAGAAAAAAATTATACTTCTAATTTTCTATAGTTTGGTATAGTAAATAAATGTATAATAAGAAAGTATTGTGTAATATGAATAGACTTAACATTAATGTTAAATTTTTTTATTATTTATCACAGCAAGTATTTATTACCAAAATAATACTATTTTCAACATTAAACGATCAATTTAAGCTCAGTATTCAGATCAAAAAAGTTGAACCATTGGTTTAAACATTTAATATCAATTTATATACATAAACTTTGAATGTTATTTACTGTTTTGTTGTTATTTGACAAGGTCAGCTCACATTCACCAAGACCTGGTAATTAAACAAAGTGAGTAAACGTTTGTACTATTAAATATATATATAAACTTTAATTTAAATGTTTAGCATTAAATTTAAATCTGAAGTAAATTTACAAAAATAGTTTAGATAAACTTTATTAAAGTCTTTTAAATTGGAATTTTTCAGTTTAGAACCAAAAACAAGTTTAAATAAAACAACATTTAGTGACATTGTAGCTTGATAATTTAGTCATAGTTTCGATACATTTGAAATTGATAACAAATAAATAACTTTGGTAAAGCGAATCACTTCAATATTAAAATAAAAGTAAACTTAACTCATTTTAGCACTAAAACAAACTACACGCATTCACAACGAAGCGATTCGCTTCAGCTGCATCAGACTCGCATAGTGACGTAACTTTACCGTTTCATATCTGCTGTTTTAATAATTTCTACAAAAACCTTTCTCTCTGGTTAGCAAGTATACTCATTGAAACTGAATATGTTCTGATGGTAATATTTAAGCAAGCTGCGACGCTTGTATTTTAAAAAGACTTTTGTTGAGAAATGGTAGAACAGGGGTCGGCAGGCAGTTGGTGCTCGCGGGCCAAATTTCAACTTTCAAAAAACTTCGCGGGCCGCAGTTTTAGCTTTAGTTACATTTAAATAGTCTTCTGGTTTTAGTTTTAGTCACACTTTTAGTTAACTTTTATTAAGTTTATTATTTGGATTTGCTTTTATTTTTACATAGACTATTTATTAAAAAAAAAGGATTTACATTTACATTGACTAATATATTTAATTCTTAATAAACTATGTACTATTTTTTTCAGTTAATAGTTTAACTTAATATTTACTTAACTTTTTATAAAAACCAAGCTTGAATTACTTTATGAGTGACTTTTATACATTCTTTCATGTTATCATCTAATTTTTCATATAAAAAACTGTTAACTATTGAAAATAAATTTTAAGTTTTTAAAAATTTGCACTCTTTTAAAAATTCAGTAATTAGTTTACATAAAAATAAAACCTATTTGTATTGAAGAAACCTAAAACTTTTTTTTTACATAATTATTGCTCGAGTTCTTTATTACTAAATAACTAGTCTTTTACATAGTTGTCACTTTAATAACTAAAAATGTTTGAGTAATATAAAACCAGTCTAAGTTTACTAAAAGTTAAAAAAGCTTAAAAATTGCTGTTAATCAAGCTTAAATAACTAACTAAAATATTATCATTATTAAAAAGTACAAAATATTTACGTAGCCTAGAATAAATTACAATAAATAAATAAATTACACTACAATCATAAAACCATTATGAGTATTGATAGATTTACTTAAAGTACTTGAAAAATAAATTTCACACAGACCTGAGTTTTCAACAATGTCTTAAACAGGTTTAATTTAGTCTGAGTACACAAATTTCTAAACTAGGCATTTTTTTTTTGCAATCCTGTTTATAACAAAGTTTAGAAAAAAAAACGAAGTTTATTAACAGATTAAATATAAACAAAAAAATGAACGTTATAAGTCAGCTTGAATGTATATTTAAGTTTTTTAAATATTTATAACGAAAAAGTGAAAAATTATTAACCCTTTAATAAAGAGAAGTTTTTTTTACAGCATTACAACAAATCTTTATCGCAATAAAAATTTTGCATTTATAAATAGTAAATGTGAAATATAAGACGAACTATAAAAATATAAAAACGTTGGTTAGGAGTTATTGCAAGAAACGAAAAAATGCTTACGTCAGTTTTAACAAAGCGCATGATTATCTTCAGTAACTACAGACTGATCAGAAACTTTTTTCAAGGCATTTATAAAGTAGCAAAAGTAATTAATAAAAAGGAGATACCGTTTGAACTGAAAACATTTTAAAACACTTGTCTTAACAACTTAACTTGGTACTACAAAAAAAAACAAGTTATCTATGAAATGTGGTGCCATATAATGACACTTGAAACAAAGTCAAAACTTTTGGAGTTTCAGATAAACGAACCTTTGAAACATAAAACTAATAACAGATTTGACTTTTTAGATGCAAATAAAACCCACAGACAATTTTTTTTTCTACAATTTTTTGACCTTCAATAGTTATAAATTAAATTTAGATTCTAAAAAACTTACACAAAAAAAATTAAGTTAAAGTCTAACGCACATTTACAATTAAAGTTTTCTGCGTGCAATAGCTTGATCGAAGTTGTTATTTTTTTTTGTAAATTAAGTTGTATCCTAAGTTATCAAATAACGCAAAAAATGGCAAAAGAATTAATAATGAAATTAATGAAGAGAAGGATCATTTGAATCACATACGAAAAAATTATATTGTTCATTTCTGCATCTGTAGCTTTAAAAGAAAAAAACATTTAAAACTCTTTTTTTTTAATCTCAATTTCCAGGTTTTTGTAAGCAAATTGTCAAATTCAAGGTATTACGTCAACACTGATTGTTTACACTTATAAATTAATATAAATAATATTTTAAAGTATAGCAGCTGCAAGACTTAAAATATATTATAATCATAACCACAACTGTGAGTATAACAAAACATAAATCATAAGTTTGTTTGCCACTCTTCAAAGCAAAAAAAGTTTTGAATGAGTGCCAAAAACTAGCCTGATAACTTAGATTTAAATTTTAGAACAAAAAAAGCAATTCAAGGTAAATACTAAAAAAATGTCTAAATTAGCCTGAAATTTGAAAAATATTCAATGACTGACTTAGTCCAATATTGAGGCAAAGTTAAGTTGCTTAATTGCTTAAATTTGAACTATTTTGATTAACAACTTTTAAATTTATTAAATTTACCATCACTAAATATAATATATCTTAAATACGTAGTTACAAAAAATAGCATATATGTATGTTAGGGTGGAAAGCAAAGAAATAAATTCGATCCACCAAAAACTTTTGTTTGAAAAATGAAATTGTATACCTACCAATTTACATAACAAATAAATTTTTATTTCTGCATATATACTGTTTTAAAAGTGTTTGTAAACACTAAGATTTTCAAGTAGAAAAAAAGTTATATATATAATTAAACTTCACTTAATCTAACTTAAGTATTTAAAAAAATGGTTTAAAAAATGGTTCTAAACATCTGTGTACATTGGTGTTTATAGCAATTAATTTAAATTGCACACAATCCTTCTAAAATTTAATATGTTTTTAATGGAAAATAAAATAAACCTATTTATTATTATGCTATTTCAAATGTTTTTGTGCACACTTAGATATAAATAACTGTGATAAAACATTTATAAAAGAATTTAGGTACTAATTACATGTTAAACAAAATACCTGAACTATACAGAAAGAAATTTTAGTTAAGTACTGTGCATTACATGGAAAGCATTTGCGTTTAGTTCGTTATATAAATAACTAAATAAATGTTATATAAACAACCAACTGCATCTAAGCACTTCTTTTTTCAGCTAAAAATTTACAGATGCAATAATAAAGTTATTGTGAAACTGATAGAAAATCACTTGTCAAATGCTAATCTGTCTTTTTAACAATTTCAAGTCAAAGTAATATAGATTTTTAGTTGTTTTAAAATGTTATTCAGGGACTTAAAACGATATTAATCAATCTAAACCAAATTCCCGGAAAAAAAATTCACCAAAATTAATTTTTGCTCAGCGGGCCACATTTAGTAGCTCGCGGGCCGCAGAAATTTCTCTCGCGGGCCGCATTCGATTCAAAAAAATAACGTGCTCGCGGGCCACAGATTTACCTTTCGCGGGCCGCATTTGGCCCGCGGGCCGCAGTTTGCCGACCCCTGTGGTAGAAGAACAAGTATTATAGTAATTGTAACTTACTTATGTTTATCTATATGTATAACAAACTACCAACTGTATTGTTACAGTACTCAAATTTTTTTCGAATAGTTGTAAATGGTCCGAATCAGTAAAGTTTTCATGCATATTTTTATACGACACTTTAAACTAATTTTATTTGATCGTAAGATAAATAAACGTAAATGACAAAATATATGCTATAATCTAATAAAAGATTAAAGGTTGTACAATAATTTATAGTTCATTTGTTTAATTTTATCACAAATTACATGTGTAACCATTTTAGTAAATTATTTAAGAAATTAAATACAGAAAAAATACTGTTCATGTTATATAAAAATGTTGTAAGCAAATATGCATTTTTAAGTTTTTTAAGATTTAGACATTTAATATGAAAAAAGAATCGTTTTGTTAATTTTTGGTAAATCACGTTATATTTTGGGACTAAAAATTGATGAACTCAGCACGGTTTTTAAATATCAGTAAATTCATTATACTAAAATTCTTATTCAACTACTATCATTTAATAAAAATTTTTACGTCTCTACTGATACAGTTTGGTATAGTTTAAGTAATAAAAATATAAAGTTTTCAGTACCTTTTTGTTCTATACAAAGTAGGTAACCACGAAATGTTATGGAGATTGATACAACTCTACTTAAATTTAGTTTTTTTATTGTATTTAAATTATGACATCTGTCTCAACTACAATTTTTTTCAGTTTTTAGCGGTTTTCAGTTGTCATTATATAGTGGTCTAAATCTGAAGCTTAATGACCTAGTTTTCTTATTTCAGCTGAATAATTTTATATTTTATTTTGTTATTACGTTATAGCACTGTACTTGTAGTTCTATACTTTTTTATATTGTTTCTAAATCCAGTTTGAATATAAATAATAATAAAAAAAGTTCTAGTGTTGTTTAATTATAGTTTTAATGTTATATATTTTTAAATTTTTTTTATTAAAGTACATAACTTGTTTAACATAAGTTTAAAAAAAAATACAGAACGGGTTTAAAAACATATTTTTAGCTTAATTTTTTTTTTTCAATATTAAAATGTTGAAATTTTTTGTTACTTTTTTATCTACATATTTTTTATATTTAAATCATACATCAATTTTGTTTTTCATAAATCAACAAATGCCTAGTATGTTAATTGTATTTTGCCCATTTTAAGAAGGAATTTTAGGTAATAAAAACTGTGTTTTAATTGTTAATGTTTGTTAAACTAAATATTTAGTTTAGCTAATTTTTTTGTACCCACTTTAAAATTTTATACAACAAATTAAAGACTTTTTATTTAATCTATTTAAGTTGAAAACAGTTTTTATTTATTAAGCTAATCACAAAAAATGCATGATAAACTAAACATTTAGTTGAGCTGAACATGAAATTTATGTTCTAAACTTTTATATAACAAATAAAATACATTTATAAATCTATAACAATTAAATTAAACGGAATAACTCTTTTAAATTATTATTTAATTTCAATAATTTTTTAAACGTTTATATCTTGAATACTTGTATCAAAGTTTCTAAAGTTTTAAAAACTTAAACCAATATAAAATCAAGTTATTTGCGTTCCAGCTCGTTAGTGACGTAACAAATAAAATTTAAAATTTGAGTTTTTATAACTTCAACTAATGTTTTGTTCAAACATTAAAAATTAAGATTTATGTAGACGTCATTTTGTATATTTGGACAACCTTCGATGCTTGTATTTAATTGAACATTAATAAACATTATTCATTATTGTTATAATTTACTAGTTAATATTTCTTCAGTTACTATCAAAGTACTTTAGTTAAGTTTTATTTTGTATTTGATTAATTTTTTTATATAAATGGCAAATAAAATAAAATATGAAATAAGTACAACTGCGAAAGCATTTAAACTTTTACTTACAAATAAAACTTTATCATTTATTAATTATCACAATTAACTACAAACATGTTCATTTAATATTTTTATTTTTGAATACTCTTTTTACACTATTTCAAGTTTGATAAATAGAGCATATGTAAAACAACGGCAAAGTTTTTTTTAACGAATACTTAAATAGTTATTTAGCATAATACTCTTTCAAAAAGTAAATAAAGAATATTGTTTAAATATACGGTAAATTTCTTTGTTTTTAAGTCATTTATTTTAATAATAAAAAGTATAACTGTTTATAAACATTTCCTTGCAATAATTTTTATTTGATGTTTAATTTTTTTACTCTAAATAATGAGTTGCAAATGTTTTTGTATTCTTAAAAACCACTTCGTCAAGTAAGCACCTAAGTATAGTAGAAAATATTGTGCATAACCAATTTATAGGAGTTAAATAGTTTTAGTTCTCTATTGTTAATTTATTGATACCTTTTAACCAAAACTGTTAAACATAATGTGAACCTCGGGAAATTTCAAATATTAAGAAAAAATTTGGTTTTGTTCAGTTGTAATTTTAATACTATTAATTTTTTTTTTATAATAGTTTTTAAAGTACAAAATTCTTATAACATAATTTTTAAAGAAAACAATACAGGTTTATAAAGGTATTTTTAGCATAAAAATTTAAGTAGTTTTTTTATTATTTTTTGTTATTGTAAATTAACAAATGCCTTATTTGTTATGGGTATTTCCCAATTTAAACAGGAACTTTCAGCAATAATAACTGAGTTTTAATTGTTAATGTTTGTTAAACTAAATATTTAGTTTAGCTGATTGTTGTGTACTTACTTTAAAATTTCATATAATGAATTATTAACATTTTATTTAGACTATTTAAAGTAAATTAAAATGAAAACAATTTTAGGCATTTTAAGTTAATAATAAATAATGCATGAATAACTAAACATTTAGTTGTACTGAATATGAACATTATATTCTAAACTCTGATATAACAAATTACATACGTTTATAAATCTACAGCAATTAAATCAAACGTAAAAGCTCTTTTAATTTACTATTTATTTAAAAAACACTTAAACATTTATATCTTGAACACTTATTTTACAGTTTCCAAAGTTCAAAAAACTTAAACAAAAATAAAATAAAGTGAGTTGCGTTCCAGCTCGTTAGTGACGTAACAAACAAAATTTAAAATCTTAGTTTTTACAATTTCAACTAATGTTTTGTTCAACCATTAAAAAATAAAACACATGCAGATTTTTTTTTCTATATTTGGACAAGCTTCCATGCTTGTATTGAATTTAACATCAATAAAGAATATTCATTATTGTTATAACTTACTTGGTAATATTTCTTCAGTTATTATCAAAGTACTTTAGTTACGTTTTTTTTGTAAATTATTTACTTTTTACATTTCAAACAAGTTTGTAAAATTGGCTAACATAACAAAAAATAAAATAAATACAATTGCAAAAGCATATTTAATTCTTTAATTACAAATTTAACATTTTTTTATACAATTAACTAATAAATATGTTTATGTAATAATTTGTTTTATTGCAATATTCTTAGTACACTATTTTTAAAATAGATACAGTATACATAAAACATCGGTAAAGTTTTTTTTTAAAAATAATAAATAATTATTTAGCATGTTACTCTTTCATTAAGTAAATGTAGAACATTGTTTAAATATATGGTATGTTTCTATGTTGTAAAATTGTTTATTTAAATCATAAAAATATAACAGTTTATAATAATTTCCTTTCAGTTCTTTTTATTTGATGTTAAATATTTTTACTCCAAATAATGAGTTGCAAATGTTGCAAAACCACTTCACTAAGTAAGCACCTATGTATAATAGAAAATATTCTACATAAAAAAGTTATAGGAGTCAAATAGTTTTTTGTGTTCTACTAATAATCAACTTAAGGCTTTTAAGCAAAACTTTTAAACATAAAACTAACCTCAGAAAATTTTTAATAGTACTAATTGTTATTATTATAGTATATTTTAAATCTAAATAAACTTATCATTGACGTAGCAGATAAAATTTTGTGGTTTACTTTTTTATAAAAATTTTGTACATAATAAAAGGTTTATACATAGTTGTTAGATATTTAATAGTTTTTCGTATGTGTACAAGTTATAGTGCCTGCAATGAACAACAATTTATCAATTTTTAGGTCTTTATTCTTGTATTTTGATGTTCTATTGCAAATTAGTTATTTTATCTATTATGTCTTATTAGATTTTGTAATCTAAAAGATTAAAAAAAACTTTAAGTCTAAAAACTGAAAAAGCATGTCAGTGATAAAAGATCTGTAAAACATATGGAAAAATTTAATTGAAGTAGCTTTTTAAAACTGTTTAGCTTATACAACAAGAGTTAGTAAAATACAATTGCTGTTATATTTAAGTTGTAAACAAAAGTTGTTTAAAAAACTTTTATATTAAATATTTCTATGACAAAAAAATTTTAATGGAAAATCTAACAAGTAATGTATAAAAGTTTTAAGTTTATTGTTTGATAATGATACAAATGAGAAAAATGATAAAACAATTCTTAAAAAAGTAAAACTATATATGGTATAAGACATTAATAGTTTTTTTAATTAAAAATTAATTGATCAATTAAAGTTTCAAAAATACACACAGTAGTTAGTTTTCTTTTTATTTTAAACTATTTGTTATTTTGAAATACAATTTAAAATCGCTTATCATTTGTTTTAAATAACAAAGTAATTACCTAACTAAATACGAACTTAAAAAATTATAGTATAACTTCTTGTAAAATGCTTAAAACATTTAAATGAAGATTTGCATTAATAGGGTTGAACTATTTATTTTAACTTAAGCTGTCAAGCTATATTTCTTTTATAATAGTTTAAAAGTGTATAGAGCAGTAAAAAACCATAAATCACTGCATTTTTAATTTTAGAATTATAACTTAAGCTTAATTTGAAATGTTTCAGTTACTAATTTTGACAGTCTATAATGTGTTTTGTTTATAAAAATGGGAGATATATATATTTATATAATATATTAAGTGTGAAAAAACCAAATCCATTTTTATCGTCGAATGGTTTTTTTTATTTTTTTATAACTTTGTGATAAAAAATGTTTGCTTTTTATTTGGAAAAATTATGAGATCAAATAATCTAATTTTAAGTTTTAAATATTTAGCATTAAATTTAAGTTTTAATAAAAGTTTTGCAAATAAAAAAATCTAAGTTAATAACATTTTCGCATTTGTTATTTTAGTTTTAACTTTTAAAGTTTGAATAATATAGACTACTCTAGCTTTGAAATAATTTAAACTTTTTTATATCCCCGAAAAGCAACTCGCAACAGATGCGTCAGTTAATGACGTAACAGTGCTGATTTGTATTAGCAGTGTTGTTAAACTTTACAAAATCGTTTCTCTCTGTTTAGTAACATCTATAGTCATAAAGATTTTTATGTTAATATTTAAACAAGCTGTTACGCTTGTATTTTTTGTAGGGTAATGTACAGAAAAATTATATTTTTGTATTGTAAATTGCCGACAATAAATTCACTGAACTCAAGTTTTGTATAACTTTAAATATTCTAATAAATTTAGCTGACTTTTCTTACTATTGTTTTTCAAATTTAATATAATTAAATGTGTTTAACTTAACATTCATTAAATAAGCATTTTATATAATTTGTAATCAAAACAAAGTTTTTAACAAAAAAATTAAATGTAGTTTGTAAAATAATGGTTCGATTTTGTACTACTTGTTTTATTTATGTGAGTGAATAACTAAAATACAATTAAACACTTTATATGTGATATAAATTAGTTCTCAGTAAATATGTGGTTATTAATTATTTAAGATTTAGAAAGTTTATGATGAAGAAGTGACTTTTTGTTTAGCTTTTTTATCAAAGCACGTTTTTTTGCGACTATTAATCATTTAAACTTAGGGCTTTGTTCACTACTTAATTAAAATTAGTAAATATTTAAGCATTTAAATTTAACAAAAAATAACTAACACTTTATATTTCATATGTGATATAGTTCGGTAAAATACAAACTATAAGACTATGCAAATTTAGTTAATTACAAATACCAAACTAAGAGTTTAAGATTTTAAACAAAATCAATCTCATTTACTAATATTTTTATTTTTTAGGCTTAACGTTGTTAATTTGTTGTTCTTTAATAAAAGTGTAAGCTTATTGATTAGTATACCTTTTCAAGTTCAGCTAACTAAACTTAGCTTTTGGCCTTATTATAAAGTCAAAATACTGTTGATTTTATATAGATTTTGTCTTGTATTCATTTTAAATGTTCCTCAAGTCGAATATATCAAAATAAACCTGGAACGATCGTAAATCAATATGTGCTAGTATGTTGTTTAATAATAACTTAATAACCTTAATCATATTAAAAAAAAAAGTTAATTAAGTTCATTATTTATTTAAACCTGTTAAAAAAATACAGAAAGTGTTTACAAATGTATTTTTTTAATATTTAAAGTTAAAATGGTTTTCTTCCAGTAAAAACATTTAAACTTTTGTTTTGTTTACTAACTTCAGCTTTATTGTAGTTTTAAAAAAATATCTCGTTTTTGTCGTTTATAAATCAACAGACATCTAAGTTTTTTTGTTTACATAATTTAGTTTTTCCGAATTTATTACGCAAGTTTAGTCAATAACAACTGTGTTTAGATTAAAAATGCATGTTAAACTGAAATATTTTGTTCAGGTTAATATGAAGGTATTATTAAAAAGTCTCATATAAAAAATAAAAGTGTTTTATTGCCTATAAAAAAAAACTAACCATAGATATTCTTTTTTACTTTTTTAATATTGTATTAACTTATTAGAATTAAAAGTGTACTACTATTAAGGTTTCTAAAAACATTAAAATCAAATTACGGAGATTTTTGCAAAGTTTGAAGCGACTTGCGTTCCATCTCGTTAGTAACGTATCAAACGAAGTTCAAAGCTGAGTTATCACAATTTAGACTATTGATGTTTCCTTAAAATATAGAGAATTTGATGTTGGCTAAGTTTTTCAAAAGTATCAAGACTAGCTTACATGTTATGTTAAATAAAATATAGTAAACAATATTCATTATTGTTACAAGTTATAAAATTTTCTTTTGTTATTATCTAAATAATTTAGTTACGTTTTTCATTTTTTGTTGTATTTAGATTACAATTTTATTAATCACATATTGAAAAAACTAGCAAACAAAATAGAATTCGAAATAAAGACAACTAGGATGAAAAAAATTTATTTCTACTTACAAATATGTTTTTTTTTGCTTAATCTAATTAGTTAATTAACATTTTTTTAATAAAAGTCTTTTTATGCCACTATTCTATGTACACTGTTATTAACTTTGATAAATAGGATGTACATAACATAGCTATTTAACAGGTTACTCTTTTAATGTGTAAGTATAGAATACTGTTTAAAAATACGGTACACTTCTTTGTTAATAAGTCATTTATTTTACTGAAAATAAATTTAACTGTTTAAAATAATTTCCTTAAAGTACTGTTTTTTGTTGATGTTTAACTTTTTTTATTAAAATTGATATGTTTTTAGTGTTTGTGCATTGCCAACAAAATTTCACTAAGTCAGAACTTAAGTATAGTAAAATCAAGTATGAATAGAAAAGTTATAAAATTTAAATAAATTTTGTTATTGTATTATATATATATAAATATTTTATTATTTATATTATATATAAACCTTTTAAGCAAAACTTTTAAGCATAAAACTAACCTCAAAAATATTTCTAATAGTATTAATCATTATTTTGTAGTCTGTTTCAGTTGTATATAAACTTATCATTGACGTAGCAGATAACATTTCATGGTTTTAACTTTTTACTCAAAAAAATATTTTATACATAGTTGATATATATTTGGTAATTGTTCGTATTTCTACAAGCTATTTATAAAAGCTTGCAAAGACAAATAAGTTGTTATATTTGAAGTGTTTACGTATAGTTTTGTAAAGTTGTCTAGTATAATATATATAGTAATTAAAGTATTTTATTATGTTGTTCACAAATGATTACTAGCCTTTGTAGTTTTTTAACTCGAGATAAACTTAACAGAATACTAATCATTAAAAAAAATAAAACTGGTAAGAAGATAACAGATCTGTTAAAGTATTATTTTAAATTTAAGTTTGTTGCTAAAGTATTAAATTTCTTTTTATAGTAGTTTTATAAACACTTATTTAATCTTTCAACAAAATTTTGTTGAGGAATGGTTGCTGTTGTATTTAAACCTAAACAATTTTTTTTTTATTATTTTTGTATTTAAACAGTTTTATGAGAAGCAATTACCATTAAACAAGTACTATTATCTAATTCAAACCTTATTATTAGATAAAGATAGAAACTAACAAAATAAAACATATTCTTTACAATAAATAAACACATAATAAATAAACATTAATGCTTTTTTTTCTTATAAAAAAATCACAGTGTTTTAATAGTTTAAATAGGTGAAACAATATGTTTTTATATTTTCAATAAAGCTACAGCGGAAATCCGCCTATTAATTTTTAAACATAAAAGCTTCACTGCCTTTACAAAAATTTTGATAATAAAACGTCATTTTGATTCAAAATGTACCACTCACTAAAGTTTAACAACTTAGCATACTTTTTGTGTGTAATGAACATAAAACAACTACTAAAAGTTATTATGTCTGTTAATTGAAAAAAAAAACTTCATTTTTAAATTTTGTTTGAAAGTTGTTTTTTTACTATTACTTTTCCGACAAAACTTTAACATTTCTATAATTTTATCAATTACATTATTATTAGCACAATTAGTTTAAATAAACTAACTTGTAAGTGTAGTATTTTAACATTATCTCAGAAGGAAAACACTTAATAGTTTTATAAATAAAGTTTTGCAAATTAGAGTTTTACAGTTTACATTCAAACATATATATTTATTTTAGTGTCAGTTCCGATACACACTTTTGAGGCTTGAGTGAATCGAACCATTTAAACGCTAAAATCAAAACAAACTTTTTATATAAAACATTCCACATCCATCAATTTGCTGTAGTTGCGTCTGACTCAGACACTGACGTAATACTGTGGCTGTGTTTCGCTGAATTAATAAATTTTTACGAAAGTGAATTTCTCTAGCTCCTAAATACCTTTAGTTGTATATGTTTGTTTGATAATATTTAAACAAGCTCTCATGCTTATTTTTCAACTTCATTCATTGTTTAGAAATAAATAAAAAATAATTATTTGACATATAATAAACTACCAACAATAAATATACTGGACTCAAGTTTTCTATAACTTAAAATGTTCTAAATTAATAAAATTGAATTTCTTGCTACTTTTATTTAATGGTTTAATAAATAACTGTATTCAACTAAACATTCTATAACATTTTACTTAAGCAGTTTATATATAAACAGAACATCTATTGTTCAACTGCTGGGTGATCGTTCACCAAATTATGTTATAAAAATTTAAATTCAAAAAAATCATATGATTTAAATAAACTTTTTAATTATTTAAGACTTGAACTGTTCATATTTAACTTGTATTAGTATACTAGTATATTATTTAAAGTATATTAATTATTTAAACATTTTAATTTAGCCAAAAAAACTAACGCTTTATATTTCATGTGTGTTATAGTTCGGTAAAATACAAATTATAAGACTATGCAAATGTAAATTAAAACAAATACCAAACTAAGAGTTTAAGTTTTTAACAAAATCAAACTCAATAACTAATATTTTTAGTTTTTTGGCTTCACGTTATTGATTCGCTGTTCTTTAATAAAAGTGTAAAGCTTATTAAATAATATACCGTTTCAAGTTCAGCTAAATAAAATTAGATTTTAGTTTCAGTATAAAGTCAAAATACTGTTTATATAGTTTTTATCTTGTATTATTTTTAAATGTTCCTTAAGTAGAATATATCAAAATAAACCTGGAACGATCGTCAATCAGTGTGTGATAGTATGTTGTTTAATAATAACTTAATAACCTTAATCAAATTAAAATAAAAGTTATTAAACTTATAATTTATTTAATCTCTGTTAAAAAAATACAGATAATGTTTACGAATGCATTTTTCAATAGTTAAAGTTAAAATAGTTTTCTTCTATTAGAAATATTAAAACTTTTGTTTTGTTTTCTAACTTCAACTTTGTTGTAGATTAAAAAATAAACTTGTTTTTGTCGTTTATAAATCATGAGACATCTAATTTTTTTTTCATAATTAAGCTTTTCAGAGTTTATTAAGCCAGTTTAGTCAATAACAACTGTGATTAAATTAAAAATGCATTTTAAACTAAAATATTTTGTTCACCTTAATATGAAATATTATTACAACATTATATATAAAAAATACAAGTGTTTTATAGACTATAAAATAAAACTAACTGTTTATATTCTTTTTTACTTTTTTAATATTGTATTAACTTATTAGAATTAAAACTATACTTCTATTAAAGTTTCTAAAAGCCTTAAAATTAAATTCAAGAAATTTTTTCAAAGTTTTAAGTGAGTTGCGTTCCAGCCCGTTAGTGTGTATCAAAAAAGTTCGAAGCTGAGTTATCCTAATTTATCACAATTTAGAAATCATATGTTTTCTTAAAATATTGAATAGTTTGATATTGGCTAACTTTTCTAAAAGTATAAAGACTAGCCTACATGCTATGTTAAATAAAAAATTAGTAAACAATATTCATTATTGTTACAAGTTATAAAATTTCATTTTGTTATTATCATAATACTTTAGTTACACTTTTCATATTTTGTTGTATTTAGATTATAATTTTTCATTACATATTGAAAAACTAGCAAACAAAATAAAAGTTCGAAATAGAGACAAGTGGGATAAAAAAATCATGTTTCTACTTACAAATATGTTTTCTTTTTGTATAATCTAATTAATTAATTAACTTTTTTTTAATAAAAGTATTTTTATGGCACTATTCTATATACACTACTAGTAACTTTGATAAATAGGATATACATAACATAGCTATTTAACAGATCACTCTTTTTATGTGTAAGTACAGAATATTACTTAAAAATACGGTACACTTATTGTTGATAAGTCATTTATTTCGCTTAAAATAAGTATAACTGTTCATAATCATATCCTTAAGTACTGTTTTTTTGATGTTTAACCATTAAAGTCAAATTAATGAGTTTTTAGTATTTGTGCATTGACGAAACCATTTCACTAAGTAAGCATTTAAGTATAGTAAAATCAATTATGCATAAGAAAGTTATAGGAATTAAATAGTTTTTGTTATTCTGTTATTGATATATTTAACATTTTAAGCAAAACTTTAAAGCATAAAACTAACCTCAGAAAAATTTCTTATAGTATTAATCATTATTTTTAAAGTCTGTTTTAGTTGTATTTAAACTTATCATTGACGTAGCAGATAAAATTTCTTTGTTTTAACTTTGTACTCAATAAACTGTTTTATACATAGTTGTTTTATATTTGGTAACTGTTCGTATTTCTATAAGCTATTTATAAATGCTTGCAAAGACAAATAAGTTATTATGTTTGAAGTGTTTACGTATAGTTTTGTAAAGTTGTATAGTATAATATATATAATAATTAAAGTATTTTTATTATGTTGTTCATAATTGATTACTAGCCTTTGTAGTTTTTTAATTGAGATAAACTTAACAGAATACTAAACATAAAAAAAACTGGTAAGAAGATAACAGATCTGTTAAAGTATTAATTTTAATCTTAAGTTTGTTGCTTAAGTATTAAATTTCTTTTTATAGCACCTTTATAAACATTTACGAGATCTTTCAACAAAACTTTGTTGAGGAATGGTTGCTGTTGTATTTAAATCTAAACAAATGTTCCTTTTATCATTTTGGTATTTAAACAGTTTTATGAGAAGCAATTATCATTAAACAAGTACTGTTATCTAACTTAAACAATATTTTTAGATAAAGATAGAAATTAACAAAATAAAACATGTTCTTTACAATAAATAAACACATAAAAAATAAACATTAATGCTTTTTTTCTTATAAAAACATCACAGTGTTTTAATAGTTTAAATAGGTGAAACAATATGTTTTTATATTTTCAATAAAGTTACAGCGGAAATCCGCTTATCAATTTTTAAACATAAAAACTTCACTGCCTTTAAACAAATTTTGATTATAAAACATCATTTTGATTCAAAATGTACCACTCACTAAAGTTTAACAACTTAGCATACGTTTTGTGTGTAATGAACATAAAACAACTACTATAAGTTATGATGTCTGTTACTTGAAAAAATATTAATTCATTTGAAAGTTGTTTTTTTACTGTTACTTTTCTGACAAAACTTTAACATTATTATTATTTTATCATTTGCATTATTATTAGCATAATAATCTAAATGAACTAACTTGTAAGTGTAGTATTTATACATTATATCAGAAGTAAAATACTTAATAGTTTTTTTTAATAAAGTTTTGCAAATTAAAGTTTTACAGTTTACATTCAAACATATATATTTATTTCAGTGTCAGTTCCGATACACACTTTTGAGACTTGAGTGAATCGAACCATTTAAACGCTAAAATCAAAACAAACTTTGTATATAAAACATTCCACATCCATCAATTTGCTGTAGTTGCGTCTGACTCAGACACTGACGTAACACTGTGGCTGTGTTTCGCTGAATTAATAAATTGTTACGAAAGTGAATCTCTCTAGCTCCTGAATACCCTTAGTTGTATATGTTTGTCTGATAATATTTAAACAAGCTCTCATGCTTGTGTTTCAACTTCATCCATTGTTTAGAAATAAATAAAAGAATAGTTATTTTATGTACATTAAAGTACCAGCAATACAGATACTGGACTCAAGTAATTTATAAAGTTAAATGTTCTGATTTAATAAAATTGAGTTCTTTGCTACTTTTGTTTATTGGAATTATAAATAACTGCATTCATTTATACATTCTCTAAAGTTTTATTTTAAAACAGTATATATATAAACATATAATTTATAGTTCAACTGATGTGTGATCGTTTTAATAAAGTACGTTTTAACAAACTTTATCTAAAAAATCATACAATTTAAATAAACTTGAGCTGTGATATCTAACTTGTATTATTATTTTTTCAAGAAAGCACGTTTTTAAACAAAACTTAAAACTTTTTTCAAAATTAGTAAACTCCTTAAAATTCTACCAAACTATACTAATTCTTTGAAAAGTTTCATTTAACAAACAAATTACCATTTACACTTCATTTGTGCTTTAGCTTGATTAAATATCATAAGAAATACATATATTATTAGGTAACGTTTAGTCTTATACCAAGCGTGTAGACAAAAATTGATTATGTTAATTAATAAAATAAATACAACTAAACATATTAAGTAATAAAGATATTTAACAAAAACAGTCTGTATAACTTTCAGTTTCTTGCGGCTTAAGTTGTTTAATTTTTTACAGCTTAGTAACATTTTTTTTTCGAATTCAGCTAACTAAACATATTTTTCAACTTTAAAACCATGTTATAGTAAGTAGTAACTATATGTATCTTTTATCTTCAACTATTTCTGAACTTGATTTTAATTTTAAAGTCTTATCCTAAAACGTTCGTAAAGTAGTGTTTAATATAGAGACGTTTAACTATTAATAAATACCTAAAACTTAATTTGAAAAAATATGTACACGGTTAGTTAAATGCTGTATACTAATTGGTTAATTTAATAACTAGTTAAAATATTAAATCTTAAGAAAAAAAATTCAAAAAATAATAACTCGCGTTAATATTTCTTAAAGTTTTATAAAAAAAATTCTAAAAAAGTGGTTAAAAGTCATTTTTTATTTATAATTACTGATCTCTTATAGATTTAAAATGTATTTTAATTTTGCCTTATTCACAAAAAACAAATATCTAGATTGTAAATATGCTTTTTATTCAGAACTGTATAAGCAATTTAGTCTATAAAAACTGTGTTATAATAAATAATGCATGGGAAACTAAATGTTTTATTAACCTGTATATTTCATGTTTACTTTAAACTTTCAAATAAAACATTAAAACATTAAATCGACATTAAAACATCAATATAAAAACCTTTTTTATGATTAAATTAATTAACTATTAAGTAAAATCAAACAATATTTAAACATTTAAAATTTAAAAATTTGTATTTAAGTTTCTAAAAGCCTTGAAAAAAAATTAAAGAAAATTCAAAAATTTTAGTTAAGTTGCTTAAAAGATCATTAGTGACGCAACAGTTGATATTTTATAGCTACATTTTTACAATTTATACTTATGTATTTTTCAAACTGTTTAAACGATTGTGTTATTCATCATCCATTTCTTTAAATATTTAGACAAGTTTACATGCTTGTGTAAAATACTTATAAACATTCATTAATTCATTAATTTAACTTCATTAATTTCATAAACTTTTAGCTTATATTTTCTTTAGTTAATTATAAAGTAATTTTATCATGTTTTTTTTTATAATTTAGATAAACTAGAATTTTTTAATATGTACTGGTCAAAAACGTGTAAAAAATAAGACAAACACGAAATCTAATAAGTGTTTCCTTTTTAGTTAAAATCATAATTTTCTATTTCCCTGTAAGTTACCAAGTATTTTTATTGTTAAAAATAAGTTTTTACTTAAATGTTTTTAAATACTGTTTTAAACTGGGTTGAATTCTACTAAAAACTAAACTAGAGCGTAAAATAGTTTTATACGATTAGTTAGACAAATGTTTATCAGATTTCTTTTTCCATGGGTAATTAGAGCATATGGAAAAAAAATTCAGTATATTTCATTGCTGCTCAGTTTTTTCTTAACTTGATGAAAGCACAACATTGCTTATAAACCTAGCCTTATATTACTTTTGGTGTTTTGGTTTCTGTTTTCACTCATAACAACGTGTTATTAGTTTTGTTTTCTCAAAACCATTTTGATACGTAAACTCTAAAGTACAGAAAAAAATTATTTAAAAAAACAAGTTATGGCAATGAAATAATGGTTTGGTTTTATTATTGATTTTTTTAACACTAATCTTCAGTTATTGTTTACAAGCTTAATTTCCCGTGTATACAAACAAAAGCAGCTAAAACCTTGATATAAACACTAAAAGTTAATATTTTTAATCATAAAATATGCAAAAAAAGTCAAATTCGCTTTGTCAAGAATACATAACGACGCTATATTAAAAAAATAAACTTATAAAGTATATGTTAATCAATTACTATTTATTAGTTACATGTGGAACTTTATGCCTTAAAACTTTACAAGTTATATACTTTATCAACTTAGATTTGAGTTGTAAATTAATCGTGATAATATAAAAAACTATTTGATATTATTTAGTTTTTGTAAAACAAATATTTTTAAAACATTTAAAAAGCTATTTGATTAATGAAGTTAAGAAAATACTGTACAATAAAAAAAGGAATTTTTTTTAATGCCTTGAAAGCAATAAATAAAAAGACTGAGTTAAAATAGAAACTAAGTTAAATAATTCATTAACTTCTATTAAAAACAAGCAACATTATACTCAAAATTTAGAAGTCTTAATAATATTGTAAAAGTAAAACTACAATTTTTGGAAAAATGATTAATTTGATTTGCCTTAAATAAAGGATGACTTAAACCGAAGATAAAACTCAAAAATATAAAGATTTCAAAGCTGACATAAACAATTGTTAGTAAAAAAAAGAAAAATAACTTATTGTCCATGTTTTGCTCGTATTCAATATGTATTAAATTTGTACAAAGTATTAGTACAAACTAATAGTTTTCTTTGTAACCGTTTTTAAACAAAACTAGATAAAATACTAAATAAATTAGATTTTAGTACGTGATCGTTAAAAAAAATTAGTTTTGTATTACCAAATCTTAGTTATTAAAGTTAACTTACATAAAATTATTTTATAAATCTCTAAGTTAAAAGATTTCGAACAAAACTTTTTTGTTGAGAATTAGTTGTTAGTTTAAAAAAATTTTTATTAATTGACCTTGTTAAGAAAGTTTTAAGAACAAAATTTTGTAATTTAAATAAACTAATAATCATCGTTTATCATCTATCAATATGTATTTAAGTGTTTTGTTAGCTTTAAAATTAAGTTTAAATTGTATGTTAAAAAACTATATATTTCAAAACTCACTAACTATAGGAATTACCTACTATTAGATCAGTTAATTATAAGCGTTTCAATAGATTTTTTAGAAAATTTCAGCTGATAATTTTAACACTACTTGTCCCGAAAAAAAATATGAAGAATAAGTGGAAGTACGTAAAGCTACTTTGATGTAAGTACTATATTCTATACCAAGTACATTTTATAGCGCGCATAACTAGATAATGTTAAGTTGTTGTCCCAAGTTTTTCACAGTAACAATATGTTGTGCATACTGAACATGAGTTAAATTCTTAAGTAGCATAGAATTTGTACATCAAAGTGTAGAAACATAAAATAAAATGTTTTATTTTTTTTTTAAATAAATTTTTGCCGTGACTATAAATTGTATATCTTTATAACTACTAGCAGTTTTTTGTGATTTTTTTTATGTTATACATTTTTCGTTATTTTTAAACAACAGAATATTAATATTAAGGACTTATTCGAAACTATCTTGAAACGGACTGTAACAACTAATAAGTTCTACTCTTTTTTGTTTAATTTATACACACATCAGTTTAAACTTATATTTTAGTTTTAGTTATTTATTTTAAGTGCTTTAACAAATAATTACTCAAATCTTATCTACTTAACATAATACTTTTATTTAAGTTTATATGTTAAACATTTTCTGAGTGGCCCTTTAAAAATATCTTTATGAAAACTTAGTAGAGCATTTAAGAGTAAAATAATACTGTATTTTTATTTTAGATTTAATATATGTTATATTTTGTACTTAAAGTTATATCTAATGTTAATTATTTTAAAGAGCTTAAACTTTTGAATTTATATAAGTCTGAAGTATATTTTTCATAATACCTAAAATATTATGTGTTGAACAATTTACTTGAATAGTCGCGCAATAAAAAGTTTCGTTATAAAACTGATAATTAAAACGGTGCGACAATTAATATTTGTCAGGTTTTTCAAAAGAATTTCAAACTGATTTAATAAAATACTTAATAGTAAAAATTAAGTCTATCAAGTAATCTATAAATAATTACTGCTTTTTTAACTTACCAGAGATAATGATTAAAACCATTTCTATAAAAAGTGTGTCTGTAAATAATCTCTAATTATATGCTTATAAAACTTTATTTTGGTTAATTTTTACACATTTAAAAACATTTACAGCTTTTTACCTAAGAAAAAATGTATTTATAGTAAAAAAAATATAAAATAAAAATTTCTTTGTTTTAGTTCAGGGCAACAAATAATAATTACACTAATAATAAAAAAGATAAAAAGCAATTTTAACTAAAGGTTGTATTTTTATACTTATTTGTTTTTTAAAATGGTAAAACTTAATCTTATGATTAAAAGTTTTGACTATAAATGTGAATAAAAAAGGATTAAAGCGCTGTAATCATTAAAATGTTAGAAAAAATTAGACAAAATTAATTGAAATGTACAAAAGTAATGACAAATTATCAATAAAATTATCATCAGTAACTATCAATAAAAAAATTGTCTTTAAGAACTAGAAATTTAGATAAGCACGAGTTGGTCTCTGAAATAAAAAAAAAATCTCTATAGTTTTGAACTAATCACTAGTATAAAAATTTTGAGGGTCTAGAAAGTTATTAATTTAACCGTTATTTTAAAGTGTATAAAATTGTATAGACAGAAAATAAAATTTGCCATAAGTAAAACATTGAAACCAAAATTAACCAAACTATCGTTGTTCTAGTATACTACATAACAACCTTCATCTTAATCTTGCACAAGTAAAATTAAGTGCAACTAAACACAAAAGTGCTCTTTTTATCGGTTGCAAAACGTAAACACTAAAAAAAGGGTTTGTTTTAAAATTTTTAAGCTAACATAATTTCTATAAAAGTAAAACAAAGTTATTTTGCTCGTGTTCTAAAAAATGTATTTTATGTTGCTTTTAGTTTTAGCTCTACATAAACTTGGTTTTTCTGTTTAACCTGTCTTAAGTTTGTTTTAATCAAACATTCAATACCGGTTTACATGCAAAAATTCGAAGTAATATTGTTTGTAGTCGACAATTATATCAGAATTTTTACTTATCTAGGCTTGTATGTAAAGTTGTGTTTGTCTATGCAATTAAAACTATCTATAAAAAAGCAATTGAATTTTTATTTAAAAAACTCTTAGTTTCAAAGTAATACTGAAACAAATTTTGTTTAAAGTTTGTATTTTTGTCAAATATAGATTATATAGATTCAGTTAGACAGTTGGTTACACATTTAAAAAAAAATTAAGAGATATCAAATGTTTTTGAACATTTAAAACAGCCGTGTTTAATCTACAAAAAAGTAATAAAGTTAGATGTTACAATGTCAATATATTTTTCAATCATAGTGCAGTTTTGACCTTTATAAGTAAGTTTTTATCAAACCAATACACCCTAATCTTGCGTGTAGTGTTAATCGCTCAATTATCTTTCAATTAGGCATAATATTTAGAAACTAGTCTTCTTATTTTTTACAAATTGCAAGTTAAAATATTAAAACAGTATTGATAGAGTCTAGAAATTTATTTTATAAAAACTATGTAAAGTTTTTAATAACGTTGTTCTAGTTAAAATGAAAATGTTTAGAAAAATCTGACAAAACTTTATTTTTAATATGTTTGATTGACGCTTTATTTTACTTAATTTTTTATCTTAAATAGTAAACGTTGTGCTTTACTAATGTACAAAACTGTATATTTATTTACAAAAAAAATTGTAAAGTTAACATCTTAATCAGTTTGGAAGACGTTCTTTTTTAAGTAATGGTTAAGTTCTTCAAATTATTTCTCTGAAATTTAAATGTTAAAATTGATAATTATTTAAATATTTTACAACTAGATTTGGTTGTGCTTAAAGTTCTTATCTCTAATTCAATAGTAAAATTAACTAATCATAAGCTTTAGTTTATATAAACAAATGATAATTAAAAACTACTTATTAATATAAATTGATTTGATTTTAAGAATAAGTGGTTTTTTTCTCACAATGAAAGCTTTTTTTAATTCACTTTTAAGTTAAAATTTTTAAAACAAGGATAATTTAAAAAAATAAGTTTTTAAAACTTCCTTTTAACTAACTGTTAAAAGTTAAACAATTACGAACAATATGAAATGGGTTTAACTCACTTAATAAATATTAAATTTAGGTTTATGTGATATGCTGTGAAAATATTAAGCGTTTAATAAACATATCAAATAGAACTATGTATCTGCAAAGACTTGCCGATTTTATTGTTTATTTTTCATTATTTGGCAAGTTATAAGCAGCTATCATTTTTCACTCTTACCATCTAACACTTAAATTTTATATAATTAGATTTCTTTAAATTCTAAGCACAGATGAAAACAAGCTAAGCAGGAAAAACAATTAAGTGATACTTTGTTTAAGTATGGAGCATTTTAAGCCAAGTGTAAATAAAACAACATATTAAAGAATTTTATTTTATTTTAAATGTAAAATATAAGGTTTTTTAATATATAATTTTCTTAAAAAAAAATTTTTTATACAATATATATTAATTTTCTATTTTCTTTTGGTTATGAACATTATAGGTAAGTTTTTATTTACCAATTTTTCCAAATCCAGTAAAAATTAAAAAAAGCTGCTAACCACGCTTTACCCTAAAATTAAGCATAAAACTTCAAAGTAAATGTTTTTATTCAAAAAAGTTTCAAAAAAGTGCAATACTCAAGTATCATTATTAACAGTTTCAAAAAACAGGAATTAACTGACCTTGTATTATTTAAAATTATTAAGTTTAATACTTGCTAATATATTTTTATTTTAATAAAATGACAAAAATTAAAACATCAAAACATATTTTCAACAGTTTTCATTTGTTTATTTTGTCTCTATTTGGACTAAATCAATTTATAATGGTAGAAGATGAAGAGATACTTATCAAAATCTTCTTAACGTTTTTTAGTTATAATATTTTATCTATAATAACTTTTTGTTTCAACTTGAAAGTAAAATATCAATTAGCTGTGTAATTGCTTTTTGAACAAAATTTAATTAAGAAAATTATTGATTATTCATAAAACAACATGCATACTAAAAGTTTATAGAGATATATAATGATTATAAAGAAGATTTGATTAATAATTCAAAAAAGTTGCTATAATATATATAAAATAAACAAAATTGTTTTTAAGATCGAACCCGTGTGCCTTGTGTAACAAAGTAGTTATATTTAGTAACTTTAACTAAAAATAACTAAAAAAAAACAAGTATTTTTTCTAGTCGACACGTTTTATAATTTTTAGTTTAACATCACAGTGTTATAAAGTGTTTCTACGACCTTGTCTTTTAACATGTACTTTTTATGTCAAAACTGCATATCTTTCAATGAATTTTATATTTTTTAACAATTTAAATGTTTTATTAATAGTCACAAGTTAAATGTTAAGTATATAATACCAAATGAAAACAGAAAAAAAAAAACTTAACTTTTATAAACTTCAAAATTAAAAGTATAATCTTAGTTTACCAAATATTAGTATATGAGTTTTTTAAATATATCTCAAAGTAAACGTGTTTGAAAAACAGTATTAAAAAAATATAGTAACACTTTGTGTTGTATTATTTTTTAATAAGCTTTATAACCTAAAAAATTAAATGTACTAACCAAAGTAAGTTGTTTTATTAGCAAAAAAAGATAGCTAAAATTTGTTTTTGTTATCATACAAGAAAACTGCACAAAAGTTTAAAAAATTAATATTTTCTAGTACTTAAAATAAAAACAAAACTGAAACATTTATGTAAGAATATAATAATAAAAACAAATGAAACAGTATTGTTTCTTTATTGCAATGACTTATGTTTCTGTGCGTTAACAAATTAATATACTTAAACGGAACTCTGTAAAATAAACACTGTAAGAAGAGAATAGAAGCTTAAGTATTTATATGTATGTCTTTACAAAAAAAATAGACACTATAGATAAATAAAAATAAAAATACAAAATAAAATAACGAATCAAATACAAACCACTGACATGAAAGTTTAAAGTACAGTAGACTACCGCTTAAGTACGCACTTTTTGGTCGGGTTCAATTTGCGTACTTAAGCGGTAGTCTACTGTATAGTGATTTAAAGTATTAAACCGTTACTAATTATCAAAAAACATATAATAATTATGTCATGATATTAAGCTTATGTATTTTAACATTAAAAAAGTTAACTAGATAACTTATACAAAGCTACGAAGTAAAACAACAGACATTAATTACTTGATTAGTAAACTAATCAATAGTTAAGACAGTTAAAGCCATAGAAATTTTCAATAATATATATTTATAAACTGATTATAATGGTTAAATTTAGAATAAACAGTTGAACCTATATTCTGAAAAATTGAAAAAACGAAGCACACAAACTATTTGTTTTTATTAAACTTATAAGTGCATGCAAATAAAGAGTTCTTTTAAATCTTCAACAATCTAAACCTCCGAACTATATTTTTCCTTACAAAACAAAAATTTATTTTTTTTAAGTTTTAACAAAAGTTTTATTCAAAATTTTATTATAAAAGTTTTAGTTGTCCGTAACATTTAGTATTGGAAAGAGTTTGTAAAAATGCAAACTTGTAAGACACAAGTATATAAAGTATTGCAAAAACTGTAGCACTTTTAATCGTTAAATCAAATGCTAGTTTTAATTCGTAAGTTGTACAAAAACACGCAGGTCAGTGATTATGGTAATGCGTCGAAGGCTTTTATTTTATTGTTGATAGCATTGACAAGGCTTCGGGATAAATAAGATTAAAATATAGTAAAAAAATTGCAAATATTAAATCCACTTAAATCGATAACAGTCTATGAAACATAATTTCAACTTCAAAGAAACCAAGTTTGAAATAAGTATGTAATTGAAGCATTAGCGTATATATAATAGCGTGTTTGAAAAGTAGTTTATGTTTTCGGAAACATTATTTTAACAACGGACTAGCTTTAAAAAAACGATTGATAGTAAATAACTATAATAATTAAATAAATAAAAATATTAATTAACTAACAAAATAGTTCACTGTATATCAAATATTAGTATTTTATTAATTTGCCCTTATAGATAAAGTGCTTTAAAATAATTTACAAGTTTTAGTTTATAATATACAAATATCTAAAATGAAGAAATAGAATGTGCTCATGTTTATCTTATTATTTATTTAAAAAAATTAGTTTTTTGCAGCATACTTAATAATTAGAAGATAACTTTAACCACGTTGTTTTATACTTACAAATTTATTAAATACTACTTTTCTTTTCTTTTTAAATTTAATAAACTTATCTGAAAATTAAATTTTTTTGTTAGGAAAAAAACTTATTGCAAAATAAAAAAAATTAAAAAAGTTATAACAATAAACGAATAAAAAATATACTTGTTTTTACTAATTTTACTTTAGAACAGTTGATTGTTTTGACAATTATTATTTTAATTAAGACTTAAAACTAACATACTAAATTAATTAGTAATGGGTTTGTAACAATAAGAAAGCTAAATTGAAAACTCAAAAGTAAAAATTTAAATGTTATTAGATTTTTTATAACTTTTGTTTTTTATTAACAAAATTCTTTTAATGGTTCAAAATGTGTATGTATATATCTTTGAAAACATCAGCTATTCTATTTTCAATTACGTCTTTTTTTAAAAAGCTTATTTTTTTAAATAAAAAAAAAGAAGCAAAGTCCATAAGCTATGTAACTGTTAAAGTATGAAAAACTATTCAAAAACTTTTTTGTTGAATACGTTAATTTACATCAACTTTAACCTTAACTAAAGACATTAAGAATAAATAATTAGAATTGTACAAAATGCTTTGTGTAACATAATTACATAGTGAGTATTTTTCTAAAAAAATACTAGTAAAAGTACAAGTGATTAAAAATTTTTTTTTGTAATTTTCACAATCTTAATTTTTGAGCTATATATAGGTCAAAATCACATGTTTTTATTTATTTTTACGACCTTGTTGTTGTTAAATTATTTTTAGATCAGATATCATGCTCTTGTAATATTTTACAACTTTTTTTAAAGTTTTTTTTATGTCAACATTAAGTGTTTTAATTTTTATTTTTAGCAACTTATTTGTTTTATGAAAGTCAGAAGATCAAATTAATAAAGTAGAGAGTATAAAAGAAAAAAGGCAAGAATATATATTCATAAGCCTAAAACTTTAAAGTCTTAAGTTAGCTTAATACAAGCATTGATGATATTTTTTTGAGTTTAAAAAACAAAGTTAAACAGAAGCAGTAATAAAATACAGTAGGGGATGTTGGAGTTTTCAAACACCATTTTAAAGAGATACAGATTTATAGTTTAGATGTAGATTTATAGTTTATTACATACTTAAGACGCCGCATCGACTTTTCGTCAGTCATTTTCAAATAAAAACTGTGCAAAATAACTAAGAATTAGTGTTAAACAACAGAGTATATAACATAAATTAAATAATAAGATGTATATAATCAGTTATATATTAAAGTTACAAACTTCAGTTAAACTACAGGTTACATAAATATTTATACATTGTTGAATAAAAAATAAACATAATTAGTCAAAAATTCTTAGTGTTTGGGTATTATTTTAATAGTATTTTTGAAATTAGATAAATTAACTAGAATAACTTTGCTGATCAGGGTCTCAAGTTTGTTTTTTAATAGTTATTCTTTCATCTTTACAAATATTGCAATGCTTGTATTACTTTAGTAATAGTAATATAGTTTATTAGAAAACTGTTTAACTTTAGTTTTAAATCATTTTTGAAGTTCAAAAAAGTAATAATTATAATAAACACTAAAGATAGTATTCTCAGTAAAAACGTTATCAGATTTTGTAAAATAACTTAATTAGAGCTAATAGAAAGCTTAAATTTTTTTTTCTCGAACAATACATAAACTATTAAAATTTACTTTGTACAGAAATTTCTATAAAGGGTTTTATAATATTAGAGTTATAATATTTTAGTTTAGAAACTAAACAGTTAATCTTACACAGTTTATAGAATTAAGTTAACGTTTGGTGAAAATTAAAATTATACAATGAAATTTGCTTTGACCCTTTTGGTAAGTTTAAAAAAAACTAAACTTTACATGAAAAAATGAAAAAATAATTTGACTAATAATTTAACTTGATTTTAGCAAATTTGGATACAAGTGCTTTATATAATACATGTTAATAGAAATAATATTGATAAATGTGTTTTTGTCACAAAATTGATTTTAAATAGAAACATGCGTTCTGATTATTTCAGTAACTATTTTTTTTTTAAATAAGCATTAATTTTCAGGTTCTAGCAACGTTCATTGTATTAAGCCATGCTAGTGAGTTTAAGTTAGATGTTTGATATCTATATTGACACATATGTCTGTTTAAGTTTTAAAACTAAACAAAACTGTTGCCTTTGTTAAGTTAAGAAAAATTGAGAATGAAAAATATAATATTTTTTTACATAGTAATTTTTATATTTGAAACAAACAATATTTTATTAAAACTACGTTTAAGTACAGAGGAAAAAAAAAGTCATAACTTAAAGCAGAGTATATATTAAAAAATTGTAGAACCTCTTTCAACCTAACTGTATAATGTTCTTCTAAAAATAATTTTATCGAAATTAGCTTGACTCTTCACACTAAAAAGTTTACTTATAGTTACACCCATTAAAAATTCAAAGGATTTTCAAACTTAGTTGTGACGACTTTCGACAACAGAATTTGTGATTTTAGCGATTGGAATGGGGTAACTCCCGAGTATGGGAACACCTGCGTCAGAAAATACAAGACCTGGGCCTGGTGGATATCAGACTTGGTGCTACCATAACGATGAAAGTTGGGACTACTGTCAAGGTTAATAAGTTTATTGTTAGGCATTTAAAAAAAAGATTGTCAGTTTTATAGTTTAGTTGAAATTAGGTTTTAAAAGGTTATAATAACTTTTGTCTACGTTTTAAAAACTTACTAGTTGGTTTTATTTCAGTTGTTTTAATTTTATGTGTTAAAACTGACATTCAATCAAAACTTTTGCAACAAAACTTTAAAGCAGTAGTCAATAAGCTTAAAAACATCTGTGCACCCCATGCACATTTTTCTCATTATATTTAGTGTAAAATTCAAGATTAGCTTTAAAAAACTTGAGAACTTGTTTTGCTTTTCATCAAGAACTCAAGATTATCTAGTTTAAGTTTTCAAGAATATTTTTATTGCGCCAAAAACAAATTTCGTTCACCCCAAAAGTTTCGTAAACATTTTAATGACCACTGCTTTAAAGCATTATATGATTTTGAAACCGTTGTTATAAAAAAGTTTCTTTTTTTCTATAAAATAATAACTAAAGTACCTATGAATACAAATTCTAAATAAAATTCAAAACACACCTTGAAAAAAGCTTCCCTTATTTTACTAGTTACTTTATTTAATTCTACAGATTACACTTGGGAAATTGAGTTTCCCGAAGACAGACATTTGATCGAGAACGAATCTAGAAGGAAGCAATATTATTACAATTATTATCAGACTGCAACTACTTACGATGATGCGAGAAAAATTTGTCAGGACAGAGGTGAAGGGTGGGATCTTGCCAGCTTTCAGGCGAAGATCATATATAATTATAACCATGACGTTTTAGAAGTTTATCAGAGAAGTTTGCACAATTCTGTGAAAAATGTCAAGTGAGTCTGTTTTAAAAAATGTTGTTTTTAATGTGTGACTAAATATTAGTTTAAGCTCTATGTGTTTGAAATACATCTACAAGTTCAACTAGTGGGTTGAAAGTTGACTAAAACTAAAACAAACAAAATTTAAATTACAGGGAGGCGCTTGGTCCCTTGATTCAAACTTGGCATGCGTTTTGGGTGAGAATTGTAGACCATTCTCATGTGTATGTTGATGGTAATCCATTACCAGCTGGGCTGTTTGGTGTTGGAGATTTGTTTCAGAATACTCATTTCGCATGGCCCAAAAGTAGCACGAAGCTCGGCTATTTCGGACAACCCGAAAAATCTAGTTTTGTTTGTGAGAAAGATTTAGACTGATCCGTTTGAACCGTTTCTGCATTTTTATCGACATAATTTTATTATAACATTTTTCTAACACAAACTAATTGAAATACATTAAATAAGCTATAGTCTTATACTCCAAACGGTGTTCGTTTTTATTGGTATTACCAAGCTGATTTTGAATTGTATGATGTTTACTGTAGAGCAAACTGACAAGGTGTATGCTTTGGTATTTTTATTTTGTTTGTAAGTTTTTTTAGATGTTTATAAAAATCATCATTAAACTAGTATACTTGTAGAATTTTTTATCCCTTTTAGTTTTCTATCTGTTTCGAAATTACTCTGATTTTAAATAAACATTTTAATTGGATAAGTACAGAGACGAAAGTCTTAATTAAATTAGGTTGCAAAAGTTCTTTAATTAAGTTTATTTTAACGCAAATTTATAGGAAAAATTCAGTTAGCACTTATTGTAAATATTATCTTCAATAATAAAAGTTTAAAGTTAAAATAAAAGTTGAAATAGTTTACAGCATTAAAATGTTTAAAATTTAGTTTAAAACCTATTATTTTTGAATTCTAAATCTTTTTCTAAAAATAAAATGTTTTTAGTAGTTATGCATAGTAAAATTTTCTTACTTTTGTTAAAAAGTGTTAGTATTATTAAAGTTTTACTATGGCTTGGTTTTAAAAATAGGTATTTAATGTTAGGTTCAAAAATTAATTATAACTTTCAACTTTAGTGCAATTAACTTTTAGATACAACGTAAATTGGGACAAGTTAAGTAGTGTAGATAAAAATAAACAAGTCGGTTTTAGAACAAATAGTAAACAAAAGTTGTAAAAATATTGAATTTTAATCTAAAAACTTTAAAAAATATATCAATCTTTATCCAAACTGTATACCAAAAATAATTTATATAGATGGTTTATTAAAAATTCCTTGTTTAAAATAAATGTATTGCAAAGTGGATAGCTACAAGTTGTTTTAAGTAGTAACTTATAAAAAAATTGATTAAAATTAAATTATTAAACATTTAGAAAAAAAGATACTTTATAAAGAAATGTGTTCCAAAAACTACCGTTTAAATGCTAAATGCTATAATATGAAAAATTTAAGAATTCATTGATAAACTTCACTATAAAAAGCCAATAATTTCTTCAAACGAAACAAATTTGTTATTAAAGTAGTCGAACTTTCTTTTAAGTATTAGTTACATAGAAGCCTTTTTTCTTTAATTCGCAGTTGTACAAAATATTATGCTTAATTTCTTTAAATTAGTTGAGATGTAGTTAAAATAACTTCATAGTAATAATAAATTCATTTTTTCTTTAAATTTTGAAACGTTAACAGAATTAAAAAAAAATCCTGTTTGTATTTGTTAAATAAATGTTTTTTTTTTTATAAGTTTTTATGACATTAGAACCTTTTAAAATTTTATTATTAATTTTTCAAACACTAGCTCGTCGTGTATTTTAGCTAGTGCAGTACTCTAAAATTTAGTGAAATAAATTGCGTACATATTACATTATTATGAAATACTTTTTAAAACATAACTCCTTCTCCTTATATTAACTCCTTTTTTGATTACTTTAAGTTCTTGTAAGTTTTTTAGATAAATATTCAAAACTCATTTTTTGTTAAAAAGCGCCCATTATAATTTTAATGCATTATTTCAGTGTCGAATGTTTTATGTTTGAATGGCTATTTATACAAGCTTTCATAGTTTAGAAAGATAAATATAGTTACTAAGGAATAGAATTATTTTAGTTAGATTAAAACCTAGTAATCACAAATTAAACCATTTTGTAGAGATAACATGTTTGTTTAATATGTGTAAATTCGTTATTGAGAAGATGTTGTTTACATTATAACATGATGTTTTAGCATTTTAGTATTTAAACTCTAAAAATTAAAATATACAATTAATATGTTAAAAGAGTAAATTAATAAACGTAAGTAGTCCTGAAATTTTAAGTTTTTTTCAAGTTTTGTAAATTTAACTGACAAACTTTTCCGCAACAATCTATATCAAATTATCAAGAGTTATGTTTATTTCGTGTTAGCACTTAGATTTAAAAAAATATATAGTCCGTATTTACTTGTAAAAATTTTTACTTTGCGTTTAGCTTGTTTCAATTTTGCGCTGGTTATTTCAATAGTAGTTGCTTTTTTAACTTGTCAAGCAACTGAAAAAACATATTTTTTTTTTTAAATTTTGTTCGTTGGTTGAGTCATTTTAAGAAATACGAAATACTAATTTTTATTTCAGTGGTTTCTAAAATTGATTTTATGCATCTAAATATACCAGTTTTAACAGTTACATTTGTCATACACATTTAATAATTAGTTAATTAATTTAATAAGCTTAATTACAATTTTTTTTTTTACCAAACATCGAAAAATAGTAAATATAAATTCTTATGTTGATGACGTAAGCGTACTGTTTTAATAAAGGGTCAGAATATAATCTTTATATTTTAAACAAAATATATTGATTTATTTACTTGTTATAAAAATAAAAGTATCTTCAGTTTAAGATAGCTTTTACATGTAATATTTCAGCAAATTTTAATTTAAGATTTTTTATATTCTACTGGTAATAAACTGCTAAACATTGTATAAACTTTTATCTTTTTAGCTTAAAAACCTGTAGATTATTTGTGTTTTAATGTTTTAGAAACTTAATTAATCAGTGACTAAAAGATTACGGGTTAATAACGGTTCAGGTGTTATGTGAACAACATTATTTGCTATTTGCTTATAAATATAAATATAACAATATTTATATTCAAACTTTTTAAGCATCATAGATATACGATTTTAACTACAAGTTAATACTGCCAAGTACCTTAAAAAGTTTAAAAAGTTTTAGCAAATAATAACCTTTTATTAAAGCTTCTATAAAAAATTTTTACACCACTTTTTATGCAAAAAATTAGTTCATAAATCGTTTTGATTATGAAAACAATATTTTTAGATAGTTTTTTAGTTAGTATACTAAAAGTTTTTTTCATTAAAGTAGTTTTTTTTTTCTAAATTTTTTGAGTTCATAAGTTTTAAAAGTATATATTTTTTCTAATCAGCTACAACCACAGTTGCCAGAATTGTTCACATATCTATTGCACTTCCGTCAGTTTTGTAAAAAATCTTGCGTAAACAATTTTTCTACCGTTCAGTGTCGCCAAAGATCTTTAGTTGACTGTCCATGAATATCAATGAACAGTTTAGCCTACAGATTAAATTTATTGTAAAATGATAATTATATAAATTTTCAGTTAACAAAAGTTAATTTCTTCGTGACAAAATACAAAATAAATATCTTTTGCAATTACGTAGTAAAATTTCCGATAGTATTCATAACTGATTGAAAAGTTGCTTCAAATTTATGTACTTTAACATTTGGCGCAAAAACTTAGTCGATTTCTACATTAAATTACTGGAATTAGTTCCATTGTACTGTTTTCTTTGAAAATATTCAAAAAAGAAGTTTTGTTCCAAAAACCTTTTTTTAATCTGATTAATCAGAAAGCTAAAATGATTTATTTGTAAAGTTTTAATAATAAAGGTAAGTATTTAGTTTGTGGTTCGCTACATGCTAATCCAAGTAAAAGTTTTGAAATTTAAAGAAGCTTACTAGACTTATGCTCATTCATCTGGTATACTATTCAGAGAAAATTTTTAAAGTTAAATTATTAGGATGGTTTGTTCGTTAAAATACTTAAAAGTCTAATGAGAAATGAACGATTTAATTTTATTACAAATCCAAATGATGTAAAACATTTATGTTTGAGTTAATGTTTATAAAGTTTTTAAAACAATTAATTTATTTAATCCCTTATACAAACATTTATTATGAACAACTGTGCACTTTTCATTACAAAAAATATCTTACATAGATCTAGTTATCAAAAAATAGAATAATAATCGAAATGTGCACAAAATAACTCAAAAAGTTTTGGGTACAGAAAATGCAGTGGAAAATTATAAATTCTAAACTTGAAATTATTTTAGTATACTGTTGTTTTTCGAAATAAGTTTGTTGTTATAGTGGTAACCAATAAATACAAAAAAAATATTTTGTTGCTAAAGATTCACAACAGAGTTTAAATGGGATCACAAACGATTTAGTATATCGACTTATTATTGTTTAGAACGGATATATAGTTTTGTTTGTATTTGCTTATATAAACTAATAATTTTGAGTTCACAATTAAGAATAGAAAAATTCTTGTTGAATCGTTTATACGATATTTGAGACGCCTTGGTTAAATTGCAAAAACCTTATACTCACATGAATTTGTATAAACAAGAAAACAAAAGAATTTATGCTTTACTAAACAGAAGTACATAAGTGACATCTGTACACAATTGAGTTTTGTAAGCTTTTAATTATAGAGTACTTGGTACAAATTGAAATTTTTAGTGTAAATAACTTTTAAAGTTGAACTTTTTGAGGTTGTTAGGTGATAAACATGTCAAATAGGCAAGAAAGCGGCTTTTTAAAGCTTTCTATGTAGCTTTATTATTACGTCATTATTTTTTTTTGGTAGGCTGAAAAATAACTAAGGGAAAAAGCTAATTATACATGTTGTATTTTATAAACTCAACGTTTTATAACTATAACTAAAATCTTGCGTGAACTTTTAACCGGTGAATATCTTTGTGGTTATTTTTATATAAATTTAACGACTTAAAAAAAAAAATTTGAAACACAACACACGTGTTAACAAATAGTTAAAAGGTTTTCTATTAACCACAACACTGAACGCACGCAAAATTTTCCAAGAGTTTTTTTTTAGTTGAGACTTACGTAGTGTAGTTTTTCTTCCTTTTTTTTTTGTAAAAAAAGTTTCAAAAAATAGGTATGAAATAATTATGAGCAATTTATAGTATAGAAATAACCTAGTTAAGTTTAAAGGACAGTCCAATAAACTATAAATGAAATTCATTTCAATTATATTGATAAATTATAAATAAATAGTTCAATTTAATCTACAGTGCAAAAAGTATCTTTATTTAAAAAAAAATTGTTGTGTCGAGTAATCATTATACAACAATTAATTTCCTGACATAATTGAAGCATTGTTACGTCATAATAGCTGTTGAGTCTTTTACTTTACATATAGCAATGAGTTTAACACTTTTATAAACGTATAAAGCTTTTATAACTACTATATTTACTGTATAATCATCATTCAAAATAATTATAAGCATTCTTGAAAGTTACTAATTTCAGATTCACTAAATGTCAAAAATTTTCATAGAAAACAGTGTTCGAAAATATTTTGTCACGCAAAAAGCTTATCAATGCTTTGTAGTTTGTATAACCGCAAAGAATTGAACGTGTGTACGTTTTGATTAGAATTTAAAAATGTAAAATATATTTTATTCACATTTACACTATAAACTTTGACTTACATAATTTGTTTAATACTTATTTTTGATATCAGTATCAGAACAGTTTTAAGTTGCAACTTTTCAATATTTTCTTTCATGTTTTGGAAAATATTTATTATTTAAGCAAAAACAAAGTTCCAACGAACGCAATTTTTTTCCATTTTTTTCTTTTAAATTTTCTTTGGGCGTTTATACACTCAAATAATTTTAGTATAATTTATAAAAAACATTGTTTTTTTAGTACAAAAAACAATTTATTTTAAAACACTATTAAACTATATTTTTATTACTATAATAAACCTACTGTTACAGGCTATGACAAAAATTTAATATAGTTTTTCATAGTCAGCTATTGAAAATAAATCTGGTCATATTTTCTGTTGAAGTTTCTGACTAATCCGTCAAAATGACCTAATTTTATTTCAGATACGACTTCTTGAAAAAAAATTTAGCAAAAATAGTTATGATATCATTTACAGAAACTATATTTACAAATTTTAATATTTATACATATAGAATACAAACGTAACTCAAAAGTGTTGAATGTAAATCAAAAGAAATGCAAAAATATAAAGTTATTAAAAATATAATCTAGATTAAGTAATACAGCTGTTAAATTTTGTGATAAAAATTACTTTTATAGTATCTTGCTGAAAACAATCACTCTTTTGTTCACTAACTTATCCAATCGTTAAAGAATATTAATCTCGATAGTCCAACCACGTAATAGTAATTCTTAAATGAGAACATGTGATGTTGATGAAAATAAAACGCATGAGTAGCCATAAGGTATTCCAGTAAATAGTTGAACTTTATAGTATTGAGTTGTACCAGTGTTTTAGTTTGGAAGCAGAAACAAAAACTTTTTTAACTATTCAACTTCGGCAACATCAATCAGAAGCGGAATGGAAACGTATTGAGTTGTAAAATTTTAAATTCATAATTTTTGTTATAAAGTTTAATTCGTAGCGTTGGTCTAACTTCAACTACTTGTTTAATATATTTTTTTGTGTTTTATTCACTTATAATACTGGTGCTTATGATTATTTTATATTTTTTAAGTCTTTTCATTTAAAGCCCTGCTTTTTATTTGATGACAATCAATAACCACAAAAAACAATTATTAATACTTTTGCAGGTAGATAGTCATCTATATAACATAAGATTAATATATTATTTAGTTTGATCACACTAAATATCATTTTATACATTGTTGTATTAACTTACAAATTTAGTTTTTTGTCGTAACGTCTAAAATAAAGTAGTTTTAAAAAAATGTTATAATATACATTTTCTTATCAACATTTTTTTTAGAAAGCTTACGTATTTATTTTTTTAACCAATGTATTAAAAAATTTTTGAGTGTATTGTAAACAATTTTATTTAAATCTGAAATATTTAATTTGTAACAACAGTATTTTACAATTATCAAACGTATAAGCTGGTTTATATATTTTTACATTTGTTTATGTGAAGAGGAATATCAAAGTATTTTTTATGAAACAAATATTCGAATAAGTTTGTTTTTATTTAGTTAATAATAAAAAGAAAGTACTCGAGTACCGACGTTCTTTGGTTAAAATCAAATTTTTAAACAAAACACTCAAATAATTTTCCTTGTTAAATATTCTATGTCGTACTATTTCTACTTTACATACATTATAAACATGTTTTTAAATACAAATTCCGCGTAAACCAAATGGAGCCCCTTGTTTTTAGACCTCAGACGTTACAGCAAGAAAACTGTAAAACATTTTAACTAAATAATTTTTCGATAAAATATTTGAACAAATCATTAACTTCTTTTTTAGTTTTGAATTTTACTGAAAATTTAAACTCTGTTATTTTTAATGAAAGTATAAAAATCCTTCTACAGCTATAGCAAAACATAAGCTTGTTTTAAGTTTATTATGTCTAATATAAGAACTTAAACTAGCTTATTGTTAGTATTGTTTGACTACAGATTTGAAATGAAATTTGAATATTTGAAAAAGCAAACATTTAGTATATAAGAAAAAGTCAGCAAAATTTTTGCTGGTAATAATCGTTTTGTTATTGAATTTATTTTATCTGCATATGTACTTATCAAAGACGTAGCAGACACATTTTTATAGTTATTGTTTTGCCTGAAAAATCATATGTAACAAAAAACTTAATACATAGTTGTTATAAATTTGGTGCTTACTCGAAAAGAGAACAGCTATAATGCTTGTAATGACAAATAATTTCATAACTTTGTAGTGTTTAGGTTTAGTTTTGTTAGAGTGTAAATGGTAACTATAGTATTTTATTTTTATTATTAAAGAATGATTACTAATCTTAGTATTTTTAAACTTAAGTGAATATTTGATACAAAAACTCAAAAAAAAAGTGGTCTGTAAAAAATAAGTAAATATATATTTTTAGCAATTTTATTAACACTTATAAACAATACTATGTTAAAAAAGTTGTAAACTCAAATAATTTTATAAGTAGCGTTTGTTTAAGTTAAGTTAAAAAGGTAATGTAAATGAGCAGGGAAAACTCGAACAGGAGAAGTAGAACAGGGAAAATTCAAGCAGGATTTTTAAACTTAATATTTAGATCTATGTTAAAACATTCAAAACACATAATAAAATTAGTCTAATAAACTTAGTTAAGTAAAACCAATGGGTGTTGCTGACCCAACAGTTAAAGTTCATTTACCCTAGAACGTTTACGCTTAGGGCTTTTTCTGAGTGTGACTTTACTATTGGGATTTGACGTAATTATTACTTTACCCTAGACTTAGTATTACTAGATATCAATACTAATATGAATAACCAGGCACACCAATTGAGTGGGTTTTCTATTAAAGGAACTTAAATTAATACCAAATCAATTGTTAAAATTACAAGAACTACTAAATAGGTAATTTTTTACTAAAATACTGTATATCAACCACTATAAAAAGTTTCAATAATATTTTAACAAGTACTTAAAGCTAAATGCAAAACCAAGTGTTGAAAACTACAAGAACTATAAAAGTATGCAACTTATGTGAAAAATGCTTTATATTAAAAACTGTAAAAAATGCTTTAAATAAATCACTTGTTAACTATCAAAAGAGCTATAAAAATGTACAGTAAGAGAATTATAAAACTTACTTTAAATAAGAATCTTAACATCTAAGAGATACAATTATAGTTATATATGTTAAAACTTTATAAAACAACTCATTACCAATATTCAAGTGTCTTTCTTGTGAACAGTCTCTGCAGCTCTTAGCGGTTCTGTCAACGCAGCTCAGTCTGTCGTATCACCTTGTCAGCTTGTGACTAAAAACATTGAAATGAATCGTTGCATAATGCAGTTTTGGTAATAAGCCGTAAAAGAGAAATACGCTCTCATTCTCTTTTATTCTTTTTACGTCATATAAAAAAAGCGCTCTCATTCTCTTTATTTTCTTTCTCACTTTATGTTTCATCATACTTTGCCCGGGCAAGAGTTGTAAATGCAATAACTCTTAATTTTCTCTTAAAAACAAAACGGTTCACAAGTGAAACTTGGAATAGCGTTACATTTGAATTGTTACTAAGACTGTTGGAATTATAAACATATGTATGAGCCATTATATATATAATTTTATTTAAAGTCTTTACGTGATTTTCCCATAAAGTTAGCATTAGGCCGTTAAATTGTATTTTTATTACTAAATTTTTTTGGTAGTTTGTATCATTTTGGTATGTTTATTTAATATTTTTTTTATAAATGGTTATAAGTAAAATTAAAATGGTGTTATTTTTAATGTCAACATAAAACAGTTAAGGCAAAATATAAGTTTGATTTGAGGTTTATAATGTCTAATATAAATATATAAAATAGCTTATCTTTAATTTTTTTTAATTAATGTGCAATTTAATTTTTGTAAAAGCAAACTTTTCATATATTAAATAAAGCTCAGGAAAAATTTTTGACTTAGTAGACAAGATTTCATAGTTATTGTTTTGCCTGAAAAACTTATATTTATTAAACAATTAATATACACTTGTTATAAACTTAACGATTACGGTATTTATATAAGCTATAATGCAAATGATAAACTTTTTAGTAAACTAATCAGGTAATTAAACTAAATGTGTTCAATAAAAACTAAAATTTATTTTTTAGCAATTAATTTTGTAACTAATGAATATTTTTAGAGCTGTTAACATGTTATCATACTATTTTAAAAATAGTTCAAAGCCTTCATTAATTAATAAATTCATGCACAATGCGATTTAACAGTATAAAAACATTTTAATTCTAAATGTAGCGATACAAAAGTTAAACAACTTATTACTATCATATATTTTGTTAATAAATACAAAATAACCACTATAAGTTATACTACTGATAACTGATAAAGAAAGTAATTCACTTGTTTCATCTTGTTTATGTTACTATTTTACCACTATTTTTTCAAGCAAAATGTTTTGTTTCTATTTGATAACATTACAAGCTAGTATGTGAGTTCAATTTTTAGCATTAATTTTAATACTTTAGCAAATTCACAATGAAAGGTTTCGACAAATTATTTCTAAGTTTTGCAAATTGCAAACGAACAAATTACTGCTAAACATAAGTTTTTTATAAAATGTTTTCCTTACTTGTAACTTTAGTGTTGATTTTAAAAACTCGAGCAAAGCAAAAATATTAAAATATTGAACAAAAGAAACTTTGCACTTCGTTATTTGAAAAGTTGTTCTAGTACAGGGGTTGGTAAACAGCGGCCAGCAAAGGATAAATGTGCGGCCCGCGAGCATTTAAATGCTGCCTGTTGAACAACAATATATAATAAGTTGATTTTTTCGGTGTTTATATTGTAATTTGATCAATTTACTTTGATTTACTTTATATACTACTTTGAAACCATCGAAAATTCTACTTCTTAGGCTTAGAATTGTGATAAAGTCAGATTAGCTTTGTAGGAATGTTTTTTGTCTCTTTAGATAATTACTTTATTTCTTTATTCTCACAATAGCAACTGGTTTTTTAAAACAAAATTTTAAAAGTATTTAAAATAGTTAGTTATGTAATATACTTTTATTAATTAGATAAAGTAAGTACAAATTTATTGCATTGTGTAAAAAAGTAACGCACAATAATTCAATTTTATATAATTTCTTTACAATTTAATTATTTTGTTTAAAATGTAGTTTATATTTAAGTTTCTCCCATAGAAGTTTTATCACTATATATTATAATTGAGTGTGAACAAAGACATTTTAAATAATAACAAACAAAATTAAGACATAAGGTATATTAAATTATTTAACCTTAGTTTGATACATTTTGTATTTTTTATAAATTTTTTGTGCACTTAAAATTCAGTCCTAATACACAAATACCAATTACCAATGTGCACAATCGCTGATTTTGAAAACCTTTTTTTTTTTAATACTAAATCTAATAAAAATAATATAGAATAATTTAAATTATTATAAAATTTAAAGCTCCACATCTCAAAAAGTAATGTAGAGACAAATAAAACTTTAAAATTAATCTATTGGTTTTAAAAACATCTACAAGCTTTCTTTTTTTGATTTGCAAAGTATTTGTTTTTTCCAGGATATGTCTAAAACATTTTACAAAGTATAGTAATTTCTAATAATTTTAAAACATCTCAAAAACTTTTGCATAAAATAAAGAAAACGGCTTGTAGATATTGATAAGACATACATACACATTTTTTTTTCAAATATACATTTCTTTTTAAATATGGTCTTTTGAATATTTTTAAAGATTTTGTATTGACGAAATATCAATTTTCCGAATTTAAATTTTCATGTAATTACGCATTTCTTTTCTTAATAATATTTCTTTCCAGACTTATTTAATTTCTAACTTCTAAGCATTGCACTCTAACAAACAAAAATGTTATTTTGTGAACTAACTTTTAAAGGATACTTGATTTAGGGATACTAAATTTATTAAATTTGTATAATGTTAATCAAAGTAGTTTACATTTATTTTTTTTATATGGAAAATAAAGCAATGAAGAATTTCTATAGTGCTCAATAAAAATAGTTTTTTTTTAATGATGGCTTAATATTTTTTTTAACTTCAAACAAACTGTTTTATAAATCTACCTGTCCTTTTTAAAGATAACTTACGATAATTAAACTTTTGTGTTTTGTGAAGTATATCAATTTAACTGCTATTAATGTTTGTTACTACTTAGTTGTGTGAATGTTAAGTCGATTTAAAAAACTCAAGTATTAATGAAATTTCTTTTTATACTGTATGAAAAAATATTTGATCTATAAAAATACTTTTGAAAAATTTAGTGTATAAATTGTATTTTTTTTATAATCCAGCTACATGTTAGGTAACATTTTATGACAATCGCATATTACATATTTAAGCTTGATTAACAGCAAGTTTTTAAGTTTTGGGCTTTTTCAAATTTTGATAAACATCGGTTTTTTAGATGAAACTCAGGAATTTCAATAATAAACATATTTGGACAATATTGATTATTAATAAGTTTTGACTTTATAACGAGTTATAGTTCCACAATAAAGAGCTCAACTGAAAAGAAGCAAATAAACATTAATTAGAAAATTAAAGATTGAGAGTTTTATTCAGCACGGTGTTTCATGCAAGCGCAATTATCACTATTTAAAAACTCTACAAAATAAGGCAGACAACACTATTAGATGCTTAAAGTTTTAACAAATATTTTTTAAGTTATGCAAATAACAGTTTTATAGCATAATTTTTTTGTTAACATTTGTTTTTTTTGCCACATTCTTGTGGCTTTCAAATAGTCCGCTTGCTCTGCGGCGCTTAGAATCTTTTAACATTTTTGAAAATCTTATTATAAATATATGTATCTATTTGATGTCACAAGTTGTGGCATGACGTCACTAAAATTTTAAGCGGAAATTTTTTTATTTTGCGACACTTTTAGTTACAGTCATCGTTGTTTTTGATTATATTTAGTTTAATTTCTAAAGTAAGTGAGACTGAATAAAATTACAACTATTAGTCAGAGTTTTAAGTTTCTTTGCACGGATTTACTTTTGTTGTTTGCTTAAATAACCAATATTTATTTTTTGAACATAATTAAAAAGTTACATAGGACAACAACATTAGAAAAACAAATATTTTATTTAAGGAATAACAGCTGTAGTATAACTTTTCTTTTAAATATAATTCACAAAATAAAATATTAGAACTTGAGCTGTCAAAACTAAAAGAGTAGTGCCTTCAAAATATGTGCAAAATTTTAATTGTGTAAACCACAAGTGTTTCTATTTTCGTTTTTATTTAGATTTTTATATTAAAACTGTATTGTTTGTAAAAGTTTGAAAATCAGTTATAAATTTTTTACTCGTAAACTATTATTAAAAACTTCATGACTTTTTAATTACGTAGCTAAAAATGCTTTATAAGTTTTAATTGTGTATAAAGATTATAAAAAAAGATTAAAAACATTCGCAAGATATTGAAATACTTTCTTATATTATTATGGTAAAGCTTCAACTGTTTTAAAAAAATAATTTAGAATTTTGGATACTTTTTTTTAATGATATTATAAATAAGTTCCATGTTCAAATATGATGTTATAAACTAACATTAAAAATTTATAATGAACTATTGTTTTATTGTGCATATGTTCAACATATATTTATGATTTCTGTTAAATGTAGGTTTTTTATTCGAAAAATAAAAAGTAAAACATAGCTTTGTTACGACCTACCTGAGTAAACACGTCGACTTGAGTAATATTAGAAAGTTTATTTGAATATATAATTTGAAAAGAGGTATATAAATAAAACTTTCCCACTATTTTCTAAAATATCTTGTTTTAAGCATGAAGCTTGTACTACTGATACCAGAAATCATACTAGTTAAACATATACTAACAAAAATTTAAATTCTTGAAAGTTTACTAATTGCACTTGGTCTTAAATTTGGTAATTTATTTTAGAAACTTATACTTTTGATATACTTTAATCATTTAATAATTCATAAAACATTGAATTATAAAATAACTTCAAACATATTTAAGATGTTAAATGAACATAAAACAAGTGTGAAATCGCACAAAACATAAGAATGATTTTACTTTCATGTTAATTAAATATAAAATAACACGACTAAATATTTCTTTAAATAAACATTAAAATAAGTTTTATTTTCCAATTTGTAGATGTTGCTAAAACATACTTAGGGTTTATCATTAAAACATTGTCTTCTTTTTCCTTTTATAATGTACTAATCAATTTTTAAAAGTTTTACTTTTTATCTAACAAACATTATTTTTTAAATTCAAAAGTTAGTTTCCGCGCAAACAGAGGAGCTAGCATCTTTATTTTTAAATCTCAAAAATTATGATGACTATAACTAAAATTGTCGCAAAATAAAACTTTATACTGTTTAACTCTTGATTACGTCACACTGCAGCTTGTAACATTGGTTTGATATATATATATATATTAAACCAAATTGGTTTTTTAATGGTTGAGCTTTAGATGTTCCACGGTGAACGTTGACTATTTGAAAGCCACAAGAATGTGGCAAAAAATAAATTTTATTACCAAAAGAAATCTGTAATTGTTCGAGTCTTAAAGTAGAAAATTCCTTGTATTGGACATTATAGTTTTCATTAATCATTCTAAAGTAGCATTGAAATACTAGTGAAATAAAAAGAAAGACTATAAGCGTTTGTATATAGTGTTTATCTTAAGCAAAAAATTATAAATTGAATGTTTTTTTTGTGTAAAAATTTACTGTTTATTACTTATTTTTCTTCTCATTTTATAGGAAAGTGTTTTAATTTATGCGAATGTTTTTAATATTTTTCCTATAAAAGCAATATTAACAACGTAAAACATAAGTAATTAAAAAGTCATATGATTTTGATTAATAGTTTGTGAGTAACTAATTTATAACATATTTTTAAACTTTTAGAACCAAAAAAAGTTATATTATCCACATTAAAATTAAAACTAAGATACAAACACATATTTACACAACTAAAATTTTGCACATATTTTAAAGGCACTACTATTCAAATTTTGACAGTGTTGACACTTAAAGTTTTAATATTTTTTTTTATGATCTATATTTAAAAAAAATATATATATACTGTAGCTATTATTTCTTTAATATAAACTTTATTTTTCAAGTGTTGTTGTCCAATGCAACATTTAGATTAAGTTTAAAAAATAAAAAAAATTAAATATTCATGCAATCATCAGCAGTAAATGCGCGCGAAAAAACTTTAAACTCTGACTGTTTTATTTAGTTTTACTTACATTAGAAACTGAACTAAATATAATCAAAAACAATTGATGATCAGAGATAATGGATCATCAGATTACCAGCCCTGAAATGAAATTTCATTTTTTTGTAATATTTCTTTTACAATATCGACGAATTTTAAACTAATTCTTTTATGATTCAAACTTTTTTTAAATACAGTATGATTCAAAAAAGTTATATAACACTTATAAACTTTTTATATAAAAAAAAGCATTTTAAGAGGGTTTTTATGAAAGAAAATACTACTGATTTCTCATTTAATATTATATAGCTATCTAATTTAACTCTTGTATTGTTATATAAAACATTGATGACTATCACTAAAAATGTCGCAAAAAAAAAATTCCTGATTAAACACTTTATGACGTCACGCCGCAACTTGTAACATCGATTCAATATATATATATATTACACCAAATTGGTTTTTTACTGGTTAAGCTTTAGATGTTCCACGGTGAACGTTGACTATTTGAAAGCCACAAGATTGTGGCAAAAAATAAACTTTATAAACAAAAAATAAATCTGTAATTGTTTTTCATACTTTTATTTTTTCTATTAAGTAAATCTAAAAATAAAACATACTACAACCTCCTTTTTATTCCTACAAATAAGTTTTAATGTATAGATAAGTTTTAAACAAATTTTTTTTTATTAATACACTAAATTTGTCAACTATCAATTATTTTCAAAAAAGTTTTATGATTATACGTAAAAAACAATTACAACAAATAAAGTGTTTAAAAAGTCAATTCAATTATGCGACGTGTTAAAGTAACGTCAGATATAAAACAACAAAACTTAACTGTTTCTTTAAATAAACATTCGAATAATTTTTTTTTCTCCAACTTGTAGATGTTGCTAAAACATACTTTTGGTTTTTCATTAAAACATTGTCTTTTTTTCCCTATTATAATGTACTAATTCTAATTTTCGAAAGTTTAACTTTTTATTTAAGAAACATTATTATTTTAACTTATAATTAATTTCTGCGCAAACAAAGGAGCTAGCATCTTTATTTTAAAATCTCAAAAATTGTGATGACTTTAACTAAAAGTGTCGCAAAATAAAAAAATTCCCGCTTAAACTTTTAGTGACGTCACGCCACAACTTGTAGCATCGATAAGATACATATTTTTATAATAACTTTTTCAATAATTAAATAACTTTAGGAGACGCAGAGATAGCCGACTATTTGAAAGCCACAAGAATGTGGCAAAAAAAAACACATTTGTTAACAAAAAAATTATGCTACAAAACTGTTATTTGCAAAACTTGAAAAATACTTGTTAAGACGTTAAGCATCTAATAGTATTATATATGGCTTTGTCTGTCTTACTTTATAGAGTTTTTAAATCATGATCATTGCGCTTGCATGAAACACCGTGCTGAATAGAACTCTCAATCTGAAATTTTCTAATTAATGTTTATTTGCTCCTTTTCAGTTGAGCTCTTTATTGTGGAACTATAACTCACTATAAAGTTAATACTTTATTAATAATCAATATTGTCCACACATGTTTGTCATTGAAATTCCTGAGTTTAATCTAAAAATCCGAAGTTTATCAAAATTTGAAGAAGCCAAAAACTTAAAGACTGGAACTATAACTCAAGGGTTATATCAGGTTAAAGCTTACTTGTAAAAATATATAACTTCCTCTTTATTCTTACAAATAAGTTTTAATATATAATTAAGTTTAAACAAATAATTTTTTTATTAATACAATAAATTTGTCAACTATCAATTATTTTCAAAAAAGTTTTAATATATTATTGTAATAAAAAATTATAATAAACCAAGAAAATCAATACAACTATGCGATGTGTTCAGGTTACGCTATCATTACTAATATTTTTAGTTTCAGACGTTTTTAGTTTGTATACAAAACATGTATTGCAATTTATACAAAGTTTTCTGTAGCAATGTTTTTGCTTATAAGGTATTTATCATAATTTATATAAAAGTAAATCTATTAAAGCTTTTAACTTTCTTTTCTGAAAAATAAAGTAAACAACTTCATTGAAATAATTACGTAAAAAACTAAATAGTTTACAATTAATTAAATAATTTACAATAGTTAAAGCGTAATAAGTTAGTAGTTAGTTTCTAAGTTTATAGATAGAACAAAAATAACAATATTAAAAATAAAACTAGATTATAAACAATCAGTTTTAGCTTCAGAGAACGATTTTTTCAATAAACCGAATCCCACAAACTCTAACAATTCAAATTTAAATGTTTATTGTAATTTCAAATATATGTGTACAAATAAATAAATATGCAGGTAAAAACCTTCTAAAACGATAATTTTAGTCTTTCATCTACTTAATTTTATAGATAGTTTAACTGATAAGTTTTCAGCTTGCTAAAGTAAAACCCCAAACGTACTTCGCCATTAGTCATGAAATTTTTTATTAACACAAAAAAATTTCATTCTGGTTTCGAAATTATTTATTTCTTGAAATATAATAACTTTGTAAACTAGTTTATTAAAAATACTCTTATTTGTTATTTTTGTTATTACGTTCTTGATAAGACAACAAAAGTCATCCAATGGTGTGCGACTCGATAACTTAAAAGTTTTTTTTCGTATTTAAGGTCCTAGGACTTTAAATTCTGAGCGATTATTTTTGAAGTTCAATAAACAAAATATATTGCGTAATATTTTATATGGTAAACAGTTGTTTAAATATGTATATTAAGATGCATATTATGTTTATTAGTTTATTTTGTATATGCATTTAATGTAAAGTACTTGCAAAGTTTATTTTTATTTTTTGTTAAAGCATTAGTTTAAAAAGTTTATTTTTGACAATTGGTGTGAATGCTAAATTTTAAAAGGGTAACAAAATGTACTTAACTAGAAATTATTCTTATCTTTATCCTTAACTCTATAAAAATATAGCTAAAACTTGCAGACTAAAATTTTAAAATAATACCTAATTGCTTAATGTATGACCTAAATTTTATTAAAAAAAAAGTAAAATAACTAATAATATGTGGAAAATAAAATAACAATTAACTAATGTTATGCTAAAAAAATATACATTATTTAGTTTTATTCAGATATAAATTAATAAACTTACATAACTCAAGTAATTTTATTGATGGTAAATGCTAAATTTTGAAAGTTAAAAAAATTATGCAATTGTGAAGTTGTTAGTAATCAAAACTTGTATTTTAAAAGACATTTTATAATTCACAAGGGCTTTAAACATTAGTTTTTATTTCATTGACATTAATATTAATTTTAAATAATAACAACAACAGAAAAAAACTCAAAAGTAAACTTACAACACTAAACCATGTAAAATAGAAAAATATAATTAGAACTAAGTTATACTACATTTACACAACACTTAAAACTAATACTGACTTGCATTTAATACTAAAAGTATTTGAGTTTTGATATTTATTATTAAACTACAGAATTAGTTGGTCTAAATTTAGTTGATTTTCTTTTGTAAATTTAAGGTTAAAATATAAACAGAGTAATAAGTACAGAATACAAAAAGTTGATAATGTAAAAATTTATATAAATGGCTAAAGCTAAAGTGTTTTCAAATTATAAAATAAATATCTATTTCTTCGTATTAGATTGATAATTATTATAACGCTTAAGTTTTAGTTAAAAATTATTTGTATGACATAAAACATCTTTTTTTTTGATAATATTTTCTAATATGAAACTTGCATTGCTTCATATAATTTTTGGTAAAGCACGTTTTTGCGATTAAAAGTTAATTAAAATCAGCACATTTTTTTAAAATCAATAATAAATCTATATTTAACTACTATTATTTAGCAACAATTTATATTTCTCTTTTTATATAGTTTAATTTTGTAAAAATTGTATAAAAAGAAAGAGTTGTGTAATTTTGATAAACTTAATACTAATGTTCGACTGTTTTATTCGCACAGCAAGTATTTATTACCAGGATACTATTTTCAACATTAATACAATCAAGCTAAGCTCATTATTCAGAACAAAAAAGTTTACATATTTGTTTAAGCAGTTAATATTAATGCATATATACAAACTTTTAATGTTATTTACTGTTTTGTTGTTATTTGACAAGGTCAGCTCACGTACACTGAAACCTGGTAATTAAACAAATCAGTAAGTAAACGTTTGTATTATTATATATATAAACTTTACTTAAATTTTTTAACATCAAATTTAAATGTGAAGTAAACTTACAAAAAAAAATTAATAAAGTTTATTAAAATATTTCAAATTAGAATTTTTCAGTTTAAAACAAAAGTTCTGTTTAAATAAAACAACAATTAGTAGACATTGTAGCTTAACAATTTAGTGATAGTTTCGTGACATTTAAAATTAAAAAGTTGAGCAAAGCGAATCACTTCAACATTAAAATAAAAGTAAACTTAACTCATTTTAGCACTCAATTAATTTTTACCCGTTCACAACGAAGCAATTCGCTTCAGCTGCGTCTGACTCGCATAGTGACGTCACTTTACCGTTTCGTAACTAAGCTATTTTGAAAATTTCTACAAAAACTTTTCTCTCTGGTTGGCAAATACAATCGTTAAAACCAATGATATTTTGATGATGATATTTAAACAAGCTGCGACGCTTGTATTTCAAAAAAGGTATTGTTAAGAAAAGGTAGAAGAACAAGTATTGTAGTCATCGTTACGTAATCATGAATATTTATAAGTTAAAAAACTACCAACTGTATTGTTACTGTACTCAATTGTTTTCGAATAGTTTTAATCGGTCCCAATCAGTAAAGTTTTCATGCATATTTTTATACGAAATTTCATACTAATATTATTTGATGGTAATATAAATAAATGTAAATGACTAAATTATGTTTTATAATCTAGTAAAAGATTAAAGGTTGTACAGTAATTTTTAGTTTTTTGTGTAATTTTTCAGAATTTACATGTGTAATCAAATTAGAAAATAATTTAAGAAATTAAATACAGAAAAAAACTTTCAATATTATATAAACATACTTTAAGTATATTTGTATTTTTAAGTTATTTAAGATTTAGACTTTTGATATGAAACAAGCATCTTTTTGTTAATTTTTGGTAAAGCACGTTATATTTTGGGACTAAAAATTGATGAACTCAGCACGGTTTTTAAATATCAGTAAATTCAATATATCAAAATATTTATTTAACTATTATCATTTGGAAAAAAAAAACGACTCTTTTGATGTAGTTTGGTATAGTTTAAGTAAAAAGTATATACAATTTTTAGTATACTTTTCTTTTATACAAAGTAGTTTAACATAAAAAGTTATGGAAACTGATACAACTCTACTTGATTTTAATTTTTTTTTTATATTCAAAATATAACATCTGTCTCAACTACAATTGTTTGCAGGTTTTAGCGGCTTTCAGTTGTTATTATATAATGGTCTAAATCTAAAGCTTAAAGACTTTTTTAATTCAGCTGAATAGTTTTATGTTTCATTTTGTTATTACGTTTTAGCCTTGTACTGGTAACTTTATACTTTTGTTTCCACTTATTCTAAAACCGATTTAAATAATAATAAAACAAATGTTTTTGAATGTTGTTTAACTATTTTTTCAATGTAATCTAATTTTGTTTTAAAAAATGTTTTTGAAGTAGACAATTCTTTTAATTTAAGTTTTAAAAGAAAACAAATACAGAAAGTGTTTATTAACGTATTTTTGTAAAAGCTATGTAAACTATATTTATTTATTATTAAAACATTGAAAGTTTTTTTTACTTTTTATCTGCCTATTTTTTATATGTTAAAACATATATCACTTTTGTTAATCATAAATTTACAAATGCCTAATTTGTTATGGGTATTTTCCACAGTTTTAAAAGGAACTTTATGCGTTAATAGCGGTGTTTTTATTGTTAACACTTGTTTAACTAAATATTTAGTTGAGCTAATTATTGTGTACTTACTTTAAAATATCATACAACGAATTAAAAAAAATATTTAACCTATTTAAAGTAAATTAAAATGAAAACATTTATTATTTTTACGTTATTAATAAATAACACATGATGAACTTTACATTTAGTAGAGTTGAATATGTAATTTATTTTCATAAACTTTCATATAACAAACAATAAATTTTATAAATTATTTAAAATTAAATTAATTGTAAAAACACCTTTAACTTACTATGTAATATAAAAAATACTTAAACATTTATATGTTAAACACTCGTTTTAAAGTTTTTAAAGTCTCAAAACCTAAAAAAAATTTGTAAGTTTCGCTGTAGCTCTTTAGTGCAACAATGTTCGTTAAACTAAATATTAAGTTGAGCTGATTATTGTATACTTACTTTTAATTTTCATATAACAAAATAATTTTTTTGATTTAATTTATCTATAAGTAAATTAACTCTAAATGTTGATTTTATTTACTATCTTTAACATTTATATCTAAGAAACTTGTACTAAGGTTTTCCAAAGCCTTTAAAATTAACTGAAACAATAATGAAATGAAGTGAGTTCCAGCTTATCAGTGGCGTAACAACTGAAGCTGAATTTTTACAACTTCGAAAAATATTTTGTTCAAACTTTTTTTAAACAAGATATTATCTAATGTCGTTTTAAATAATATATTAAGCTAACTAAGTTTTTATAGTTGAGCTTAACTAAGGATTTATAAACAATAACCAATAAAGTACTAAAAATATTTTTTTTTTTAAATTAATTTATTTTTATATTTTAAACAAATTTGTAAAATTAACAAATAAAACAGAATATGACATAAAGACAACTGCGATAGCATATTTTAATTTCTAGTTACAAATAAAGTATTACATTTTTTATTTATTTCAGTAAACTTAACGAGCATGTTGATGTAATAAGTTTTTTTATTGCAATACTCTTAGTTCACTGTTTTAAAGATTGAGTATATATAAAACAACGGTAATTTTTTTTCAACAAATAACTAAATAGTTATTTAGCATGATACTCTTTTAATAAGTAAATAAAGAACATTGTTTAAATATACGGTATATTTCTATTTTGTAAAGTTGTTTATTGTAATCATAAAAAAAAATATTTGTTTGTAATAATTTCCTTGTGTACCCTTTTATTTCAAATACAGAGTTGCAAATGTTTTTGCATTCCCAAAACCACTTCACTTAGTAAGCACCTATTTATAATAGAAAATATTGTTCATAATAAATTAATAGGAGTCAGATAGTTTTTTGTGTTCTATTATTAGTTTATTTAAAGCTTTTGACCGATACTTTTAAACATAAAACTAGACTCAGAATTTTTTTTGTAGTAATAAATATTATTAATATAGTATATTTTAGTTTTAAATAAACTTATCATTGACGTAGCAGATAAAATTTTGTGGTTTTAGTTCTATATAAACTTATCATTGACGTAGCAGATAAAATTTTGTGGTTTTAGTTTTATATAGATATTTTGTATTTAATAAAAAATTATACATAGCTGTTAGTTGGTAGATTTTTGTATGTGTACAAGCAGTAGTGCTTGCAATGACCAACAATTTATCAATTTTTAGGTTTTTATTGTTGTATTTTGATGATTAATTTATTATGTCTTGTTAGTTTTAAAATTAAAGGATATAAAAACATTAAAATCTAAAAATTCGAAAAAATGTCCATGATAAACGATCTGTAAAACATAAGTAAGAATTTTGTTTAAGTATCTTTTTAAAGCTGTTAAGTACACAGTAGTTAATTTCTTTTTAATTTTAAATTATTTTATTTTATTTTACAATTTAAAATCGCTTATCATTTGTATTAAATTACAAATTATTTAACTAACTACCTACCAACTGAAAAAAATATAGTATAGTTTCTTGTGCAATTCTTATAATATTAAATGAAATTTTGTATCAATACTGTTGAATGGAGCGATATACATTTAGTTTAGCTAAAGCTGTCAAGCTATAAATTTTTATAATAGTTAAAAAATATATAAAGCAGTAAAAAAAAATATAAATCATTGCATTTTATTTTGTAAAAAATATTACAAAAGTTTAATTTAAAATGCTGTACTAAGAAAAATTTGACAGTCTATAGTGTTTTTAATCATAAAAAATGGGAGATATATATATTTCTGTAATATATTTAGCTTAATAAAACACTAAATTAATTTTTATCGTCTTATGAAAGTTTTACTTTTTCTTTAACTTTTTATAATTTTTATTTTGTGTTATTTGTAAGCATGATAAATCAAATAATCTGATTTTAGGTTCTAATTTTTAGTATTAAATTTAAGTTTGAATAAGAGTTTTGCAAATATAAAATTTTAATTTAATAACATTTTAGCAATTGTTATTTTAGTTTTAATTTTTAAAGTTTGAATAAAGCAAATTACTCTAGCTTTGAAATAGATTAAACTTTATACATCCCGAAAAGCAACACGCAACAGATGCGTCAGTTAATGACGTAACAGTCCCGATTTGTATTATCATTATTGTTAAAATTTACAAAAGCTTTTCTCTCTATTTAGTAACACCTATAGTCATATAATTTGTTATGTTAATATTTAAACAAGCTGCCACGCTTGTATTTTTTGTATGGTAAGGTATATAATAAAAATATAATAATATTTTTGTATTATAAATTGCCAACAATAAATTCACTGGACTCATACTTTATAAAATTTTAAATTTTCTAAATCACTAAAATTGATGTTTCTTAATAATTTTATTAAACGTTATTTTAAGTAAATGTATTTAACTTAACGATAATTAAATTTTAATTTTATTATAATTTGTAACCAAAACAGAAATTTTATTAAAAAAATTAAATATAGTATATTAAGTGATGGTTCCATCTGCAATTGTTTTATTTTAAAGAGTTACTTATCAAAATAAAAACAAGAAATTTATAATTGATCTAAATAAGTTTTAAGTGAAAATAAGGTTTTTAATGTTTTGAGACTTAAAACTTTGTATTAAAAAAAGTGATTTCGAAGAAAGAAACTTTTCATTAAAACACTTTATTTTTTGCGACTTTTAGTAATTTAATCTTAGCACTTTGTTTAAAATGTATTTTAAAATAAATTGGTTTCTAAACATTTTAAAGTTACAAAAAAAAAAAAAATAATGTCGTATATATCATGTGTTTTATATTTTGATAAAATACAAGTAAAAAACCTTTGTAATTGTAAATATAAATAGTTACATGTACCCAACTAAGTATTAAAAGTTTTTAACAAATTAAATTTCAATACTAATATTTTTGTTTTTTTAGGCTTTAAATTGTTGATTTGTTGTTCTTTAACAAAAGTTGAAAGCTTAGTTAGTTCTATACGTTTTCAAAATCAACGAACTAAACTTTATTTTTAGTTTTAGTATAAAGTCATTATACTGGTGATTTTATATAGTTTTTATCTTGCACTATGCTATAATGTTTCTAACGACGAATGTTTCAAAATAAACCTGGAACGATCGTAAATTAGTGTTTGTTAGAGTGTTGTTTAGTATAAACTTAATAACCTTTAATTTTATTTAAAAAAAATTACTAAATTTATAATTCATTTAGCATAACTAAATAAACAAAAATGTTCACAAATGGTTTTACAATATATAGCAATAGAATGATTTTATTAAATAAAAAAATAAAAATGTTTTGTTTTTTAATTGCAAGTTTGTTGCAGATTATAAAAAGAACTTGATTTTTTCGTTTATAAATCAACAGACATCTAAATTGTTTTTATAATATAGTTTTTAAGGAATTATAAAGCCAGTTTAGTCAATAACAACTGTGTTTAAATTACTAACGCATGTTGAACTAAAATATTTTGTTCAGTTGAGTATGAAAATCTTGTTACAAAGTTTCATATAAAAAATACAAGTGTTTTATAGCCTATTAAAAAAAAAAAAACTAACTGTAGATTTTATTTTGCTATTTAAATATTGTATTAACTTGTTAGAACTAAAACTGTACTTGATTTAAAGTTTCTAAAAGCCTTAAAAATAAATCAACAAAGTTTTTGCAAAGTTTGAAGTGAGCTGCGTTCCAGCTCATTAGTGACGTATCAAACGAAGTTAAAAGCTTAGTTATCACAAATTAGACTATTGAGACACATAAAATCTAAAAAAATGAGATAATGGCAAACTTTTTAAAGAGTGTTTAGACGAACTACCATTTTTTGTTGAATAAAATATTAATAAACAATATTCATTATTGATATAAGTTTTTAGATTAAACTCAGGAATTTCAAAGATAAACATATGTGGACAATATTGATTATTGTTAAAGTATTGATTTTATAGTGAGTTATAGTTCCACAATAAAGAGCTCAACTGAAAAGGAGCAAATAAACATTAATTAGAAAATTTCAGATTGAGAGTTTTTTTCAGCACGGTGTTTCATGCAAGCGCAATGATCACCATTTAAAAACTCTATAAAATAAGACTTACAACATTAATAGATGCTTAAAGTTTTAATAAATATTTTTCAAGTTTTGCAAATAACAGTTTTGAAGCATAATTTTTTTTGTTAATAAATTTTTTTTGCCACATTCTTGTGGCTTTCAAATAGTCCGCTATCTCTGCGTCTCCTAAAGTTATTTAATTGTTAAAAAAATTATTTTACTTGTATATATCTAATCGATGTTACAAGTTGTGGCGTGACGTCACTAAATGTTTAAGCGGGATTTTTTTTTTATTTGCGACACTTTTAGTTACAGTCATCATTGTTTTATATAACAATAAGTATGAAAATTTATGTTAATTTTTATTTATTATTCTTACTCTATATTTATTATAACTCTGGAGCGAATTAATACTAGTTAGTCTTATAAAATCAACAATTTACTCACTAAAAGTTACTCGAGCCTAATATTTCAAGCTAAAACATTAAAAAACTGTTAACTATTAGAAATTATTTAACTTTGGCAATCCTTGACTGGAGTCTTCATTAATTATTCAGAAGTTAACTAACATTACAATATTAAACTACTACCTTATAATATAAACAAACTAATAAAGATTCATTACATATTTTTGCACGTATAAAATAACCAAACAACAAATAGTTCTGATATAATGAACAGTTTTACCATAAAAAGCGGATAAAAATTAAAACATCTAGATGAAACACTTAAAGTTAATCATATATTACAGTTGTTTAAATCTATTTGCATGACGGTTTGGGAAAATCTTCAAGTGCACTGGAATACCGATTAGGTTTGAAATTAGCTTATCTTTGTTGATGTTTATGGTCGGAAATGTTATTTTTAATGTATGAAGTCTCAGACAAATAATTAGTTTCATGGTTTTATTTTAAAGTTGACAAACTTTGGCTCGTTCAATAATACTTAAAATCTAGTAAAATTAACAAAAATCATATGTTTTATTTAAATTTTCATATCAACATATTCAAAAAACAGTTAAACCTAGATAAAAAATAAATTTAGCTGGACATTTTAGTATACTTACTTTCGAAACATCAAACAGTGATGATCAACTTATGAAACTTAACTAAGTTCTTTACTTTAAATACTATATTATCAAACAATTCATCTAAAATACTTTTATAAAAGTACTTACGAAAAACAAAGAAATACTAAAATATAAAGAGATTAGTTTATATTTAAACATGATAACCATATCAATTTGATAGACTTTTAGATTAAGATCAATTCTACTAACGAAAATATTACTAAACGAAAAAATTAAATATAAAACTTTCATATTATATTCGAAATGTAAAGATTGAAGAGTTTAGCAAGAATAATTATAGTAAAAGAAGTCAATAAGACATTTGTGGATCATCAAAGTTACAAGTTGCTTAACAAGTTGTTTAAAACCTGGAAGTATATTCGAAGTAGATATTATCAGTAAAGACTGCAGATTGGTATCAGTAAGATTTGAACGCAGTTTACTTTTCTTTACATACATGGTTGAGAATGTTTGTTCGCAAGTATATGTAGACCAAAACAGAACAGGTGACTTCATTGCCATCTTTTTTAAGTTAACAAACTTTTACTTGTTAAGTATAGCATAAAATCTGTCAAATTTTAAAATTTAGAACTTTTCTTATAGTGTACTGTCACATTAAAGTTTAACAGTTCTAACTGTATATTACTAGGTGCATTTTCGGTGTCAAACGTCAACTATGATGACAAAATAGATGTTTTTGTGAAGAACAAATATAAAGTTTATGATCTTCTTTACGAAACAAATATTCAAATAAGCTCATTTTATTTGTAAATGATGAAAAAAACGTACCCAAGTACCGACGTTCATTGGTTAAAATCAAATTTTGAAACAAAAACACTCAACTAATTTTTCCTTCTTAAATATTCTATGTCGAACTATTTCTATTTTACATACATTATAAACATGTTTTTCAGTACAAATTCCGCGTAAACTAAGTGGTGCCCATTGTTTTTAAACTTCAGACATTATAGCAACAACAATGTAAATACTTTTAACTACATAATTTTTCTATAAAATATTTGAATAAATCATAATATTTATTTTTATTTGTACAGATTGGTTAAAGTTGTAAACCTAACAACTTCCTTTGATAAAAATAATTTACAAAACAAAATAAACAGTTTAAATAAATTAAGGGACGTTTGAATAAAAATAAATTTATTATTGAACTTGAAATTTAGGTTTATGTTAAGACAGTCAAAACACATTTAACAATAAATGAAAACTAAATCTATTTTATAATTATCACTAAGATTGTTGGGATTTAAACTATTGTATGCTACATCATCTGAATAATTTATGTTCAGTTTTGCGTTATTTTGCCATAAAGCTAACTTTATGTTGTCTTTATTATATTTAAAAAATTACTAAACTATTTACTATTGATTATTTTTAAAGCAATTATCACTTTGGTATGTATATTTAGATAAATATCTACAAATGATTTTTACTAAAAGTAAAAACTTTGTTATCTTTAATGGCAGTATGAAAGTCCTTTTACACTTATAGCAAAACATAAGCTTGTTTTAAGGCTTATGATAAGATAACATATGTCTAACATATGTCTTAACAAGTGTCTAATATAAATACATAAATTAGCTTAGTGTTAGTTTTTTAGAACTACTGTGCGGTTGAAAATTTTTGAAAAAGAAAACATTTAGTATATAAGAAAAGCTCAGCAAAAGTTTTAGAGGTAATAATCGATTTGTTATTGAATTTAATTTATCTACCTATGTACTTATCAAAGATGTAGCAGACACATTTTTATAGTTATTGTTTTGCCTGAAAAATTATAATTAACAATAAACTAAACAAATTTATTAATTATATTGTTTATAAGTTGTTTTATATTTGGTGGTAATTCGAAAAGAGAACAGCTATAATGTTTGTAAAGACAAATAACTTCAAAACTTTCTAAAGTTTAGGCATAGTTTTGTTAAAGTGTATATGGTATATATAGTATTTTGTTTTTGTTATAAAAAATGATCACTAATCTGAGTATTTTTAAAACTTAAGTTAATAATTGATACTGGAAACAAACAAAAACGTGGTGACATTATACCTGTAAAGAATAATTATATACATATTTTCAGTAACTTTGTTAACGCTTATAAAGTATTACTTTAACAGTTTTTTTTATAAATAGTTGCTGCTTTGTAAGAATTGTAAACAATACTATCTTAAAAAATTGTAAAATTCGAATACTTTTATAAGTAGCGTTTGTGTAAATTAAGTTAAAAAGGTAATGTAAATGAGCAGGGAAAACTTGAGCAAAGAAACTCGAGCAGGAGAAATTCGAACAGGGAAAGCTCGAGCAGAATTTTAAAACTTAATATTTAGGTCTATGTTAAAACAATTAAAACACATAATAAAAGTTATACAAATAAACTTAGTTTAGTGAAACTAACCAATGGGTGTTAGTGACCCAACATTCAAAAGTTCATTTACCCTAGAACGCTTAGGGCTTAATCTGAGTGTGACTTTACTATTGGGATTTGTCAAAATTATTACTTCACCCTAGATTGAGTATTACTAGATATCAATACTACTATAAATAATCATTCACAAAAATTAAGTGAATTTCTCTATTTAACGAACTTAAATGAATACAAAATCAATTATTAAAATTACAAGAACTACTAAATATGTAATTTGTGTACTAAAATACTGTAAATAAACCACTATAAAAAACTCAATTATATTTTAAGAAGTACTTAAAGTTAAATACAAAACCAAGTGTTGAAAACTGCAATTAACTATAAAAGTATGTCACTTATGTGAAAAATGCTTTATATTGAAAACTGTAAAAAATGCTTTAAATAAATAACTTGTTGGAAATCAAAAGAGCTATGAAAATGTACAATAAGAGAATTATAAGACTCACTCTAAATAACAAACTTAAAATCTAACAAACCCAGTTATAATTATATATACTAAAACTTTGTAAAACAACTCTATACCAATATTCAAGTGTCTTTCTTGTAAACAGTCTCTGCAGCTCCTGGCGGTTCTGTCAACACAGCTCAGTCTGTCGTATCACCTTACCAGCTTGTGACCAAAACCATTAAAATGAATCGTTGCATCATGCAGTTCTGATAATACGCCTTAAAAGAGAAATGCCCTCTCATTATCTTTTATTCTCTTTACGTCATAAAAGAAAAATGCTCTCTTATTCTCTTTCTCACATTTTGTTTTATCATACTTTGCCCGGGCAAAAATTGTAAATGCAATAACTCCTAATTTTCTTTTAAAATTTTTGCAAAAAATAAAGAAAATGCCTTGTAGATTATAAGAAATATATACGTATTATTCATTTTTTTTTCAAATATATATTTCTTTTAAATTATGGTCTTTTAAATATTTTTAAAAATTTTGTATTGACGAAATATCATTTTTCCGACTTTAAATGGTCATGTAATTACACATTTATTTTTTTATTAATATTTCTTTGCAGACTTATTAAGTTTCTTAGCATTGCACCCTTACAAACAAAGATGTTATTTTTGTGAACTAACTTATTATTGATACTTGATTTAGGGATACTAAATTTATTAAATCTGTATGTTTTTAATCAAAGTAGTTTACACTTATTCTTTTTAAAATAGAAGATAAAGCAATGAAGAACTTCTACAGTGCTCAATAAAAAATAGGATTTTTATTTTATTGATGGCATGATAATTTTTTTTTTAAACTTAAAACAAACTGTTTTATAAATCTACCTGTCCTTTTTAAAGATAACTTACGATAATTAAACTTTTGTTTTTTGTGGTGTATATAAATTTAACTGCTAATAGACTTCCTTACAACTCAGTTGTGTGAATGTTAAGTCTATTTGAAAAACTCAAGTTTTGTGAAATTTCTTTTTATACTGTTATGAAAAAATCTTTGAACTGTAAAAATACTTTTGAAAAATTTAGTGTATAAATTATAATCTTATAAAATTCAGCTACATATTATGTAACATTTTATGACAATCGCATATTAGGTTTTTAAACTTGATAAACATCAAGTCTTTGAGTTTTTGGCTTTTCCAAATTTCAATAAACTTCGGATATTTTGATTAAGCTCAGGAATTTCAATGACAAACAAGTGTGTACAATATTGATTATTAATAAAGTATTAACTTTATAGTGAGTTATAGTTCCACAATAAAGAGCTCAACTGAAAAGGAGCAACTAAACATTAACTAGAAAATTTCAGATTGAGAGTTTTATTCAGCAAGGTATTTCATGCAAGCGCAATGATCACGATTTAAAAACTCTTTTAAGTAAGACAGACAAAGCCATATATAATACTATTAGATGCTTAAAGGCTTAACAAATATTCTTCAAATTTGCAAATGACAGTTTTGAAGCATAATTTTTTTTTGTTAACAAATGTGTTTTTTTTTGCCACATTCTTGTGGCTTTCAAATAGTCCGCTATCTCTGCGTCTCCTAAAGTCATTTAATTGTTAGAAAATTTATTATAAATATATGTATCTAATCGATGTTACAAGTTGTGGCGTGACGTCACTAAAAGTTTAAGCGGGATTTTTTTTTTGCGACAGTTTTTCATCTGCTAAAGTTTTAGTTATAGTCATCATTGTTTTATATAAGAATACAAGAATTAAATTAGATAGCTATATAATATTAAATGAGAAATCGTTAGCATTTTTTTCATAATAACCTTCTTAAAAAACAAAAAAAAATTCAAATAAAAGTTTTTAAGTGTTATAACACTCATTGAAACATACAATTCTATAAAAAATGTAAAAGAATTATTAATTAATATAAGAAATACTTTAACTAAATGGGATTCTTAACTTGTAAATTTCACTCGAGAGCTGGTAATCTGATGATACAGTATCTCTTATCATAAATTGTTTTTTATTATATTTAGTTCATTTTCTTAAGTAAGTGAAACTAAAAAAATTAAAACTCTGAGTCAGAGTCTGATGGTTGCATAAAAATTCAAATTTATATTTTTTAAACCTAATTAAAAAGTTACATAGGACAACAAGACTAGAAAAACAAAATTTATATTAAAGAAATATTAGCTACAGAATATTTTTTTTAAATATAATTCACAAAATTAAATATTAGAGTTTGAGCTGTCAAAACTTGAAGATTAGTGCCTTCAAAATATGTGCTAAATTTTAGTTTTGTAAACCACAAGTGTTTCTATTTTAGTTTTAATTTTGATTTTGATATTAAAACTTTATTGTTTCTAAAATTTTGAAAAGCAGTCATAAATTTGTTACTCTTAGCTTAGTCTATTATTAAAAACCTTATGAATTTTTAATTACGTAGTTAAAAATGATGTTGTAAGTTTTAATTGTATTGTAAGATTATAAACAAGATTAAAAACATTCGCAAGAAAAGGAAATGCTTTCTTATATTATTAAGGTTAAGCTTAAACTGTTTTAAAATGATAAGTTAGATTTTTGATACTTTTCTTTAAATGATATTATAAATAAGTTCCATATTAAAACATGATATAAAAAACTAAAAACAAATTTTATACAAATGTTCAAGATATATTTATGATTTCTGTTAAATGTAGGTTTTTTATTTTAAAGTTAAAAAGTAAAACATTACTTTGTTACAACCTACCTGAACAATTCGACTTAAGTAATAATAGAAAGCTTGTTTAAATATATAATTTAAAAAGAGGTATTTAAATAAATTTCTTCCACTATCTTGTAAAATATCTTGTTTTAAGCATAATGCTTGTACTACTGATACCAGAAATCATACTACTTAAACTAACACTTAAAAAAATTTAAATTTCTAAATGTTTACTATTTGAACTTGGTCTTAAATTTGGTAATTTATTTTAGAAACTCACACTTTTGATATATTTTAATCATTTCATAATTTCACAAAACACTGATTTATAGAATAAATTCAAACACATTCAATGTATTAATTGAACATAAAACAAATGTGAAGTCTCACCAAAATAAAGAATGATTTTACTTTCATGTTGGTGAAATATTACATAAGAAAACTAAACATTTCTTTTAATAAATATTCAAATAAGTTTTTTTTTTCCAATTTGTAGATGTTGCTAAAACATACTTAAGCTTTTTCATTAAAACATTGTTTTTTTTTTTCTTTTAGATTGTACTAGTTCTAATTTTTAAAAGTTTAACTTTTTATCTAACAAACATTATTATTTTAACTTAAAATTAATTTCAGCGCAAACAAAGGAGCTAGCATCTTTATTTTTATATAAAACATTGATGATTGTAACTAAAAGTGTCGCAAAATAAAAACTTTTCCTGCTTAAACTCTTAATGACGTCACGCCGCATCTTGTAACATCGATTTGATATATATATATATATAAACCAAAATATGTTTTGCTAGTTGAGTTTAAGTTGTTCCACGGTTAACGTGAACTATTTGAAAGCCACAAGAATGTGGCAAAAAAAAAACTTTATTAACAAAAAAAAAATTTGTTAGTATTGTTGATATTTTAGTTCATTTTTAACAAGTAAATCTAAAAAATACATACTACAATTTCCTTTTTATTCCTAGAAATAAATTTTAATAAATAGTTAAGTTTTAAACAAATATTTTCTTTATTAATACAATAAATTTGTCAACTATCAATTATTTTCAAAAAAGTTTTAGTATATTTTTTATTCTGTAGTTCTAAAACAGAAAATTCAAAACAAATTTTTAAGTAGCTAAAATCTAGTAAAGATTACTAAATTTAGTTAATAGCTCTGCAAATCAAATAAAAAGAGCAGCTTTAAAACAAATTCAAGTTTTTAGAATTTACTATCCAAACCAATGATGACTGGTTAAGTTAATCTAAGTACAACTGGCAAAAAATAACATTTTAAAAATATATTTATACATGTGAAATAACTGCACAGTGCTTCTTTAAATTTATTAACTTTTACTTTGTTATAGTAAAGACTTATAAAGCTAAAATGAATAGTGAGCCGATTTAAACCTCAAACAAAAAACATTTAATTTAATTAGTAAACTTAATCTATCTTGTCAGGGAGAAAAAACATAGTTAGTTAAGTCTAGATAAGTTCTTGTAGGCGAAAGTTAATATTATAAATAGAAAAACCTGAGTGTTAACACTATATAATACAATATGATGATTTTATCAAATAGATATATATTATAAAAAGATACTTATATGATTATTAAAACTTGCCATATTTCCCAATATTAAAAAAAAAGGTATAAATTTCAATATTTGCTATGTTTTTGCCATATTTGCCATATTTTCAAAGTGATAACATTAACAATATTTATTGCTTAATATTTATAACATCTACAGTTGAAGCTTTTGTCCTTGATAATATAGTTTAAATTTACTAGTAGTAGATTTTAAAAATTGATTTAAGTAAAATGGGAACAGGACTAAATTGCACGAAGACAAAAATGCAAGAAGTTACTAAATTGCACTAGAACAAAATTGCACGAATGCACAAAATTGCTCAAAGCGAAATTTGCACAAAGCCAAAATTGCACGAGGTAACAAAATTGCACGAAGACGATTTTGCACCAAGGATCATTTTTGCACGAGTTAAATTTTTGCACGTGTGTAATAACTAAATTAAAAGTTTGCACGTGTAAAAAATTAAAAATAAAAAGCAAACAGAAAAAATAAACTAAAAAAAATTTTAAGAAAACAAAAAATAAAGTTACGGATCGAGGGTAAGTGTTAAGGGTATTAGTGATAGTAAAATAATACAAAAATACTAATAATTATAAGTAAAAAAAATACCTCACCAACCAAGTGTAAGGGTTAGGTTAGGTGTAACAGTGATAGTAAAATAAATTTAAAAAAAATTGAAAAAAAAAAATAAAAAAATTAAATAAAAAATAACTAACCCATGCAAAACTGTCTCCGTGCAAATTCGTCCAACAGTATATACCTAGTGCAAAAGTGTCTTCGCCCAAAAGTATCTTCGTGCAATTTTGTGAACTCCTGCAACTTTGTCCCCTTGTGCAGTTTTGTACGCTCGTGCAATTTAGACACTTACCCTAATATGACAGTTTAAACATATTAGTTACATGAGCGACTTTAAAAACTTTAGAATAAGTTTAATCGGACCCGTTCTACAAAGCCACGGTTTGGTTTTAGTTTTAGTCGTTTTATCACACTAAATATCATTTTATAAGTATTTTTTAACTTTACATTGTTGTACTAACCAACTTAAAAAATTAGTTTTTTATAGTAATGTTTAAAATAAAGTAGTATAAAAAACAAATGTTATAGTATACTTTATCTTATCAACTTTTTTTTTAGGAAAATTAAGTATTTATTTTATAACTAATGTAATTTAAAATTTTTTAATGTATTGTAAACAACTTTTTTTTAAGAAGCTTAAGTATTTACTATGTAACAACAGTATATACCTGGTTATTTATTTAGCTTGGTTCTTGTGAAGAACAAACATAGAGTTTTTGGTTTTTTATGAAACAAATATTCAAATGAGTTTGTTTTTATTTAGTAATTGATGAAAAGAACGAACCCGAGTACCGAAGTTCTGTGGTTAAAATCAAATTTTGAAACAAGACACTCAAATAATTTTTCCTTTTTGGATATTCTATGTCGAACTATTTCTACTTTACATACATTATAAACATGTTTTTCAACACAAATTCCGCCTAAACTAAATGACACCCCTTATTTTTAAACCTAAGACGTTATAGCAAGAACAATGTAAAAAATTATAACTACATAATTTTTTAGATAAAATATCTGAACATATCATGATATTAATTTTTATTTGTGCAGATTGATTAAAGTTGTATACCTGAATACTTCCTTTAATAAATATTGTTAACAAAACAAAATAAACAGTTTAAATAAATTAAGGTACGTTTGAATAAAAATACATTTGTTGTTGAAATTGAAATTTAAGTTTATGTTAACATATTTAACAATAAACAAAAATTAAATTTATTTTATAATTATCACTAAGATTGTTGGAATTTAAACTATTGTATGCTCCATCATCTGAATAATTTATGTTTAGTTTTGCGTGATTTTACCGAAAGCTAACTTTATGTTGTCTTTATTATAGTTAAAAAATACTAAACTATGTTTTAAATTTAAATGAATATGCTTAAAAAAATTTAAAAATACCTAGAAAATGTTGTTAAAATAGTATATTTTGTTTTTAAGAGGGTCATTGTGAGATTAATTATTGAGAACTTCTTATTTAGTTTATTTCTTGTATATTATTATATAACTCATTGGTTATTAAAACTAAAACTATTGCAGATGAAAAACTGTTGCAAATAATATTTTTTACTGCTTAAACTTCTAGTGACGTCACGCCACAACTTAAAGCATCGATAAAGTATATAAATTTTAAGAATAAATAAATATTTGTTATCTTCAGTTGTTCCACTGTCAACCTCACATTTTGAAAGCCACATGAATGTGGCAAAAAAAAATTATTCACAAAAATATAATTTATGTAAACGTTTTGATATTCTAGTTATTTTTTTACTAAGTAGTTTTAAGGATAACATATTAAAACTTACATTCTATTTCGATAAATAACATTCAATATAAAGTTAAGTTTAGAGAAGTAATATTTTCTTTAATATAGTAAACTTAACAATTATCAGTTATTTTTTAACAAAGTTATAGTATATTCGTGTCGCAAAAAAATGCAACAAACAAAGTATTTAGCTAATCAATACAGTTATGCGACTAGTTAAGTTCACGCTATCATTACTAATGTTTTTAGTTCCACACGTTTTTATTTATTTGAAATACATATATTGCTCTTTATAATATACTTTTTTGGGTTTTTGTTTACCAAGTACTTTTTATATTTTATATACTTTCACCTTTTTTTCTGAATAAATAACTTATTTGAGTCAACAATGTAAAAAATTTTATAGTTTACAATCATTTAAATAATGAACAATAACATTAAACGTAATAATTTTTTTTTTTAGGTTTTGAATGTTTTTTTTAACAAAAACATAAAATCAACATTAAAAGCCAAACTAAAATACAAACATTCGGCTTGGTTTTTTCAAAAGCTTATTTTAATGTACCAAATTGCACAATCTCAAACAATTAAAATTTAAATGGTTGTTGTTTTTTAAATATATGTATATAAATAAGTTATGCACATTTAGAACTTTCTAAAACAAAAATTTAGTTTAACATTGACTCAACTTTATCAATAGTTTAGTTGATAAGTTCTATTTTGCTAAAATAAAATCGCCAAAGCATACCTCATCATGAGTCATTACATATTATATTAAAACAAAAATAATTATATTTTGTCTACAAAGTTTGTTGTTTCTCAACTTATAAAAACCTTGTAAACTAGTTTATTAAAAGTAATCTAATTTTTTACTTGTGATACAAGTCGTGGACAAGATATCAAAATGTATCAAATGGTTTTATTTGTACCCTAGGTCCTAGGATCAAAAATTTTGAGTGCTTACTTTTTTCGTTCAAGAAGCGATGTACATTTAATAATATTTTACGTAGTAAAAAATATTAAGAAATGTTTTTTAAGATGTACAATATATAGTTTATTATCTTTATTTATAAATTTCAAGTACTTGTTAGATTTAATTTTATTCTATATTGTAGCCATAATTTACAAAAGTTTATTTTTGTTAGTATGTGTGAATACTACATTTTAAAAGATTATAAATTATACTTAATAAAATGTGCACTCTAAAAAGTCTAACAAAAACCAGCACACAGATATTTTAAATTAATACATAATTCCTAAATATACATTACCTTAATTTTCTCAAAGTAAAACAAAACTACTGATAGTAAGTGGAATATATTAAAACAAGTAACTAATTTTATGCTAACATATTCACACTTATAAAAAATTACTCAAAAATAAATAAAATTATATAATTTAAGTAATTAAATTGATGATCAATACTCAGTTTGAAATCTGGAAAAACTATATAACTGTGAAGTTGTCAGTATCAAAAATTGTGTTTTTAAAGACATTTCGTAATTCACTAAGGTTTGACAGATTATTTTGCATGCCATTAAAATCAATATTTGTTTTATAACACAACAATAACAGAGAGAACCTAAGAATAAAGTTAACAATGTTAAATTACCTAAAGTTTTATAATATAATTATAACTAAATAACATGTAAACACTACTTCAATCTATTAGTTACTTGAAGCAAATATTAAAAGTATTAAAGTTTTGATATTTGTTATTAAACTACAAGACTAATTAAAAATTTAGTTAGTTAAAAAATGGTTTTTGTTTACTTTTGTAAGATTAAAAGTGCAAACAAATGTTTGAATACAGAATACATTTTGTTGCAAATATAAGAAAACATTTAAATGGCTAATGTTAAAGTATCTTCAAAATACAAGTTAATTTTTTTGTTTGTTAGATTAATTGTTGAAAATTTAAATTTAATCAAATAAAATTTTATACGACATAATATATCGTTTTTTTTAGTTGCAATAGTTATTCCTAATAATAAAGCAAGAAATACTTTGTATATGAATAGCTTTTCTAAGAAGTTTTACAAATAAAAATCTTAACTTAAGTTTAATGTTCAATTTTTTTATTCGTTCAGCAAATATTTATTATCCAAATAATACTATTATCAACATTTATACAATAAGTTTAGCACAATATTTAAACCATAAAAAAATTGTGGTTCAAGTGGTGGTATTTTTTTAAGGGGTGCGCAAAGTTTGCTATAAAAAAAAATCTTTAACTTTAAACTTTTGTTTTAAGCAATACAAATACCTTATTCTAAGTAGTACAAATAAATGATTTTACACTTTGGAAAAGACTAGGTTATTGTTTGTTTATTTCGAAATTAAGCATTTTTTAAAACTATAACTAACTTTTTTAATTAAAACTCAGTTATAGTTTTATGTATTTGGAAAAACGTACAGCAACCAACATAAAACTAATACTTAACTTTTTATTAATAAACAATAAATTTTATATTAAAATAAATTTTTTTGCAAGTTAACTAGGACAAAAATAAAAACGTTTTTAATATCTTTAAAAAAAAGATATATAAAACAGGTAAAATATGTAAAAATTATATAAAACGGTAAATATAAATTTTCGAGAAATGTCTATATGAAGTTCTTGTCTCTGGTAGCATATTTTAAATTTAATAGTTAAAATGGGGCTTAAAAACTTTTCGGTTTAGTTTTAATAGAAGCCACGGTTTTAGTTAAAATTGTTTTCACACATTAATTTTTGTTTTATAAGTGTTTTATAACTTTACATTGTTGTACTAATTAACTTAAAAGTTATGTTTTTTATAGCAGTGTGAGACGTGAGCGTTTAATATGAAGCAGTATAAAAAAATCAAAATTTATAGTATAATGTACTGGAAAAGGCGTTATAAGTATCGAAGTGGTGTAAGACTTGATAAGCGAAATATTTTTTTGTGCACTTGGTCTAACGACCTAAATTTGTAAGTGCTGTGTTTATCGTTTAAAAAACAATAATAAAGTACGCAGAGTAGAGTTAAAGTTATGTGAAAATGTCAAAAAGAATTACTTTTTAATGAATCTAAGTAAAGTTTGAAGTGTTGTGCTAAAATTTTTAACTAAGTGGAAAATTTCGATTAAGTTTTTACATTTTAGATTTTATGTAAAAAACTTACTTAGTATGATTTTTAAGCGTTACGTTTGTGTACTTTATACTTGAAAGATGGCAATCAAAATTCTCAACTTAAATAAAAGGAGAATGATCAACTATAAATTTTAAATATTATTAAGAATACAATGTTTCAGTCGCTAATTATAAAATTCTATTGAATAAGATTTTAAACGACTAAAGATATTGTTTGACTAGTTTCAAGGGAGTGAAAAATTATATTATTAATAAAATTTAAGATTTATAACTGAGTATTATGTTTGTTTTAAACAAAATATAATTTTGTTCCGTTTTATCAAGTATAGTATACTGTACTGGATAAGACATTAAAGTATCCAAGTGGTGTAAGAATCGATATTTTTCGTATACCAGGTCTAGGAACCTAACTTTTTAGGCGCTTCTATTGTCATTCTACAAGCAATATATTATAAAGTATGGAGAGTAACTTTAACGTTATGTAAATACTTAAAAAGAATTACTATTTATTTTATTTAGATAAAATTTAAAATGTTGTGCTAAAATTTTTAACTGAGTATAAAATTTAGATTAAGTTTATACATTTTAAATTAAGCGGAAAAAGTATACTACGTATAATTTATAAGTGTTACGGTTCAAATATAATTTTCTTCCGTTTTCCTAAATTACTGAATATTGTTATAAGGAAAAAAAGTTTTATTAACTGCAAAAAACTAAAAAAAAAAAGTAAGATATTACAAAATAAGTTAGTTCGAGCTCTGTTTTATTGTAGAATTATTGAACAAAACATTACATACCTACCCTATTTTGTTAGAATAATTTGTATTGAAATAAAAAGATCAACGTATCTAGTTTATATCAATGTTTACTTGTCACAAATTAGTTCGAAATTTTATAGAATTTTTATATCATATTTAAGTTTTATGCTTGTAAAGTTTGTCAATAGACAATTTACTGTTTATTTGTTAACAATTTGCTTTTGTTAAAGAAAAGTAGATTCTTATAGCATAAGTTGTCTAAATTTTTAAAACTGGTATTTACAAGACTATTGCTTACTTTTTTATTACTTAAAAAAATGAAATAACTACGTTTTTAATTAAAATTTTAAAATACCAGTTTATTAATAAATATTTAAATTAAAACGAATGTTCAACCAAAAAATACTTATTTTTAGTATGTATAAGTTTAAAAGTACAAATTAAAAACACTTATCATCGTTCCTAAAAATTAGTAGGAACTTATTATGAATGTTTTTAGGAAGGTCAAGTACTTATTTGGTAACAACAGTATGTTAAAATTTAAGAATGTAATACAAAAAAGTCAAAAACTTTAAGAAGCTTAAGTATTAGAACAAACAGAAAGTTTTTTTTCTTTGTGAAATAAATACTCAAATTATTATTTTTTAAATTTGTACACCTTATTAAAATACGTATCTGACGTTCTTTAAATAAAAAAAACTTTAAAGTAAAAAAAATCAACTAATTTTCCATTTTAGAGTATTTAATGCCACGCTACTTCAGCTACCAAACATGAAAAACATGTATTTTAAAATAAACAGCGAATAAACTAAGCAGCGCCTTTATTTTCAAATATCAAACGTTAAAGAAAAAATAAAACTATTAAAACTTTTAATTACGTATACTATCGATAAAACTGCTATTTAACTCATTGTTATTTTAATTTTTTGTTTAGTTTTCTACAGCTGCGTCAAAGTTGCAACTTTTAACAACTTCCTTTTTAAAACTTTGTTAACGAAATAAAGTAAATACTGTAAATAAATAAATTTACGCTTAAAAGCACATACTTTTTTTCTTATTATAGATGTTTAGGTCTACCTTAAACTACTCAAACACATTAAATAATTTATTATAAATAAGTTTAGTTTAAATTGTCACTAGAATGTTGTAATTTTAATATTATGTAGCCTACATCACCAAATAACTTTTCTTAAGCTTTGCGTCATTTTGTCATATACCTAACTTTAAATTGTTAAAACTTTAAATTTTTAGTACTAAAATTTTGATTAGTTTCGTAGTTAATATTTTTTTGGTATGCATATTTTATAAATTTTTATAAACGATTTTTAATATAACTAAAACATTGATATTTTTATTGCCAGTGTAAAAGTCCTTTTACAACTGTAGTAAAAATAAGCTATTTCAAGGTTTATAATGTCTAGTATAAATACATGAATTAGGTTTTCGTTAATTTCGACTAATTACTGTGCGCTTGAATATTTGAAAAAGCAATCTTTTAGTATTTATAATAAAACTCTGAAAATATTGTTAACGCTAATAGTCATTTAATTTAGTTTTGGAATTTTATTTGCAATTAAAAATACTGAAGACTTAGCAGTCAAATTTTTGTGGTTATTGTTTTGCACGAAGAAATTATATTTATCATAAAATTTAATAAATAGTTATTATATATTTGGTGATTTTTCTTATTTCTATAACTACAATGCTTGCAAAGACAAATAAGTTGTTATGTTTGAAATATTTAGGTATAGTTTTGTGAAGTTCTATATAGTATTCAAATATTTTAATTTTATTATAAAAAATTACTACTAATCTTAGTAGTATTCTTAACTTTAAAAAACAATTTGTATTAAAAATTTATAGAAATGCTAGTGATAACAGATCTGTAAAAAATAAGAAAATAAACTTTCAGCAATTTTGTTAACTCTGATGAAAATTTTCAACAAGAGTTATTTTTAATAAATGGTGTTTTGTTTAATATTTTAGAACAAATTTTTCTTAAAAATTTGTAAAATTTGAACTCTTTTATGAGTATCGTTTGTTTAAGTTAAACTAAACAGGTTAGGAAACTAAATATAAACTTTAGTGTTCAGCTACAACAAAAACTAACAAAAGTGTTTCATATTTTCTTAAATAAATAAATACACTTAGAAAACATTCAGTTGTTTTTTACTTTTTAAAATACTAGCATTTTAAAAAGGTTAAACAGCATGTTTTTCTCATTTTAACATATTTATAACTGAAAACTGCTTTTCGTTTACTTTTATTATTAATTTATGTTACTAGCTTAACGTAAGTTAAAAAATTATAGTTTAATTTGTTGAACAAAACTTAGAATAATCTAATGAAACTTTGTAAAATAAATATTTCAGTAATCATCAATATATATTTCTATATGTATTATTTTTCGAATAGTTTAAAGCAGTGATTAAAATATAAACAGCAATTTAAAAGTGTAAAAATAATTAAATTTAAGATGTAGCAATACAAAAATTTAACAATTTTTAAGATTATATTTTTCTTAAGAGACACATAATATCTAACATAAGTTACAATGCCGATAAATAATAAAAAAAATTAATCCACTTTTTTTTTGTTAATGTTGATTTTACCACAAATTTTTCGTATAATTTTTTTAAATTGTCTATTTTAGTATTATAAACGTGCATAAAATAAATTGTGAGCTAAATTTTTTCGACATTAAATTTAATAGTAAAGTAAGTAAACAGTTAAGTTTTGACAAATGTTCTTTAAGTTTTGCTAATTACCAATTTACAGCTCTCTACCTAACATAAGCTTTTTATAAGATTTATTTTGAAAGTTTGAATCAAGCAAATCATTTATAAATAATAAAAAAAACTTTGAAAAAACTCGTTTTAGTAGCATCCGATTTAGATAGTGACGTAACACAGCTGCTTCATATATGATATTTTCTTAAATGTTTACAAAAACTTTTTCTGTAGGTCGCAAATGCAAAACTTCTATCAGTAATTCAATCTTATATATTTAAACAAGCTGTTAGGCTTATATATAAAATAAATATCTGTTTAAAAATAATTTAGCGATAATAGTTAAAAAGCTATTATGGTAAAGCTTTAACTGTTTTAAAATTATAAACTTGGTTTTTGATACTATTTTTTAAATGGTCTTATAAATAAGTTCATTATATAAACATGCTATGATATATTTAAAAAAAAAACTGAAATTATCTCTTATTAATTATTTACTTTAAATTATTAAAGGTTCAAGAGCTTTCTGCACTTTGTTTCATATTTGGTTATTTATTCAAAAACCTTTTTTTTTATACATTATAATCAACTTTCAATTTCACAAAACAAAGATATAAAGAACGAATTAAAAAATACTACAAAACTAAAATGGTCTTAGAAAAAGTGTAAAATGTCAACAATTACTTTAATTTTTTTTGTTTTGTTTAAGTAATGACAAAAGCAAACAGCACTGTTCTTCAAACAGAAGTTAGACCAAACATTTTTTCAATCAAACATTTAGAAAATCAGACTTGACGTTATTTACTAAGTCAATTTAAAAAAAAAGTAAAACTACTTTTGTTTTACTTTTTTAGAATATTTTATGTCAAGCTACTTAACTTTAACAAACATTATAAACAAATTTTGCGATATAAGTTCCATGTAAATAATCGTCCTTATTTTTAAATCTCAAATTTAAAAGCCAAAAAAAAATGGTAAAATTCTTAACTACATAAATTTCCGATAAGTTAGTTAAGTAAACTATTAATTTTTCTTTTGTTTAGTAATGTACAGCTGCCTTAAAGTTGATTAACTGACGACTTACTTGCTATTAACTTTTTCTTTGCAAAATAAATTAGAATTCGCTTAAAAGCACACTTTTTTTTTAGGTCTATTTTAAAACAGTCAAAAGACATTAATCAATTTCTTACAAAAATTTAGTACATTACCGATAAAACAGTCGGATTCCAAACTTACGTATGCTACATAATATAAACTGTTTTGTATTAAGCTATTTCTTTTTTATTTTGATTAATTTTCCCAAATAACTAATTTTTACTTATTGTTTTCCTTTTATAAAATACTTAAGATAGTAGTTATTTTTTAAACTTAAATTTTCGGAATTATACTTTGAAAAAATATATATTCTTCTATGACTAAACATTATTTTTATAGTGTTGTTATCCTAAAATAATTTTTGAAAAAATAAAAGTAATTGTATACATAGAAACTTTAAATTCTTGTTTAAGAGTTTTATTTAATCTAAACTACTTTAGAAAATGAACTAAAGTTAATCAGAATACAATTAACGATAAAGAAACTTAGATCTTCAGAACACTAGCCTTTGGTTGTTGTTCATATTTATGGACTTAATTTTGTTATAGTTTTTTTTTGTATTATTTGTTATATAAAAATAATGGCTCATCTAAAATTTTTATAATTGAAACTTTTTTATTTTATTTTAGATTTCTATGCTTAAAATGTTATATAATTTTTATAGATTGTTATTGAATGAGAAACATAAGTGTTTTAAAGAGCTTAAAACATTATAAGAACAAACTATTGACAATTTCCCTTTAAGTTTTTACAGCTATGTAATTTTTCATAAAGAAAAAATCATGACTAAATCTAAAGATGTTGCAACTAAAACTTTATACTGCTTAAACTTTTACTGACGACACGCTTCAGCTTTGTTGCATTATACTTATATATATATGTATAAAAAAATTGTTTACTGACTAATTTCATCTACTCTACAGTGAACGACACAATTTGTTTTCGTGGTGTATATTAATTTAATTGCTAAAAAAATTCGTTACTACTTAATTGTGTGAATGTTTGGTCAATTTAAAAAACTCAAGTATTTATGAAATTTCTTTTTATACTGTTATGAAAATACTTTGAACTCTAAAAATACTTTTGAAAGGTTGAGTGTATAAATTGTAATTATTTTTTGATCCAGCTACATATTATGTAACATTTTATAACAATCGCATATTAGATATTTAAGCTTGATTAACAGCAAGTCTTTAAGTTTTTGGCTTCTTCAAATTTTGATAAACTTCGGATTTCAATGACAAACATGTGTAGACAATATTGATTATCAATAAAGTATTAACTTTTTAGTGAGTTATAGTTCCTCAATAAAGAGCTCAACTAAAAAGGAGCAAATAAAAATTAATTAGAAAATTTCAAATTGAGAGTTTTATTCAGCACGGTGTTTAATGCAAGCGCAATGAACACGATTTAAAAATTCTATAACATAAGACATACAAAGCAATATATAATACTATTAGATGCTTAAAGTCTTAAAAAATATTCTTCAAGTTTTGCAAATAACAGTTTGGTAGCAAATTTTTTTTTGTTAACAAATGTTTTTTTTGCCACATTCTTGTGGCTTTCAAATAGTCGGCTATCTCTGCGTCGCTTAAAGTAATTTAATTGTTGAAAAATTTATTATAAACATATTTATCTAATCGATGCTACAAGTTGTTGCGTGACGTCACTAAAAGTTTAAGTGAGAAAAGTTTTTATTTTGCGACACTTTTAGTTATAGTCATCATTGTTTTATATAACAACACAAGAATTAAATTAAATAGCTATATGATATTTAATGAGAAATCAGTAGTATTTTTTTCATAATAACCTTCTTAAAAAACAAAAATAAATCTTATAATAAAAATTTTTAAGTGTTTTATAACTTTTTTGAAATATACTATTCTATAAAAAAAGAGTTTGAATCATAAAATTTATATTTTAAGCATCCTTCGATATTTCAATCAATATAAGAAATACTACAACAAAATGGGATCCTTAACTTGTAAATTTCACTCGAGGGCTAGTAATCTGATAATACAGTATCTATTATCATCGATTGTTCTTGTTTATATTTAGTTTATTTTCTTAAGTAAGTGAGACTAAATAAAATTAAAACTCTGAGTCAGAGTTTTAAGTTTCTTTGCACGGAATTACTTTTATTGTTTGCTTAAATAATCAATTTTTATTTTTCGAACTTAATTAAAAAGTTACATAGGACAACAACATTAGAAAAACAAAATTTATATTAAAGAAATATAAGCTATAGTAAAATTTTTCTTTTAAATATAATTCAAAAAATAAAATATTTAAACTTGAACTCTCAAAACTTGAATAGTAATGCCTACAAAATATATGCAAAACTTTGATGTGTAAACCACAAGTGTTTCTATTTTAGTTCTTATTTCAATTTTAATAATAAAACTGTATTGTTTCTTAAAGTTTGAAAAGCAGTTTTACATTTGTTACTCTTGAACTATTATTAAAAACCTTATGACGTTTTAATTACGTAGTTAAAAATGCTTTTATAAGTTTTTATTGTATATTAAAATTATGAAAAAAATTAAAAAGATTCGCAAGAAATGGAAATACTTTCTTTTATTATTATGTTTAAGCTTTTACTGTTTTAAAATAATAAGTTAGATTTTTTATACTTTTCTTTAAATGATGTTATAAATAAGTTCCATATTCAAACATAATACAAAAACTATCAAAAAAAAGTTTTATACTAAACTATTATTTTATTGTGCATATGTTCAACATATATTTATGATTTCTGTAAAATGTAAGTCTTTTATTCTAAAGTTAGAAACTAAAACATAACTTTGTTACGACCTTCATGAGTAGACAAGTCGACTTGAGTTATATTAAGAAGCTTTTTTAATTACATAATTTAGAAAGAGGTTAGAAATAAAATTTTATTACTATCTTCTAAAATTTCTTGTTTTAAGCATAAAGCTTGGACTACTGATACCAAAAATCATACTAGTTTAACATATACTTACAAAAATCTTATTGCTAAAAATTTACTACCTGGCCTCAAAATTCGTAATTCATTTTAGAAATTTACACTTCTGATATATTTGAATTATTTTATAATTTCACAAACCATTGATTTATAAAATAACTTCAAAGATACTTAAGATGTAATCGAACATAAATTAAGTGTGAATTCGCACCAATCAAAAAAATGATTTTACTTTCATGTTGGTTAAATATAAATAACAAAACTAAGCATTTCTTTAAATAAACATTCAATTAATTTTTTTTTTTCAAATTTGTTGATGTTGCTAAAACATATTTAAGGTTTTTCATTAAAACATTGTCTTTTAAAGTGTTCTTATTCTAAGTTTTAAGTGTTTAAATTTTTATCTAACAGAATTATTATTTTTTCTTTAAAACTATTTTCCACACAAACAAAGTAGTTATTATCTTTATTTTTAATCCTAAAATTTATAGCAAAAAAAGTTTTAAGTAAAAATAGTTGCATAAATTTTTGATTAAATAGTTGTTTGAATCATTAATATTTTTTTTTATAGTTATGTACAGCTGAGTTTGAGTTAATTACCTGAAAACTTCCTTATTTAGTACTCTCCTTTAATAGTTTAAGTAAAATATATAGTTTAGATAGAATAAGGTACGCTTAGATAAACTGTCACTTATTTTAAAACTGATATTTAAGCTTATGTTAAAACAGCTAAAACACATTAAAAAAATATGACAAAAATGTAGTAAATTTCCACTAAAACTATTCAATTTTTAAACTTATGTATACTACATAGTATAAAATAATCAATTCTGTTTTAATATGTTTGTGTTATATTTTTACTTAATGTCTTTATTTAGCTAACTTTTACTTATCTTTTTATTTAAAACTAAAGATAGTAAGTATTTTCATAATTGTTTTTATTTAAATCTGTTTGTATTATAAAGCTGTTATTTAAAATTAAACGCTGATTGTTTTTTAACCCAAATAAAAAAATATTTGCATGTGTCTAAGTCATATTACAAGTATGGCAAAACGTATGCTTTATAAAGACTTTTTATTGACTATTACATAGGTAAGTATGAAGTTAGTATTGCTTTTTTATTATGTTTTTAAACACTTTGATAACAAAAGTTTTTAACAAAAATAACCTCAGAATATTTTCTCTTAGTGATATTTTTTTGTTTATATCCTTTAATTCATTCACAAATAAACTTTTTAAAGAAATTGCATATTAAATTTTATAATTTGAATTTTGTCGTAAACAACTTATATCTTACAAAATCTTTAGTATATATTTATTATAAAATTAATAGTTATTTGCATTTTTACAAGCTCTACTGCACTGGTGGGTAAAGGTTCGAGTCTTAGAGTCAAAAATTCCTTATATCGGACAGTATTGTTTTCATTGTTTATTCTAAAGTAGCATTGAAATACTGCTTAAATATAAAGAAAGACTTTAAGCGTTTGTATGAAAGTGTTTAACTTAAACAAAATATTATAAATTTAATGTTTTTTTTGTGTAAAAATTTTTCTGTTTATTATATTTTTTTCTTCTTATTTTGTAAGAAAGTACTTTAATTTCTGCGAATGTTTTTAATCTTTTTATTATAATTTTATTGTACAACAATAACTTATAAAAGCAATTTTAACTACGTAAAAAATAAGTAATTAAAAACTCAAAAGCTTTTGATTAATAGTTTGTGAGTAACAAATTTATAACGACTTTTTAAACTTTAAGAAACAAAAAAAGTTTTATTATCAACATTAAAATTAAAACTAAGATACGAACACTTAGAGGTTTACACAACTAAAATTTTGCACATATTTTGAATGCACTACTATTCAAATTTTAACAGTTTTGACTGTTCAAGTTCTTATATTTTATTTGATGATCTATATTAAAAAAAAAAAACTTCATGTTTTGTAGCTATTATTTCTTCAATATTTTTTTTTTGGTGTTGTTATCCAATGCAATTTTTTGATTAAGTTAAAAAAATAAAAATTTGAATATTCATGCAATATCAGAAGTAAATGCGCGCAAAAAAACTTTAAACTCTGACTGTTATGTTTAGTTTCACTTACTTTAGAAACTGAACTAAATATAATGAACAACAGTTGATGCTAAGAGATACTGGATCATCAGATTACCAGCCCTCAAATGAAACTTACAAGTTAACGATCCCATTTTATTGTAATATTTCTTCTAAAATATCGACAGATGCTTAAAATATTTTTTTTAATATTCAAACTTTTTTTTAAATATAGTATGTTTCAAAAAAGATGTATAACACTTAACGTTTTATTAAAAAAAATCTTTTTGAGAGGGTTATTATGAAAAAAATACTACTGATTTCTCATTTAATATTATATAGCTATCTAATATTAACTCTTGTATTGTTATATAAAACAATGAAGACTAAAACTTAAAGTGTCGCAAAATAAAAATTTTCCTGATTAAACTCTTAATGACGTCACGCCGCAACTTGTAACATCGATTCAATATATATATATATTTTAAACCAAGTTAGTTTTTACTGGTTAAGTTTAAGTTGTTCCACGGTCAACGTGGACTATTTGAAAGCCACAAGAATGTGGCAAAAAAAAAAAAAACTTTGTTAACAAATAAAAAAAAATCTGTAATTAATTTGAATACTTAAGTTCTTTTTAATTGGTAAATTCAAAAAACAATATATAACTTCCTTTTTATTCCTACAAATAAATTTTAATATATACTCAAGTTTTAAACAAATAATTTTTTTATTAATACAATAAATTTGTCAACTAATAATTATTTTAAAAAAGTTTTATAATATTACTGAAATGATACATTATAATAAATAATGAAAATTAATATAATTATGCTACGTGTTAGGTTACGCTAGCATTAGTAATATTTTTAGTTTCAGACGTTTTTAATTTGTCTAAAAAACATATATTACGATTTATATCAAGTTTTCTGTAGAAATGGTTTTGCTTGTTAATTGTTTTTCATAATTTATTTTAAAGTATCTCTATCAAGCTTCTAACTTTCTTTTCTGAAAAAAAAACAGATAACTTGATTGATTCAACTATGTAAAATACTAAATAGTTTACAATTGATCAATAATAAACAATAGTTAAAGCGTATTAAGTTTATAGTTAGTTTCTAAGTTCGTAGTTTGAAAAAAATATCCATAAAAAAAATAAATCTAAATTACAAACAATCAGTTTTAGCTTTACAAAAAGATTTTTTCAATAAACCAAACTCCACAAACTCTCACAATTCAAATTTAAATGTTTGTTGTAATTTTAAAAAATATGCATAAAAATAAATAAAATTTGTAGATAAAAACTTTCTAAAACGATAATTTTAGTTTTACATCGACTTAACTTTATAAATAGTGCCATTGTTAAGTTTGAAGCTTACTCAATAAACCCCAAACGTAATTCGCCATTAGCCATGAAATTTTATATATTAAAACAAAAACAATTTCATTCTGGTTTCGAAATTATTTAATTCTTGAAATATAATAACTTTGTAAACTTGTTTAATAAAAGTACTTTAATTTATTATTTGTGTTAATAGTTCTGGATAAGACAACAAAAGTTATCAAATGGTGTGCGACTTGATAAATTAAAAGTTTTTTTTCGTTTTTAAGGTCCTAGGACTTTAAATTGTGAGCGCTTATTTTTGAAGTTAAATAAAAAATAAACATTGCACAACATTTTATATGGTAAACAATTGTTTAAATATGTTTATTAAGATGCATATTATGTATACATTATTTTGTATATGTATTAAATTTAAAGTACTTGTAAAGTTTATTTTTATTTTTGATTAAAGCATTAATTTGAAAAGTTTATTTTTGACAATTGGTGTGAATGCTAAATTCTAAAGAGATAACAAAATGTACTTAACTAGAAATGATTCTTATCTCTATCCTTAACTCTATAAAAATATAGCTAAAACTTGCAGACTAAAATTTCAAAATAATATTTTATTGCTTAATGTATGACCTTAATTTTATCTCAAAAAAAGTAAAATAACTTATAATATATGGAAAATAAAATAACAAGTAACTATTGTTATGCTAAAATGTTATACATTATCGAGTTTTACTTAGATATAAATTAATAAACTTACATAACTCAAGTAATTTTATTGATAATAAATTAAAAAAAATATGCTATCGTGAAGTTGTTAGTAATCAAAACTTGTATTATCAAAAACATTTTACAATTCACAAGGGCTTGAAACATTAATTTTTATTTCATTGATATTTATATTAATTTCAAATCATAACAACAACAGAAAAAACTTAAAAGTAAACTTACAAAACTAAACCATGTAATTTTTAAAAACATAATGAGAACTAGGTTATACTACATTTACACAACACTTTAAACTACTAATGACTTTCATTTAATAATAAATAATTTAAGTTTTGATATTTTTTTAAAAGCTACAGAGTTAGTTGGTCTAAATTTAGTTGTTTTGCTTTTGTAAATTTGATGTAAAAGTATAATTAGAGTGATAAGTACAAAATATAAACAGTTGCAGATGTAAGAATTTTTTTAAATAACTTAAGCTAAGTGTTTTCAAATTATAAAACAAATATATATTTTTTCGTATTAAATTGATAGTTGTAATAACGTTTGAGTTTTAGTTAAAAATTAGTTTTTATGACACAAAATATCTTTTTGTTTTTGATAAAATTTTTTAATAATCGTTTCTTTATATTTTTGGTAAAGTTATTTTTTGCGATTGAAAGTTAATTAAAATCAGCACGTTTTTTAAAAATCAGTAAATTTAATTATAAATATAACTACTATTATTAAAAAAAAATTTTTTCATTTTCTATAGTCTGGTATAGTAAAAAAATGTATAAAAGAAAATATTATGTAATTTTAATAGACTTAACCATAATGTTCAACTTTTTTATTGTTTATCACAGCAAGTATATATTACCAAAAAAATACTATTTTCAACATTAATACGATCACATTAAGCTTAGTATTCAGACCAAAAAAGTTAAACCATTGGTTAATATTAATTATATATAAACTTTAAATGTTACTTACTTGAAGGTATTTACTGTTTTGTAGTTATTTGACAAAGTAAGCTCACGCTCACCTAAACCTAATAATTAAACAAATCAGTAAATAAAGGTTTTATATATATGTATATATACTCAAGTTTAACTTTCAACTTCGAATTTTAATGTGAAGAAAATTTACAAAAAAGTTTTGATAAAGTTTATTAAAGTCTTTTAAATTATAAGTTTTCAGTTTAAAACAAAAAAACAGTTTAAATAAAACAAATTTCAGTAGACATTATTACTTGACAATTCAGCGATAGTTTCGATACATTTAAAATTAATAATTTGAGTAAAGCGAATCACTTCAACACTAAAATAAAAGTAAACTTAACTCATATTAGCACTAAAACAAACTATACGCATTCAGAACGAAGCGATTCGCTTCAATTGCATCTGACTCGAATAGTGACGTAACTTTACCGCTTAGTATCTGCTGTTTTAAAAATTTCTACAAAAACTTTTCTCTCTGGTTCGCAAGTAAAATCATTGAAATTAATTATCTTTTGATGGTAATATTTAAACAAGCTCTGACGCTTGTATCTTAAAAAGGGTTTTGTTGAGAAATGGTAGAAGAATAAGTATTATAGTCATTGTTACTTACATATGTTTATTTATATGTATAACAAATTACCAACTGTATTGTTACTGAACTCAATTTTTTTGAATAACTTTAAATGATCCCAATAAATAAAAATTTTAGCTTATTATATTTACACATTTCATACTGTTTTTATTTTATGGTAACATAAATATAAATGACTAAATAGATATATTATTTAATCTAATAAAAGATTAAATGTTGTAAAACAAGTTAAAGTTTATTTGTGTAATTTTTTAAAATTACATGTGTAATCAATTTAGTACATTATTAAATAAATTAAATACAGAAAAAAAACTCTTTGTATAATATAAACATGCTGTAAGCATATATGTATTTCAAAGTTTTTTTAAGATTTAGGTTTTAAATATGAAACAAGAATTGTTTTGTTAATTTTTGGTAACGCACGTAATTAAAATTATTATAATATTATTAAAATTATTATAATTTACTTGGTATAATTTCATCAGTTATTATCAAAGTACTTAAGTTACGTTTTTCTGTAATTAAATTACATATTTATATTTCAAACAAGTTTGTAAAATTGGCAAATAAAACAAAATATGAAATAAATACATCTGCGAAAGCATGTTTAATTTTTCATTTACGAATTAAACTTTTTTTTTTTTATTTTAATACAATTAACTAACAAAAAGTTTTTAATACTAATAACCATAAATAATATAATAATAATAGTTTAGTTCTATATAAACTTATCATTGACGAAGCAGATAAAAATTAATGGTTTTAGTTTTATATAAATATTTTGTATTCATTAAAAACAAAATACATAGCTGTTATATATTTGGTACTTTTTCGTATGTGTACAATATATAGTGCTTGTAATGAACAATAATTTATTGATTTTTAGGTTTTTATTGTTGTATTTTGATATTGTATTGTAAATTAGTTATTTTATTTATTATGTCTTAGTAGTTTTTGTAATCTAAAGGATAAAAAAAAACTTTAAGTCCAAAAACTAAGATAAAAAGTCAGTGATAAAAGATCTGTAAAACAGGAGTAAAAATTTAGTTCAATTAGCTTTTTAAAACTGTTAAGGTTTTACAACAAGAGTTAGTAAAATACAGTTGCTGTTGTATCTAAATTTTGAACAAAAAATGTTTGAAAAACTATTTTATGTAAACATTTCTATGATAAAAAACTGTTTATGCAAAATCTAACGAGTAATGTATTGAAGTTTTAAGTTTATTGTTTAATATTGGTAGAAATGAGCAAAACTCTAAAGCAATTATTCTTAAAAAAATAAAATTAAATATAGTAAAAGACATTAATAGTTTTTTTAATTGAAAATTAATTAATTAATTAAAGTTTTAAAAAAGTACACAGTGGTTACTTTTCTTTTTATTTTAAATATTTTATTTTTTAATCTACAATTTAAAATCGCTTATCATTTGTTTTAAATAACAAAGTAGTTAGCGAACTAAATACGTACTTTAAAATTATAGTACATTTTTTTGCTGAAAGCATTTAAATGAAGTTTTGCATTAATAGTTTTGAATTGAGTGATAAATACTTAGTTTAGCTAAAGCTGTCGAGCTATATATTTTTATATTATTTTATAAATATAAAGAGCAGTAAAAAACATAAATAATTGCATTTTGCATTTTAAATATATAAATTAAGCCTAATTTAGAATGTTGCAGTTACGAAAGTTTGACAGTCTATAAAGTTTCTTTTTATAAAAGATGGGAGATATATATATATATATATATATATAATGAATTTAGCGTGAAAAAAAACAAAATCCGTTTTTATAGTCTAAGAAAAGTTTTATTTTTTCTATCACTTTTTCATAAAAAAAATTTTGCTTTTTATTTGTAAACATTATGAGATCAAATAATTTAATTTTAAGTTTTCATTCTCTAGCATTAAATTTAGGTTTGAATTAAAGTTTTGCGAATAACAAATTTTAAGTTAATAATATTTTTGCATTAGTTATTTTAGTGTTGATTTTGCAGATTTGAATAAAGCAAATGAATCTCGTATTTAAATAGATTAAACTTTATACATCCGAATAGCAACTCGCAACAGATGCGTCAGTTAATGACGTAACAGTGCCGATTTGTATTAGCTGTATTGTTAAATTTTACAAAAGCGTTTCTCTCAATTTAGTAACATCTATAGTCATAAATATTTTTATGTTAATATTTAAACAAGCTCCCATGCTTGTATTTTTTGTAGGGTAAGGTATATAATAAAAATATAATAATATTTTTGTGTTATAAATTGCCAACAATAAATTCACTGGACTCATACTTTATAAAATTTTAAATTTTCTAAATCAGTAAAATTGACTTTTCTTAATAATTTTATTAAACGTTATTTTAAGTAAATGTGTTTAACTTAACGATAATTAAATTTTAATTTTATTATAACTTGTAACCAAAACAGAATTTTATTAAAAAAATTAAATATAGTATATTAAGTAATGGTTCCATCTGCAATTGTTTTATTTAAAAGAGTTACTTATCATAATAAAAACAAGAAATTTATAATTGATCTAAATAAGTTTTAAGGAAAAATAAGGTTTTTAATGTTTTGAGACTTATAGCTTTGTATTAAAAAAAGTGATTTCGAAGAAAGAATCTTTTCATTAAAACACTTTATTTTTTGCTACTTTTAGTAATTTAATCTTAGCACTTTGTTTAAAATGTATTTTAAAATATACTGATTTCTAAACATTTTAAAGTTACGAAAAAAAAACTAATGTCGTATACATCATGTGTTTTATATTTTGATAAAATACAAGTAAAAAACCTTTGTAATTGTAAATATAAATAGTTACATGTACCCAACTAAGTATTAAAAGTTTTTAACAAATTCAATTTCAATACTAATATTTTTGTTTTTTTAGGCTTTAAATTGTTGATTTGTTGTTCTTAAACAAAAATTGAAAGCTTAGTTAGTAGTATACGTTTTCAAAATCAACAAACTAAACTTTATTTTTAGTTTTAGTATAAAGTCATAATACTGGTGATTTTATATAGTTTTTATCTTGCACTATGCTATAATGTTTCTTACGACGAATGTTTCAAAATAAACCTGGAACGATCGTAAATTAGTGTTTGTTAGAGTGTTGTTTAGTATAAACTTAATAACCTTAATAATAAACTTAAAAAAAATTATAAAATTCATAATTCATTTAGCATAACTAAATAAACAAAAATGTTCACAAATGGGTTTTACAATATATAGCAATAGGATGATTTTATTAATGAAAAAAATATTTTTTTTTTTGTTTTTTAATTGCAAGTTTATTGTAGATTATAAAAAAAACTTGATTTTTTCGTTTATAAATCAACAGACATATAAATTATTTTTATAATATAGTTTTTAAGGAATTATAAAACCAGTTTAGTCAATAACAACTGTGTTTAAATTACTAATGCATGTTAAACTAAAATATTTTGTTCAGTTGAGTATGAAAATCTTGTTACAAAGTTTCATATAAAAAATACAAGTATTTTATAGCCTATTAAAAAAAAAACTAACTGTAGATTTTATTTTACTATTTAAATATTGTATTAACTTATTAGAACTAAAACTGTACTTGATTTAAAGTTTCTAAAAGCCTTAAAAATAAAACAACAAAGTTTTTGCAAAGTTTGAAGTGAGCTGCGTTCCAGCTCATTAGTGACGTATCAAACGAAGTTAAAAGCTTAGTTATCACAAATTAGACTATTGAGACACATAAAATGTTAAAAAAATGAGATAATGGCAAACTTTTTAAAGAGTGTTTAGACGAACTACCATTTTTTGTTGAATAAAGTATTAATAAACAATATTCATTATTTATATGAGTTTTTCGATTACACTCAGGAATTTCAAAGATGAACATGTGTGGACAATATTGATTATTAATAAAGTATTAACTTTATAGTGACTTATAGCTCCAAAATAAAGAGCTAAACTGAAAAGGAGCAAATAAACATTAATTAGAAAATTTCAGATTGAGAGTTTAATTCAGCACGGTTTTTCATGCAAGCGCAATGATCACCATTTAAAAACTCTATAAAATAAGACAGACAACACTATTAGATGCTTGAAGTTTTAACAAATATTCTTTAAGTTATGCAAATAACAGTTTTATGGCATAATTTTTTTTGTTAACAATTGTTTTTTTAGCCACATTCTTGTGGCTTTCAAATAGTCCGCTTGCTCTGCGGCGCTTAGAATCTTGTAAATTTTTTTAAAAATCTTATTATAAATATATGTATCTATTTGATGTCACAAGTTGTGACATGACGTCACTAAAAGACTTAAAAAGTTTTATTTTGCGACACTTTTAGTTACAGTCATCATTGTTTTTGATTATATTTAGTTTAATTTCTAAAGTAAGTGAGACTGAATAAAATTACAACTATGAGTCAGAGTTTTAATTTTCTTTGCACGGATTTACTTTTGTTGTTTGCATAAATAATCAATATATATTTTTTGAACTTATTTAAAAAGTTACATAGGACAACAATATTAGAAAAACAAATTTTTTTTAAGCAATAACAGCTAAGTATAATTTTTCTTTTGAATATAATTCACAAAACAAAATATTAGAACTTGAACTGTCAAAAATTAAAGAGTAGCCTTTAAAATATGTTCAAAATTTTAGTTGTGTTACACACAAGTGTTTCCATTTTAGTTTTAATTTTTATTTTGATTATAAAACTGTATTGTTTCTTAAAATTTGAAAATTCGATATAAATTCATAACTCTTGAACTATTATTAAAAACTTATAAAATATTATAAAAAAGAATATAAACATTCGCAAGAAATGGATTAAAAATGGTTAAGCTTCAACTGTTTTAAAAATATAAGTTAGATTTTTGGTAATTTTCTTTAAATAATATTATAAATAAGTTCCATATCCCAACATGATATAAAAACTAACAAAAAAAAGAAGTTTTATACTGAACTATTGTTTTTTTGTGCATAAGTTCAACATATATTTATGATTTCTGTAAAACGTAGGTTTTTTATTCGAAAAATAAAAAGTAAAACATAACTTTGTTACGACCTACCTGAGTAAACACGTCGACTTAAGTAATATTAGAAAGTTTATTTGTATATATAATTTGAAAAGAGGTATATAAATAAAATTTTACTGCTATCTTCTAAAATATCTTGTTTTAAGCATGAAGCTTGTATTACCTATACCAGAAATCATACTAGTTAATCAAATACTTAAAAAAATTTTAATTTTTAAAAGTTTACTATTTCCACTTGGTCTAAAATTTAGTAATTTATTTAAAAAACTTTTACTTTTGATATATTTTAATCGTTTTATAACTTCATAAAACATTGATTTATAGAATGATTTCAAACATAAGCAATATGTTAAATGAACATAAAACAAATGTGTAATCGCATTAATTAAAGGAATGATGTAACTTTAATTTTGGTTAAATATAAAATAACAAAAATAAACATTTCTTTAAAAAAACACTTAAATAAGTTTATTTTTAAATTTGTTGATGTTGCTAATACGTACTTAAGATTTTTCATTAAAACATTGTCTTTTTTCCCTTTTAAACTGTTCTAACTCTAAATTTTAAGTGTTTAAATTTTGATCTATTAAACACTTTTATTTTTCTTTAAAGTTAATATCCGCGAAAACAAAGTAGTTACAATCTTTATCTTTGAATCTCAAAAATCAGTTCTAAAGTAATCTAAAGTAATCAGTAAAAATAATTACATAACTTTTCAATAATAGAGCTGTTTATATCATAATTTTTTTTTTATAGTTATGTACAGCTGAGTTTGAGTTAATTACCTGACAACCTCTTATTTAGTATTCTTTTTTGATAGTTTTAAAAAATATATAGTTTAGATAGAATAAGGTACGCTTAGATACACTAACAGTTATTTTAATTTTTATATATAAGTTTATGTTAAAACACCTAAAACACATTAAACAGTTTTTGAAAAAAATGTCGTAAATTTTCACTAACACTATTCGAATTTTAAACTTATGTATGCTACATAGCTTTAAAATTCATTTCTGTTTTTAATTGTTTATGTTATATTTTTGCTTAATGTCTTTATTTAGCTAATTATTACTTTTTTTTCTTTTCTTTAAGACTAAAGAAAGGTAGCTATTTTCATAATTATTTTGATTTTAATCTGTTTGTTTTATAAAGCTGTTATTCAAAATTAAACGATGACTTTTTAACCCAAGTAAAACAATATCTGCATGTGTTTAAGTCATATTACAAGTATGGCAAAATGTATGCTTTATAAATATTTTTTATTGACTAATACATAGTTTAGCTTAACGTTAGTATTGCTTTTTTTTATGTTTTTAAACACTTTGATAACAAAACTTTTTAACAAAAATAATCTCAGAATGTTTTCTAATAGTGATAATTTTTTGTTTATATTCTTTCAATTCATTCGCATATAAACTTATGAAAAGAAGTATATTAAATTTTGATTTTAGAATTTAGTCTTAAACAACCTATATCTAACAAAAGATTTAGTATATAGTTATTATAAAATTAATAGCTATTATCACTTTTACAAGCTGAACTGCACTGACGGGTAAAGGTTCGAGTCTTAAATTCAAAAATTCCTTGTATCGGACAGTATTGTTTTCATTAATCATTTTTAAGTAGCATTGAAACATTAGTTAAATATAAAGAAAGTCTTAAAGCATTTGTAAAAAAATTATTAACTTAAGCAAAATATTATAAGTTTAATGTTTTTTTGTGTAAACATTTTTCTGTTTAAAATTTATTTTTCTTCTTAAGGTAGTATTTTAATTTTTGCGAATATTTTTAATTTTTTTTTCAATAATTTTAATGTACAATAAAAACTTATAAAAGCAATTTTAACTACGTAAAACATAAGTATTCGAAAAATCATAAGGATTGATTAATACTTTATGAGTAACAAATTTATAACGACTTTTAAAGCTTTTAGAAACAAAAAAAGTTTTGTAATTGACATTAAAATTTAAACTAACATATGAACACTTAGAGGTTTACACAACTAAAATTTTGCACATATTTTGAAGGCACTACTATTCAAATTTTGACAGTGTTGACAGTTCAAGTTCTAACATTTTATTTTATGATATATATTTGAATAGAAAAGCTTTATATATTGTAGCTATTTTTTCTTTAATATATATTAAATTTATCTAGTTTTTTTGCGAAATGCAACTTATAAATTAAGTTAAAAAAAAAAATAAATAAATATTCATGCGACCATTTGAAGTGAATGCGCGCAAAAAATTTTAAAACTCTGATTGTTTTATTTAGTTTCACTTACTTAAGAAAATAATTTAAATATAATCAAAAACTATTGATGATAAGAGGTACTGGGTCATCAGGTTACCAACCCTCGAGTGAAATTTACAAGTTTAGGATCCCATTTTATTGTAGTATTTCTGATATTGATTAATATGAAACCAAAGGGAGATGGTGACCCAACATCCAAAAGTTAATTTACCCTAGAAAGCTTACGCTTAGGGCTTAGTCTGAGTGTGACTTTACTATTGGAATTTGAATTAAGGGAACCGTTCAGTTCCAACCCGCGCACAATTCCCACCCGATCAATTCCAACCCAAATCAAATCCCACCCGATCATTTCCCACCCGATTAATTCCAACCCAAATCAAACCCCACCCGATCAAATCCAACCCGAATCAAATCCCACCCAAATCAAATCCCACTCGATCATTTCCCACCCGATCATTTCCAACCCGAATCAAATCCCACCCGATCAATTCCAACCCAAATCAAATCCCACCCGAATCAAATCCCACACGATCATTTCCCATCCAAATCAAATCCCACCCGATCATTTCCCACCCGCAAAATTTCCACCCGAATCAAATCCAACCAGAATCAAATCTCACCCGATCAAATCCCATCCAAATCAAATCCCACCCAAATCAATTCCCACTATATTATCAAACCCGATTATATTTATTCTCGTACGAATTAAATTTTAATACGTTTGGAACTCACATTAAAACTTTAGTTTTCGTAATTTTAAAAATTATTTGAAATATAAAATTAGTAAGGTAAGAACGATTTTTTTATTCAAGCTAGAAATGTTACTGTTGCTTATTTTATCATGTTTTTAGTTTATTGTCATTTTTGTTTGTTGACAACTACGATAATTAAATAATTACGACTTGCGAGCAACAAAAAGTTGGTCTGTTACTTGTTAATTGCTATCATTGTTACTAAAGTTTAATCCAGATCAGGTTTAGATAATACAGTAACCTCTCGCATCTTTACGCACTCGTGACGTTACGCACTCTCGTTTAGTTACGCGTTTTAGATTTCTTAAAAATTCGAAGAATATTTTTTTATTTTATTTTTAAATTGCACAAGTTAGGTTTATTGTAAATTTTTAATGTAAAACTGTTTTCAAATACTAATTCACCTCTCTATATCTTTATACTTTGTAAACTTATGTTCCTTGACTAATTAATAAACATTTAGTTATACCTCAGTATATCAGAAGTTTTGTTAGCAATAAGAGATTAAATTAAAATTCTGAATTGAAATATGACTGTGTTAAACAATAAAAGTGTAATGAAATAATGAGAGTTTGTAACACAAATAAATAATACAGTACTTTTGCCCTATTTATGAATAAACACCAAAAAACTAAATTTAATGAAACTTCCTAGCAAAAATTAGCAGTGATACTTAATAAATATAAAGCTCACACTTAAAACAAATCTCAATCGTTTTTTTAGTAAACATATCATTAATTTTCATTTGATGTTTTTTATCTAAATTAAGTTCTTCTTCTGTAACACTTGCTTTGCACAGCAATCTGCTAAGTGGAAAAGAATATAAATGTTAAGTATCGAATAAGTCAGATATAAGTAAAGATAAAGATAAAATCTACTTATTATTAAAATTAGTAAAATTGTTCTACAAGTATTATTATTTTATATAAAATTAAATCATTTTTTTCTATATGTATAGCTTAATCTTTTGTTTTCATATTTATAAGTTAAGTAAACAAATTTTTAAAAGTGGGAAAGTTTAAAAGTGCTTTTAACTAGAAGCAATATCAAAAAACAGCCATTATAGTGAGTATATTTGGTACCTCTCGTATCTTTACGATCTCTCGTATCTTTACGCACTTTTTCTGTGGACACAATGTGCGTAAATAAGCGAGAGGTTACTGTAATTAAGTTTTTAGTATTGGAATCATTTTCTATTATCTTATTTAGTTTATGTCCAATTATTTATTTTTGTACGAGTTGGAACAATTAACATTGACACTTAACTATATTTTAGTTGTTGTAACTAATTAAAACAACAAAATAATATAGTACTGTACAACATAGTTTTTTTGTTAAGAACTTTAAAATTTGAAAATTATATTAATGCTTATTTTATTAAACTCTATACCTAAATTACTTTTGTTCGTTGATTACTAGACTTTTTTAAGTAACTACGGCCGGTAAGGAAAATTTGCCTATGTTTTGTAAAATGCTATTACGGCTAATACAATTCAGTCCAAATCAGGTTCAAAGCAAACTCAGGTTTTTTTAGCATCCGAACTATTTTTTTATAACAAAGTATTCTACGGTAACTGATTTATGTTCAATTAAATCTACCTTGGTAACGACTATAGAAATTAATATTGCTCGGCATAATTTTTTTTAAGTGTAATTTTTGGAAAATGTTCTGTTTTATTAAGCTAAATGTTTTATATTTCTTGTTTAAAACAATACTTCCTAAGTTTAATTTAACAACAGTTTTAAGTATTTGATTCCGGCGCGAATAAGTTATTATAGAAAAATTGGTCTTTTTTTTTAAATATTTGTTATTTAAAAAATTCTTATTTGTTTGTAATTCAATTTTTTCTTTAAGTCTTAGCTGTTAAACCAACGAAATTAATTGTGTATTATATCTACCTAAAAATGAGCTTATTTTGATAGTAACTATGAAGTTTTTTTTTTCTAAAACATATCTTTTGTTATTTATGTGAAAATAGATGAGTTATAGAAAAGTTTTAAATAACTAATAAAAAATACTGTTACACAAAGACTGATGTAAATGTTTAAAATGTTATAGGGTAAAATACATTTGTCTAACTCTATTACTTAAAATCAATATAATCTAATATATGTTTAAATTCATATTTATCAATTGTCTTTTATGCTTTTTTAAACATCTCCTAAAAAATATTACAACTTAATATCTACCGCTATAGGACATTTAAAAAACTATTTTTAAACATGTATGTTAAAAGCACTTTCAATAAATTTATCTTCATTAAGAATGTAGTATGAGAATTAACCAAAGATTTATAATTATAAATATTATTAACCAACTTCAGAAATAAAGTAATTTAATAACGAACAAAAACGAAAACTGACACAGATACTACAACATTTAAGTTATTGGATTAAATGCTTTATATGAAAATTGATTCAACTTAATCAATCCTACTAAAAAACTTCGAACATTTTTTTAACGTTGTATTCTACATTTTCAAAATAACTTAAATATAAACATTATTGAAAACGGAGAGATGAAAAATTGAATGTATATTAATAACCAGACAAATTATCAATATACTTTGTAAAAAAAATAATTTCTGAACGAACAAAAACTTATACAGATACTAATAAGTTGAAGTTGTGGGCTTAAATGCCTCTTATAAAAATTGATTCAACTTGGTCATAGCATAAATGATCAAATATTTTTTTTTACAAAGTTTTACTTTTTTAATACAACTAAAATTCAACATGAATAAAAACGAAAAATTTACTATAGATTAATAACTAAAATAATTATCAAATAACTTTGTAAAAAAACAATTTTAAGACGAAAAATAAACGAAAACTAATACAGATGATAATTAATTAAGGTTATGTGCAATACCTCTGAGAAATTCCATAATAGTTCTTTGATTGCGCCCGGTTACAATTGATTTTAATCTTTCGTCTAGGTTTTTGTATTTTTTCTCTTTCTTTTTATGAGGTTCACCCGAGTTCAATCTTTCGATTTGATTAGTTTGACTTTTTTGCTCTTTCATTAGTTTGTCAATACATTTAACCAATCCAGGTTTGGCACTCTGCATAACAGCTTTGAACCTTCTGTGCCAACCCTCCACACAATTGTTAGTCCGAATGCAGTTTGAAAGCGTTTATTCATTGACATTCCAAAAGGTGATAGGAAACAATGGTGGTTGAGCGTCAACACCATTGCTACCAATATAGGTATTAATAAAATACCTAATAATTGGTATCACTTCAGTTGGACAGTCTTTTTGCCGAAGCAAAAGATCTGCAGCCTCAATTACCTCTTCCACCGGTAAAAACGCAAGAGCTGAAATGTGATTTATATACAGTGCAAAAGAACCATCTTCGGCTTCATAGTTCGTTTTGCAGTCCTGTTAATATAAATATATCTATAAAAATTGTTGCATAGTCTTAATACTAATTTTATATATTTTTCATCATTTTTATGTATGAAAAATAAATTAATTAATAATTAAATTATATAAATAAACTATAAAACAAAAATAATGCTTTAAAAGTTTTATAATATTATAATACATTAATTAAAAAATAAAGCTAATTCAATAAAAATAAATCAGTTTACATTAGTTATTGACTTACAACTTCAACTTAAAGAAAATAAGTAAAAAACAAATTACTAACTTTTTCCACTACTTTGCGGTACAAAGATTGCTGGAGATGAAAAAAGCATCCTCTTGTTGTTCCACTAAAAATTAATTCAATGCTATTGATCGCAGCCTTTTCAAAATCTGTTATCCACAGTTCTGGTGAAAGCGGTTTAATTCTATTTAGTGTAGTCAAAAGCCTGGTGTATGTTTCTTGAGTTTTATTTTCAAGTAATGCAAATACCAATGGAAAAACCGCAGGTTTTTCATCTGTAGTGGTTTCCATTATTTCGCCGTGGATAGTATACAGTTGGCAGAAATGTCGATAACACTCTTGTAATTGTTGAAACAATTTAGTTCTACTTTTATCTAGTTTTTTAAACTGTTTAAATTATGTTACAATATTAAACAATGTTCTTTAATTATTCTTAGTTCTTAATTATATTTATCTATTAGAACTTGAGTTATAGCGTAACCGAGCGAATTTTCTTTAGCAGAGGACTAAATTTTCGTATTCACTGGTCGCAATATAACATATAAACATGCTCTCGAGCCACACTTTTACAAATATGGACCAAAGTTTGCCGAACCCTTGTGTAGATCATTAAACCTTTTTTAATGACCATCGAACCCTTTTCAAATGGAGAAGCACTATTTTTTGCTTTAGTTTAAAATGATTCTTCTTCTAACTATAAATAAAAGTTGTCTTTTAGATATATAAGCATCTACTCAACTGTTAACATATTTGTTAATCATAGTATTTAAATACATAATGTTAAACTAACAATAACGTTTTTCAGTCAAATATCTATATTTTCTTGTCTATTTCATAAATAGTTTCTCACTTAATAACCTTGTTATTTTAGATAAATTTAAAAACTATTTAACTCATTTAATTTATCGAATATTGTAAATATTTCATTATCTAATAGCAAAACATAAAGTAAAGACAAAATTGATTTAAAATAAAAAAGAACACGAGATAATTGAAGTTAAATGGCAAATTAAAGAGCATGTAGTAATGTCACTATATAGAGGTCGTGTTTGAATAGTTTTGTAAAGTCTCAGGTCTTTATTAATGTATAAGAATCAAAACTGGAATAATAATAAAAAATCACGTTATAAATATAACATGCTAAAAGATGTGCCTGAATTAGCATGTATAACTTTAATAAATATGTAGTTAGAAATAAAGTTGCAATATATATTTGTAAATAACGCTTAACGTAATGAAAAGTCTTCATTACAAACAAAGTTTCAAAAGTTATAAGCCGTTTATGACACAATGAAAAGAAAATAAAGCTTTTTCTTATTAGCGCATATCACAAAAACAAATCTTTTTTACGATAAAATAAAATGTTTGCATTTTGTTATTGCATTTTGTTGTTAAAGCATTTTTAATGCTCGTTGTTTTAACATTTACAATTTTGGAAAGAAAGCACAAGCGAAACAAGTAAAAGTTTATAAATAAACAGCTTTTTTGGTTAATAAACGAAACTTTCTTTTTCTCTTTTTCGTATTTTTTCATCGTCGCACAGGCTATAGGTAACCAGTCTAAACACGCCCCTGCAGTTAGGTACAGCTTATTGAAAATGAAAACAATAACAATTTATTAAGTTAATAATTTCTCTCATTAAAAGTTATTATAACACTTTTTTTAAATTGTTAAACGTTATTAAAAAAAACTTTTTTGGTCGAAATATATGAGGTAATATGAAATTTTAAACTTAAAACGAACGGAACTTGACTGAAACTTATAATCAATCTTTCTTCTAAACTTTACTGTACAAAAATTAAACGGATTAGAATTTATGCATAAAACTATTGATCTTAACTAACCGTATAACATATATAAAGGTTGATAATTATTTTATTTAAAATATTTATAAACTGGATTGAAAAAAAAAAAAAAAAAACTGGATTAAGTCGAATGAGAATTCATTCGAGTTATAATTTACCTGGATGGGAGTTGATCGGATGGAATTTGATTCGGATGGGAATTGATTTGGGTGGAAAATGATCGGGTGGGGTTTGATCTGGGTGGGAATTGGTCCGGGTGGGAATTAATCGGGTTTGAATTGATCGGGTTAGATTTGATTCGGTCGGGATTTGATCGGGTTGGAATTGATTCGAGTGGGATTTGAACGGGTTGGAATCGTGTGGGTTAGAATTGAACGCGGGTTGGAAATGTTAGTATACCTGAATTAATTATAAATTTACTCTAGACTAAGTATTACTAGATATCATTACTACTATAAATAACCAGGGACAACAGTTAAGTTGGTTTCTCTATTAAACGAACTTACATGAACACAAAATCAATTGTTAAAACTAAAAGAACTATTAAATATGTAAATTGTGTATTAAAATACTCTATATCAACCACTATAAAAAACTCAAAAATATTTTAAGAAGTACTTAAAGTTAAACGCAAAACCATGTGTTGAAAACTACAAGAACTATAAAAGTATGTAACTTATGTGAAAAATGCTTTATATTTAAAAGTGTAAAAAAATGCTTTAAACTTACTTTAGATAAAAATCTTAAAATCTACCAAATACAACTTTATAAAACAACTCAATACCAATATTCAAGTTTCTTTCTTGTAAACAGTCTCTGCAGCTCTTTTGGGAATTGATTTGGGTGGAAAATGATCGGGTGGGATTTGATCTGGGTGGGAATTGGTCCGGGTGGGAATTAATCGGGTTGGAATTGATCGGGTTGGATTTGATTCGGTCGGGATTTGAACGGGTTGGAATCGTGTGGGTTAGAATTGAACGCGGGTTGGAAATGTTAGTATAGTAGTTAGTAATATCAACCACTATAAAAAACTCAATAATATTTTAAGAAGTACTTAAAGTTAAACGCAAAACCATGTGTTGAAAACTACAAGAACTATAAAAGTATGTAACTTATGTGAAAAATGCTTTATATTTAAAAGTGTAAAAAATGCTTTAAACTTACTTTAGATAAAAATCTTAAAATCTACCAAATACAACTTTATAAAACAACTCAATACCAATATTCAAGTTTCTTTCTTGTAAACAGTCTCTGCAGCTCCTGGCGGTTCTGTCAACACAGCTTAGTCTGTCGTATCACCTTATCAGGTTGTGACCAAAAACATTAAAATGAATCGTCGCATCATGAGTTTTGATAATACGCCTCAAAAGAGAAATGCGCTCTCATTCTCTTTTATTCTCTTTACGTCATAAAGGAAAACTGCGCTCTCATTCTATTTATTCTCTTTCTCACTTTTTGTTTCATCATACTTTGCCCGGGAAAGAATTGTAAATCCAATAACTCTTAATTTTCTCTTAAAAACAGACCAGTTTTCAAGTGAAACTTGGAATAGCGTTACATTAGAATTGTCACTAAGACTGTTGGAATTATAAACATATGTATCAGCCATTATTATATACTTATATTTAAAGTTTTTACGTGATTCCCCATAAAGTTAGCATTAGTCCGTTTTTATTGTATTTTTTGTAGTGAAACAAAGGTTATTTTGGTAGTTTGTATCATGTTGGTATGTATATTTAATAACTTTTTTATAAATGGTTTTAAGTAAAGTTATTTTGAATGTCAACAAGAAACAGTTAAGGCAAAATATAAGTTTAGTTTGAGGTTTATAATGTCTAAAATAAATGTATAAATTAGCTTATCTTTAATTTTGTTTAACTATTGTGCAATTTAATATTTTAAAAGAAAACTTTTTATATACAAAATAAATCTCAGCAAAAATATTAGACTTGGTAGACTAGTTTTTTTAGTTACTGTTTTGCCTGAAAAACTTATATTTATTAATGAATTAATATATAATGTTATACATTTGGTGATTACCCTATTTATAGAAGCTATAATGCTAATAATAAAGCTTTTTAGTAAATTAAACGTGTAGTCTAATTAAAATTGTTTAATAAAAACAAAAGTTTATTTTTTTAGCATATAATTATGTAAGTAATGAGTATTTTTAAAGCTGTTAACATGTTATCATACTATTTTAAAAATATTTTCAAGCCTTCATTAATTAATAAATTAATGCACAATGCGATTAAACAGTATAAAAACAGTAATCTAGATGTAGCGATTCTTCTTGTTAATAATGCTATTTTACCACTATTTTTTCAAGCAAAATATTTTGCTTCTATTTATTAGTATTATAAACTAGTTTGAGAGTTCAATTTTTTACATTAATTTCAATACTTTAGTAAATTCACAATGAAAGGTTTCGACAAATTATCTTTTAGTTTTGAAAATTGCAAATGGACAAATTACTACTAAATAAAAGTTTTTTATAAAATATTTTCCTTACTTGTGACTTTAGTGTTGATTTTAAAAATTCGAGCAAAGCAAAAATATTGAAATATTAAACAAAAAACAAACTTTTCACATCGTTATTTGAAAAGTCGTTCTAGTACAGGGGTCGGCAAACAGCGCCCCGCTAAATAAAAATCTGCGGCCCGCGAGCATGTAAATAAGGCCCGCATCACAAAAATATATTATAAGTTGATTGTTTTGGTATTTATGTTGTAATTTGATAAATTTAGTTTTACATTCCTATAAACTACTTTAAAACATCAATAATTTTACTGCTTAGGCTTAGAATTGTGAAAAAGTCAGACTATTTTTGTGAAAAGTTTTTCATCTGTTTAGATGATGTCTTTATTTTTACAATAGCAACTGGTTATTTAAAACAAAATTTCAAAAGTATTTACAAAAAGTTAGTTAAGTAATATACTTTTATTAAATAGATAAAGTAAGTGCAAATTTATTTTATTGTGTATAAAAGTAACGCACAATAATAAGCTAATATATAACTTCTTTACAATTTAATTGTTTTGTTTAAAATGTAGTTTATATCTAAGTTTTTCTCATAGACGTTTTATCATTAGATGTTATAATTGAGTATGAACGAAAATATTTCAAATAACAACAAATAAAATTAAGACAAAAGGTTTAGTTAATTTATTTAAGCTTATTTTGATACATTTTTATTATTTCATAAATTTTCTGTGCACTTAAAATTCAGTTCTATTACACAAATACCAATTACCAATGTGCATAATCGCTGATGATTGGAACCTTATTTTTAATAATGCTAAACTTAGTAAAAACAAAATAAACAATTTTTTATCTTAAAAAGAAATTTAAAGGGCCACAACTCAAAAAGTAGTGTCAACACTAATAACATTTAGAAAACCTATGTAGGTTTTGAAAATATCTAAAAGCAATTTTTTTTGATTTTCAAAGTATCTATTTTTTTTTAGATATGTCTAAAATATTTTACAAAGTATAGTAATTTCTAATATTTTTTACATCCCAAAAACTTTAAAAAAATTGCAAAAAATAAAACAAAAAGGCTTGTAGATTTTGATATAACATGCATACGTATTTTCTATTTTTTCAAATATATATTTCTTTTTAATTATGGTCTTTTGAATATTTTTTAAAGATTTCGTATTGACGAAATATCAATTTTCCGAATTTAAATGCTCATGTAATTACACATTTCTTTTTCTTAACAATATTTCTTTGCAGACTTATTTAGTATCTATGCATTGCAGCTTTACATACTAAGATAATATTTTTGTGAACACACTTGTTAAGAATACTTAATTTAGGGATGCTAAAATTTTAAAATTTGTATGTTGTTAGTCAAAGTAGTTTACACTTATTCTTTTTTTTAAAAGATAAAGCAATGAAGAATTTCTACAGTGCTCAACAAATAATAGGTTTTTTATTTTATTGATAACTAATTATTTTTTCTTTAAAAAACTGTTTTAGAAGTCTACCTGTCCTTTTAAAGATAACTAACAATAACTAAACCTTTGGGTTTTCGTAGTGTATATTAATTTAACTGCTAAAAAAATTTGTTACTACTTAGTTGTGTGAATGTAAAGTCAATTTAAAAAACTCAAGTATCAATGAAATTTTTTTTTACTGTCATAAAAATGCTTTGAACTCTAAAAATACTTTTGAAAAGTTTAGTGTTAAATTGTAATTATTTTTTTTAATCAACCTACATATTATGTAACATTTTATAACGATCGCATATTAGGTATTTAATCTTGTTTAACAGCAAGTCTTTAAGTTTTTGGCTGTTTAAAATTTTGATAAACTTCGGATTTTTAGATTGAACTCAGGAATTTCAATGACAAACATGTGTGGACAATATTTATTATTAATTAAGTATTAACTTTATAGTGAGTTATAGTTCCACAATAAAAAGCTCAACTGAAAAGGAGCAAATAAACATTAATTAGAAAATTTCAGATTGAGAGTTTTATTCAGCACGGTATACAAGCTCAATGATCACGATTTAAAAACTCTATAAAATAAGACAGACAACACTATTAGATGCTTAAAATTTTAACAAATATTCTTCAAGTTTAGCAAATAACAGTGTTATAGCATAATTTTTTTTGTTAACAAATGTTTTTTTGGCCACATTCTTGTGGCTTTCAAATAGTCCGCTTGCTTTGCGGCGCTTGCAATCATTTAACATTTTGGAAAATCTTATTATAAATATATGTATCTATTTGATGTCACAAGTTGTGGCGTGACGTCATTAAAATTTCAAGCGGGAAATTTATTTTATTTTGCGACACTTTTAGTTATAGTCATCATTGTTTTATGTAACAATACAAGAATTAAATTAAATAGCTATAAAATATTAAATGAGAAATATGTAGTTTTTTTTCAAAGTAACCCTCTTAATTAAAAAAAAGATATTTTAATAAAAGTTTTTAAGTGTTATATAACTTTTTAGAAACATACTATTCTATAATAAAGAGTTTGAATCATAGAAAAAATTTTTTAAGCATCTTTTCATACATTAATCAATATAAGAAATACTACAGCGGAATGGGATCCTCAATTTGTAAATTTTACTCGAGGGCTGGTAATCAGATGATACAGTATCTCTTATCATGATTTTTTTTTGATTATTTTTAGTTTATTTTTGTAAGTTAGTGAGACGGAATAAAATTAAAGCTATGAGTCAGAGTTTTAAGTTTCTTTGCACGGATTTACTTTTGTTGTTTGCATAAATAATTAATATTTATTTTTTAGACTTAATTAAAAATTTGCATAAGACAAAACCATTAGAAAAACAAAATTTCTATTTAAGGAATAACAGCAATAGTATAATTTTTCTTTTAAATATAATTCACAAAACAAAATATTAGAACTTGAACTGTCAAAATTGAATAGTAGCGCCTACAAAATATGTGCAAAATTTTAGTTGAGTAAACCACAAATGTTTCTATTTTAGTTTTAATTTTGATTTTGATAATAAAACTGTATTGTTTTTTAAAGTTTGAAAAGCAGTTATATATTTGTTACTCTTAAACTATTATTAAAAACCTTATGAATCTTTAATTACGTAGTTAGAAATTCTTTTATAAGTTTTATTATATTGTAATATTATAAAACAAGATTAAAAACATTCTCGAGGTATAGAAATACTTTCTTATACTATTATGGTTAAGCTTTAACTGTTTTAAAATGATAAGTTAGATTTTTAATATTGTTCTTTAAATGATATTATAAATAAGTTCCATATTCAAACATCATATAAAAAACTAACAAAAAAAAGTTTTTATACAAATGTTCAACATATATTTATAATTTTTATGATTTTTGTAAAATGTAGGTTTTTTATTCGAAAATTAAAATTAAAACTTTAAAACAACCTATCTGAGTAAAGGATTCGACTTGAGTAATAATAGAAAGCTTATTCAAATATATAATTTAAAAAGAGGTATATAAATAAAATTTTACCACTATCTTCAAAAATATCTTGTTTTAAGCATAAAGCTTTTACTACTGATACCAGAAATCATACTAATTAAACTAATACAGACAAAAAATTAAATTCTTTAAAATTAACTACTTGCACTTGGTCTTAAATCAAGTTTTTTTTTTAGAAACTTCCACTTTTATTTTATTTAATCATTCTATAATTTTACAAAACATTGATTTATAAAATAACTTCAAACATATTCAAAATATAAAATGAACATAAAACAAGTGTGAAATCGCAAAAATTAAAATAATGATTTTACTTTCATGTTGAGTAAATATAAAATAACAAAACTAAACATTTCTTTAAATAAACAATGAAATAAGTTTTTTTTCAATTTGTAGATGTTGCTAAAACATACTTAAGGTTTTTCATTAAAACATTGTCTTTTTTTCCCTTTTAAAAATGTTCTAATTCTAAATTTTAAATGTTTAAATTTTTATCTGTCAAACATCTTTTTTCTTTAAAACTAATTTCCGCGCAAACAAAGTGGTAAGCATCTTTATTTTTAAATCTCTATTTTTAAATTTAGCAAAAAAAAAAAAGTAAAAATAGTTACATTATTTTTCATTAAAATAGTTGTTTAAATCATTAATTTTATTTTTTTATATTTATGTACAGCTGATTTTGAGTTAATTACCTGACAACTTCCTTATTGAGTTCTCTCCTTGAATAGTTTAGATATAATATATAGTTTAGATAGAATAAGGTACGTTTAGATACACTGACAGTTATTTTTAAACTGATATTTAAGTTAATGTTAAAACACCTTAAAAACATTTGACAAAAATGTGGAAAATTTCCATTAAAACTATTCAAATTATAACTTATTATTCAAATTATAAAATTTTACTACTATCTTCTAAAATATCTTGTTTTAAGCATAAAGTTTGTACTACTGATACCAGAAATCATACTAGTTAAACTAATACTTACAAAATCTTAATTTTTTTAAAGTTGACTATTTGCACTTTGTCTTAAATTTAGTAATTTATTTTAGAAACTTATACTTTTGATATATTTTAATTATTTAATAATTCACAAAATATTGATTTATAGAATAATTTCAAACATACGCAATATGTTTAATAAACATAAAACAAGTGTGAAATTGCACCAATTCGAAGAATGATTTTACTTTTATGTTGGTTAAATATAAAATAACAAAACTAAATATTTCTTTAAATAAACATTCAAATAAGTTTTTTTTTCCCAGTTTGTAGATGTCGCTAAAACATACTTAAAGTTTTTCATTAAAACATCGTCTTTTTTTTCCCTTTTAAATTGTTTTAATTCTAAATTTTAAATGTTTAAATTTTTATATAGCAAACATTATTATTTTCTTTATAACTAATTTCCGCGTAAACAAAATATTTAGCATCTTTATTTTTAATCTCAAAAATTATAGCAAAAAAAAATATTTAAAAATAATTACATAATATTTCATTAAAATAATTGTTTAACTCATTAATTTTTTTTTATAGTTATGTACAGTTGAGTTTGAGTTAATTACTTGACAACTTCCTTATTTAATACTCTCATTTAATAGTTTAAATAAAATATATAGTTTAGATAGTATAAGGTACGCTGAGATACAATGACACTTATTTTAAACTGATATTTAAGTTTATGTTAAAACACCTGAAACACATTAAACTATTTTTGACAAAAATGTAGTAAATTTATTACTAAAACTATTTATATTTTAACTTATGTATGCTACATAGTATAAAATAATCAATTCTGTTTTAAATTGTTTGTGTTATATTTTTGCTTAATGTCTTTATTTAGCTAGTTTTTACTTCTCTTTTTTCTTTTTTTTCAAACTTAAACTAGTATCTGTTTTCATAACTATTTTTATTTAAATCTGTTTGTTTTATAAAGATGTTGTTTAAAATTAAACGCTGATTTTTTCAACCAAAGTAAAACAATATCTGCATGTGTTTAAGTCATTCTTCAAATATGGCAAAACGAATGATTTAAAAAAAAAATATTGACTAATACATAGGTAAGCTTAATGTTAGTATTGCTTTTTTATTATGTTTTTAAACAAAAATTTTTAACAAAACTAAACTAATATATATTTTCTAATAGTGATTGTAATTTTTTATATATTACAATTTCTTTATATTCTTTTAATTCATTCGCATATAATTTACTAAGTAGCATATTAAATTTTATAACTATAATTTTGTCGTAAACAACTTATATGTAACAAAAGATTTAGTATATAGTTGTTATAAAATTAATAGTTATTTGCATTTTTACGAAAAATCCTTGTATTTGACAGTATTGTTTTCATTAATCATCTTAAAGTAGCATTGAAATACTAGTAAAATATAAAGAAAGACTTTAAACGTTTGTATAAAAATGTTTTACTTACTCAAAATATTATAAATTGAATGTTTTTTGTGTAAAATTTTTCTGTTTATTATGTATTTCTCTACTTATTTTATAAGAAAGTATTTTAATTTCTGCGAATGTTTTTAATCTTTTTTTATATTTTTATTGTACAATAAAAACTTAAGTAAGCAATTTTAACTACGTAAAACATAAGTAATTAAAAATTCATAAGGTTTTGATAAATAATCTATCAGTAAAAATTTATAACTACTTTTTAAACATTTAGAAACAAATAATGCTTTATTGTCAACATTATAATTAAAACTAAAATACGAACACTGAGAGATTTACACAACTAAAATTTTGCACATATTTGAATGCACTACTATTCAAATTTTGACAGTGTTGACATTTCAATTTCAATTTATTTTATCTCATGATCTACATTTGAAAAAAAAAATTATATTCTATCTGTTAATTTTTTAATATATGTTTTATTTTTCTAGTGTTGTTGTCCAATGAAACTTTTAAATTAATTTTAAAAATAAAAATTTGATTATTCATGCAACCATCAGAAGTAAATGCGCGCAAAAAACTTAAAACTCTGAATGTTTTATTTAGTTTCAATTACTTTAGAAACTGAACTAAATATAATCAAAAACAATTGATGAAAAGAGATAGTGGATCATCAGATTACCAGCCCTCGATAAAAATTTAAAAGTTTAGGATCCCATTTTATTGTATTATTTCTTCTAAAAAATCAAAGTTTGCTTAAAGTAAAAATTTTATGATTCAAATTTTTTTAATTAGAATAATATGTTTCAAAAAAGTTATAAAAAACTTAGAAACATTAAAAAAAAAAAAGTTTTTTAAGAGCGTTATTATGAAAAAACTACTACTGATTTCTCATTTAATATTATATAGCTATCTAACTTAATTCTTGTATTATAATATAAAACAATGATGAATATAACTAAAAGTGTCGCAAAATGAAACTGTTTTCCTGCTTAAACTCTTAATGACGTCACGCCGCAACTTGTAACATCGATTTGATATATATATATATATATAAACCAAATTAGTTTTACTGGTTGAACAGTGAACGTGGACTATTTGAAAGCCACAAGAGTGTGGCAAAAAAAAAAACTTTATTAACAAAAAAAAAATATTGTTTTTTATGTTTTAGTTTTTTTTCAAAGTAAATCTAAAAAAAACGTACTACTACTTTTTTTATTCCTACAATAAATTATAATATCTACTGAAGTTTTAAACTAACTTTTTTTTTATTCATTAACTTTTTCAACTACCACTTATTTAAAAAAAAAGGTATAGTATTTTACCATAATAAAAATTATAACAAACAAAGAAAATCAATACAATTATGCGACGTGTTAAGGTTATGCTATAATTACTAATATTGCAACTTTAGATGTTTTTAATTTTTTTGTAAAACATATATTGCGATTTATATAAAGCCATCTGTAGCAATGTTTTTGATAATTAAGAATTTTCCATAATTTATATTAAAGTATTTCTATCAAGCTTTTAACTTTCTTTTCTGAAAAAAAAACGTATAACTTGATTGAGCTAACTACGTAAAAAACTAAATAGTATACAATTAATTAAATAACTTACAATAGTTAAAGCGTAAAAATTTAGTTTCTAAGTTTATAGATAGAACAAAAATAAAGATATTAAAAATAAAACTAGATTACAAACAATCAGTTTTAGCTTAACAAAAAGATTTTTTCAATAAACCGAATCCCACAAACTCTAACTATTCAAATTTAAATATTTGTTGTAGTTTTAAATATATGTATACAAATAAATAAATATGCAGATAAAAACTTTCTAAAACGATAATTTTAGTTTTACATCTACTTATATTTATAGATAGTGTAACTGATAAGTATTCAGCTTGCTACCATAAAACCCTAAACGTACTTCGCCATTAGTCATGACATTTTAAAACAAAACCAAAAACAATTTAATTCTGGTTTCGAAATTATTTATTTCTTGAAATATAATAACTTTGTAAACTAGTGTATTAAAATTACTCTAACTTATTATTTGTGTTATTACGTTCTGGATAAGACTACAAAAGTTATCCAATGGTGTGCGACTCGATAACTTAGAATTTATTTTTCGTATTTAAGGTCCTAGGACTTTAAGTTGTGAGCGCTTATTTTTGAAATTCAATAAACAATATATATTGCATAATATTTTATATGGTAAACGATTGTTTAAATATGTACATTAAGATGCATATTGTGTATAGTTTATTTTGTATATGTATTTATCTTAAAGTACTTTAGAGTTTATTTTTATTATTGATTAAGGCATTAATTTAAAAAGTTTATTTTTAACAATTGGTGTGAATGCTAAATTATAAAGGTAACAAAATTTTAAGGTTAACAAAATGTACTCAATTAGAAAAGATTCTTATCTCTATCCTTAACTCTATAAAAATATAGCTTAAACTTGCAGACTAAAATTTTAAAATAATACCTAATTCCTTAATGTTTGACCTTAATTTTATCTCAAAGTAAAGTAAAATAACTTATAATATAGGAAAATAAAATAACAAGTAGCTAATGTTATGCTAAGAAGTTATACATTATAAAGTTTTACTTAGATATAAACTAATAAACTTTCATAACTCAAGTAATTTTATTGATGATAAATGCAGAATTTTGAAAGTTAAAATAATTATGCAATCGTGAAGTTGTTAGTAATCAAAACTCGTATTTTCAAAGACATTTTATAATTCACGAGGGCTTTAAACATTAATTCTTATTTCATTGATATTCTTATTAATGTTAAATCATAACAACAAAAGAAAAAAACTTAAAAGAAAGCCTACAAAACTAAACCATATAAATTTTTAAAACATAATTAGAACTAAGTTATACTACATTTACATAACACTTAAAATTATTACTGACTTGCATTTAATAGTAAAAGTATTTGAGTTTTAATATTTATTATAAAACTACAGAATTAGTTGGTTTAAATTTAGTTGGTTTTCATTTGTAAATAAGGTAAAAGTATAAACAGAGTAATAAGTACAGAATATAAACAGTTGCAAATGTATTTTTTTTTAAATGGCTATAGCTAAAGTGTTTTCAAATTATAAAATAAATATATATATTTTTGTATTAGATTGAAGGTTATTATAACGTGTAAGTTTTAGTGAAAAATTATTTTGTATGACATCAAACATCTTTTTTTTGATAATAATTTCTAATATGAAACTTGCATCGCTTCTTTAATTTTTGGTAAAGCACGTTATTCTTTTGCGATTAAAAGTTAATGAAAATAAGCATATTTTCAAAAATAAATAGTAAATATATATACAACTACTATTATTTAGCAAAAATTAATATTTCTCTTTTTCTATAGTTTAATTTAGTAAAAATTGTATAAAAAGAAATTTTTGTGTAATATTGATAAACTTATACTAATGTTCGACTGTTTTATTCGCACAGTAAGTATTTATTACCAGAATAATACTATTTTCAAAATTAATACAATCAAGCTAAGCTCAATATTCAGACCAAAAAAGTTAAACTATTGGTTTAAGCAGTTAATATTAATTCATATATAGAAACTTTTAATGTTATTTACTGTTTTGTTGTTATTTGACAAGGTCAGCTCACGTACACCGAAACCTTGTAATTAAACAAATCAGTAAATAAACGTTTGTATTATTATATATATAAACTTTACTTAAATTTTTTAACATCAAATTTAAATGTAAAGTAATATTACAAAATAATAATTGATAAAGTTTATTAAAGTATTTCAAATTAGAATTTTTCAGTTTAAAACAAAAACTCTGTTTAAATAAACCAACATTTAGTAGACATTGTAACTTAACAATTTAGTGATAGTTTCGTGACATTTAAATTAAAAAAATTCAGTAAAGGGAATTCTTTCAACATTAAAATAAAAGTAAACTTAACTCATTTTAGCAATCAATTAACATTTACGCATTCACAACGAAGCGATTAGCTTCAGCTGCGTCTGACTCGCATAGTGACGTCTTTTTACCGTTTTGTAACTAAGCTGTTTTGAAAACTTCTACAAAAACTTTTCTCTCTGATTGGCAAGTACAATCGTTAAAACCAATAATTTTTTGATGATAATATTTAAACAAGCTGCGAGGCTTGTATTTCAAAAAGGATTATGTTAAGAAAAGGTAGAAGAACAAGTATTATAGTCATCGTTACATGATTATGAATATTTATATGTTAAAAAACTACCAACTGTATTGTTACTGTACTCAATTGTTTTCGAATAGTTTTAAACGGTCCCAATCAGTAAAGTTTTCATGCATATTTTTATACGACATTTCATACTAGTATTATTTGATGGTAACATAAATAAATGTAAATGACTAAATATATTCTATAATCTAAAAAAAGATTAAAGGTTGTTCAATAATTTTTAGTTTATTTGTGTAATTTTTCAGAATTTACATGTGTAATCAAATTAGAAAATTATTTAAGAAATTATAATAAGAAATATTACATAAACATGCTGTAAGCATATATGTATTTTTATGTTTTTTTAAATTTAAACTTTTAATATGAAACAAGCATCGTTTTGTTAATTTTTGGTAAAGCACGTTATATTTTAGGACTAAAAATTGATGAAATCAGCACATTTTTTAAAATATCAGAAAATTCATTATAGTAAAATATTTATTTAACTATTATAATTTAGCAAAAGTTTAACGTCTCTTTTGATATGGTTTGGTATAGTTTACATAATAAATATATAAAGTTATTAGTATTTATCTAATTATATAAAAACTAAAGTTTAAACAGCTGTTTCACACATTGAAATGTAAAATTTCATGTGATCGTCAGTAAGTTACAGTTATAGTTTATTATAATAGTGAACAGAAATTTGGATTTTAAAATTTTTATGATAATTGTGACGTAGTAATGGTACAGTTTATTGTACGGTAGGTCTTCTTATGGGTACTATTTTATGGGCACTATTTTATGTGTAGAATTGCTAAAATCAATTCTGCCTATAATTTGATGTGATGTCATAACCATTATGTGTAGTATTTACATGTTGCTGCAATTAAGTTGCTGCAATTAAATGAAAAATAAAATACTGTCCAGGCCTTATACAAATATTATGGATAGTTTTTGTAGTTTTAAATTTATAAACAAACAAATAAAAATAACTTAAATACACATAAACCAATAGTTTGATTTATTTGTACATTTATTTATATAATATTTTGTAAACTAACAGAAAAATAGGCTAGACTTATTAAAAAATCATGGATATTTTTTCATTTAAGATTTAATAAAGAAAAAAAAAACTTGAATATGTACACTTAAAACAATTGTTTGATTTAAAATTATTCTTATGTAATTTAAAATTTTTATATTAACAGAAGCAATGGCTTGGCATATTATAAATATTTTAAAAAATTTATTTGTTCAAAATTTTATAAACAAAATAAATAAATAAAAATTGAACACATAAACCAATTGTTTGAATTATAGTTGTATATATGTAATTTATATTTAGTAAACTTATAAAAGTAGTGGCTTGCTCTTATGTGTACTATTTTATGGGCACTATTTTATGTGTAGAATTGCTTCAATCAATTATATTTAATGGGTAGTATTTAGATATTGCTGCAACTGAATGAAAAATAAAATACTTTCTAAGCCTTATATAAATATTATGGATAGTTTTTCTAGTTTTAAGTTTATAAACAAACAAATAAAAAAAAACTTGAATACACATAAACCAATTGTCTGATTTGTAAATGTCTATATGTAATTTATATTTAGTAAACTTATAAAATCAGTGGTTTGTTCTTATGTGTACTATTTTATGGGCACTATTTTCTGTGTAGTATTGCTTCTATCAATTATGCCCATAGTTATATATGACTTCATTTAAATTATTGGTAGTATTTAGATGTTGCTGTAATTAAAAAAAAATAAAATACAGTCCAGGCCTCATATAAATATTATGGATAGTTTTTGTAGTTTTAAATTTATAAACAAACAAATAAAAAAAAACTTGAATACTTATAAACCTATAGTTTGATTTATTTGTACATTTATTTAAATTGTATTTTGTAAACTAACAGAAATAGTGGATAGACTTATTAAAAGATTATGGATAGTTTTTTATGTAATATTTAATATACAAAAAAGCTTGAATACACTTAAACCAATTGTTTGATTTAAAAGTAGACAGTATCTTATTTTTACTTAATTGCAGCAACATCTAAATACTACCCATAATTTAAATGAAATCACATAAGTTTATTGAAGCAATTCTACACTTAAAAAAGTGCAAATAAAATAGTTACATGAGGCCAAACAACTACTTCTATAAGTTTACTAAATGTAAATGATACTATCAAAATCCACCCGCGTTCAAAATCAACCCGATCAAAATCCACCCGGTTCAAAATCCACCCGATCAAAATCCACCCGGGTCAAAATCCATCCGATCAAAATCCACCCGAGTAAAAATCTACCCAATCAAAATCAACCCAAGTCAAAATCCACCCGATAAAAATCAACCCGGTTCAAAATCTATCCGATCAAAATCCATCCGATCAAAATCCACACGAGTTAAAATCCACCCGGTTCAAAATCCACCCGATCAAAATCAACCCGGTTCAAAATCCACCCGGTTCAAAATCCACCCGATCAAAATCAACCCGGTTCAAAATCCACCCGATCAAAATCAACCCGATCAAAATCCACCCGATCAAAATCAACCCGATTAAAATCAACCCGGTTCAATATCCACCCGATCAAAATCCACCCGATCAACATCCACCCGATCAAAATCCACCCGATCAAAATCCACCCGAGTCAAAATCCACCCGATCAAAATTCATCCGAGTTAAAATCAACCTGAGTCAAAATCCTACCGACACAAAATCAACCAAAGTCAAAATCCAACCGAATCGAAACAAGCACCTTGCTTTATTTATTTTTTTTTAAAATCAAGTATCATTTAAACAAATCTCACCACTCTAAAGTACCAATCTCAAACAAGTTTTATTTAAAAAACACTTATAAAATCTTGTATTTTTATCCCTTATAAATTGACCAAAGAATAAAAAAACTGTACTACAGATTTAACTTATTATGTGAGGTTTTTTGAGTTGTTATTTGGTATTTTTGCTTATTATAAGGAATTTTTGAGAAAAATATTTTTGTTTTTTTGATTTCTGAATATAATTTTGAATAGCTACAGCCGGCAATTAGCTTTTAAAGGAACTGTTGTTTTTGATATAAGTATAACTATAAGAGCTAATAAAAGTTAAATAACGTCAGGATAAAAAAAATCAAGTTTTGCTATACAAATATGACTATGTTAAAACTTTAGAAAACTAAAGAATGTGCCAGAAAAAATAATCTTGTATTATCTCAATCACAATTACACGACAATCAATTATAATTTACTGTTTCTAGGTTTAAATTTAATAATTTAGAACTTTTAAGTAACTTTTAAACAAATACGTCACACGATATAATTTAAAAAAAAAATTAGTATTACAAGTGAAAGCTACCATTTATACTACAAATTAATCCATTTAATTCAGAGGTCAGCAAACTGCGGCCCTCGAAGTGTAAATATGTGGCCCTTGAGCATGTAAATTTCGTCCGCTAAACAAAACAAAATTTAAATTGAAATTTTCAAAAAAAAAAGAAGAAGTTATAATAGTTTGTTTTTAAGTTCCTGAATATCATTTAAAAACCATTTATTATGCTTAAGCCTTAGATGTGAAAAAAGACAGATCGTAATTCTAGAAGTTTTTCTTTAAAGTTTAGACTTTACTTTTTCTTTTAAACAACAAAAGTTTACATACTTGGATAAATTACTTATATAATATTGCAACGTTTTTTTAATTGGCAATTTTACATGTTTTTAACTTTTAAAAACACGGTGACTGGGTTGAAGTAACTGTTGTAATTTTTTTGTTTCAAAAATTTGCAACCCGAAAAACTTTAGATAGATTATTAAAGTATTTAAAGGTTTTAAAAGAAAAACTTAGACTGTTTAAAATGAAAGTATTAATATTTGTTTATACTTTAACTAGTTTAACAAAATCACTAAAATTTTAAATACGTGATATGCTGTGCATTAAATAAAAAAAGATTTTTTTTAACTTCTAAAAATAAAATACAAATAAAATAATAGAAATTGATTATATAAAAAGTGTACATAATGATCTTCACCTGTTTTTTAAGCTTAGTTTTTTTCAGATGTCACTGAGAGTTGCTTGTAAATGACAACCTAAAATAGTTGTCTTTACCGTTTAAATTCGTTATAACCAATACTAATTTTTTTTTTAATTTTAATATTGTTTCATTTTTAATTAAATTACTTAAAATTTCTTAAGTTTTAACAAATGGACTTTTTTTATATGAAGATTATATTAAAAAAAAATAGTGAGTAAATAATAACATTTCCATTTCTATGAATTAAAAAGTATCAATTAACAATATAATATTGAACATTAAATATTAATTATCTTACTTAATTACAATTTCTATGCAACTTTATATTTATAAAAAAACATAAAACGTTTACAACTAATTAGTTAAAAACATGCAGTTATAGCTAAAATTGTCGGAAATTAATTTAAGAAAATTTATCGCATGTAAATTAAAAGTTTTAGATTAGAAAATTTTAAATTCAAATTTTAAACGTTAACCAAAAGAGATTAAATTTTATAAAACCACTCAATTAATCAGTTTCAAAACTGGCCTTAACCTATTAATAAAATTAATGATACGATTGTGAAAGTTAATACAGTCTGGTACAAAAATTCATAAAAATAATTTATACTTGAATTTAAACTCTCTTGTCTGAAATACATACTTTTTTAATGAACATATATAAAAATAGAAGATTTTAAAAATAAATTATAAATGTTATAAGTTTTTTTATTCGTAATATTTGTTATAAATATAGTGTCATTTCCAAAAAACTCAACTTATTTGTTTACTACTACAATTCTAAAGTATATAATTTCCCTAGCTCAAGTCTAACTACTAACTTTTTTAGTTGCAATTTACAAGCTATTTGAGCAAATTCAATAAATTGTAGAGTCGATATTTGTTTTATGTAAAGGACTTTAGAATTCATAGAAAAATGTTTAGCTTTTTAATTTGTACTATTAGTTAAAAACTAGCAAATTAAGTTATTGACTTATCAAAAATAACTTATAACTTTAGTTTTTAGACGAAACAATTTTTAGTTTTTTCAAAAATAGATGGTTTGTAACAAAACCATTTAATAAAATAAAATTTAAATAACTTAAACACTTTGGAAAAAAGATAATAGCAGCTAAAATTATTGTATGAATTAAAAAAAATAACTAAAAAATATTTGTAACAAAAATTAGATAGAAAACACTAAAATTATTTTAAAACAGTTATTGATTTCTTACATATTTCTCATTTATATTTTTAGTAAATTAGTTTTCGTATTGTTATATTAAAATTTATGTTCTGTTTTTAAAAATTACTAATAAAAGAACCGTCAATAAATTGTTTACTAAACGACAAATAAAAGCGTTCAAAATATTTGGTCCTAAGTCCTCTTGCACGAACAAACCTTAAAGTTATCGAGTCATACACCAAAAATATCTTTTAACGTCTTTTCCACGTCGAAAACAATAATGTTTAAAATATAATTAATAAGTGATAGTTTTTCTAAATTTAACAAAGGATTTTTATTTTATTATCACGTAGCAATTTTATATTATTCTTTACCTATATTTTATTTTTTATAAACACTGTTAGTTGAAATTTTTTATATAATAAAATATTGTATGTAATATTATTTTTAATTTTAAGTAAAGCACAAAACACAAAACTTTTTACATCAAAAAAAAGCTCAAAAACTTTAGATTAATATTTTATTTATTTTATTGTAACATTTTATTAACATTTTCAAAAATTTACATTCTTTGTTACTTGATTTTTGTAATTTTCTTTAGTTTAATAAATGTTATTAAAGATTCTTCTAACTTATAAACTTCTATAGTTTTGATATTTTAATTTACTATGAGTTATCCTTAGTAAATATTTTTTTTTAATTATGATTGACTTTGGGAAATTAAATTAGAAGGAAGTTTAAATGGCTTAAAACTGAACGTAATTCTATTTTATTTTTTTTTAACTTCTTTTTTTTTAAAGTGACACCAACACTACTAACATTAATATATTATAAACATTTTAAATACTAGTAAAGCTACTATGAATATTTTTTTTAATGCTGTTTAATTATATTGTTTAACTTATTTTTTTAAATATTTTATTAAATAAATTAAAATTTCTTTTTTTAAAAATATTTACTCTTTTTTATACCAATAGTTGTTTAAACATATAACTTTATTCAATATTACAAAATTCTATTAGAAATTAATTCTTATTTCGAAAAAAAATGAACTCGGGTTGATTTTGATCGGGTGGATTTTGATCGGGTGGATTTTGATCGGGTAGATTTTGAAGGCGGAATGATTTTGATTTGGTGGATTTTTACTCAGGTAGATTTTGAACTTGGTTGATTTTGATTGGGTGGATTTTGATTGAATGGATTTTGAACCGGGTTGATTTTGATCGGGTTGATTTTGATCTGGGTGGATTTTGAACTGGGTTGATTTTGATCGGGTGGATATTGAACCGGGTTGATTTTGATCGGGTTGATTTTGACTCGGGTGGATTTTGAACCGGGTTGATTTTGATCGGTTGGATTTTGACTCGGGTGGATTTTGATCCGGGTTGATTTTGATCGGGTGGATTTTGAACCGGGTTGATTTTGATCGGATGGATTTTGAACCGGGTTGATTTTGAACGGGTGGATTTTGACCCGGGTGGATTTTGATCGGGTAGATTTTGACCCTGGTGGATTTTGATCGGGTGGATTTTGACCCTGGTGGATTTTGATCGGGTGGATTTTGATCGCGGGTGGATTTTGATTGCGGGTGGATTTTGAACGTGTCCCAAATTACATATATACAAGATACAACTATAAATCAAACAATTGATTTTTGTGTGTTAAATTTTAATTTTGTTTATAAAATCTTAAATAAAGAAATATCCAAAATATTTATAATATGCCAAGCCATTACTTCTGGTAGTATAAAAAATATAAATTACATAAATATACTTTTAAATCAAACAATTGGTTTAAGTGTAATCAAGCTTTTTTTATTATTAAATCTAAAATAAAAAAATTATCTGTAATCTTTTAATAAGTCTAGCCACTACTTCTGTTAGTTTACAAAATACAATTTAAATAAATGTACAAATAAATCAAACTATTGGTATAAGTGTATTCAAGTTTTTTTTTATTTGTTTGTTTATAAATTTAAAACTACAAAAACTATCCATAATATTTATATAAAGCCTGGACTGTATTTTATTTTTATTTAATTATAGCAACATCAAAATACTACCCATAATTTAAATGAAGTCATATATAACTATTGGCATAATTGATAGAAGCAATTCTACACATAAAATAGTGCCCATAAAATAGTACACATAAGAGCAAACCACTACTTTTATAAGTTTACTAAATATAAATTACATATATACAACTACAAATCAAACAATTGGTTTATGTGTGTTCAATTTTTATATTTTTATTTTGTTGATAAAGTCTTAAATACAAAAAAAAATTAAAAATATTTATAATTTTCCAAGCCATTACTTCTGTTAATATAAAAAATATAAATTACATAAATATAATTTTAAATCAAACAATTGGTTAAAGTGTATTCAAGTTTTTTTTTCTTTATTAAATGTTAAATGAAAAAAATATTCATAATTTTTTAATAAGTCTAGCCTATTTTTCTGTTAGTTTACAAAATGTTATTTAAATAAATGTACAAATAAATCAAACTATTGGTTTATGTGTATTTAAGTTATTTTTATTTGTTTGTTTATAAATTTAAAACTACAAAAACTATCCATAATATTTGTATAAGGCCTGGAAAGTATTTTATTTTTCATTTAATTGCAGCAACTTAATTGCAGCAACATGTAAATACTACACACAATGTTAATGACATCACATCAAATTATAGGCAGAATTGATTGCAGCAATTCTACACACAAATTAGTACCCACAAAAAGACCTACCCTTTATCGTACGATTAGCTGAATTTGAAATAATACGCTGTGAATGTTGTGCTTTTTAGGAAAGTTTAAAAAAGGTTATTTTTGGAAAAATGTTTTAAGCCATTAGAAAAAATTTTTTAGACTGATTGGAAATATGTTATAAAATACTCGTGTTTGCCGCTTTGATTTTATTTTGTTTTAATATTTATTTGGTTTTATTTTGTTAAAAAAGAAATGTTTGATAATAGATGCATATGTTTTGTCTTTTGCTTTTTTTGTTTAGTGTGAATTTTTTATCCGATTTTTCGATTTCTTTTTTTTTCTAAGTTATAAAGTTTGCAGCCAAATTTAGTATTGAATTTTAATTTTGTCCTGTTTAATATTTCTCATTTAATTTTGTAGTCTGTATTGTTATCTTTTAAGTTCCATATGTAATTTGCTAGTTCTGTTGTGTGTCTTTTGTTAATATTGTCGAATGATGATTTGTGGTTTCTGTATCTTTGTTTAAAGGTATTTCCTGTAGATCCTATATACTGCTTTGTTGTTTTATTTGATGTTACTGTTGTTTTATAAATTATATTTGACACTAGGCATTCGTTATTTAAAGGGCACGGTTCTTTAACACAATTAAATGGGTCTATAAAAAATATTTTTAGCATTAAAAGCTATGTAGTTTTTTTTTTTATTTTCATTAAAACGTTGAAAGTGTTTGTTTATTTTCTATCTGCTTAGTTTTTATTTAAAAAAAACATCACTTTTGTTAATTATAAATCTACAAATACCTAATTTGTTATCGGTATTTTTCACAACTTTAGAAGGCACTTTTTGTAATAACAACTGTGTTTTAATTGTTAATGTTTGTTAAAATAAATATTGAGTTTAGCTAATTATTGTGTACTTACTTTTAAACTTCATACAACAAATTAAGAAAAATTTATTCAACCTATTTAAAGCAAATTAAAATGAAAACAATTTTTATTTTTAAGTTAATAATAAATAACGCATGATAAATTATACATTTAGTAGAGCTAAACATGATATAACTTATTTTGTAAACTTTAATATAACAAACTAAAAACTTTATAAATCTATTGAAATTAAATTAATCGTAAAAACTTTTTTAACCTACTATGTAATACAAAAAATATTTAAACATTTGTATGTTAAACACTTGTGTCAAACTTTACAAAGTCTTTAAACCTGATAAAAAATTAAGTGAGTTGCGCTCTAGATCGTTAGTGCAATAATGATTGTTAAACTAAATATTAAGTTGAACTAATTAATGTATACTTAATTTTAGTTTTCATGCAGATCAAATTTTGAATTTTCTGTAGAAATGGTTTTGCTTGTTAATTATTTTTCATAAATTATTTTAAAGTATCTCTATCAAGCTTTTTACTTTCTTTTCTGAAAAAAAAAAACAACTTGATTGACCCAACTACATAAAATACTAAATAGTTTACAATTATTCAAATAATGAACAATAATTAAAGCGTAATTGCTTTATAGTTAGTTTCTAAGTTTGTAGATTAAAAAAAAAATATCCATATTAAGATTAAAACTAAAATACAAACAATCAGTATTAGCTTTACAAAAAGATTTTTTCAAAGAACCAAATTCCACAAACTCTAACAATTGAAATTTAAATGTTTGTTGTAATTTTAAATATATGTATACAAATAAATATGCAGTTAAAAACTTTTTGTTTAACTTATTTATAAGTAAATTAACTCTAATTATTGTTCTTATATACTATCTTTTACATAAATATCTAAAAAAATTCTATTAAAGTTTTCAAAGCCTTTAAAATTAACTGAAACAAAAATGAAGAAAGTAAGTTCCAAATATTAAAAAGAGTCAGCTTGTGACCAAAAACATTAAAATGAATCGTTGCATCACGCCGTTTTGATAATACGCCTTAAAGGAGAAATGCGCTCTCATTCTCTTTTATTCTCTTTACGTCACACAAGAAAAATGCGCTCTCATTCTCTTTTATTCTCTTTCTCACTTTTTGTATTATCATACTTTGCCCGGGCAAGAATTGTAAATAAAATAACTCTTAATTTTCTCTTAAAAACAAAACGGTTTTCAAGTGAAACTTGGAATAGCGTTACATTAGAATTGTCACTAAGACTGTTGGATTTATAAACATATGTACGATCCATTATTTATATACATTTATATTTAAATACTTTACGTGATTTCCCCATAAAGTTAGCATTAGGTCGTTTTAATTTTATTTTTAATACTGAAGTAAAGGTTATTTTCGTAGTTTGTAACATTTCGGTATGTACATTTAATATGTTTTTTATAAAAAATTTAAAGTAAAGTTAAAGTGGTATTATTTTTAATGTCAACATAAAACAATTAAGGCAAAACATAAGTTTGATTTGAGGTTTTTAATGTCTAACATATATTAATAAATTAACTTATCTTTAATTTTGTTTGATTACCGTGCGATTTAATATTTGTAAAAGCAAACATTTTATATATAAAATAAAGCTCAGAAAAAATTATAAACTTAGTAGACAAGTTTTTGTATTTATTGTTTTGCCTGAAGAACTTATATTTATCGAATAAATTAATATATAGTTGTTATACATTCGGTGATTATTATACTTTTAGAAGCTATAATGCAAATGATAAAGCTATTTAGTAAATTAAACAGGTAATGTAAATAAATTTGTTTAATAAAAACAAATCATTTTATTTTTTTACATTTAATTTTGTAACTAATGAATATTATTAGAGCTGTTAACATGTTGACATCTTATCATACTATTTAAAATTAGTTTTAAGCTTTCATTAATTAATAACTTCTTTAACAATGCGATTTAACAGTATAAAACAGTTTAATTCTAAATGAAACGATACAAAAGTTAAACAACTTTTATTACCATATATTTGTTAAAAAATACAAAATAACCACTATAAATTAAACTACTGATAACTGATAGAGAAAGTAATTCACTTGTTTCTTCTGTTAATGTTGCAATTTTACCACTATTTTTTCAAGCAAAATGTTTTGTTTTTATTTGATAACATTACAATCTAGTTTGTAAGTTCAATTTTTTAGCATTGATTTTATGACTATAGTAAATTTAAAATGAAAGGTTTCTACAAATTATTTTTAAGGTTTGCAACTTTTCGCTATCATTTCTTTAAGTTTTTGCCTTTTTCGAATTTTGATAAACTTTGGATTTTTTGATTTAACTCAGGAATTTCAATGATAAACATGTGTGGACAGTATTGATTATTAATTAAGTATTAACTTTATAGTGAGTTATAATTCAACAAAAAAGAGCTCAACTAAAAAGGAGCAAATAAACTTTAATTAGAAAATTTAAGATTGAGAGTTTTATTCAGCACGGTGTTTCATGCAAGCGCAATGATCACGATTTAAAACTTTTTAAAGTAAGACAGACAAAGCCATATATAATACTATTAGATGCTTTAAGTCTTAACAAATATTCTAAAGTTTTACAAATAACGGTTTTGTAGCATAATTTTTTTTTGTTAACAAATGCTTTTTTGCCACATTCTAGTGGCTTTCAAATAGTCTGCTATCTCTGCGTCGTTAAAAATAATTTAACTGTTGAAAAAGTTATCATAAGTATATTTATCTAATCGATGCTACAAGTTGTGACGTGACGTCACTGAAAGTTTATGCGGGATTTTTTTTTGCGACAGTTTTTCATCTGTAAAAGGTTTAGTTCTAGTCATCATTGTTTTTACAACAATAAAAGAATTAAATTAGGTAGCTATATAATAATAAATGAGAAATCGTTAATATTTTTTTCATAATAACCTTCTTAAAAAAAAAAAAAATCTTTTAATAAAAGTTTTTAAGTGTTATATAACTCATTAAAACATACAATTCTATAAAAATCATTTGAAACATAAAAGTTATATTTAAACATCATTTTATATATTAATCAATATAAAAAATAATATAACGAAATGGAATCCTTAACTTGTAAATTTAACTCGAGAGCTGGTAATCTGATGATACAATATCGCTTATCATCAATTGTTTTTGATTATATTTAGTTCATTTTCTAAGTAAGTGAGACTATAAAAATTAAAACTCTGAGTCAGAGTCTGATGGTTGCATGAAAATTCAAATTTATATTCTTTAAACATAATTAAAAAGTTACATAGGACAACAACACTAGAAAAACAAAACTTATATTACACAAATATTAGCTACAGAAAATTAATTTTCAAACATAATTCACAAAATAAAATATTAGAACTTGAAGAGTAGTGTCTTCAAAATATGTGCTAAATTTTAGTTGTGTAAACCACAAGTATTTCTATTTTAGTTTTAATTTTGATTTTGACATTAAAACTATATTATTTCTAAAAGTTTTAAAAGCAGTTATAAATTTCTTACTCGTAGTTAGACTATTATTAAAAACCTTATGACTTTTTAATTACGTAATTAAAAATACTTTTGTAAGTTTTAATTGTATTGTAAGATTATAAAACAAGATTAAAAACATTCGCAAGAAAAGGAAATGCCTTCTTATATTATTATGGTTAAGCTTAAACTGTTCTAAAATGATAAGTTAGATTTTTGATACTTTTCTACAAATGATATTATAAATAAGTTCCATATTCAAATATGATATAAAAAACTAAAAACAAATTTTATACACATGTTTAACATACATTTATGATTGCTGTAAAATGTAGGTTTTTTATTTTAAAGTAAAAAAGCAAAACATTACTTTGTTACAATAACTGAGTGAACAATTCGACTTATGTAATAATAGAAAGCTTGTTTAAATATATAATTTAAAAAGAGGTGTTAAAAAAATTTTTTACCACTATCTTCTAAAATATCTTGTTAAAAGCATAAATCTTGTACTACTGATACCAGAAATCATACTAGTTAACCTAATACTTACAAAAGTTTTAATCCTTAAAATTTACTATTTGCACTTGGTCTAAAACTTGGTAATTCATTTTAGAAACTTACACTTTTGATATATTTTAGTTATTTTACAATTTCACAAAACATTGATTGTTAGAATAATTTCAAACATATTTAAGATGTAAAATGAACATAAAACAAGTGTGAAAGCGCACCAATTAAAAGAGTGGTTTTACTTTCATATTGGTGAAATATAAAATAACAAAACTAAACATTATTTTTAATAAACATTCAAATAATTTTTTTTTTTCCATTTTGTAGATGTCGTTAAAACATACTTAAGCTTTTTCATTAAAACATTGTTTTTTTCCCCTTTTAGAGTGTACTAATTCTAATTTTAAAAAGTTTAACTTTTTGTTTAACAAATATTATTACTTTAACTTTAAATTAATTTCTGCGCAAACAAAGGAGCTAGCACCTTTATTTTTTTATAATACAATGATAGTTGTAACTAAAATTGTCGCAAAATAAAAACTTTTCCTGCTTAAACTCTTAATGACGTCACGCCGCAACTTGTAACATCGATTTAATATATATATATATTAAACCAAATTGTTTTTCTGCTAGTTCAGTTTCAGTTGTTCCACAGTCAACGTGGACTATTTGAAAGCCACAAGAATGTGGCAAAAAAAAACTTAATCAACAAAAAACAATTTGTAATTATTATTGATATTTTAGTTCATTTTTAATAAGTAAATCTAAAAAAACATATTACAACTTCCTTTTTATTCCTAAAAAAAAATTTAATATATAGTTAAGTTTTAAAACAATAATTTTTTATTAGTACAATAATTTTGTCAACTATTAACTATTTTCAAAAAAGTTTTAGTATATTCTTTATTCTTTAGTTTTAAACCAGAAAATTCAAAACAAACTTTTAAGTAGGTAAAATTTAGTAAAGATTACCAAATTTAATTAATAGATCTGCAAATCAAATAAAAAGAGCAACTTTAAAACAAATACAGCATGAAAATTTACTATTCAAAACAATGATGACTGTTTAACTTAGTCTAAGTACAAATAGCAAAAAATAACATTTTTTTAATATATTTATGCATGTGAAATAACAGTGCTTCTTCAGTTTTATTAACTTTTACTTTATTATAGTAAAGCTAAATAGTGAGTCATAAACTTCAAACAAAAAACACCTAATATAATTAGTAAACTTAATCTATCTTATCAGGGACAAAAACGTAGTTAGTTAGGACAAGATAAGTTCTTGTGGGCAAAAGTTTATATATCAAACAGAAAAACCTGAGTGTTAACACTATATAAAATTATATGATAATTTTATTAAATAAAAAGATATTATAAAAGATGCCATATATGATTACTATAACTTTCCATATTCGCCAATATTGAAAACAAGGTACACATTTCAATATTTGTCGTGTTTTTGCCATATTTTACCATAATTGCCATATTTTCAAAGTGATAACATTAACAATATTCATTGCTTAATATTTATAACGTATACAGTTAAAGCTTTTGTCCTTGATAATAAAGTTTAAATTTACTAGTTATATATTTAAAAAATTGACCTTAATAAGATGGGAACTGGACTAAATTGCACGTAGTTACTTAATTGCACGAACGCACAAAAATTTTTCAAAGCCAAACTTGCACAAAGCCAAAATTGCTCGAAGACGATTTTGCAGTTTGCACCAAGGGTCATTTATGAACGAGTTAAATTTTTTCATTTGTAAAAAAATAATGAAAAAAATTAAAAAAAAAAAACAGAAAAAAAACAAAATAAATATTTAATAAAACAGAAGAAAAGTTACTGACCAAGGGTAAGGGTTAGGGGTAAAAGTGATAGTAAACTTTAAAAAATTAGTAAAATGAATAAATAAAATAAATTTAACTCGTGCAAAACTGTCTCCGTGTAAAATCGTCTGCTCGTGCCAAAGTGTCTTCGCGCAAAAGTATCTTTGAGCAATTTTGTGAACTCTTGCAATTTTGTCCCCTTGTGCAGTTTTGTACGCTTGTAAATTTAGACAGCAACCCCAATAAGACAGTTTAAACATACTAGTTACATAAGCATAAAAACTTTTGAATAAGTTAATTTAGACCCGTCCTACAAAGCCACAGTATGGTTTTAGTTTTAGTCATATAATCACACCAAATATCATTTAATATGTATTTTATAACTTCATATTGTTGTACTAATTAACTTACAAATTTAGTTTTTTATAGTAACGTCTAACATAAAGTAGTTTTAAAAACAAATGTTATAGTATACTTTATCTTATCAACAATTTTTTTAGGAAGCTTACGTATTTATTTTATACTTAATGTGTTTAAAATTTTTTGAATGTATTGTAAAAATTTTTTTTTAATCTGAAATGTTTATTTTGTAATAACAGTATTTTACATTTATTGAATGTATAAGCTGGTTTATATATTTTTAGATTGGTTTATGTAAAGAACAAATATTAAGTTTATTGTATTTCTTATGAAACAAATATTTAAATAAGCTTGTTTTTACTCAGTAAATAATGAAAAGAACGAACCCGAGTACCGAAGTTCTTTGGTTAAAACCAAATTTTGAAACAAAAACACTCAACTAACTTTTCCTTCTTAAATATTCTATACCGATTTTTTTCTTCTAAAACATCTTTTCAATAGAAATTCTGCGTAACTCATGTGACGCCTTTTAATTTTAAACCTTAAGTTGTAGCAAAAGAACTGTAAAAAATTTAACTACATAACTTTTTAATAAAATATTTGAACAAATCTTTATATTTTCTTTAGTTTTGTACAGATTTGTTGAAGTTGTATACCTGACAACTTCCTTTAATAAATATAATTTACAAAACAAAATATTACTGTTGAATTAGAAATTTAGGTTTATGTTAACACAGTCGAAGCACATTTAACAACAAATGAAAATTAAATTTATTCTATAAATATCTCTAAGATTGTTGGAATTTAAACTACTGTATGCTCCATCGTCTAAATAATTTGTGTTCTGTTTTGCGTGATTTCGCCATTAAGCTAACTTTATGCTGTCTTTATTATAGTTAAAAAATACTTAACTATGTACTATTGATTATTTTTGTAGCAATTATCACTTTGGTATGTATATTTAGATAAATCTATGACCGATTTTCACTAAAAATTATGTCAGTATGAAAGTCCTTTTACAGTTATAGCAAAACATAAACTTGTTTTACGGTAAGTGATGTAATAACATATGTCTTAACGAATGTCTAACATAAATATATAAATTAGCTTAATGTTAGTTTTTTAGAACTACTGTGCGATTGAATATTTGAAAAAGCAAACATTTAGTATATAAGAAAAGCCTAGCAAAAATTTTAAAGGTAATAATCATTATACTATTTAATTTATTTTATCTGCATATAAACTTATAAAAGACATATCAGACAAATTTTTATAGCTATTTTTGCCTGAAAAAAATATACCCAACAAAAAACTTAATACATAGTTGTTATACATTTGGTGCTTACTCGAAAATGAAACCGCTATAATGCTTGCAATGACAAACAATTTGTCAAAATTGTAGTGTTTAGGTATAGTTTTGTTAAGTTGTTTATGGTTATTATAGTATTTTATTTTTATTATTAAAGAGTGATTACTATTCTTAGTATTTGTTTAAATTTGAGAGAATAATTGATACCAAAAACTCTAAAATAAATGGTGATAACAGATCTGAAAAAATAAGGGAGTACATATTTATAGTAACTTAGTTAACACTGATAAAGATTTTAAACACATTTTTTTTAATAAATGCTGTGGTGTTTAAAAATTTTTAAAACTTAAAAAAAAAAAAAAAGTAAAATTTGAATGCTTTTATGAGTAGCGTTTGTTAAAGTTAAATGTAAAAGATAATAAAATTTAAAATTGATAAAAGCTAACAAAAGTGTTCCATATTTTTCTTTATTATTTGTTTAAATGTCACTAAAGTATAATAACAATTAAAAGTGTAAAAATAGTTAAATTTAAAATTTAGCTATACAAAATTTTAATAATTTTTAATTTTATATATTTTTTAACGAACACATAATATCTGACATAAGTTACAATGTCGATAAATAAAAAAAAAAATAAGTGAACCACAAATTTTTCGTTTAAATTTTTTTTATTGTATATATTAGTATTATTAACGTGCATTAACTAATTTGAGACCTCAAATATTTCGAGAATAATTTTAATAGTAAAGTAGGTTTACAGTTAAATTTCGACAAATTTTCATTAAGTTTTTGAAATTTCAAATTTACAGCTCTCTACTTAACGTAAGTTTTTTATAAAGTTTATTTTGAAAACTTTAATTAACCAAATCATTTAGAAAAAAAAACTTTGCAATATTTTATTTTATTTGGTTGTTGTGTCTTAAAAAATATGTCTAGCAAAAGATTCAGTATATAGCTTTTATATATTTGGTAGTTATTTGCATTTTTACAAGTATTTACTGCACCGATTGGATCGTATTTAAGTCTTGAACCAAAAAATCCCCTGTATTGGATAGTATCATTTTCATTTATCATTCCAATGTAGCATTAAAAACCTTGGTGATTTTTAAAGAAAGACTTTAAATTTTTTTTATAGTAGTGTGTTAACTTAGTTTGTATAATGTAAAATATTTTTTTTTTGTAAGTACTTTTATACTTTTTAAGTATTTAAATTATAAAAAATATATATAAATGATTATTTTTTTTATTATGTTTTTTTAATAGCTTGTATAACAGAAAATTTACAAAAGCATTGTCAATTATACAAAAAAAATAGTTAAAAAGTTATTAAGTTCTTAATAATAGTTTAAGCACAATAATTTATAACTAGTTTATAAAGTTCTACAAATAAAAAATAGTAATGTTATAAACATTTAATTTAAAAACTTAAATACAAACGATGGTGTTTTACACAACTTCTTTTTTATTAAATATTAATAGTGCTCTATTATTTGAACCTTGACAGTTCAAGTTTAAATAATTTTATGAAAAATATATTTATATAAAATATCTTTTTCTTACATTAGATATAACTTTAACTTTTTAATCTTAATATTATCATAAATTGTTGTTGTCATATAAAACTTTTCGATGAAAAAAAATCATGCAATCAATAAAAGTAAATGCGTTCAAAACTTCAGTTTTAGTTTTATTCAGATTTTCTAACTAAGTAAACTAACCACATTAAAAACAACTGATGATAAGATAACTTTGATAATCAGATTACCAGCCCTAGGTTGATGTTTAAAATTATTACTTTTGTTATAGTGTTCTTATATTGACTTCATATATGAATTAAAAATATATAATACTTATGATAATATAAAACAATGAATAAACTAAATCTTTTATGATTAAAACTGTTTTCAAATTTAAATTAAAATGCTTAAAAAAATCTAATAACACTTAAAAACTGTTGTTAAAAGAGAAATTTTTGTTTTTAAGGGGGTTATTATGCGATTAATTTATTGAAAACTTTTTATTTAGTTTATTTCTTGTATTACTATATTAAACATTGATAATTAAAACTAAAAATATTGCAGATGAAAAACTGTTGCATATAATATTTTTTACTGCTTAAACTTCTAGTGACGTCACGCCACAACTTGAAGCATCGATCATATATATATATTTAAAGAATAAATAGATACTTGTTAACTTCAGTTGTTCTACTGTCAACCTCACAATTTGAAAGCCACACGAATGTGGCAAAAAAAAAAAAACTAACCACAAAAATATAGTTTTTGTATACGCCTTGATATTCTAGTTAGTTTTATACTAAGCAATTTTAAAGATAACATATTTAAATTTACATTCTATTCTGATAAATGAAAATTAATATAAAGTTAAGTTTTGAACAAGTAACATTTCTTTATTATAGTAAACTTAACAATTATCAGTTATTTTTTAACAAATTTATGGTATATTTCTGTCGCAAAAAAATGCAACAAACAAAGTAATTAGCTAATCAGTATAGTTATGCGACGTGTTAAGGTTACACTATCATTACTAATGTTTTTAGTTTCAGACGTTTTTAACTTATTTGAAATAAATATAATGCTCTTTACTTACCATAATTTTCTGTAATAACTTTTTTATTTAACAAGTTTTTTTTATATATAATTTAATTTTTTTCTCTGAATAAAGAAATATACAACTTAATTGAGCCAACAACGTAAAAAAACTAATAGTTTACAATCAATTAAATAATGAACAATAACATTAAGCGTAATAAATTTATATTTTGTTTTTAGGTTATTAAAAAATTTATCAACATTAAAAACAAAACTAAAATACAAACATTCGGTTTCGTTTTTTCAAAAATATTATTTTAATGTAAAAAGTTTCAAAAAAACTATAACAAATACAAATTTATGGAGTCACACATTCTAAGTTTAAAATATACTCACATACGACGTTTCGACTTTACATCAGTCATTATTAACAAAATACTGTGCAAAACTTGATATGTGGGACTATGATGAAATAGTTAGAAGACATTAAACAATTTGTAACAAATATGTAGTAAATTTCCGTTAAAGTTGTTAGAATTTTAAACTTATGTATGTTACATAATACAAACTGGTTTGTATTAAAGCCATTTATTTTGAATTTGGCTTATTCTCTCGTTTTAGCAAGTTTTTACTTATATTTTTCCTATCTTAAAACACTCAAAGGTAGTAGTTATTTTTAGGTCTTATTTTATCTAAATATGTGTTTTTAATAAACTTGATTTATTTAAAAGTTGTTATGTTTTCCCTTTTTAGAAAAATATCGGCATTCGCTTAAGTCATATTACAAGTAAAGCAAAAATATTTTTTTGAAGATTTTTAATGTTTTTGATAAATTTATAACTTTGATAACGATAGTTTTGTTTTTTTATTGTGTTTTTGAACTCTTTAAAATACAAAAGAACATCAGAATATTTTCTGATAATGATAATAATTATTTTCAACCTTTTTCCAATTTATCTGCATACAAACTATTCGAAGACGTAGCGGATAAGCAGATATCAATTTAAAATTATTGTCATGTCTTATAAATATATGTCTAACAAAATATTAAGTGCATAGTTCATATACTTGGTAGTTATTTGCATTTGTACAAGCTATACTGCACTCGTGGGATTGGGCAAATCTTGAAACTAAAACTCCCCTGTGTTGATCAGTATCATTTTATTCACTATTCTAATATGGCATTAAAAAACTCGGCGAAATTTATCAAAAAACTTTATTATATATAAGTGTGTTTGCATAATTTATTTATTTTATAATAAACTTTTTATGTAAGTACTTTTATTTTTATTAAGTATTTATATCTTTTAAAAAATTTAAGAAAATATTAATTTTTTATTACGATTTTTTTAAAGCTTAATGTATAACAAAAAACTTATTAAAGCATTGTCAGCCATGTAAAAATAAATAGTTAAAAAGTCAAAAATTTCTTAATAATACTTTAAGCGCCATACCTTATAACTAGTTTATAAAACTCTTCAAAAAAAAAAAAGATTTATGATTAACATTAAATTTAAAAACTAACATACAATAACTGATACTTTAAACAATTAGAATTTAGTAAATACTAAGAGTGTTCTACTATTTGAATTTTACAGTTCAAGATTAAATATTTTTATGCGAAATATACATATATATTTTTTCTTATATTAGAAGTAACTTTTCAATCTAAATTTCATCTTAAATTGTTGTTGCTCTAAAAAACTTTCAAAGAAATAAGAAAAGGGAATGTTCATGCGATCAATAAAAGTATATGCGTTCAAAAATTCAGTTTTAGTTTTATTCACTTTTACTTACTTATAAAACAAACTAAACAAAATAAGAAAAAATTGATAATAAGAGAACTTGGATCATCAGAATACTAAGCGTAGTTTGATGTTTAATACTTAAAGAATTATTTTGTTATAGTATTCTTATATTGACTTCATATATAGATTGAAAATACAAAGTACTTATGAATATATAAAACAATGCACAAACTAAATATTTTATGATTAAGTTTGTATTTAAATTTGAATAAATATATTAAAAAAAAAACTAATAACACTTAAATACTGTTGTTAAAAAAGTAACTTTTGTTTTTAAGATGGTTACTATTAGATTAATTTGTAGACAACTTCTTGTTTAGTTTTTTTTTTGTATTTTTATATAAAACATTGATAATTAAAACTAAAAGTATTGCAGATGAATAACTGTCGCAAACTTTATTACTTAAACTCTTTATGAAGTCACTCCACAATTTGTAGCATCGATCATATATATATTTATATGAAACAAATTAAAACATCATCGGTAAAGCTTGAATTCGTCTAAATCGGCAGCACAATTTGAAAGCCACAAGAATGTGGCACAAAATAAGTTATTTACAAAAAAAAGTTTAATTAATCATTTTGATGGATTAGTTATCTTTTTACTAAATAAGTTATCGTTTACCTGAAAGTTCCTTTGTAGAAAATATACTTTATAAAGTAACCAAAAAAATTCAGATGACTTAAGATACAGTTAAAAGCACAAACAAATTTTTACTTGATATTTAGGGTATGTCAATACAGGTTAAACACATTAAACAGTCTTTGACAAGTAAATTTAGTTTAAAATTGTCAGTAACTTTGTTGAAATTTTAGACTTATGTATGCTACATCATATAAATAGTTTTATTTTAAGTTTTGCGTCATTTTTCGATACGGCAAACTTTAGATTGTTTTAATTATACTTTTGATAGAAACGTTGAAAAAGAAACAAGTCAATATAAACTTGATTACTATCTTATTTTAAGCAAAAAGCTAATACTATTGATACCAGAAATCATACTAGTTGAATTCATACTTATAAAAATTAAAATTTCTAAAAACTTACTTTTTAAACTTTGTCCTAACTTTATTACTTAATTTTAGAAATTTACACTAATGATACATTTTAATTAACTTATAATTTCATAAAACATTGATTTAAAGAATAACTTCAAAAGTATTCAATAAGTTAATTGCTTTTAAAAAAATGTTAAATCGCAACATATAAAAAAAAACGATAATTTCATTGATATTGGTTTAATTTAAGACAACGAAATTAATTATTCCATTAAACAGATATTCAATTTTATTTTTTAATTTGTACATGTTGAAAAATACATACTTGATGTTGTTTCATTAAAACCATTTTTGAAAACAAAAACAAAGAAACTTTTTATCTTTTACAACTTTCTATGTCAGGCTACTTCCATTTCAAAAAACTATAAGTACTTTCTTCATAAAATTTTCGTGTAAATTAAGTACTAAGCTGCTTTAATAAAAAGCTCAAACGCTCTAGCAAAAATTAAAACTGTTTCAACTTTAAAGTACAAAATAGCTACATAACTTTTAGATAAAGCAGTTATTTTAATCATTAATTAAGGTACGCTTAAAAACACAGACATTTGTTTTTAAACTATATACGTTGGTCTTTGTCAAAACAATCAAAATACATTAAACAGTTTTTGACAAAAATATAGTCAAAGTTTCAATGAAACTGTTAAAATCTTACACCTATGTTATACTTACATAATATAAACAAATATGTTTTAAGTTACTTATTTAGGTTTTGCTTAATGTCCTTTTTCAGCTAGTTTTTGATTATCTTTCCCTATTCTTTTAAACTAAAAGATAGTAGTTGCTTTCATTACTACTTTTTTCAATACTTCTACTTTATAAATTTGTTTTATAAAATTAAAAAATTATTATTTACTACTTTAGTAAAACAATATCGGCATTTGCGTCAGTCATACTACAAAATAGCAAAACGTATTCTTTAGAAATTGTTTAGTGTCTTTGATAAATTCACAGTTTTAGCTTACTGTTAGTTTTTTTATTGCGATTTCGAAAATTTCAAAATTAAAACTTTAAAATAAAAACCAATGTCTGAGTACTTTTTAATCATGATAATGATTTTTCTATTATTATTTGTTAATTCATTTACATATGAACTTTATCAAAGTCGTAGCAGATAAAGCTAAATAATTATAATATATCTAAGATAAAGTTTTTTATATAGTTGTTATATATGTGGTAGTTATTTGAATTCGTCACGCTTTTCTGCACAGGTCGGTTTGGGCTCAAGTATTTAAGACAAAAATTCCCTTTGTTAAATCAATTATTTACTTATTTATTTTTATCAATCATTCATATGTAACATTGAAAACTTGATAAAATTTAAATAAAAGCTTTAAAAGTAAAGAAGTGTCTTAACTTAAACAAAGTATTTTAATGTAAATTTTTTGTTTAGAAATTTTTGTGTTTATCAAGTTTTTTTTTTACTCTATATAAAAGATACTCAAGTATTTTAATCCACATTTTCAAATTTATTGTACAATAAAAAATTTATCAAAGCATATTTAGATACATAAAAAATAAGTACTTAAAAAGTCACTGAGTTTTGAAAATTTGTTAAAGCGTAATATACTTATTACAATTTTTATTATTTTTAGAAAGAAAAAACGTTTTGTTATCAATATTAAGATTAAAACTAAAGTACGCAACTAAAATTTAGTAAGTGTTATGAGTGCACTACTAATTAAATTTTGACAGCTTAAGTTCTTTTATAATTTTTAGATATATAAAAAAAAAAGTTTTTCAATTAGCAATAATTTTTAATTTAGATTTTGTATTTATAGTGTTGTTGTCCTATACAACTTATTATAAGAACTAAAGAAATAAATAATGCATTGCTTATGCAACCAAGTAAATTATATGCGCTCACAGAAAACAAAAATCTCTGACTAAGAGTTTTATTTTTATTCAGTCTAACTTAATTTAGAAAGTAAACTTAATAAAATCAACAAAAATGATGATAAGAAATATTGGATCATCAAAAACCTAGGCCTCAGTTGATATATACAAGTTAAGTATCCCATTTTGTTGTAATATTTTTTTATTATAATTAATTGTTAAATAAAAATATGCTTCATTTAAAATTTCTATGATTGAAACTGTTTATACATTAAAACTACTATGTTTCAATAATGTTATATAACACTTAGTGATTGTTATTAAAAGAGTAAATTTTGTTTTTAAGATATTTTTAAAGAAATCTAACTACTAACAAATTTCAATTCAATTTTATATAGCTATCTAATTTTTTTTTTAAATTAATACATAAAAAAATGATGACTTTAACTAAAAATGTCGCAAAATGAAAAATTTTCTTGCTTTAAACTCTTAATGACGTCACACCGCAACTTGTAAAATCGATTTGATATATATATATTAAACCAAATCAGTTATTTGTTGGTTCAGTTTAAGTTGTTCCGAGGTGAACGTGGACTATTTGAAAGCCACAAGAATGTGGCAAAAAAAAAACCTTTGTTAACAAATAAAAAAAATTCTGTAATTAATTTGGATATTTAAGTTCTTTTTTTATTAGGTAAATCTAAAAAACTAAACATACTACAACTTCCTTTATATTCCTACAAACAAGTTTTAATGAATAGTTAAGTTTTAAACAAAAATTTTTTTTTATTGATACAATAAATTTGTCAACTATCAATTATTTTCAAAACGTTTTATAGTATTACCGTTATGAAAAAATTTAACAAATAAAGAAAATTAATACAATTGTGCTACGTGTTAGGTTACGCTATCATTACTAATAGTTTTAGTTTCAGACGTTTTAAACTTGTCTAAAAAACATATATTGCGATTTATATAAAATTATCTTTAGTAATGTTTTTGCTTATTAAGTATTTCTATAATTTATTCAAAAGTATTTCTTTCAAGCTTTTAACTTTTTTTTTCTGGAATAAAAAAAAATATAACTTGATTAAGTCAACTACGTGAAAAACTAAACAGTTTACAATAATTAAATAATGAAAAATAGTTAAAGCGTAATAAGTTTACAGATAGCTTCTAAGTTTATAAAAAGAAAAAAAAATCCATATTAAAAATAAGACTAGATTACAAACAATCAGTTTTAGCTTTATAAAAAGCTTTTTTCATTGAACCAACTTCCACAAACTCTAACAATTCAAGTTTAAATGTTTTTTGTGATTCTAAAATACATATACAAATAAACTAAATATGCATATAAAAACTTTCTAAAACATTAGTTTTAGTTTTACATCGACTTAAATTTCTGAATAGTGTAATTGATAAGTTTCAAGTTTGCTATAATAAAATCGTCAAACGTACTTCGCCATTAGTCATGACATTTTATTTTAGAACAAAAAGAATTTTATTCCATCTTTGGTATTTTTTGTTTCTTTAATTATAATAACTTTTAAAACTAATTTATCGAAAAAAACACTAGTTTATTATTTGTGATATTACGTCTTGGAGAAAACATCATAAGGTCACCAATGGTGTGCGACTCGATAACTTAAAGATTTTTCGTATTTAAGGTACTAGGACCATAAGTTTTGAACGCTTATTTTTGTCATATAATAAACAATATATAACATATTATATTTTATATGGTAAGCAATTATTTAAATAATTATATTAAGATGTATATTATATATAGTTTATTTTGTACATGTAAATAATTTAAAGTACTTGTAAAGTTTAATTTTGTTCTTGATTGAAGCATTATTTATTTAAAAACTTTATTTTTAGTAGTTGATGTGAATGCTACACTTTAAAAAGGTAATAAAATGTACTTAATTAGAAATAGTTCTTATCTCTATTCTTAACTCTATAAAAATATAGCAAAAACTGACACACAAAAATTTTAAAATTATACATAATTTCTTAATGTATGACCTTAACTTTATCTCAAAATGAAATAAAATTACTGATAGTGTGTAAAAAACAATACAACAAGTAACTTATGTTATGCTAAAAAGTTATATTTTATAAATTTCAACTTATAGATAAACATATTAAAATAAAGAAAATGGCTTGTAGATATTGATAAGACATAAAAACGTATTTTTATTTTTTTTTAATCAAATTTTCATTTTTAATAATGTCCTTTTGAATATTTTTAAAGATTTTCAATTGGCAAAATATCAACTTCCCGAATTTAAAAGGTCATGTAATTATACATTTCTTTTTCTTAATAATATTTTATTGCAGACTTATCTATAATCTATGTATTGCACCCTTACAAACAGAGATGTTATTTTTGTGAACTAACCTTTTCAGGATACTTGATTTCGGATGCTAAATTTATTAAACTTGTATGTTGCTAGTCAAAATAGTTTGCACTTATTCTTTTTAAAAAAGAATATTAAACAATAAAGAATTTCTACAGTGCATAATTAAAAATAAGTTTTTAATTTTATTGATGGCTTAATACTTTTTAAAATTTAAAACAATTTTTTTTAGAAATCTACATGTCCTGTTAAAAATAACTTATGATAATTAAACTTTTGTGTTTTTGTGGTGTATATTAATTTAACTGCTAATAAACTTCGTTATTACTTAATTGTGTGAATGTTAAGACAGTTTAAAAAACTCAAGTATTTGTGAGATTTTCTTTTTATACTGATATAAAAAAAACTTTAAATTCTAAAAATACTTTTGAAAAATTTAGTGTAAAAATTGTATTTTTTTATAATTCAGCTAAATATTATGCAATATTTTATGACAATCGCCTATTAGGTATTTAAGCTTGATTAACAGCAAGTCTTTTAATGTTTGGCTTTTTCAAATTTTGATAAACTTCGGATTTTTTGATTAAACTCAGGAATTTCAATGATAAACATGTGTGGACAATATTGATTATTAATAAAGTGTTAACTTTATAGTGAGTTATAGTTCCACAATAAAGAGCTCAACTGAAAAGGAGCAAATAAACATTAATTAGAAAATTTAAGATTGAGAGTTTTATTCAGCACGGTGTTTCATGCAATCGCAATGATCACCATTTAAAAACTCTATAAAATAAGACAGACAACACTATTAGATGCTTAAAGTTTTTACAAATATTCTTTAAGTTATGCAAATAACAGTTTTATAGCATAATTTTTTCTGTTAACAAATGTTTTTTTAGCCACATTCTTGTTTCTTTCAAATAGTTCGCTTGCTCTGCGGCGCTTACAATCTTTTAACATTTTTGAAAATCTTATTATAAATATATGTATCTATTTGATGTCACAAGTTGTAGCGTGACGTCACTAAAACTTTAAGCGGATTTTTTTTTATATTTTGCGACACTTTTAGTTATAGTCATCATTGTTTTTGATTATATTAAGTTTATTTTCTTAAGTAAGTGAGAATGAATAAAATTGAAATTATGATTCAGAGTTTTAAGTTTCTTTGCACGGATTTACTTTTATTGTTTGCAAAAGTAATCAATATTTATTTTTTGAACTTAATTAAAAAGTTACATAGGACAACAACATTAGAAAAACAAATTTTTTTTAAGCAATAACAGCTAAGTATAATTTTTCTTTTAAATATAATTCACAAAACAAAATATTAGAATTTGAACTGTCAAAAATTAAAGAGTAGCCTTTAAAATATGTTCAAAATTTCAGTTGTGTTACACACAAGTGTTTCTATTTTAGTTTTAATTTTGATTTTGATAATAAAACTGTATTGTTTCTTAAAATTTAAAAATTCGATATAAATTCGTAACTCTTAAACTATTATTAAAAACTTATAAAATATTATAAAAAAGAATAAAACCATTCGCAAGAAATGGGAATACTTTCTAATATTATTATGGTTAAGCTTCAACTGTTTTAAAAATATAAGTTAGATTTTTGATAATTTTCTTTTAATAATATTATAAATAAGTTCCATATCCCAACATGATATAAAAACTAACAAAAAAAGAAGTTTTATACTGAACTATTGATTTTTTGTGCATAAGTTCAGCATATACTTAAGATTTCTATAAAATGTAGGTTTTTTATTCGAAAGTTAAAAAGTAAAACATAACTTTGTTACGACCTACCTAAGTAAGCAAGTCGACTTCAGTAATATTAGAACGCTTATTTAAATATATAATTTAAAAAGAGGTATGCAATAGACTTTTACCACTATATTCTAAAATATTTTGTTTTAAGCAAAAAGCTTGTATTACTGATACCAGAAATCATACTAGTTAATCAAATACTTACAAAATTTTAAATTTTTAAAAGTTTACTATTTGCACTTGGTCTAAAATTTAGTAATTTATTTTAGAAACTTTTACTTTTGGTATACTTTAATCGTTTTAAAACTTCATAAAACATTGATTTTTAGAGTAATTTCAAACATAAGCAATATGTTAAATGAACATAAAACAAATGTGTAATCGCATTAATTAAAAGAATGATTTAACTTTAATTTTGGTTATATATAAAATAACAAAAATAAACATTTCTTAAAAAAAACACTTGAATAAGTTTTTTTTTTCAAATTTGTTGATGTTGCTAATACATACTTAAGATTTTTAATTAAAACATTAATTTTTTTTCTTTTTAAACTGTTTTAACTCTAAATTTTAAATGTTTAAATTTTGATCTATTAAACACTTTTATTTTTCTTTAAAGTTAATTTCCGCGCAAACAAAGTAGTTAGAATCTTTATCTTTGAATCTCAAAAATCAGTTCTAAAGTAATCTAAAGTAATCAGTATAAATAATTACATAAATTTTCAATAGTATAGTTGTTTATATCATTAATTTTTTTTTATAGTTATGTACAGCTGAGTTTGAGTTAATTACCTGACAACCTCTTATTTGGTATTCTTTTTTAATAGTTTTAAAAAAATATATAGTTTAGATAGAATAAGGTACGCTTAGATACACTAACAGTTATTTTAGCTTTTATATATAAGTTTATGTTAAAACACCTAAAACACATTAAACAGTTTTTGAAAAAAATGTCGTAAATTTTCACTAATACTATTCGAATTTTAAACTTATGTATGCTACATAGTTTTAAAATTCATTTCTGTTTTAAATTGTTTATGTTATATTTTTTCTTAATGTCTTTATTTAGCTAATTTTTACTTTTTTTTCTTTTCTTTAAGACTAAAGATAGTAGCTATTTTCATAATTATTTTGATTTTAATCTGTTCGTTTTATAAAGCTGTTATTCAAAATTAAACGATGACTTTTTAACCCAAGTAAAACAATATCTGCATGTGTTTAAGTCATATTACAAGTATGGCAAAATGTATGCTTTATAAATATTTTTTATTGACTAATACATAGTTTAGCTTAACGTTAGTATTGATTTTTTATGTTTTTAAACACTTTGATAACAAAACTTTTTAACAAAATTAATCTCAGAATGTTTTCTAATAGTGATAATTTTTTGTTTATATTCTTTCTATTCATTCGCATATAAACTTATTAAAAGAAATTTATTAAATTTTGTTTTTAGAATTTAGTCTTAAACAACCTATATCTAACAAAAGATTTAGTATATAGTTGTTATAAAATTAATAGTTATTATCACTTTTACAAGCTGAACTGCACTGACGGGTAAAGGTTCGAGTCTTAAATTCAAAAATTTCTTGTATCGGACAGTATTGTTTTCATTAATCATTTTTAAGTAGCATTGAAACATTAGTGAAATATAAAGAAAGTCTTAAAGCATTTGTATAAAAATTATTAACTTAAGCAAAATATTATAAATTTAATGTTTTTTGTGTAAACATTTTTCTGTTTTAAATGTATTTTTCTTCTTAAGGTAGTATTTGAATTTTTGCGAATATTTTTAATTTTTTTTTTCAATAAATTTAATGTACAATAAAAACTTATTAAAGCAATTTTAACTACGTAAAACATAAGTATTCAAAAATTCATAAGGATTGATTAATACTTTATGAGTAACAAATTTATAACGACTTTTTAAACTTTTAGAAACAAAAAAAAGTTTTGTAATCAACATTAAAATTAAAACTAACATATGAACACTTAGAGGTTTACACAACTAAAATTTTTCAAACATTTTGAAGTCACTACTTTTTAAATTTTGACAGTATTGACAGTTTAAGTTCTAGTATTTTATTTAATTATTTTTATTTGAAGAGAAAAATTTATTTATTGTAGTTATTATTTCTTTAATATATATTTTAAGTTTATCTAGTTTAAGTTATCTAGTTTTGTTTCCAACTGCAACTTATAAATTAAGTTTAAAAAATAAAAATTTGAATATTCATGCGACCATTTGAAGTAAATGCGCGCAAAATAATTTAAAACTCTGACTGTTTTATTTAGTTTAACTTACATTAGAAACTGAACTAAATATAATCTAAAACAATTGATGATAAGAAATACTGGATCATCAGATCACTAGCCAGTGAGTGAAATTTACAAGTTTAGGATACCATTTTGTTGTATTATTTCTTCTAAAATATCGAAGGATGCATAAAATAACATATTTATGAATTACACATTTTCTTCTAAATAGTTTGTTTCAAAAATGTTTTATAATACTTAAAAACTTTTGTTGAAAAAAAGAGTTTCTTTAAGAGGGTAGTTATAAAAAAAAATTTTGATAATATCTTTTTTACTATTATATAGCTATCTAATTTAATTCTTGTTTTATAATATAAAATAGTGATGACAGTAACTAAAACTGTTGCAAATAAATTTTTATACTGTTTAAACTCTTGATGACGTCACGCCGCAGCTTGTAACATCGGTTTGATATATACATATGTATATATATATATATATATATATATATATATATATATAAACCAAATTAAATATTTACTGGTTGAGTTTTAGATGTTCCACGGTGAACGTGGACTATTTGAAAGCCACAAGAATGTGGCAAAAAAAAAACTTTATTAACAAAAAAAAAAAAAAACTGTAAATGTTCGAGTCTTACAGTAGAAAATTTCTTGTATTGGACAGTATAGTTTTCATTTTTCATTCTAAAGTAGCATAGAAATACTAGTGAAATAAAAAGAAAGACTTTAACCGTTTGTATAAAGTGTTTAACTTAAGCAAAATATTATAAATTGGATGTTTTTTTGTGTAAAAATTTACTGTTTATTACGTATTTTTCTTCTTATTTAATATGAAAGTGTTTTAACTTATGCGAATGTTTTTAATCTTTTTCTTATAAAAGCAGTGTTAACTACGTAAAACATAAGTAATTAAAAATTCATATGATTTTGGTTAAAAGTTTGTGAGTAACATATTTATAACAAATTTCAAAACTTTTAGAACAAAAATAAGTTTTTTTATCCACAATAAAATTAAAACTAAGATACGAACATTTAGAGGTTTACACAACTTAAATTTTGCACATATTTTGATGGCACTACCATTCAAACTTTGACAGTGTTGACACTTCAAGTTTCTAATATCTTATTTTATGATCTATATTTGAAAATAAACTTTAAATATTGTAGCTATAAATTGTTTAATATAATTTTTATTTTTCTAGTGTTGTTGTCCTATGCAACTTTTAAATTAAGTTTAAAAAATAAATAAATAATTATTCATGCAATCATCAGAAATAAATGCGCGCAAAAAAACTTTAAACTCTGACTTTTTTGTTAAGTTTAACTTAGTTTAGAAACTGAGCTAAATATAATCAAAATCAATTGATTATAAGAGATACTAGATCATCAGATCACCAGCCCTCGAGTGAAATTTACAAGTTTAGGATCCCATTTTATTGTAGTATTTCTTTTTAAATATCAAAGGATGCTTAAAATAAAATTTTTATGATTCAAACTTTTTTTTTAGAGTAATATGTTTTAAAAAAACTATCTAACACTTATTAACTTTTGTTGAAAAAAAAAAAAAAATTATGAGGATTATTATGAAAAAAAATTATTGACAATATCTTTTTTAATAATATATAGCTATCTAATTTCATCCTTGTATTATAATAAAAAAATAGTGATGACTATAACTAAAAGTGTCGCAAATAAAACTTTATACTGTTTTAACTCTTAATGACGTCACGCCGCAACTCGTAACATCTATTTGATATATATATATATATATAAACCAAATTGTTTAACTTTAGATGTTCCACGGTGAACGTGGACTATTTGAAAGCCACAAGAATGTGGCAAAAATAAACTTTATTAACAAAAAAATATCTGTAATTGTTTTTCATACTTTAATTATTTTTTATTAAGTAAATCTAAAAAATAAAACATACTACAACTTCCTTTATATTCCTACAAATAAACTTTAATATATAGTTAAGTTTTAAACAAATATTTTTTTTATTAATACAATATATTTGTCAACTATCAATTATTTTCAAAAAAGTTTTTGTATATTACTGTAATAAAGATTAAAAAAATAAAGAAAATCAATACAATCATGTGACGTGTTAAGGTTACGCTATCATTACTAATAATTTTAGTTTCAGACTTTTTAATTTGTTTATAATTTGTTTTAATATATTGCGAATAAAATAAAGTTTTCTGTAGCAATATTTTTGCTTGTTAATTATTTTTCAAAATTTATATAAAAGTATTTCTATCAATATTTTAACTATCTTTTCTGAAAAAAAGCATTCAACTCAGTTGACCTAACCACGTAAAAAACAAAATAGTTTACAATTAATTAAATAATGAAGTATAGTTTAACCTAATACGTTTATAGTTAGTTTTTAAGTATGTAGATTAAAAAAAAATATCCATATCAAAAACAAAACTAGATTACAAACTATCAGTTTTAGCCTTACAAAAAGGTTTTTTTAATGAACCGAATCCCACATACTCTAACAATTCAAACTTAAATGTTTGTTGTAATTTTAAATATATATATACAAATAGATAAATATGCAGATAAAAACTTTCTAAAACGATAATTTTAGTTTTACATATACTTAACTTTATAGATAGTGTAACTGATAAGTTATCAGCTTGCTAAAATAAAATCCCAAACGTACTTCGCCATTAGTCATAAAATTTTATATTCAAACAAAAAAAATTTCTTTCTGGTTTCGAAATCATTTATTTCTTGAAATATAATAACTTTGTAAACTAGTTTATTAAAAATACTCTAATTTGTTGTTTGTGTTATTACGTTATGGATAAGACAACAAAAGTTATCCAATGGTGTGCGACTAGATAACTCAAAAGTTTTTTTTTGTATATAAGGTCCTAGGACTTTAAATTGTGAGCACTTATTTTTGAAGTTCGATAAACAATATATATTGCGTAATATTTTATATTGTAAACAATTGTTTAAATATGTATATTAAGATGCATATTATGTATAGTTTTTTTTTGTATATGTATTAAATTTAAAATACTTGTAAAGTTTATTTTTATTCTTGATTAAGGCTTTAATTTAAAAAGTTTATTTTTAACAATTGGTGTAAATGCTAAATTTTAAAAGGGTAACAAAATGTACTTAAATAGAAATTATTCTTATCTTTATCCTTAACTCTATAAAAATATACTTTAAACTTGCAGACTAAAATTTTAAAATAATACCTTATTCCTTAATGTATGACCTTAATTTTATATAAAAAAAAAGTAAAATAACTAAGAATATGTGGAAATAAAATAAAAAATAACTAATGTAATGCTAAAAAGTTATACATTATAAAGTTTTACTTAGATATAAAATAATAAACTTACATAACTCAAGTAATTTTATTGATGATAAATGCTAAATTTTGAAAGTTAAAAAAGTTATGCAATTGTATAGTTGTTAGTAATCAAAACTTGTATTTTCAAAGACATTTTATAATTCACAAGGGCTTTAATATTAGTCTTAAATTTTATAATTTCATAATAATTTTAAAAATATAATTAGAACTAGGTTATACTACAATTATACAACACTTTAAACTACTACTGACTTGCATTTATTAATAAAATATTTAAGTTTTGATATTTTTTATAAAGCTACAGAGTTAGTTGGTCTAAATTTAGTTGTTTTGCTTTTGCAAATTTGATGTAAAAGTATAATTAGAGTGATAAGTACAAAATATAAGCAGTTGCAAATGTAAGAATTTTTTAGATAACTTAAGCTAAGTGTTTTCAAATTATAAAACAAATATATATTTTTTCGTATTAGATTGAAGGTTATTATAACGTGTAAGTTTTAGTTAAAAATTAGTTTTTATGACACAAAATATCTTTTTGTTTTTGATAAAATTTTCTATTAATCGTTTCTTTTAATTTTTGGTAAAAATATTTTTTCCGATTGAAAGTTAATTAAAATCAGCACGTTTTTTAAAAATCAGTAAATTTAATTATAAGTATAACTACTATTATTGAGAAAAAAAAATATTTCTTATTTTCTATAGTCTGGTATAGTAAAAAAAAATGTATAAAAAGAAAGTATTATGTAATTTTTATAGACTTAACCATGATGTTCAACTTTTTTATTGTTTATTACAGCAAGTATATATTAGCAAAAAAATACTATTTTCAACATTAATACGATCACGTTAAGCTCAGTATTCAGACCAAAAAAGTTAAACAATTGGTTAATATTAATTATATATATAAACTTTAAATGTTACTTACTTAAAGGTATTTACTGTTTTGTTATTATTTGACAAAGTAAGCTCACGCTCACCGAAACCTAGTAATTAAACAAATCAGTAAATAAAGGTTTTATATAAATTTATATATACTCAAGTTTAACTTTCAACTTCGAATTTTAATGTGAAGAAAATTTACAAAAAAGTTTTGGTAAAGTTGATTTTAGTCTATTAAATTATAAGTTTTCAGTTTAAAACAAAAATACATTTTAAATTAAACAAATTTCAGTAGAGATTGTAGCTTACCAATTCAGCGATAGTTTCGATACATTTAAAATTAATAATTTGAGTAAAGCAAATCACTTCAACACTAAAATAAAAGTAAACTTAACTCATTTTAGCACTAAAACAAACTATACGCATTCACAACGAAGCGATTCGCTTTAATTGGATCTGACTCGAATAGTTACGTAACTTTACCGCTTAGTATCTGCTGTTTTAAAAATTTCTACAAAAACTTTTCTCTCTGGTTTGCAAGTACAATCATTAAAATTAATTATGTTTTGATGGTAATATTTAAACAAGCTCTGACGCTTGTATTTTAAAAAGGGTTTTGTTGAGAAATGGTAGAAGAATAAGTATTATAGTCATTGTTACTTACATATGTTTATTTATATGTATAACAAATTACCAACTGTATTGTTACTGAACTCAATTTTTTTTGAATAACTTTAAATGATCCCAATAAATAAAAATTTTAGCTTATTATAATACCACATTTCATACTGTTTTTATTTTATGGTAACATAAATAAATGTAAATGACTAAATAGATATATTATTTAATCTAATAAAAATTAAAGGTTGTAAAATAAGTTAAAGTTAATTTGTGCAATTTTTTAAAATTACATGTGTAATCAATTTAGCAAATTATTTAATAAATTAAATACAGAAAAAAAAACTCTTTGTATAATATAAACATGCTGTAAGCATATATGTATTTCAAAGTTTTTTTAAGATTTAGATTTTAAATATGAAACAAGCATCGTTTTGTTAATTTTTGGTAAAGCATGTTATTATAATTATTATAATATTATTAAATTATAATAGTTATTAAAATTATTATACTTTACTTGGTATTATTTCTTCAGTTATTATCAAAGTACTTAAGTAACGTTTTTTTGTTAACAATTTACTTATTTATATTTCAAACAAGTTTGTAAAATTGGCAAAAAAAACAAAATATGAATTAAGTACATCTGTGAAAGCAGATTTAACTTTTTATTTACAAATTAAACTTTTTTTTTTTTAATTTTAATACAATTAACTAACAAAAACGTTTATGTGATAAGTTTTTTTTTATTACAATATCCTTAGTACACTATTTTGAAGTTTAATAAATAGAGTATACATAAAACAACGGTAAAGTTTTTATACAAATAATTTAATAATTATTTAGCACCTTAACATTTCAATTAGTAAATAAAGAACATTGTTTAAATATACGGTATATTTCTTTGTAGTAAAGCCGTTTATTTTATTCATAAAAAGTATAACTGTTTATAATGATTTCCTTTCGGTTCTTTTTATTTGATGTTTAACCTTTTTTACTCCAAATAAAGAGTTGCAAATGTTTTTGCATTCCAAAATCCACTTCACTTAGTAAGCACCTAAGTATAATAGAAAATATTCTACATAAAAAGTTATAGGAGTTAAGTAGTTTTTTGTATTCTATTATTAATAAATTTAAAGCTTTTGACCAAAACTTTTAAACTTAAAACTAAACTCAAAAATTTTTTAATACTAATAATCATAAATAACATGATAATAATAGTTTAGTTCTATATAAACTTTTCATTGACGAAGCAGATAAAAATAAATGGTTTTAGTTTTATATAAATATTTTGTTTTTATTAATAACAAAATACATAGCTGTTATATATTTGGTACTTTTTCGTATGTGTACAATATATAGTGCTTGCAATGAACAACAATTTATTAATTTTTAGGTTTTTATTGTTGTATTTTGATATTGTATTGTAAATTAGTTATTTTATTTATTATATCTTAGCAGTTTTTGTAATCTAAAGGATAAAAAAAAACTTTAAGTCCAAAAACTAAGAAAAAAAGTCAATGATAAAAGATCTGTAAAACAGAAGTAAGAATTTAGTTCAATTAGCTTTTTAAAACTGTTACGGTTTTACAACAAGAGTTTACAGTTGCTGTTGTATCTAAATTTTGAACAAAAGTTGTTTGAAAAACTATTTTATATAAACATTTCTATGACAAAAAACTGTTTATGCAAAATCTAACGAGTAATATATTAAAGTTTTAAGTTTATTGTTTGATATTGATAGAAATGAGCAAAACTATAAAACAATTATTCTTAAAAAAAATAAAATTAAATATAGTAGAAGACATTAATAGTTTTTTTTAATTGAAAATTAATTAATTAGTTAAAGTTTAAAAAAAGTACACAGTGGTTACTTTTCTTTTTATTTTAAATATTTTCATTTTTATTCTACAATTTAAAATCGCTTATCATTTTTTTTAAACAACTAAGTAGTTAGCTAACTAAATACGAACTTTAAAATTATAGTATATTTCTTGCTAAAAGAATTTAAATGAAGTTTTGCATTAATAGTTTTGAATGATGCGATAAATACTTAGTTTAGCTAAAGCTGTCGAGCTATATATTTTTATATTATTTTATGAATATAAAGAGCAGTAAAAAGACATAAATAATTGCATTTTGTATTTTTAATATATAACTTAAGCTTAATTTAGAATGTTGCAGATACAAAAGTTTGACAGTCTATAAAGTTTCTTTTTATAAAAAAGGGGAGATATATATATAATGTATTTAGCGTGAAAAAAAACTAAATCCATTTTTATACTCTAAGAAAAATTTTATTTTTTCTATCACTTTTTCATAAAAAATTTTTGCTTTTTATTTGTAAGCAGCATGATATCAAATAATTTAATTTAAAGTATTAACTTTTTAGCATTAAATTTAGGTTTGAATAAAAGTTTTGCGAATAACAAATTTTAAGTTAATAACATTTTTGCATTAGTTATTTTAGTGTTGTTTTTAGATTTGAATAAAGCAAATTAATCTCGCTTTTAAATTGATTAAACTTAACACATTTCGAAAAGCAACTCGCAACAGATGCGTCAGTTAATGACGTAACAGTGCCGATTTGTAATAGCTGTACTGTTAAATTTTACAAAAGCGTTTCTCTCTATTTAGTAACATCTATAGTCATATATATTCTTATGTTAATATTTAAACAAGCTGTCATGCTTGTATTTTTTGTAGGGTAGTGAATAAAAAAAGTTTTTTTTGTATTATAAATTGCCAACAATATATTCACTGGACTAAAGTTTTATACAAATTTAAAATTTTCTAGTCAGTTTAGTTGACTTTTCTTACTAACTTTTCTTAATTTTGTTGTAAAAAATGTGTTTAATTTAATACTTATTAATTTTTAGTTTTATCATAAGTTTAATCAAAACAAAGTTTTCAACAAAAAAGTTAATTGTAGTATATACAAAAATGGTTCGATTTTGTTCTTGTTTTACGAAAGTGATAATTAAAATACAAATAAACACTTTATATGTGATATAATTAAGTTCTAAGTAAATATGAAGTTATTAATTCTTTAAAATTTAAAATTTTAAGACTAAAAACTGACTTTTTGTTTAGTTTTTTTTATCAAAGCTCGTTTTTAGCGACTATTAGTCATTAAAACTCAGGGCTTTGTTTAATACTTATTTAAAATTACTAATTATTTAAAAAAATTATTTTAGCTGAAAAAACTGACGCCTTATTTTTCATGTGTGCTATTGTTTGGTAAAATACAAATTATAAGACTATGCAAATGTAAATAATTACAAATACCAAACTAAGAGTTTGAGATTTTTAACAAAATCAATCTCAATTACTAATATTTTTAGTCTTTTAGGCTTCACGTTATTTATTTGTTGTTCTTAAATAAAAGTGTAAAGCTAATTAATTGGTATACTTTTTCAAAATCAGCTAACAAAACTTAGTTTTTAGTTTCAGTATAAAGTCAAAAAACTGGTGATTTTATATAGATTTTATCTAGTATTATTTTTAAATGTTTCTCAAGTCGAATATATCAAAAAAAAACTGGAAGAAACGTAAATCTGTGTTTGCTTGTATGTTGTTTAATAATAACTTGATAACCTTAATCATATTAAAAATTAAGTTTATTAAGTTTGTAATTTATTTTTTATCTTTAAAAAAATACCGAAAATGTATACAAATGTGCTTTTCAATGTTTAAAGATAATATGGTTTTCTTCTATTAAAAACATTTAAATGTTTTTTTCTATATATTTTTTAATTGCAAGTTTGTTGTACAACTTAAAAAGTACTCATTTTTGTCGTTTATAAATCAACAGATATCTAAGTTGTTTTAATGATATATTTTTTCAGGAATTTTAAAGCCAGTTTAATCAATTAAAACTGTCTTTAAATTAAAAATGCATGTTAAACTAAAATATTTATTAATACTCGTAAAAGTATAGTACTTGTAATAAAGCTATAATACCCTTAAAATCAAATTAACGAAGTTTTTGCAAAATTTTAAGTGAGTGACGTTTTAGCTCATTAGTTACGTATCAAACAAAGTTCAAAGCTGAGTTATAACAATTTAGACTTCTTAGGTTTCCTTAAAATATTGAAAAATTTGACATTGGCTAACTTTTTAAAAAGTATAAAGACTAGCTTACATGTTGTGTCAAATTGAATTACTAGTAAACAATATTCATTATTGTTACAAGTTATAAAATTTTCTTTTGTTATTATAAAAATACTTTAGTTACGTTTTTCATATTTTGTTGTATTTAGATTATTATTTTTTCATTACATATTGAAAAATTAGCAAACAAAATAAAGTTCGAAAAAAAGACAACTGAGATACAAAAATTATATTTCTACTTACAAATATGTTTTCTTTTTGTTTAATTAAACAATTAGATTAACACTTTTTTTTAACTCTTTTTATGGCAATATTCTATGTACAATATTATTAACTGATAAACATAATATACATAACTTAGTTATTTAACAGATAACTATTTTCATGTGTGAGTATAGAATGTTGTTTAAAAGTACGGTAAATTTCATGTTGCCAAGTCATTTATTTTACTTAAAATAAGTATAACTGTTTATAATAAATTTCTTTAAGTACTTATTTATTGATGTTTAACCATTTTTATTTAAATTAATGAGTTTTTAGTATTTGTTCATTTACAAAACCATTTTACTAAGTAAGAACTTAAGTATAGTAAAAACAAAAATGTATAAAAAAGCTATAAGAGTTAAATAGTTTTTGTTATTCTACTATTTACATATTTAAACTTTTTAAGCAAATTTTTTAAGCATAAAAATAACTTCAAAAAAATTTCTAAAAGTATTAATTATTATTTTTATAGTCTGTTTTAGTTGTATTTAAACTTATCATTGACGCAGCAGATAACATTTCTTGGTTTTAACTTTGTACTCAATAAACTACTTTATACACAGTTGTTATATTTTCGGTGTTTTTTTGTATTTGTACAAACTATAATGCTTGCAATGAAAAACAATTTATTAATTTTGAGGTATTTAGGAATAATTTTGTTAAGGTGTGTATGGGAATTCCAGTATTTTATTTTTATTGTTAAAAATAATTATTAGCCTTTATAATTTGTTTAACTCGATATAAACTTAACAGAATACTAAAAATTAAAAATGAAAAATAATTTGGTAAGAAGATAAAAGACATGTTAAAGTATTATTTCAATTTTAATTTTTTTGCTAAAGTATTAAATATTTTTTATAAGTAGTTTTATAAACACTTATAAGATCTTCTAACAAAACTTTGTTGAGGAAGTATTTAAATCTAAAAAAATGTTTCTTTTATAATTTTGGTATTTAAACAGTTTTGTGAGAAGGAGTTATCTCAGGAATCAAACTTTATTTTTAGATAAAGTTAGAAGTTAATATATTTAGTATATATAGTAAATATTCTCTGCAATATATAAACAAATAATAAATAAACATTAATCTTCTCCTTTTTTGATTTAAAATGTACCAGTTACTAAATTTTAACAACTTATTATACTTTTTGTGTGTAATGAAAACAAAAGAGCTATTATAAGTTATGACGTCTGTTACTTGAAAAATATTCAATGTTCATTAAAAGTTACTTTTTTACTGTTACTCTCCAACGAAATTTTTACATTTTTATTGATATTTGATTTTTTACATTGTTATTAGCATAAAAATTTTACACTAACTAACTTGTAAGTATAGTTTTTTATCATTGATATCAGAGTAATAAAGTTTATAAAAAAATGAAATAACGTTTTGCACGTTTAAGTTTCAAAGGTTTGCAATCAAAAACAATTTTTATTTAGCAACTGTTTTAATATATATTTCAGTGTTAGTTCCGATACACAATTTTAAGTTAATCGAATCACTTAAAAATTAAAAAAACAAGTTTTGTAAATAAAACTTTTGAAGTAGCAACTTATTTTAATTTAAAAATAAAAACAAACATTCTACATGCCGGGATTCGCTGAAAAAGCAATTTGCTGCAGTTGCGCCTGACTCAGACAGTGACGTAACAATGTACTTTCGTCTCGATAATTTATTGTATTTTTTCAAAATCGTTTTGTTATTGACAAATACAGCCTTTGAAATTTTAAATGTTTTTATGATAATATTTAAACAAGCTCTCACGTTTGTATGTCAACTTCCATGATTGTTTAGAAACAAAAAAATAAGAATAAATGTTTTTTGTATCATAAGTTGAAATCAATTGAGTTACTGGACTCAAGTTTTTTATATTTTAAAATGCTCTTAATTAATAAAATTGATTTTATTGCTACCTTTGTTTAATGTTATTATAATCAACTGCATTCAAATAAACATTCTATAAAGTTTTATTTAAGCAGTTTATATATTAACAGAAAATTTTTAGTTTAGCTGTTGTGTGATAGTTTAACTAAAGTACGTTATAAGAAACTAAAACAAAAAATCATATGATATAAATAAACTTTTAAATTGTTTAAGTCTTAAACTGTGATATTTAACTTGTTTTATTACTTTTCAATAAAGCACGCTTTTTAATAAAACTTAGCACTTTGTTTTAAAATCAGTAAACTCGTTAAACTTATACTAACATTTTAATAATTAACGAAAAAAAACTTTATACTTCATTTATGCTTTAGTTTAATAAAAATAAGAATTATAAATATTATGAGGTATAAATATTATAATTATTAATTATTAAGTTTATTAAACGTAAAAAAAACGCTCAAATATTTGGTCCAAGGACCTGGAGTACAAATAAACTTTTCTGTTATCGATTTATACACCAAGATACAGTTTAAAGTCATGTCGAGGACAATTACTAATAAAACAATCAGTTAAACAAAATGAAATAAAACTGAACGAAAACTAGCTGAATTTTGTGTTTATTAATGTACTATAAATCTTGTTTAGTAGCACAAGAACAAAAAAAATTGAATTTTATATTAACTTTAAAAAGATGATAAACAACACTAATAGCAAAGGTGTGAACATTTGAATTATAAGTTACAATCTCTAAAAAGAAAGTAAAATGTAATACGCTGAAAAATTTTTACAAAAAAATATATTTTTAAGTATTTTGTGCTAGAAAGGTAAATTTTATTTTATTTTATAATCTAGCTTGGAAAATAAAATATTTTACATTTTTTAGCTCAATAAACTATTTTAAATTTTTATATGTCTTTTACAAAGTATATACACCAATTCTAACTATTACTTTGTAAAAGACTTATAAAACCACCAGAAACTAAAAATAAAAGTTATAAAGGTTGTTTTTTGAAATATCTTTATTACAAAATATACTTAATTGTAAAAACTTAAAAGTATATAAACGAATTCTAACTATTACTTTTAAGTTTTTACAATTAAGTATATTTTGTAATAAAGATATTTCAGAAAACAACCTTTATAACTGTTATTTTTAGTTTCTGGTGGTTTAAATTGTTTAAGTGCTTACAGCTTAGTTAAAAATTATTCCGAATTCAGCTAATTTAACATATTTTTCAATTGTATAACCACGTCATAGTACTAGTAACTAAATATATTTATTGTTTTTAATTATTTTCGACTTGTTTATGAACTTTGTTTGAATATTGAAATCTTAGCCTAAAACGATCGTAAAGCAGTGTTCGATATAGTGTTGCTAATTATTAGCTATTGACCTAAAATTTTACTAAAAACAGTTATGTACAAAACTCGTTTAATTTAAATTTTGATAAAAAAAAGATACAAAAAATATTTATAAGTCTACTTTTTAACATTTAAAATTTTATAACTTTTTTTGTAATAAAAGTGTTAAAAGCGTTTTTTTTAGTTACTGATTTGTTATAGGTTAAAAATGTTTTCTCATTTTTATATTCGAAAATCAAACAATATCTTTTTTGCTTAAATAAGTTAAGTTAAGTTTTAGTTTTTGTTGTATAATGCATGTGAAACTAAATATTTAGTTTACCTAAATATTTTATATCTGTTTTTAATCTAATATAACATATTAAAGACTTTAACTATTTCTGATTAAATTAATAATCTAGTGGGTAAAAAAAATATTAAAACATTCAAATTCAAAAAACTTAAATAAAAGTTTCTTTAGCTTAAAAAAGTAATTTAAGAAGATTTTGAAAAACTTTAGTTGAGTTGATTAACAGATCATTAGTGACGCAACAGTTTAAGTTTTATAGCTACGTTTTTTTACAATTTATACTTATCCTTTTTTCAAATTGTATAAACGATTTTTTCTTTTAATATCCGTTTTTTTAAATATTTAGACAAGTTAACATGCTTAAGTTATTTAAAAAACTTATAAACAATATTCATTAATTTCATAAACTTTTAGTTTAAATTTTCTTTAGTTAACCATAAATTAATTTTATCACGTTTATTTTTTTAATTTAGATAATTTTGAATTTTTTGATTTATACTGGTTAAAAATTTGTAAGAAAATATGTAGTTAAGACAAACGTGAAAACTAAAAAAATTTTTGTTTTTAGCTAAAATCATAATTTATTTGTTCCCTATATGTTACCAAATATTTGTTTTGGTTAAAAAAAAAGGCTTTTATATGATTATTTTTAAATAATGTTTTCAATTAGATATAATTCTACTAAAAACTAAACTGAATTAAAATTTAAAACTGTTTATAAAATTATTTAAATACATTTATTAATTTTTTATTAATGAGAAAATAAGAAATATAGAATAAAAATTCAGTATATTTCAATGCTGCTCAGTTTTTCTTAATTTTATTAAAGCACAACACTATTTATAAACTGTGCCTTTTAGTACATTTGGTTTTAGGTTTCTTTTTAATTTTAATACTTTTTGTGTTCTCAAAACCACTATACTAAGTAAACTCCTAAGCATAGAAAAAAATTAACAAAAATAAGTTATGGGAGTTAAATTGTAGTTTGTGTTTTATTGTTGATTTTATTAACCTTAAGTTTCAGATATTGTTTACAAGCTTAAAGTATCTTGCATACACATAAAAGCAGTTAAAACCTTGGTCTAAACTATAAAAGTTAATATTTTTAATCATATTTATGCGCAAAAAAGTCAAATTCGCTTTATCAGAATACATAACAACGCTATCGTAAATAAATTAACTTATAAAATATGTGTTAATCAATTACTATTAGTTTCAAGTAGAAATTTATGCCTTAAAACTTTACAAAAAATACATTTTATAAACTTAAATTTGAGTTGTAAATTATTTGTGAAAATATATAAAAATTACCTGACATTATTTAGTTTTTATAGAAACTCATATTTAAAAAAAAAAAAAAATTAAAAAAGCTAGTTGATTAGCAAATTTAACCAAATACTATATAACAAAAGTAAGATTTTTTTTATTGCTTTGAAAGGAATAAATAAAAACACTGAGCTAAAATAGAAACTAAGTTAAATTAGTAATGAACTTTAATAAAAAACAAGTCACATCATACTCAAAATATAGAAGTCTTAATAATATTTAAAGTGTAAAACCACAACTTTAAAAAAAATGATGATTTTGATTTGCTTAAAATGATGAATGGCTTAAATAGGAAATAAAACTAAAAATTATAATGACTTTAATACTGACATAAATAATTGTTCGTAATAAAAAAATAAATTATCATCCATTTTATGCTCGGATTTTTTAATATTAGTTTAGTATTAAACTGTTACTTTTGTTGTAACCGCTTTGAAACTTGTTTTAAAACAAAATTAGTCATAAAATACTAAATAAGTTAGATTTTAGTACGTCATCGTTAAAAAATTTCAGTTTTCTAAAACTAAAACTATTGAACATAACTTTTTTTTGAGAATTAGTTGTTAGTTTTTAAAGATTTTAATAATTGAATTTGTTTGTAAAGTTTTAAAAACGAAATTTGATAAGTTTAATAAACTAACAATCAATATTTATCATTTATCAATGTGTATTAAAGTGTTTTAGTAGCTTTTAAAATAAGTATAAATTTTATGTCAAAAACTACTCTTTTCAAAATCAATTGACTATAGGAATTAACTACTATTACATCATTTAATGATAAGCGTTTTACTATATTTTTAATAAATTTTCGGCTGGTAATTATCACACTATTTGTCCCGAAAATTAACCTGTTTAAATTGGTAAAAAATTTACTTCTTAATTTATTTCTTAATAATTAATAAAATAATACTTTAAAATTTAAAATATGAATAAAAAAATAAAAGTTAATGCTACTTTGATGTAAATTCTATATTTTATACCAAGTACATTTTATAGTGCAAATAATTAAACAATAATAAATTGTTTTCCAAGTTTGCCAAAGTAACAATATTTTGTGCATACTGAACATAAATCTCAAGTAGCATAAAATTTGTACCTCAAAGACTAGCAAACATAGATTATAATGTTTCAAATTTTTTTTCATAAATTTGAGAATAATTTTTTTGCTTTGACCGAAAATTTTAGATTTTTACAAATAGTGACAGTGTTTTATGCATTTTTTTATAATATACTTTTTGCGTTATTTTGGCGAGTCGTTTTAATATTAAGGACTAATTCAAAACTATCTTTAAACGGACTGTAATATCTAATAAATTTCAAACTTTTACGTTAAACTTATATTTGAGTGTTTCTTTTATTTTTAAAACTAAATTTAAGCAATATTTTCAAAACGTTGAACTATTTTTTATTGAAAGTAGATCTTTCAGCTTAAACAAACAATTACTTATAGCTGGAATACTGAAGCATTATACTTTTGTTTTAGACACATGTTAAATATTATCTTAGTTACTTTTTAATAATATTTTTAGATTAATTAATTCTTTTAGTTTTTTACATTTTAAACACATATAATGCTTTGTACTTAAAAATGTACTTCATATAAGTTATTTTAAAAAGGTTGTAATATTTGAAATCTTATATGTGTGAAATATACTTCATAATATTTCAAACGTCATGTGGCGAATAATTTACTTTATTAGCCGCGTAGCATAATGTTTCAGATTAAGATGCTGAGTCTATTAAATTTAATTACGTTTTAACTAACATAGTTCAAAATGATTTAACTAAAAACTAACAGTAAAGTTTAAGTCTGTCAAAGTATCTTAAAAACAATTACTGAATTTTAAGCTTCCCAAAGATAACAATTATAAACTGTTAGTGTAAGAAGTCTGTCTCTGAAAAAAATCTACTTTATGCTTATAACATTTTATTTCGGTTAATTTGGATTTATTTTAAAATCTTTTTTTTTCACCAAGCTTAAATGTGTCTATAGAGTAAAAATAAAACAAAAGTAAAGTTGAAAATGAAGGCTTAATACTTTTTTTTAAATTTAAAACAAGTTGTTTTAGAAATCTACCTGTCCTTTTATCGATAACTTATGATAATTAAACTTTTGTACTTTTGTTGTGTATATTAATTTAACTGCTTACAAACTTCGTTACTACTTAGTTGTTAGAATATTAAGTCAAATTAAAATGCTTAAGTGTTTTTGAAATTATTTTTATGCTCTTATGACAAAAATCTTTAAACTTTTAAAATACTTTCGAAAAATTTAGTGAATAAAACGTTTTTGTTTTTATAATTCTGCCACATATTATGTAACATTTTATGACAATCACATATTAGGTATTTAAGCTTGACTAACAGCAAGTCTTTACGTTTTTGGCTTTTTAAAATTTTGATAAACTTCAGATATTTTGATTAAAATCAGGAATTTCAAAGACAAACATGTGTAGGTACTTGATTATTAATAAAGTACTAACCTTATACTGAGTTATAGTTCCACAATAAAGAGATAAATTAAAAAGAAGCAAACAAACGTTAATTAGATATTTTAAGATTGAGAGTTTAATTCAGCACGGTGTTTCATGCAAACGCAATGATTACGATTTAAAATCTCTATAAAGTAAGGTAGACAAAGCCATATATAAGACTATTAGAGGCTTAAAGTCTTAACAAATATGAAAGTTTTATAGCATCATTTTTTTGCTAACAAATGTTTTTTTTGCCACATCCTCGTGGCTTTTAAATAGTCCGCTATCTCTACGTCGCTTGTAGTCATTTAACATTGTTGAAAAATTTATTGTAAATATACTTATCTAATCGATGCTACAAGTTGTGGCGTGACGTCACTGAAATTTTAAGCGGGAAAATGTTTTTATTTTGCGACACTTTTAGTTATAATTATCATTGTTTTATATGAAAATGCAAGAATTAATTAGATAGCTAAATAACATTAAATGACAAGTCAGTAGTATTTTTTCAAAATAACCCTCTTAAAAAACAGAAAAAAAAAGTTTTTAAGTGTTATATAGCTTTTTTAAAACATACTATTCTTTAAAAAAAGAGCCTTAATCATAAAAATTATATTTTAAGCATCCTTTCATACATTAATCAATATAAGAAATACTACAAAAAAATGGGATCCTTAACTTGTAAATTTCACTCGAGGGCTGGTAATCTGATGATACAGTATCTCTTATCATGAATTGTTTTGATTATATATAGTTCATTTTTTTAAGTAAGTGAGACTAAGTTTATGTTAAAACACTTAAAACACCTTAAACAGTTTTTGAAAAAAGTTGTAGTAAAATTCACTAAGACTTTCCAAATTTTAAACTTATCTATGCTACATAGTATGATATAATCAATTGTGTTTTAAATAGGTTGTATTTTATTTTTGCGTAAGGTCTCTATTCAGCTTATCTTTACTTAACTTTTTTCTTATCTTTTAAAATTAAAGATAGTATTTGTTTTCGTAATAAATTTTATTTGAATCTGTTTGTTTTATAAAGCTGTTATTTAAAATAAAACGCTGTTATTTGTTACTCTAGAAAAATAATATCTGCATATGTTTAAGTCAAATAACAAGTATGGTGAAGCGTATGCTTTATAAAGACTTTTTTTTTGACTACTACATAAGTTAGTTTATCGTCAGTATTGCTTCTTTATTATGCTATTAAACACTTTGATAACAAAACTTTTAAACAAAAATAACCTAATATATATTTTCTAATAGTGATAACTTTACCATAATATTCTTTTATTAATTCGCATATAAACTTATTAAAAAGTAGCAAAGTAAATTTTATAATTAGATTTTTGTCGTAAATAACTTATACCTAACAAAATATTAGTATATAGTTGTTATAAATCTGATAGTCATTTGCATTTTGACAAGCTATACTGCATTGGTGAGTAAGGTTCGAGTCTTAAAGTCAAACATTCCTTGTATTTGACAATATTGTTTTTATTAATTATTCTAAAGTAGCATTGAAATACTATTGAAATATAAAGAAAGACTTTAAGCGTTTGTATAAAAGTGTTTAGACTTAAGCAAAAAATTATAGATTGAATGTTTTTTTTTTATTTTTCTGTTTAATATGTATTTTTTTTCTTCTTTTTTTATATGAAAGTATTTTAATTTCTGCGATTTTATTAAATCTATTTTTTAGTTTTATTGTACAATAAAAACTTATAGAAACAATCTTATTTACGTAGACGTAACTAACTAAAAACTCATAAGGTTTAGATTAATAGTTTATGAGTAACAAATTTATAACGAATTTTTAAAACTTTTAGAAACTTTAAAGTTCTATTTTTAACATTAAAACTAAATATAAGATACGAACACTTAGAGGTCTACACAGTTAAAATTTTGCACATATTTTGAAGGCAATACTGTTCTCAAGTTTTGACAGTGTTGATACTTCAAATTGTAATATTATATTTTATGATCTATGTTTGAAAAAAACTTTTTATATTGTAGCCATTATTTAATTGATATTTATTTTATTTTTCTAGTGTTGTTGTATAATGTATATTTTAAAATAAATATAAAAAAAAAAATTGAGTATTATGCAACCATCCGAAGTAAATGCGCGCAAAAAAACTTAAAAATCCGACTGTTTTATATAGTTTCACTTACTTTAGAAACTAAACTTAATATAATCAAAAACAATTGATGATAAGAGATACTAGATCATCAGATCACCAGCCCTCGAGTGAAAATTACAAGTTTAGGATCCAATTTTTTTGTAATACTTCTTCTAAAATATCGACGGATGCTTAAAATATTTTTTTTATGACCCATACTTTTTTTTTAAATATAGTATGTTTCAAAAAAGTTATATAACACTTATAAACTTTTTATTGAAAAAAAATCTTTTTAAGAGGGTTATTATGAAAAAAATACTACTGAATCTCATTTAATATTATATAGCTATCTAATTTAACTCTTGTTTTGTTATATTAAACAATGATGACTATAACTAAAAGTGTCGCAAAATAAAAAATTTCCTGATAAAACTCTTAATGACGTCACGCCGCAACTTATAACATCGATTCAATATATATATATTTTAAACTAAGTTAGTTTTTTACTGGTTAAGCTTTAGTTGTTCCACGGTCAACGTGGACTATTTGAAAGCCACAAATATGTGGCTAAAAAAAACTTTGTTAACAAAAAAAAATTGTAATTAGTTTGGATACTTAAGTTCTTTTTAATTAAAAAATTCAAAGACAATATATAACTTTCTTTTTATTTCTACAAATAAATTTTAATATATACTCAAGTTTTGAACAATTATTCTTTTTTATTAATACAATAAATTTGTCAACTATTTATTAGGTAATAAAAAATAGTTACGAATAAATAAAATTAATAAAATTATGCGATGTGTTAAGGATACGCTATCATACTAATGTTTTTAGTTTTTAGACGGTATTAATTTGTTTGAAAAACATATATTGTGATTTATATCAAATTTTCTGTAGAAATGGTTTTGCTTGTTAATTGTTTTTCATAATTTATTTTAAAGAATCTCTATCAAGCTTCTAAATTTCTTTTCTAAAAAAACTTACAACTTGATTAACCCAATTACGTAAAATATTAAATAGTTTACAATTTATTAATAATAAACATTAGTATAAGCGTAATAAGTTTATAATTAGTTTCTAAGTTTGTAGTTTGAAAAAAAAATACCCATAAATAAAATAAACCTAAATTACAAACAATCAGTTTTAGCTTTACAAAAAGTTTTTTTCAATGAACCAACCTCCATAAACTCCCACAATTCAAATTTAAATGTTCGTTTTAATTTAGAAAAATATGTATATAAATAAATAAAATTTGCAGATAAAAACTTTCTAAAACGATAGTTTTAGTTTTACATCGACTTAACTTTATAAATATTGTCACTGTTAAGTTTCCAGCTTGCTAAAATAAAACTACAAACGTACTTCGCAGTTAGTCATGGCATTTTATATTACAAAATGAAATTCATTCCGTTTTTGAAATTAATTATTTCTTAAATTAAAATAACTTTGTAAACTAGTTTATTTAAAGAACTCTAGTTTAATATTTGTAATATCGAATGGTGTGCGACTCGATAACTTGAAGATATTTTTTGTATTCGAGGTCCTTGGACCATAAACTTTGGACGCTTATTTTGTCGTTTAACAAACAATATATATTATATAAAATTTTATATTGCAAACAATTATTTATTTATGTATTTTAAGATTTATATCAGATGTAGTTTATTTTGTATATGTGTATAATTTAAAGTAATAGTAAAGTTTATATTTATTCTTGATTGAGGCATTAATTTAAAAACTTTACTTTTAGTAAATGGTGTGAGTGCTACATATTAAAAAGGTAATAAAATGGACTTAATAAGAATTTATTCTGATCTCTATTCCTTACTCTATAAAAATAAAGCAAAACAATGGCACAAAAAATTTTAAAGTAGTATATATTTCCTTAATTTAAGACCTTAATGTTATATCAAAATAAAATAAAATTGCTATCAATATGTGAAAACTAATACAACAAGTAACTTATGTTTTGCTTAAAAATTATATTTTATAAAGTTTTAGTTAGAGATAAATAAAGAACTTACACAGCTCAAGCATGTTGATTGGTGATAGATGCTAAATTTTGAAAGTTAAAAAAAGTATGTTAAGTTAAGTTGTTAGTATTCAAAACTTGTACTTCTAAAGAAATTTTGTAATTCACCAAGGTTTTAAAGGTTTGTTTTTATGTTATTGATGTTAATATTAGTTTCCAAACATAAAAAAAAAACAGAAAAAAAACTTGAAAGTTAAGCCTACAAAACTAACAATGTAAATTTAAAAAACATAATTGGAACTAGACTATACTACATTAAAATAACACTTCAAATTATTACTGACTCCCATTTAATAGTAAAAGTATTTGAGTTTCGATATTTATTATAAAACTGCAGAGTTGGTTGGTCTAAATTTGGTTGCTTTTCTGTTGTATATTTAAGGTTAAAATATAAAGGAAAGTTATGGGTACAGAATATAAACAGTTGCAAAGTAAGAAATTTTTAAATGGCTAAAGCGAAAGTGTTTTCAAATTATAAGATAAATATCTAATTTTTGAGTATTAGATTGATACTTATTATAACGTTCATGTTTAGTGAAAAAATTATTTAGTATGACATGAAACATCATTTTTTTGATAATATTTTCTAATATGAAACTTGCATCGCTTCTTTGAATTTTTAGTAAAGCACCTTAATTTTTGCGATTAAAAGTTAATTTAAATCAGCACATTTTTAAAAAACAATAATAAATATATTTCAACTACTATTATTTAGCAAAAATTTATATTTCTCTTTTTCTATAGTTTAATTTAGTAAATTTTTATAAAAAGAAAGTGTTGTGTAAATTTAATAAACTTATACTAATGTTCGACTGTTTTATTCGCACAGTAAGTATTTATTACCAGAATAATACTATTTTCAACATTAATACGATCAAGCTAAGCTCAATGTTCAGACCAAAAAAGTTGAACTATTGGTTTAAGCAGTTAATATTAATTCATATATACAAACTTTTAATGTTATTTACTGTTTTGTTGTTATTTGACTAGGTCAGCTCACGTACACCGAACTGGTAATTAAAAAAATCAGTAAATAAACGTTTGTATTATTATATGTTTATAAAATTTAATTTAAGTTTATAAGTTTAAATGTGAATTAAATTTACAAAAAAAGTTAAAATAAAGTTTACTTAAGTGTTTCAAAATATAATTTTTCAGTTTAAAACCAAAAACCAGTTATAGTATAACAACTTTCAATAGACATTATAGCTTGATAATATTTAGTGATAGTGTCGATACATTTGAAATTGATAACTTGAGTAAAGCGAATCACTTCAACATTAAAATAAAAGTAAATTTAACTGATTTAGCACTAAAACAAACTATAGGCATTCACAACAAAGCGATTCGCTTCAGCTGCATCTGACTCGAATAGTGACGTAACTTGACTGTTTCGAATCTGCTGTTTTAAAAATTTCTACAAAATTTTTTCTCTCTGGTTGGCAAGTATACTCATTGAAACTGAATATGTTTTAGTGGTAATATTTAAGCAAGCTGTTACGCTTGTACTTTAAAAAGGGTTTTGTTGAAAACTGGTAGAAGAACAAGTATTATAATCATTGTTACTTACTTGTGTATATTTATATATAACAAACTACCAACTGTATTGTTACTGTACTCGATTTTTTTTTGAAAAGTTTTATATGGTCCCGATCAGTAAAGTTTTCATGCATACCTTTATACGAAATTTCATGCTAATTTTATTTGATGGTAACATAAATAAATATAAATGAGTAAATATATTCTATAATTGAAGAAAAGATCAAAGGTTGTACAATAATTTATAGTTTGTTTGTGTAAACTTTTCACCAATTACATGTGTAATCAAATTTAAATTATCTAAGAAATTAAATACAGAAAAAAAACTTTTTTATATTATATAAACATTCTGTAAGCATATATGTATTTTTATAATTTTTAAAATTTAGACTTTTAATATGAAACAAGCATCGTTTTGTTAATTTTTGGTAAATCACGTTATATTTTGGGATAAAAAGTTCACGAAATCGGCACGTTTTATAAATATCAGTAAATTCAACATATCAAAATATTTATCTAAGTATTATCATTTAGTAAAAACAATTTCGTCTCTTTTTATATAGTTCGGTTTAGTTTATGTAATAAGTATGTTAGGTTTTTAGTCTATTTTTCTTCTATACAAAGTAGGTAAACATAAAATGTTATGAAAACTGTTACAACTCTACTTGATTTTAATTTCAGTTTTTTTTGTATTTTAAATATAACATCTGTCACAACTACAGTTTTTTAGCAGTTTTTAGCGGTTTTCAAAATCTGGTGCTTAATGACCTAGTTTTCTTAATACAGCTGAACTCTTTTATATTTCATTTTGTTATTACTTTATAGCACTGTACTTGTAACTTTATACTTTTATATCCATTTTTTCTGAAAGCGATTTGAATAATAATGAAACAAATAGTTTCAAGTGTTTTTTAATTATATTTTTAATGTAATCTAATTTTTTTTTTTTAATGTTTTTAAAGTAGACAATTTGTTTAATATAAGTTTTATAAAAAAACTAATACAGAAAGTGTTTATAAACGTATTTTTAGCATTTAAAACTATGTAAATTATTTATTATTATTAAAACGATAAATTTTTTTGTTTCATTTTTAACTGCTCATATTTATATTTTAAAATATACATCACTTATGTTAATCATAAATCTACAAATACCTAATTTGTTATGGGTATTTCCCACAAATTTTAAAAGGTACTTTATGCAATAACAAATGCGTTTTAATAATTAATGTTTGTTAAACTAAGTATTTAGTTGAGCTAGTTATTGTGTACTTACTTTAAAATTGAATACAACGAATTAAAGACTTTTATTTAACCGATTTAAAGTGAATTAAAATTAAAGTAGGTTTTATTTTTTATGTTAGTAATAAGTAATGCATGATGAACTATACATTTAGTAGAGCTAAATACGAAAATTGTGTCCTAAACTTTGATATAACAAACTATAAACTTTATAAATCTATTGAAATTAAATTAGTTGTAAAAGCTCCTTTAACTTTTTATGTAATACAAAAAATATGTAAACATTTGTATGTTAAACACTTGTGTCAAACTTTACAAAGTCTTAAAACCTGATAAAAAATTAAGTGAGTTGCGCTCTAGCTCATTAGTGCAATAATATTTGTTAAACTAAATGTTAAGTTTAACTAATTATTGTATACTTACTTTTAATTTTCTGGCAAAAAAAAAACTTTTATTTAATTTATTTATAAGTAAAGTATCTCTAAATATTGTTTTTATTATTATCCTAACATTTATATCTAAAAACTTGTATTAAAGTTTTTCAAAGCCTTTAAATTAACTAAAACAAAAATGAAGAAAGTAAGTTCCAAAAATTAAAGTGAGTCAGCTTGTGACCAAAAACATTAAAATGAATCGTTGCATCATACAGTTTTGATAATACGCCTTAAAGGATAAATGCGCTCTCATTCTCTTTTATTCTCTTTACGTCTTAAAAGAGAAATGCGCTCTCATTCTCTTTATTCTCTTGCTTACTTTTTGTATCATTATACTTTACCCGGGTAGGAATTGTATATGCAATAACTCTTAATTTTATTTTTAAAAACAAAACGGTTTTCAAGTGAAATTTGGAATAGCGTTATATTATAATTGTCTGTAAGACTGTTGGAATTATAAACATATGTACGAGCCATTATATATATACAACTATATTTATATACTTTACGTGATTTCCCCATAAAGTTAGCATTAGGTCGTTTTTATTGTATTTTTAATAGTGAAATAATTATTTCAGTATTCTCGTATTTTGTTTCATTTGGGTAGGTATATTTAATAAGTTTTTTAAAAACGGTTTAAAGTAAAGTTAAAATGGTGTTATTTTAATGTCCACCAAAAACAATTAAGGCAAAACATAAGTTTGATTTGAGGTTTATAATGTCTAATATATATTTATAAATTAACTTATCTTTAATTTTGTTTAATTACCGTGCGATTTAATGTTTCAAAAAGCAAATCTTCATATATAAAATAAAGCTCAGAAAAAATTATAAACTTAGTAGACAAGTTTTTGTAGTTATTGTTTTGCCTGAAAAACTTATACATATTAAATAAGTTAATATATAGTAGTTATACACTTGGTGATTACCGTACTTATAGAAGCTATAATGCATATGATAAAGCTATTTAGTAAATTAAACAGGTAATATAACTAATTTGTTTAATAAAAACAAAACATTTTATTTTTTCGCATTTAATTTTGTAATTAATGAATATTTTTTGAGCTGTTAACATGTTATCATACTATTTTAAATATAGTTTAAAGCCTTCATTAATTATTAACTTCTTTTATCAATGCGATTTAACAGTATAAAAACAGTTTAATTCTAAATGTAGCGATACAAAAGTTAAACAACTTTTACTATCATATTTTTTGTTACAAAATAAAATATAACCACTATAAATTTCACTACTGATAATTGATAAAGAAAGTAATTCACTTGTTTCTTCTTCATAATGTTGCTATTTTACCACTATTTTTTCAAGCAAAATGTTTTGTTTCTATTTATTAAGATTATAAACTAGTTTGTGAGTTCATTTTGTTAACCTTAATTGTAACACTTTCGCAAATTCACAATCAAATTTTCGACAAATTATCTTTAAGTTTTGTAAAGTGCAAACGGACAAGTTACTACTAAGCATAAATTTTTTATAAAATATTTTCCTTACTTGTAACTTTAGTGTTGATTTTAAAAACTCGAGCAATGCAAAAATACTAAAATATTGAACAAAAGAAACTTTGCAATTCGTTATTTAAAAAGTTGTTCTAGTACAGGGGTCGGCAAACAGCGGCCCGCAAAGGATAAATCTGCGGCCCGCGAGCATTCAAATGTTGCCCTTTGAACAAATATATATAATAAGTTGATTTTTTGGTGTTTATGTTGTAATTTGATCAATTTAGTTTTATGTCTTTATATACTACTTTGAAACCATCGATAATTCTACTGCTTAGGCTTAAAATTGTGATAAAGTCAGATTAGCTTTGTAGGAATGTTTTTTGTCTGTTTAGATAATTACTTTATTTCTTTATTCTGACAATAGCAACTGGTTTTTTAAAACAAAGTTTTAAAAGTAATCACAAAAAGTTAGTTATGTAATATACTTTTACTAAATATATAAAGTAAAAGCAAATTTATTTCATTGTGTAAAAAGTAACGCACAATAGTTAACTAATATATAACTTCTTTACAATTTAATTATTTTGTTTAAAATGTAGTTTATATTTAAGTTTCTCTCATAGACGTTTTATCACTATATATTATAATTGAGTGTGAACAAAGACATTTCAAATAACAAAAAATAGTTAAGACATAAGGTATATTAGTTTATTTGACTTATTTTGATGCATTTTGATTTTTTCATAAATTTTCTATGCACTTAAAATTCAGTGCTACCACACAAATACCAATTACCAATGTGCACAATCGCTGATTTTGGAAACCTTATTTTTACCAATACAAATTTAGTAAAAACAATATAGAACAATTTAAAATCTTAAAAGAAAATTCAAAGGGCCACAACTCAAAAAGTAATGTAAAGACAAATAACACTTAAAAACATATTGAGGGTTTTAAAAATATCAGCAAGCTATTTTTTCTTTGATTTGCAAACTATTTGTTTTTTAGATATGTCTAAGACATTTTACAAAGTATAGTAGTTTCTAATAGTTTTAAAACATCTCAAAAAAAAAATTCAAAAAAATGAAAAAATGGCTTGTAGATATTAATTAGACATACATACGTATATATTTTTTTCAAATTTATATTTCTTTAAATTATGGTCTTTTGAATATTTTCAAAGACTTTGAATTTACGAAATATCATTTTTCCGAATTAAAACGGTCATGTAATTACACATTAATTTTAATTTGCAATCTTTTATTGCAGATTTTAATTATTTCTATGCATTGCACCCTTACAAACAAAGATGTTATTTTTGTACTTTTTAAAGATACTTGATTTAAGGATGCTAAATTTATTAAATCTGTATCTTGTTAATCATAGTAGTTTACACTTATTATTTTTTAAATAGAAGATAAAGCAATAAAGAATTTCTAAAGTGATCAATAAAAAATAGGTTTTTTTATTTTATTGATGGCTTAATATTTTTTTTTAACTTAAAACAAATTGTTTTAAAAAATTACATGTCTTTTAAAAGATAACTTATGATAATTAAACTTTTGTTTTTTCAAGGTGTACATTAATTTAACTGCTAATAAACTTCTTTACTACTTAGTTGTGTGAATGTTAAGTCAACTTAAAAAACTTTAGTGTTTGTGAAATTTCTTTTTGTATTGATATGAAAAAATCTTTGAATTGTAAAAATTATTTTGAAAAATTTGGTGTATAAATTGTATTATTTAATAACCCAGCTACATGTTATGTAACATTTTATGACAATCGCAAGTCAGGTACTTAAGCTTGATTAACAGCAAGTCTTTAAGTTTTTGGCTTCTTCAAGTTTTGATAAACTTCGGATTTTTTTGATTGAACTCAGGAATTTCAATGATAAACATGTGTGGACAATATTGGTTATTAATAAAGTATTGATTTTATAGTGAGTTATAGTTCCACAATAAAGAGCTCAACTGAAAAGGAGCAAATACCCATTAATTAGAAAATTTCAGATTGAGAGTTTTTTTCAGCACGGTATACAAGCGCAATGACCACGATTTAAAAACTCTATATAATAAGACAGACAACACTATTAGATGCTTAAAGTTTTAACAAATATTCTTCAAGTTATGAAAATAACAGTTTTATAGCACAATTTTTTTGTTAACAAATGTTTTTTAGCCACATTCTTGTGGCTTTCAAATAGTCCGCTTGCTTTGCGGCGCTTGCAATCATTTAACATTGTTGAAAATCTTATTATAAATTAATGTATCTATTTGATGTAACAAGTTATGGCGTGACGTCACTAAAATTTGGGAATTTTTTTTATTTTGCGACACTTTTAGTTATAGTCATCATTGTTTTATGTAACATTAAAAGAATTAAATTAATTAGCTATATAATATTAAGTGAGAAATATGTAGTATTTTTTTTTCATAATAACCGTCTTAAATATAAAAAAAACTATTTAAATAAAAGTTTTTAAGTGTTATATAACTTTTTTGAAACATACTGTTCTATAAAAAAAGAGTTTGAATCATAGAAAACATATTTTAAGCATTCTTTCATATATTAACCAATATAAGAAATACTACAGCGAAATGGGATCCTTAACTTGTAAATTTCACTCGAGAGCTGGTAATCTGATGATACAGCATCTCTTATCATCAATTGTTTTTGTTTATAACTAGTTTATTTTCTTAAGTTAGTGAGACTGAATAAAATTAAAACTACGTGTCAGAGTTTTAAGTTTCTTTGCACGGATTTACTTTTGTTGTTTGCATAAATAATCAACATTTATTATTTGAACTCACTTAAAAAGTTACATAGGACAACAACATTAGAAAAACAAATTTTTTATTTAAGGAATAACAGCTATAGTATAATTATTCTTTTAAATATAATTTACATAACAAAATATTACAACTTGAACTGTCAAAACTTGAATAGTAGTGCCTACAAAATATGTGCAAAATTTTTGTTGTGTAAACCACAAGTGTTTCTATTTTAGTTATAATTTTGGTTTTGATAATAGAACTGTATTGATTCTAAAAGTATGAAAAGAAGTTATAAATTTGTTACTTTTAAACTATTATTAAAAACCTTATGACTCTATAATTACGTAGTTAAAAATGATTTTATAAGTTTTGATTGTATATTAAGATTATTTAAAAAGTTTAAAAAAATTCGCGAGAAATGGAAATACTTTCTTATGTTTTTATGGTTAAGCTTCAACTGTTTTAAAATTATAAACTTTATTTTTAAAACATTTTTTTAAATGATATTATAAATAAATTCCATATTCAAACATTATATAAAAAACTAACAAAAATAAAAGTTTTATACTGAAATATTGTTTAATTGTGCAATGTTTAAGTTATGTTTGTGATTTCTGTAAACTGTAAGTTTTTTTTCTAAAGTTAAAAAGTAAAACATAACTTAATTACGGCCTGAGTAAAAAAGTCGACTTGAGTAATATTAGAATGCTTATTTAAATATGTTTTTAAAAAACAGGTATATAAATAAAATTTTACCACTATCTTCTAAAATATCTTGTTTTAAGCATAAAGCTTGTACTACTGATACCAGAAATCTTACTAATTAAACTAATACTTACAAAAGTTTAAATTTTTTAAAGTTGTTTATTTGCACTTGGTCTTAAATTTAGTAATTTTTTTTTTAAACTTACACTTTGGATATATTACAATCATTTTATAACTTTACAAAACATTAATTTAAAGAATAACTTCAGACATATTCAATATGTGAAATGAACATAAAACAAGTGTGAAGTCTTACCAATTAAAAGAATGAATGTAATTTCATGTTGGTTAAATATAAAATAACAAAACTAAACATTTCTTTAAATAACCATTCAAATAAGTTTTTTTTCTAATTTGTAGATGTTGCTAAAACATACTTAAGGTTGTTCATTGTCTTATATTTCCCTTTTAAAATGTTCTAATTTTAAATTTTTAAATTTTCATTTAACAAACATTATTATTTTTTCTTTAAAACTAATTTACGCACAAACAAAGTAGTTAGCATCTTTATTTTTAAATCTCAAAAATTATAGCAAAAAGAATTTTAAGTAAAAATAGTTACTTAACTTTTCATTAAAACAATTAATTAAATCTTAATTTATTTTTAATAATTATGTACAGCTGAGTTTGAGTTAATTACCTGACAACTTCTAAATTTAGTACTCTTCTTTAATGGTTTTTATAAAATATATAGTTTAGATAGAATATGGTACGCTTAGATGCTCTGAACTTATTTTTAAATTTAATATTTAAGTTTATGTTAAAACACTTAAAACACATTAATCAATTTTTGACAAATATGTAGTAAATTTCCACTAAAACTATTCAAATTTTAAACTTATATATGCTACATAGTATAAAATAACCAATAGTATAATTCTATTTTATATTGTTTGTGTTATATTTTTGCTTAGTATTTTTATTTAGCTAATTATTACTTATCTTTTTTATTTTCTTAAAAACTAAAGATAGTAGCTGTTTTCAAAATTAATTATATTTAAATCTGAATGTTTTATAAAGCTGTTATTTTAATTGAACGCTGATTTTTTTTAACCCAAGCAAAACAATATCTGCATGTGTTTAAGTCATATTACAAGTACGGCAAAACTTATGCTTTAAAAGGCTTTTCATTGACTAATACAAAGGTTAGCTTAAAGTTAGTATTGTTTTTTTTATTATGTTTTTAAACACTTTGAAAACAAAACTTTTTAACAAAAATATTCTCAGAATATTTTCTAAAAGTGATAGTTATTTCTTTGTATTCTTTAAATTCATTCGCATATAAACTTATCAAAAAGTAGCATACAAAACTTTTTAATTATAATTTTGTGGTAAACAACTAATATCAAACAAAATATTTAGTATGTTGTTGTTATAAAATTAATAGTTGTTTGCATCTTTAAAAGCTTTACTGCACTGGAAGTATAGATTCGAGCCTTAGAGTCAAAAATTCCTTGTATTGGACAGTATTGTTTTCATTAATTATTCTAAAGTGACATTGAATTATCAGTAAAATATAAAGAAAGACTTTAAGCGTTTGTATAAAAGTGTTTAACTTAAGCAGAATATTATGAATTGAATGTTTTGTGTAAAAATTTTTCTGTTTATTATGTATTTTACATCTTATTTTAGAAAAAAATATTTTTATTTCTGCGAATGTTTTAAATCTCTTTATTATTATTTTATTATACAATAAAAACTTATAAGTGCAATTAAAGTACGTAAAACATAAGTAATTAAAAATTCATATGATTTTGGTTAATAGTTTGTGAGTAACAAGTTTATAACGAATTTTTAAACTTTTAGAACCAAAAAAAGTTTTATTATCAAAATTAAGCTTAAAACTAAAATACGAGCACTTAGAGGTTTACACAACTAAAATTTCGCACATATTTTGAAGGCACTACTATTCAAATTTTAACAGTGTTGACAGTTCAAGTTCTAACATTTTATTTTATGATATATATTTGATTAAAAAACAAAAATTTGAATATTCATGCAACCATCAGCAGTAAATGCATGCAAATAACTTAAAAGTCTGACTGTTTTGTTTAGTTTAACTTAGTTTAGTAGCAAAAAATAAACTTTATTAACAAAAAAAAATCTGTAATTGTTTTTCTTACTTTAATTTTTTTTTATAAAGTAAATCTAAAAAATTAAACATACCAAAACTTCCTTTTTATTCCTACAAATAAGTTTTGATGTATAGTTAAGTTTTAAACAAAAATATTTTTTTATTAATACAATAAATTTGTCAACTATCAATTATTTTCAAAAAGTTTTATAATATTACCGTAATGAAAGATTATAACAAATAAAGAAATTTAATACAATCATGCTGTTAGGTTACGCTATCATTACTAATATTTTTAGTTTCAGACGCTTTTAATTTGTCTAAAAATCATATATTGCGATTTATATAAAGTTTTCTTTAGTAATGTTTTTGCTTATTAAGTATTTTTGTAATTTATTTGAAAGTATTTCTTTCAAGCTTTTAACTTCTTTTCTGGAATAAAAAAAAACATATAACTTGATTGAGTCAACTACGTGAAAAACTAAATAGTTTACAATTAATTAAATAATGAAAAATATTTAAAGTGTGTTAAGTTTATAGATAGCTTCTAAGTTTATAAAAAGAAAAAAAAATATCCATATTAAAAATAAGAATAGATTACAAACAATCAGTTTTAGCTTTATAAAAAGCTTTTTTCAATGAACCACATTCCACAAACTCTAAAAATTCAAATTTAAATGTTTTTTTTGATTCTAAAACACGTATACAAATAAATGAAACATGCAGATAAAAACTTTCTAAAACGATAATTTTACTTTTACATTTTCTAAACTTTATAAATAGTGTGATTGATAAATTTTAATTTTGCTAAAATAAAATTGCCAAATTGTACTTCGTCATTAGTCAAGACATTTTATATTACAATAAAAGGAATTTAATTCCATTTTTGAAATTTTTTGTTTCTTTAATTATAATAACTTTTTAAACTAATTTATAGAAAAATTTCTAGTTTATTATTTGTAACATTACGTCTTGGAGAAGATATAAAAAGGTCACCAATGGTGTGCGACTCGAAAACTTGAAGATTTTTTCGTATTCAAGGTCCTAGGACCAGAAGTTTTGAACGCTTATTTTTGTCATTTAATAAACAATATATAACATATTATATTTTATATGGTAAGCAGTTATTTACATCTGTAAATTAAGATGTATAGTATATATAGTTTATTTTGTACATGTGTATAATTTAAAGTAATTGTAAAGTTTGTATTTATTCTTGATTGAGGCATTAATTAAAAACTTTACTTTAAGTAATTGGTGTGAATGCTACATATTAAAAAGGTAATAAAAGGTACTTAATAAGAAATGATTCTAATCTCTATTCCTTACTCTATAAAAATATAACGAAAAAATAGCACACAAAAATTTTAAAGAAGTATAAAATTCCTTAATTTATGACCTTAATTTTATCTCAAAAAAAAAAAAATACTATCAATATGTGAAAATTAATACAACAAGTAACTTATGTTTTGCTTAAAAGTTATATTTTATAAATTTTTAGTTAGAGATAAATAAAAAGACTTTCACAGCTCAAGCATGTAGATTGGTGATAAATGCTAAATTTTGAAAGTTAAAAAAAATATGTAATTGTTAAGTTTTTAATATTCAAAACTTGTATTTCTAAAGACAATTGTAATTCACAAAGGTTTTAAAGGTTAGTTTTTAAGTAATTTACGTTAATATAAGTTTCCAAACATAAAAAAAAAAAAAAAAAAACTTGAAAGTTAAGCCTACAAAACTAACAATGTAAATTTAAAAAACATAATTGAAACTAGGTTATACTACATTTACATAACACTTCAAATTATTACTGACTTGCATTTATCAGTAAAAGTATTTAAGTTTTGATATTTATTAAAAAACTACAGAATTAGTTGGTATAAATTTAGTTGTTTTTCTTTTGTATATTTAAGGTTAAAATATAAACATAGTTTACATAGTACAGAATATAAAAAGTTGCAAATGTAAGATTTTTTTAAATGGCTAAAGCGAAAGTGTTTTCAAATTATAAAATAAATATCTAATTTTTCAGTATTAGATTTATAGTTATAATAAAGTTTAAGTTTAGTGAAAAACTATTTAGTATGACATGAAACATCATTTTTTTGATAATATTTTCTAATATGAAACTTGCATCGCTTCTTTTAATTTTTGGTAAAGTTATTTTTTGCGATTAAACTTTAATTAAAATCAGCATATTTTTAAAAAAATCGATAATAAATATATATTTAACTACTATTATTTAGCAAAAATTTATATTTCTCTTTTTCTATAGTTTAATTTAGTAAAAATTGTATAAAAAGAAAGTATTATATAATTTTGATAAACTTAATACTAATGTTCGACTGTTTTATTCGCACAGCAAATATTTATTACCAGAATAATACTATTTTCAACATTAATACAATCAAGCTAAGCTCAACATTCAGACCAAAAAAGTTGAACTATTGGTATAAGCAGTTAATATTAATTCATATATACAAACTTTTAATGTTATTTACTGTTTTGTTGTTATTTGACAAAGTCAGCTCACATACACCAAAACCTGTTTTTTAAACAAATCATTAAATAAATGTTTGTATTATTATATATATAAACTTCACTTAAATTTTTTAAAATCAAGTTTAAATGTGATGTAAATTTACAAAAAACAAATTGATAAAGTTTATTAAAGTATTTCAAACCAGAGTTTTTCAGTTTAAAACAAAAATTCTGTTTAAATAAAACAAAATTTAGTAGACATTGTAGCTTAACAATTTAGTGATAGTTTTGTGACATTTAAAATTAAAAATTTGAGCAAAGCGAATCACTTCAACATTAAAATATAAGTAAACTTAACTTATTTTAGCACTCAATTAAACTTAACCCATTCACAACGAAGCGATTCGCTTCAGCTGCGTCTGACTCACGTAGTTACGTCACTTTACCGTTTCGTGACTAAGCTGTTTTGAAAATTTCTACAAAAAATTTTCTATCTGGTTGGCAAGCACAATCGTTAAAACCAATGATATTTTGATGATAATATTTAAACAAGCTGCGACGCTTGTATTTCAAAAAAGGTACTGTTAAGTAAAGGTAGAAGAACAAGTATTATAGTCATCGTTACGTAATTATGAATATTTATACGTTAAAAAACTACCAACTGTATTGTTACTGTACTCAATTGTTTTCGAATAGTTTTAAACGGTCCCAATCAGTAAAGTTTTCATGCATATTTTTATACGACATTTCATACTAATATTATTTGATGGTAACAAAAATAAATGTAAATGACTAAAATATGTTTTATAATTTAATAAAAGATCAAAGGTTTTACAATAAATTATAGTTTAGTTGTGTAATTTTTCTCCAATAACATGTGTAATCAGTTTAGCTAGTTATTTTAGAAATTAAATACAGAAAAATACTTTTAATATCATATAAACATGCTGTAAGCATATATGTACTTTTAAGTTTTTTAAGATTTAGACATTTAAAATGAAAAAAGCATCTTTTTGTTAATTCTTGGTAAAGCATGTTATATTTTGGGACTAAAACTTGATTAACTCAGCACGTTTTTAAATATCAGTAAACTCATTATATTAATTTATTTATTTAACTGTTATAATTTAACAAAAAAATGACGTCTTTTTTGATATAGTTTGGTATAGTTTGAGTAATAAATATTATTTTTTTTAGTATATTTTACTTCTATACAAAGTAGGTAAACATAAAATTTTATGGAAAATGATTTAAATCTACTTAAATTTTTTTTTTATTGTATTTAAAATATGACATCTGTCTCAGTAACACGTTTTTGCAGTTTTTAGCGGTTTTCAGTTGTCATTATATAATGACCTATATCTGAAGCTTAATGACCTAGTTTTCTTATTTCAGCTGATAATTTTTTTGTTTTATTTTGTTTTTACGATATAGCACTGTACTGGTAATTCTATACCTTTTTTTCATTCTTTCTAAATCCAATTTGAATATAACTAATAAAAAAAGTTCTAGTGTTTAAAAAATTTAAACAATTTTTAGTAGTAATGACTATTATTATAATAGCATATTTTATTTCTATATAAACTTATCATTGACGTAGCAGATAAAACTTTATGGTTTTAATTATTATTAATATTTTGTATTTAATAAAATAATTTTACATAGCTGTTAGATATTTGGTAGTTTTTCGTATGTGTACAAGATATAGTGCTTGCATTAAACAAAAATTTCTCAAATTTTTGTTTTTATTGTTGTATTTTGATATTGTATTGTAAATTAGTTATTTTATTTATTATTTCTTAGTAGTTTTTGTAATCTAAACAATAAAAAAACCTTTAAGTCTAAAAAAGTATGTTATTGATAAAAGATCTGTAAAACATAAGTAAGAATCAGTTTATTTAGCTTTTTAAAACTGTTAAAGTTTTACAACAAGAGTTTGTAAAATACAGTTGCTGTTGTACTTAAATTGAAAACAAAATTTGGTTTAAAACCTTTTATATTAAAACATTTCTATGATAAAAAACAGTTTAGTGCAAAATCTAACAAGTAATGTATTAAAATTGTAAGTTTATTCTTTGATAATGATGGAAATGAGTAAAACTATAAAAAAAAATTTCTTAAATAAAAAAAAATTATATATTGTAGAAGACATCAATAGTTTTTTACTTTAGTATTAATTTATGAATTAAAGTTTTAAAAAAGTACACAGCAGTTACATTTCTTTTTATTTTAAATAACTTTGTTATAATCTACACTTTAAAATCGCTTATCATTTATTTTAAATAACAAAGTAGTTAGCTAACTAAATACGAACTTAAAAAATTATAGTATAATTTATTGTAAAATGCTTAAAACATTTAAATGAAGTTTTGCATTAATAGTGTTGAATGGAGCGATAAATATTTAGTTTATTTAAAGCTGTCGAGCTATATTTTTTATAATAGTTTAAAATTGAATAAAGCAGTAAAAAACATAAATCATTGCATTTTTCATTTTAAAAATATAACTTAAGCTTAATTTAAAATGTTGCAGTAACAAAAGTTTAACAGTCTATAATGTTTTTTGTTTGTAAAAAATGGGAGATAAATATATTTATATTATATATTCAGTGTGAAAAAAACTAAATCCATTTTTATCGTCTGATAAAAGTTTTATTTTTCTATAACTTTATCATAAAAATTGTTTCTTTTATTTATAAACATTTTGAGGTCAAATAATCTAATTTTAAGTTTTAATTTTTTAGTATCAAATTTAAGTTTGAACAAAAGTTTTGCAAATTGCAAATTTTAATTTAATAATATCTTAGCATTCGTTATTTTAGTTTTAATTTTTAAAGTTTGAGTAAAGCAAACTACTCTCGCTTTGAAATGAATCAAATTATATACATTCCAAAAAGCAACTCGCAACAGATGCGTCAGTTAATGACGTAACAGTGCCGATTTGTATTAGCTGCATTGTTAAAATTTACAAAAGCGTTTTTCTCTATTAAGTAACACCTATAGTCATATAGATTTGTATGGTAATATTTAAACAAGCTGTGACGCTTGTATTTTTTGTAGGTTAATGTATAGAAAAAATATTTAATTAGTTATAAAAAATTATATTGGTATAGAATTAAAATAAAATAATCTTTTATGTATTATAAATTGCCAACAATAAATTCACTGAACTCAAGTTGTGTATAAAAATAAATTTTATAATCAGTTTAGTTAAGTATCTTACTAATTTTTCTTAGTTTTGTTATAATTAAATGTGTTCAACTTAACATTCATTAAATATTTATATTAGCATAATTTTTCATCTAAACAAAATTTTTAATAAAAATTTAAATGTAGTTTATAAAATAATGCTTCAATTTTGTACTTGTTTTACTTAAGTGAGTAAATAATTAAAATACAAATTAACAATTTAAATGTGATGTAAATAAGTTCTCAGTAAATATGTGGTTATTAATTCTTCAAGATTTAAAACTTTAAGATGAAGAAAAGGCTTTTTGTTTAGTTTTATTATCAAAGCAGGTTTTTTTTCGTTTATTAGTCATTAAAACTTAGGGCTTTGTTTAATACTTATTTTTAATCTTTTAATTATTTAAAAATTTTAATTTAGCCAAAAAAAATAACTGACGTAACGACATGTTTTAACTTTATATTTCATAAGTACTTTAGTTCGGTAAAGTACAAATTATAAAACTATGCAAATGTAAATAATTAAAAATATCAAACTAAGAGTTTTTTTAATAAAATGGATCTCAATTAGTAAAATTTCTAGTTTTTTAGGCTTCACGTTGTTGATTTGTTGTCCTCAAATAAAAGTGTATAGCTGATTAATTAATCTACCTTTTCAAGTTCAGATAACCAAACTTAGTTTTTAGTTTTAGTATATAGTCAAAAACTGGTGATTTTATATAGATTTTGTCTTGTATTATTTTTAAATGTTTCTCAAGTCGAATGTATCAAAATAAATCTAGAACGATCGTAAATCAGTTTGTGGTAGCATGTTGTTTAATAAACACTTAATAACCTTAATCATATTGATAAAAAAGTTTTTTTGTTTTGTTTTCTAAGTTTACCCTTGTTGTAGACTTAAAAAACTTCTCGTTTTTGTTGTTTATAAATCAAGAGATATCTAAGTTTTTTTTTTCATAATTTAACTTTTCAAAACTTATTACGCCAGTTTAGTCAACAACAACTGTATTTAAATTACAATTGCATGTTAATCTGAAATATTTTGTTCAGCTGAGTATAAAAATATTATTATAAAATTTCATATAAAAAGTTTCCAACGTTTTATAGCGTAATATAAAAAAATATATATATACTCTTTTTACTGTTTTAATATAATATATATTAACTAAATAGAACTAAAAATTTGCTTATTTTAAAGTATCTACAAGCCTTGATAACTATTAAAAGAAGTTTTTGCAAAGTTTGAAGTGAGTTGCGTTCCAGCTCGTTAGTGACGTATCAAACGAAGTTCAAAGCTAAGTTATCAATATTTAGACTATTGATTTCTAAAAATGTTTTAAAAATTGAGATAATGACTAACTTTTTAAAAGTATTTAGATAAGCTTACATATTATGTTGATTAAAGTATTAATAAAGAATGTTTATTATTGTTATAAGTTATGAAGTTTTATTTTGTTATTATTTAAATACTTTAGTTACATTTTTCATATTTTGTTGTATTTAGGTTATTTTTTTATAATCTATAAAAAAAATTACTATATTTAAACTTTTTTTTTACTATTTTAATAATGTATTAACTTATTAGAATTGAAAGAATACTTGTATAAAAGTTTTTAAAAGCCTTAAAAAAATTAACGTAGTTTTTGCAAAGTTTGTAGTAAGTTGCGTTCCAGCTCGTTAGTGACGTATCAAACGAAGTTCAAAGCCGTGTTATCACAATTTAGACCTCTTATGTTTACTTAAAAAATTGAAAAATTTGATATTGGCAAAAGTTTTTAAAAGTATTTAGACAAGCTTATATGTTGTGTTTAACAAAATAATGATAAACAATACTAATTATTGATATAAGTTATAAAGTTCTCTTTTTTTGTTGTCAAAATACTTACGTATTTCATTTTTTGATGTAAAAAGATTATAATTTTTTTCATCACATTTTGTAAAACTAGCAAACAAAATAGAATTCGAAATAAAGACAACTTGGATAAAAAAATTATATTTCTACTTACAAATATGTTTTCTTTTTGTTTAATTATGTAAATTTATAAACATTTTTTTAATAAAAGTCCTTTTATGGCACTATTCTATTTACACTATTATTAACCTTAATAAACATAATGTACATAAAATAACTATTTAACAGATTACTTTTTCATGCGTAAGTAGAGAAAATAGTTTAAAAATACGGTACACTTCTTTGTTGCTAAGTCATTTATTTTACTTAAAATAAGTATAACTGTTTATAATAATTTTCTTAAAGTACTGTATTTTAGATGTTTAACCTTTTTTTATTCAAACTCATGAGGTTTTAGTATTTGTGCACTGACAAAACCATTTCACTAAGTAAGCACTTAAATAGAGTAAAACAAATATGCAAAAAAAAGTTATAAGAGTTTAATATTTGTTTTTATTCTTTATTAATATATTTATACCTTTCAAGCAAAAAATTAAAGCATAAAACTAACCTCAAAAAAATTTCTAACAGTATTTATCATTATTTTTATAGTCTTTTTAGTTGTAAATAACCTTATCATTGATGAAGCAAATAATATTTCATGGTTTTAATTTTGTACCTAGATTTTGTACTTAAAAGATTATTTTATGCAAAGTTGTTGTATTTTTGGTGTTTTTTCGTATTTGTACTAGCTATAATGCTTGCAATGATAAATAAATAATTTTGAGGTGTTTAGGTATAATTCTGTTAAGGTGTATATAAGTTTTAATTATTCCAATTTTGTTGTTAAACAATGTTTGCTAGTCTTAGTATTGTTTGTAACTCGAGATAAGCTTGACAGAATATTAAAAACAGAAAAAAATAAATTGGTAAGAAGATCTGTTAAAACAATAACCTTTTTTTTCTAGTAGTTTTGTAAACACTTATACAGATTTGCAACAAAATTTAGTTAAGAAGGGTTGCTGTTGTGTTCAACTCTAACAAAGGTTACTTTATTAATTTTGGTATTTGAACAGTTTTATGAGAAGCAATTGTTTAAGTATATTAAAACAAATATCGTTATTAAATTCAAACGTTATTTTCATATAAAGATAGAAATTAACGAAATAAAACATATTCTTTACAATAAATAGACACATAATTAATAAACATAAATATTTTTAATTTGGTTATAATAAAAGATGACAGTTCTTCTATATAATAAAAAGGGGAAACAATATACTTTATATTTACAAGTTTACAACAGGAATCCGCTTAATAATGTTTGTAACATAATAACTTAAATACATTTAAACAAACTTATAAATTAAAATATAATTTAATTTAAATTGTATTACTCACTAATGTTTAACAACTTAGCATACTTTTTGTGTTTAATAAACACAAAACAACTAATATAAGTTATGATGTCTGTTACTTTAAAATATTTTTTTTCCTTTCAAAGTTGTTTTTTACTAACACTTTTTAAAGAAAATTTATACTATTTATTTACTAATGGTATAAACTTACATTAAATAAGTAGCAAGTTTAGTTTTTGTGATATTTAAATAGTTGTAAAGTGAAATAGAAAATATTATTTTGTTAAAGTTTTGCAAAATAAAATTACAGTCTACAATTAAAAATAAATTTTTATTAATCAATTTTTTTAGTGAATAATTTGTGGTAGTTCTAATACACGCTTTTAAGGCTTGAATGGCTCAAATCACTTCAACATTAAAAAAAAACAAACTCTGTTCATCCTGAAATAGCAACTCACTTTAAAATAAAAGTAAAAATACCACATCCAAAAAAAATAACTCTAACACAGACAGTGACGTAACACTTTAGTTTCGTATCTGCTGTTTTATTGAATTTCTACAATATCGTTTCTCTCTAGTTTGCAAATGTAGCCTTTGAAATTGCATGTGTTTCTGAGATAATATTTAATCAAGCTTACACGCTTGTTTTCAACTTAAGTCATTGTTAAGAAACGACAAAAAAGAAGAATAAATGTTTTATGTACCATAAATTGCCAACAATTAAACTACTGGACTCAATTTTTTATGATTTAAATGTTTTAAATTAGCAAATTATTTTTTTTGCTACTTTTTTTTAATGATATTATAAATAACTGCATTTAACTAGGATTCTATAACGTTTTATTTAAACAGTTTATACATAGACAAAAAAATTAGCTCAACTGATGTGTGATCGTTTTAAGAAAGAACGTTACAAGAAACTAAATACAAAAAAATCATATGAAATTTTTATTATTTAAGACTTGAATTGATATTTAACTTGTATTATAGTTTTTTCAGTAAAGCACATTTTTTAATAAAATTTAGCATTTGTTTTAAAATCAGAAAACTCGTTAAGTTGTTTTAATTCTTCAATAATTTTCATTTAGCGAAAAAAAAAACTACCGTTTGTACTTTATTTGTGCTTTATTTTAATATAAATAAGAAATATAAATCCTATCAGGTATCATTTAGCCCAGGGGTCGGCAGGCAGTTGGTGCTCGCGGGCCTAATTTCAAGTTTCCAAAATCTTCTCGGGCCGCAGTTTTAGTTTTAGTGACCTTTAGATAATCTTTCGGTTTTAGTTTTAGTCACACTAAAAAAAGTTTTAAACGCCTAAATAAATTATACATATTCATGGAAATAAAAGTGACATTGACTATTATACCTTACTTTTAACAAACTACGTACTGTCTTAAAGACTAAAAAAATTTGACTTAATATTTTTATTATTTATTTACAATCTAGTTCTTTATGAAAACCGAGCTTGAAAAACATTTTTTTGGCGGCACTTTTATATATTTTTTATATAATGAACCGCTTTATCATATTTTTAAAAATATTAACTTTTGAAAATAGTTTTTGTGTTTTAAATAGCTTTCACTTTTTAAAAAATCAGTAGTTAGTTAACAAGATAAAATTTTTACCTGTTTGTATTGTAAAAATATCAACATAATTAATAGTAAAATACATTTAAAAATAAATTATTATTAATAAATTAGTCTTTTACATGGTCACCACATAAAAAGCAAAAATGACTGAGTTATATCAATTCAGTTTAAGTTTATTAAAAATTTAAAAAGCTAAAAACTTGCTCTTAATCAAACTTAAATACCTTACTAAAATGTTATCATTTAAAAACGTACATGATATGTAATTAGGCTAAAAAATTATGCTTAATAGACTACACCACAGTCATAAAAATTAGTATGAGAACTCGAAGATTTATTTAAATATGAAACTTTTATATTTGATAAAATCTCCGAGTTCTCATACAATGATACATAAAAGTTTTACGCATACTTTATTTTTTCTTAAAAAGTTTTAAAAATTTCTTAAACAGGTTAAACCTAGTCTGAGTTTTCAAGTTATTAAAATAGCCTGGTTTTTTGGCGAGAATGTTAAAAATAAAGTTCAAAAAACAAAGAGATATAAAAGTTTATCAACAATTAATTAAATATATTTAAAAACATTTATTTTGAAAATTAAGTTTCTTAATCATTTTTAAATATTTAATAAAATTCATTAAGCCATTAATGAAATAGAAAAACTACTTTTTTATTGAGCATTAGAGCAACTCTTTATTTGCAATAAGTTGTTGCGTTTAAAAAGAGTAAATATGAAATATAAAACTAAAAAATATAATACTGCTTATAAAAACTTGATACTGTTTTAAGCATTTCTGGTATTTCTTCCATCGCAACTTAAAGACCTAACTTGGTATTACAAGAAGAAAAGTTATTTTAGGAGATATAGTGCAATATTATGACTTTTGAAACAGAGTTAAGACTATTGGGTTTCAGATAGAAAAAACTATACGAAATTCCACAACCTTTAAAAACATCAAACTAAAAACGGATTTCGACATTTTAAATGCAATTAAAAACTTGTCAGACAAGTTTTCGACACGACTTTCTTACCTTCAACTATTAAAAAATAAATTTAGATTCTATAAAACTTCCTCAAAAAAGTATTTTGTTAAAGTGTAGCGCACATTTTTAACCAAAGTTTATTACGTGCGATAGCTTGATTATTTTTTTTTGTAAATTATAGAGTACTATAGTTTTTTTTTTCAAACGCGGAAAATGGCAAAATAAACAAAAGTTTGCTAAAAAGTATTGTTTTAAAATTGAAAGTATATACCTAACAAAAACTATTTTAGTTTATGTCATATATGTTAATTTAAGTATGTCTGTACACAGTTAGATACAACTTATAGAAACAATAATAATATTACATTATTTTAAAATACAATCTAATCTAACTAAGATTTAAATAAAAACTACCAAAAAACTTTGATTAAAAATAAGTTTTTGCTCAGCGGGCCACATTTACATGGTCGCGGGCCACATAATTTTCTTTCGCGGGCCGCATTCGATTCAAAAAATAAACGTGCTCGCGAGCCGCAATTGGCCCGCGGGCCGCAGTTTGCCGACCCCTGATTTAGCCTTTTACTAAGTATGTAAACGAAAATTGATTATTTTATTTAAATAGATACAACTAAACTTATCAAGTAATAAAGATATTTAAAGAAAATAATCTCTATAAGGCTTAATCTTAACTTTCTTATGGCTTAATTTGTTTAAGTGCTTACAGCTTAGTAACAAACTATTCCGAATTTAGCTAACTAAACATATTTTTCAATTGCATAACTGTGTCATAGTACTAGTAACTATATATATTTATTGTCTTTGATTATTTTTGACTTGTATATAAACTTTGTTTGAATATTGAAATCTTAGCCAAAAACGATCGTTAAGCAATGTTCGATATAGTGTTGCTAACTATTAGCTATTGACCTAAAATTTTACTTAAAACAGTTATGTACAAAATTCGTTAAATATAAATTTTGATGAAAAAAAATTACATAAAATATTTATATGCCTCCTTATTTACACTTAAAATTTTATAACTTTTTTTCTAATAAAAGTGTTAAACGCGTGTTTTTTTCAGTTACTGATTTGTTACTGATAAAAATGTTTTCTCATTATTTTATTAAAAATACCAACAATATCTTTTTTTTTATGTTTTTTTTATACAGAATTTTAAAACAGTTAAGTCAATATTACCTACGTTTTATTATATTCTGGATGTGAAACTAAATTTTTAGTTAACCTGGATATTTTATGTCTATTATAAATTTTCATACAATAAATTAAAGACTTTAACTTATTTAAAATTTTATAATAAATAATAATAAATATTAAAACATTAAAATTAAAAAAAACTTAAATAAAAGTGTTTTAAAGCCTTAAAAACTAATCAAAGATGTTTTTGAAAATTTTTATTTGAGTTGCCTAACAGATCATTAGTGTTAGATCAACAGTTGAAAATTTACAGCTACATTTTAACAATTTACAATTATGCTTTTTTAATTTTTCAAAAACGATGTGTTGTTAATCATCCAGCTCTTCAAATATTTAGACAAGTTTACATGCTTGTGTTACACAAAATATCTAACAAAAATAAATATTCATTAATTTCATAAACTTTTAGCTCAAATTTTCTTCAGTTACTTACAAAATAATTTTTACATGTTTATTTTTTAATTTAATAACTTAATGTTATGATAAACTTGATTTTTGTAATATTATACTGGTCAAAATTGTGTAAAAAAAAAATTAAGTTGAGACAAACGCGGTAACTAATAAATTTTCCCTTTTCAGTTATAATCATAATTTACTTGTTCCCTGTAAGTTACCAAATATTTGATTTGTTAAAAAATAAGTTTTATTACTTAAATGTTAAAAAGGCTGTTTTAAATTAGGTTAAATTCTATTAAAAACTAAACTAAATTAGAGTGTAAAATAGTTTTATACGAGCATTTAGAAAAATGTTTATCAGATTTTTTTTCCATGAGTAAATAGAGAATATGTTATAAAAATTTAGTATATTTCAATGCTGCTCAATTTTCTTAACTTGATGGAGGTTCAAAATTGTTTATAAATTGTGCCGTATATTACTTTTTTTTTTTTTTTGGTTTATATTTTACTCAAAACAACGTATTAGTACTTTTGTTTTCTCAAAACCACTTTGTTAAGTAAACTCTACGGTATAGAAAACAAATATTTAACAAAAGCAAGTTATGGAAATTAAATAACGGTTTGTATTTTATTATTAGTGTTTTTAAATCTAATTTCAGTTACTGTTTACAAGCTTAAAGTATCTTGTATACAATTAAAAGCAGTTAAAACCTTGGTATAAACAATAAAAGTTAATATTTTTAATCATAAAACACGCAAAAAAAAAAATTCGCTTTGTCAAGAATACATAACAACGCTATATTAAATAAAATAACTAATAAAATATATGTTTATCGATTACTAATTAATAGTTTCAAGTAGAATTTTATGCCTTAAAACTTTACAAATAATACATTTTATTAAATTTGAATTAAAATTGAGTTGTAAATTAATTGTATTAATAAAAAAAAATGACCTGATGTTATTTTTAATTATTGTAAAAACTCATATTTAAAAAAATTTAAAAAAGCTATTATAAAGCTAAATAAAAAGACTGAGTTAAAATAGAAACTATGTTAAATAATTCAGAAACTTTAATTAAAAACAAGCTACATAATACTCAAAATTTAGAAGTCTTAATAATATTGTAAGTGTAAAACAACAATGTTTAGAAAAATGATGAATTTGATTTGCTTAAAGTGAAGGATGACTTGAATAGAAGATAAAACTTAAAAATATAAAGATTTTAAAGCTGACATAAACAATTGTTCGTAACAAAAAAGAAAAATAATTTATTGTCCTTGTTTTGCTCGTATTTTTTTGTATTAAACTCGTATTAAACTATTAGTTTTTGATGTAATCGCTTTGAAAATTGTTTTAAAACAAAACTAGTCATAAAATACTAAATAAGTTAGATTTTAGTACGTGATCATTAAATAAAATCAGTTATGTTTTACCATAAGTTAGTTATTAAAGTTAACTTACATAAAACTTATTATATATATCTCTGAATTAAAAAAATTTGAATATAACTTTTATTGAGAATTAGTTGTTAGTTTTGAAGATTTTAATAGTTGAACTTATTAAGAAAGTTTTAAGAACGAAATTTGATAAGTTAAATAAACTAATAATCAATGTTTATCATTTATCAATGAGCATTTAAGTGTTTTGTTAGCTTTTAAGTAAGTATAAGTTTTATGTGAGACATTAATCTTTTCAAAACTCATTAACTATAGGATGTAACAATTATAAGATCAGTTAATGATAAGCGTTTTACTATGTTTTTAATGAATTTTCGGACGATAATTTGCAAACTACTTTGCCCGAAAAACAATATGAAGAAAAAATAAAAGTACGTAAAGCTACTTTGATGTAATTGATTTATAGTGCGAATAACTAAATAATGATGAATTGTTTTGCCAAGCTTGTCATAGTAACAATATGTTGTGTACTAAACATGAGTCTCAAGTAGCATAGAATTTGTACATCCAAGTGTAGCAAACATGAAATATAATAAGTTTTTTTTTCATAAATTTGAGAATAAAACTTTTGCTTTGACCAAAAATTGTCTACTTTTAGAACTAATGACAGTTTTTTGTGAACTTCTTTCTGAATACTTTTTGCGTTATTTTTTACAAATCGTAATAACATTAAAAACTAGTTCAAAACTAACTTAAAACGGACAATAATATCTAATATTTTTTAAATTTTTACGTTAAACTTATATCTTATGTGTTTTTTTTTAGTTTTAAAACTAAATTTAAACAATATTTTTAAAACGTTGGGCTATTTTTATTGAAAGTAAATCTATCTGCTTTAACAAACAATTACTCAAACCTAAAATACTGAAACATAATACTTTTGTTTAAGAGTACGTGTTAAATATTTTCTTAGTGGCCTTTTTATAAATTTTTAGTGAAGTAAATTATTTAAAAATAAACATGAAATTCATGTATGTGTGAAATATACTTTATAATACTTTACATGTCATGTGGCGAATAATTTACTTCAATATCCGCGTAGCATAATATTTCGTATCAATATGCTGCGACTATTAAAAATTATAACGTTTTTACAAACGTAGTTAAAAATAGTTTAAGTAAAATCTAACAGTAAAATTTAAATCTGTCAAAGTATCTTTAGAAAAATTTGTGCATTTTAGGCTTACCAGAAATAACAGTTATGAACTGTTTGTGTAAGAAGTCTGTTTCTTAAAATTTTCTATTTTGTGCTTATAAAACTTTATTTTAGCTAATTCATATTATTTTAAAATCTTCTTATTTTATACTAAGCTTAAATGTGTTTATGGAGTAGAAATAAAACACACAGAAAATTGAAAAATGATGATTATTACCAAGACAACAAATATTAGTTATACTAACATTAAAGAAGATAAAAATCCATTTCAATTATAGTTTTGTATTTTCATACTTTTTTAATGATAAAACTTAAACTTTTGGTTAAAACTCTATAATAAAAAGTTTTGAATATAAATGTATATCAAAAAGATTTCAAAACAAAGCTCTGTAATTATTTAAAACAAAAAAAAAACATTAGACAATGTTATTTGAAATGTATTAAAATTAAAGTAATGACCAGTTTTTATCGAAAATTTATTGTTTAAAACTAAAAATATTATTAAGCACAAGTTAGTCTCTCACATAAAAAAAAAGCAACATACTTTTGATTCAATCGCAAGTATACAACTTTTAGGAAGATCTGTAAAGTTATTAATTTAACCGTTGTATTAAAGTGTACAAAACTCTACAAATAGAAAAAAATTTACTTTTCCGTTAGTAAAATACTAAAAAAACATTCTCGTTATTGTAGTATACAACTAAACAACCTTCATCTTTAATCTTTATTTTCACCTGTAAAATTAAGTGCAGCCAAAATCAAATGTGCTTTTTTGTTTCCGTTGATAAACGTAAACATAAAAAATGGTTTGTTTTATATGTCTAAGCTTACATAATGTTTATAAAAGTAAAGTTAAGTTCTTTTACTAGTGTTCTAAAAAATATAGTTGCTTTTAGTTTTACCTTAAAATAAATTCGGTTTTTAAGTTTAACCTGAGTTAAATTTACTAACATTAAATGATATGTTAAATAATATGTCAAGTACGGGTTTACTTGCGAAAAAGCAAAGTAATTTTTTCGTAGTCGACGAATATATCAGGATTTTTACTTAATTAATGTTGTATGTAAAGTTTTTTTTATCGAATGCAGTTAAAAACTATTTATCAAAAAAGGCAATTAAGTTTTAATTGAAAAAAACTTTTAGTTTCAAAATAATACTAAAACATATTTCGTTTAAAGTTTGTAGTTTTGTTACAAAAATAGATAATTTAGATTCAAATAGACAGTTGGTCACACATTTAAAAAACCTAGAGGTATTAAATGCTTTTCGACATTAAAACAGCAAGGTTTGATCAAAAAAAAAATAATCTAATTTAAAGCGTTGTTATGAGGTCAATATATTTTTCAATCATAATACAGTTTTGACCTTTATAAGATTTTTTTTATTAAACCAATACACCCTAATCTTGTATATAAACAGCGGTGCAACCGCTCAATTATCTTTTAATTAGGCATAATATTTAGAAACTAACATTTTTATTTTTTTTAAATTGTGTGTTAATATATGTAAACAGTGTTAATAAAGTCTAAAAACTGATTTGCACAAACTAGGTAAAGTTTTTAATAAACGTTGTTCTAGATAAACTAAAAGTGTTTAGAAAAATCTGACAAAACTTTATTGTTAATATGTTTGTTTGACGCATTATTTTACTTAATTTTTATCTTAAACAAAAAACGTTGTGCTTTACTAACGTACAAAATTGTATATTTATTTACAAAAAAAATTGTGAAGTTAACATTTTAGTCAGTTTGGCAGACGTTCTTTTTTAAATAATGGTCAAGTTCTTCAAATTATTTTTTTGAAATTATAAATGTACAAAATATAATTATTTAAATATTTTATAACTAGATTTAGTTGTGATTAAAGGTCTTATTTCTAATTCAATAGTAAAACTAACTAGTCATAAATTTTAGTTTATATAAACATATGATAATTAAAAACTACTAATTAAAATAAATCGATTTGGTTTTAAGAATTGGTGGTTCTTTTCTCACAATATAAGTTTTTTTTATTCAATTTTAAGTTTAAGTTTCTAGAACAAATATAATTACAAAAATTTAGCAGATAATCTAAAATATAAGTTTTTAATACTTCCTTTAAACTATCTGTTAAAATTTAAACAACTACGAATAATAAAAACTAGTTTTACTTAATAAATATCAAATGGTAGCTTTATACAATAGGCTATGAAAAAATTGAGCGCTTACAAAAACTTATCTACAAAAACTATGTATGTGTAAAGACTTACTGGCTTTATTGTTTATTTTTCATTAGTTAGCAAGTTACATGTTGTTAGAATTTCTCACTTTTATCAATTGGCAACTTATATTTTAGCTAATTAGGTTTTTTTAATTTTAAGCACAGATGAAAACAGGCTAGCGGGAAAAAACAATTAACTGCTACTTAGTTTAAAGTATGGGACATTTTAAGCCAAGTGTAAATAAAACAACATAATAAATAATTTTATGTTTTATGTAAAAATTTAGATTTTCTAATAAATAAAAGTTATAAATTAAAGTATTGTTATACAATATGTATTTGTATACTATCAAAATACACTTGCGTTTAAAATCCACCATCTATTTTTTTATTTTTTCTTTATTTATTAAATTTTCTTTATATATTTTTTGAAATTTTTAAATTAATCTTTTTATTTCTGTTTCACTATCACTGTTACCCCTTACTCTTACTATCGATAAGTAAGCGGTTCTCGTATTTTAATGAGTGGAATTTGAAAGTGTGGATTTTGAATGCAGGTGGACTTTGATCCCGGGTTGATTTTGAACGTGTCCCTATATATTAGTTTTCTATTTTGGCTAATATCATTATAGGTAAGTTTATATTCACCGGTTTATCCAAATCCAGTAAAAAAATTAAATAAAGCTGCTTACTACGTTTTAACCTAAAATTAATTATATACTTCAAAGTAAATGTTTTTGTTTCGAAAAAGTTTTGTGCGCAATACTTAAGTATTATTAATAACAGTTTAAATAAACAAAAATTAGTTGATTTTGTGTTATTTTGAACTATTTTTGTTTACAACTTGCTAATAACTTTTTTTTAATGAAAAAAAGTCAAGCGTCAAAACTTATTATAAACAGTTTTCATTTGTTTATTTCGTCTCTATTGGGATTAAACCAATTTATAATGGTAGAAGATGAAGAGATATTTATCAAAATCGTCTAACGTATTTTAATTATAATAATTTATCTACAATAACTTTTTGTTTTAACTTAAAACTACAAAATCCCCAAGCTGTATAATTGCTTTGAGAAAAAAAAAACTTAATCAACGAAATTTTTTGTTTTTAATAAAACAAAAAACTTACTAAAATTTTATTTAGACGTAGAATGATTATAATGATAGTTTGATTTATAATTCCAAAAAATATCTATAATAAAGATAAAATCGACTAAAACTATTTTGAAGATCGAAACGGTGTGCCTTGTATAACAGAGTTAATATATTTAGTAATTTACCTAAAAATTTTAAGTCGATAATTTTTTTATATTTAATTTTAAAAAACTTTAAAAAAACATTTTTAGTTCAACATCATGTGATTTTTATTCTTATTTACGACTTTGTTTTTTTAGCATGAACTTGTTATGTCAAAACAACATATCTTATAACAAATTTCAGATTTTAAATTGTTTAAATGTTTTACTAAAAGTCACAAGATCGAGTTTAAAAACAAAATACCAAAAGAAAAAGGCGAACGAGAATGTTTGTAAACTTCAAATTTAAAAACATTAGTTTGACAAGTACAAACATTAAAGTTTTTAAAAATAGAATTCAAAGTAAATGTGTTTCAAGAGTAGATTTAAACAAACATAGTTTCTTGTTATATTGTTGGTCATTTTAGTTTTTAATAAGTTTTTTTAATTATAAAAGTACAAATGTACCAATCAAGATAAGCACTAAAGAAAGCTTCTTAATAAAACTAGTAACGAAAAGTAGCTTGTTTTTATGATTTTTCTCATATAATAATAAAAACTGAACATAAACTCATAACAATTGATTTTATTTTTGTTTTTAGATATGTATAAACAAAACTAAATCATATATTTATGCAAAAATAAGATTTTTAAAGAGTTCAATAACGTAAATCTTTAAGTTTTATGGTTCCTTACAAACAAATTTAAATTAATTATAAATTTTGATAAAATTGTTATTCATCTTCAAATTATAAATTCTTTTAAGTTCTTTAAAATACTTAGTAGTAGAAAAAAATCGTTAAAATATAGATTGCTTAGACACAAGTATAAACAACACTGCAGAAACTTTAATATTTTCAATCTATTAAAAAGCTTTTAGTTTTATTCTATAAATAATACTTAAAAGCTCAGGTCAATGATAATAATGTTTCAAATGCTTCATTAAGAATAATGATAATATTGATAAGGCTTAGGGTAAAATAACGATTTAAAAATGGTTAAAAATTGCAAATTCGATAATTAATTAAATTGATAACAGTTAAAGAAACCTTTTTTTCAAAACCCAAGTTAGAGATAAACATGTAATTGAAGCACGAGCGTATATAAGTTAGCAATTAAAAAAATATTTATACTTTACGGAACAAGTGTTTTAACAATGAATTAGCTTTTTGATAACACTTTAAATACAGAGTAAATAGCTATAATAGTAAGAAACACATTACAAAAAAAAATCAAGTAATAAAATTTTTTACGATAAATCAAACATTGACTTTTTATTTTATTGACTCATCAAAAAAGTATTTAATTACAATAGTGTACATGTTTTAGTTTATATTATTTAATAATATTAAAAAAGAAAAAATTGCGAACGTCTATGATATTATATGTTTACAACTAAATGTTATTGCAGCGTACTTAAAAAATAAAAGTATACTTCAATTACTTTGTTTTATTTTCACATAATTGCGACATTACTTTGTTTTGCTTTATTTGACTTGATAAATATATCTAGGAATTAAATTTTCTTTGTAAGAAAAAGTTTTATTGCAAAATAATAACTTTAAAAAAGTTAAAACAATAAACAAACAAAAAATAAATTTGTATTTACTAATACTTGTTTAGCACACTTGATTATTTTGGTAAGTATTATTTTAAATTAAAACTTTAAACTAACTTACTAAACTAATTAGTGATGGGTTTGTAACAATAAGAATGCTAAATTGAAAACTCAAAAGTCAAAACTTAAATGTTATTAGATTTTTTATAAGTTTCATTGTTTTTTGTTATCAAAATATTTTTAATTGTTTCAAAAGTACATATACTTAACTTTAAAAACTTCAGCTATTCTATTTTCAAATATGTCTTTTTATAATAACTTGTTTTTTAATTAAAATTAATATTAAAAAGTCCATCAGCTACGTAACTGTTTTAATATTAGAAAAGTATTAAAAAATTATTTGTTGAATACTGCAATCTGTAGCAATTATAACCACATCTAAAAACAGAAATAACAAATAGTTATAATTATAAGTTATAAAATGCTTTATGTAACATAATTACATGGTAAGTATATTCAAAAAAGAAATTCTTGTAAAAGTAAAAGTTTTGTTTTCAAATTACATGTTTTTTTTTAGTATTACAAACCTAATTAGTTAAACTGTATTTAGGTCAAACTCACATGTTTTTATTTACTTTTACGATCTTACTTTTGTTAACTTATTTCTAGGCCAAATCACATACTCTTGTAATATTTTTACTAATTTTTTTCTAGTTTTTGTTTATGTCAAAATTACGTGTTTTTTTTTAATAGTAGCAATTTATGTTTTTGAATAAAATTCAGTAGATCAACCTAATAAAAAAGGTAATTAAAACGAAAATAGACAAAAAGATATATATATATATAAACTTGAAAAAAGAAAGACTTAAGTTAGCTTAATACAAGTATTGTTGTTGTTTGTGTTTAAAAAACAGAGTTAGACAGTTATGGTGATATACTTTGTTAGAATATTGTTTATTTTTAGTTTTGAATTAGTTTCTAAGTCTAAAAAAAGTAATTATACTGAAAATTAAAGATAATGTCTTAGAGAAAACTTTAAGAGCTTTTGTAAAAAAAAACTGTTATAATCACTAATTAACTTAATCTTAAGTTATTTTTAAACAATAAATAAACTATTAAGTTTCACTTTGTATAGCAATTTGCATAAAGGGTTTATATACATAAAATTAGATTATTTAAGTTTAGGAGCTGAACAGTTAATCTTACACAGTTTACAGAATAAAGGCATGGTGAAAAATTAAATTATACGATGAAATTTGCTTTTACCCTCCTAGTAAGTTCTAAAAAAACTACTAAACTTAACTTAAATAAATAAAAATTATTTTGCTTATTAACTTAACTTTATAAAATTTTGTTAAAGTTCTATTTATTACAAAAAATCATTAAGAATAATTCAAATAATACATCTAATTATAAAATAGTATTAATAGATGTGTTTTTTGCTACAAAAGTAGTTGTAAACATATTCATGTGTTCTAAATATTTAAACTGCTAATTAATTCAATCTTTTGCAGGTTATAGCAACGTTCATTGTATCAAGCCATTCTAGTGAGTTTAAGTTATAATTGATATTCATCTTGAGATACTTGTCTGTCTAAGTTTCAAACCTGAACAAAATTGTTGCCATTGTTAAATCAACAAAAGTTAAAATAAAAAAATATGAAATTTTTTACATAGTAATTTTTATATTAAAAACATGTACTATGTTTGAGTATAGTGGAAATAAAAATTAAAAAAAATAATTTTTTATAAATTAACGCAAGTTATATTTGAAAAAATTATAGAACCTCTTTTAACTTAATTCTCTAATGTTCTTCCAAGTATAGTTTTATCGAAATTAGCTTAGCTCTTCAAACAAAAATTTTTATATATAGTTACACCAATTAACAGTTCATAGGATTTTTAAACTTAGTTGTGACGACATTCGACAACAGCTATTGTGATTTCAGCAACTGGAATGGGGTAACTCCCGAATACGGGAACACTTGCGTCAGAAATTATAAGACCTGGGCTTGGTGGACATCGCCCTACCCTTGGTGCTACCATGATGATGGAAGTTGGGACTACTGTCAAGGTTGATTAGTTTTTTGTTGTATATTAAAAAAAGAGTATAACTTTTGTAGTTGAGTTATAATTATATTTTACAAAGTTATATGAAATTTTGTCTACGTTTAAAAAACTTGCGAGTCAGTTTTATTTCAATTTTTTAATTTATATGTTAAAAATGATATTCAATCAACACTTTTTGCTACAAAGCTTTAAAATCATTAAGCTTAAAAACACCTGTGCACCCCATGTACAATTTTCTCATTATATCTATTGTAAGTTTCAAGATTAACTTTAAAAACCCTCGAAACTTTTTTTTTGTTCTGCATCAAGAACTCAAGATTATCTAGTTCAATATTTTAAGAATATTTTTCCTGCGCCCCAAAACAGATTTCGTTCACCCCAAAACTTTCGTGCACACTTTGATGACCACTGCTTTGAAGCGTTGTATGTTTTTAAAATCTTTGTTATAAAAATGTTTCTTTTTTTCTATAAATTAATGTATAAAGTTCCTATAAGTAAAAGTTCTATATAAAATTGAAAACACACATAAAATAGTTTTTCTTTTTTACTTGTTATTTTCAAATCCTCTGCAGTTTAAATTTGGGAAATTGAATTACCTGAGGACAGACATTTGATCGAGAAAGAATCGATAAGGAAGCAATATTATTACAATTATTATCAGACTAGAACTACTTACGACGATGCGAGAAAAATTTGTCAGGACAAAGGTGAAGAGTGGGATTTTGCCAGCTTTCAATCGGAGATCGTATTGCATTTAAAACATGGCATTTTAAAATACTATTGAGTTCATAGAACTAATTATGAAACTTTCGAGAAATCAGTGAAAATTGTTAAGTGAGTCTGTTTAAAAAATTTTTTTTTTGCAAAGTTTGACTAAAAATTAGTTTACACCACGTGTTCGAAATACATTTACATGTTGATTTGATGGGTTGACTAAAAGTAAAACAACCGAAACTAAAATTATAGGCAGGCACTCGGTCCCTTGATCCAAACTTGGGATGCGTTTTGGATGAGAAATGTAAACAATGATCATGTGTATGTTGATGAAGGATCATTACGAGCTGTGTGGTTTGGTGTTGGAGAGTTGTTACAGAAGAATGCTCATCTCGCATGGTCCAGAAGTAGGACGGAGCTCGGCAAGTTTGCAAAACCGAAAAAGTCTAATTTTGTTTGTGAGAGAGATTTAGACTGATCAGTTTAACCACTTCTGCTTCTTATCGACATTATTTTATTCGAATAATTTTTAAGACTAAACAATTGAAATATTTTGAAAAAGCTATAGTGTTATAAACAAAACGGTGTTCGTTTTTATTGGTATTACCAAGCTGATGATGAATTGTATGATGTTTACTGTAAAGCAAACTGACAAAATATATGCTTTGGAATTTCGACTTTGTTTGTAAGTTTTTTTAGATGTTTATAGTAATCATCAATAAACTAGTGTACTTGTAGACTTTTTTATCCTTTTTAGTTTTCTATTTGTTTCGAAATTACTCTGATTTTAAATAAAAATTTTAATGGGATAAGTACAGAGACGAGAGTCTAATTAAATGTAGGTTGCAAAAGTTTTTTAATCAAGTTTGTTATAACTCAAATTTATTGGAAGAATTCGGTTAGCACTTATTGTAAATATTATCTTCAATAATAAAAATTTAAAGTTTGAATATAAGTTAAAAGTGTTTAAGCACTAAAATGTTTAAAATTTAATTTAAAACCTGTAATTTTTGAATTCTTAATCTTTTTCTAAAAAAAATGTTTTTAGTGATTATGCATATTAAAATTTTCTTACTTTTATTAAAAACTGTTAGTATTATAAAAGTTTTACTATGGATTGGTTTTAAAAATAGGTATTTAATGTTAAGTTCAAAAATTAATTCTAACTTTCAACTAAAGTGCAAATAACATTTAGATACATTGTAAATTGGGACAAATTAAGTAGCGTAGATAAAAATAAAAAATATGGTTTTAGAAATAAGAGTAGATAAAAGTTGTAAAAATATTAAATTTTAATTTAATAAAACTTTAAAAAAAATATATAAATATTTATCTTTTAGTTTTAATAGTTTCATTTGTCATAGACATCTTATAAGCTTAAGTAAGGATTTTATTCAAAAAACAGCGAAAAAATAATAGGTAGTGATTGTAATTATGACGACTTCCGCAAAAGTTTAAAATGAAAGATCAGAATACAACTTTTGTACCTAATATAAACATAATAATTTACTTAATCAATTTTACGATAAATATCTTTTTTTTTTATTTTTTAATATATTTTTACAGATAATTTTATTTTATAATTTGTTTTCTATAACTAACTGCTAAAAATTGTTTAAGTTTTAATAATTATAACTTTAAACTTTTATAATTTGATAAAAATTTGTAGTGTTCTAATGTTTTAGGAATTTACTTAATCAATATCTATATGATTACCTCTTAACGATGGTCCAGGTCGTTTATGAATAACGTTATTGCCTAGTAATCATTTTTAGGCAGGAAAAATAATACGACCTTAACTACAAGTCAAAACTGTCAATTACATATAAATACTAAAGGAATTTTAGCAACTAATATATACGTTCTATCGCGGTTTTTAAAAACTATATCAACTCTACTTTTATTAGCATAAAAAAGTTAATAGATCGTTTATATTATGACAAGAATGTTTTAAATGATTTTTAAGTTGGCAAACTTACATTTTAAGTATTTTTTTGGTCTATCTTTTTCGAATTTAAAATGGTAGGCTTTTTTTTCTAATTAGCCGCAAACATAGTTGTCAGAAATATCCATCCACCGATCACACTCCTATCAGATTTAAAAGAAAATCGAGGTGTACAATTCTTCAACCGTTCAGTGTCGCCAAAGATCTAAGTTTGACTGTCTTAGAAAATAAATGAATGATTTTACCTACAGATAAAAAATTAAAGTAGATTGCTTTTCTCATGAATATTTAGTTTACGAAAGTAAATTTCTTTAAAAAAAACACTTTTGCAACCGAGTAGTACGAAGTGCAATATTATTCTTTAGCTGGTTGAAAAGTTGCTTTAAACATATGCACTTAAGCATTTGGCACTAAACTCACTTAATTACCTGATTAAATTACTTTAAATGTTTCCATTGATCTTAATCATGTGAAAATGTTTCTCAGAAAAGTCCCAAAAGGAAGTTTTGTTCCAATAACCTTCTCTTAATCTGACTAATCATTAAGCTAAAATGATTTTATTAGTAAAGTTTTAAATATAAAGATAAGTACTTAGTTTGTGGTTCGCTACATGCTAATTCAAGTAAAAGTCTTAAAGTCCAAAGAACCTTACTAGACTTATGTTCATTTATCTGGTATAATATTCAAAGAAATTTTTTTTAAATCATATAATTAAGATGTTTGGTTCCGTGAAAATACTTAAAAATCTAATGAGAAATGAACAGTTTAATTTTATAATAAATCCAAATGATGTAATACTTTTGTGTTTAAGTTAATGTTTAAAAATTTTTTGGACAACTAATACATTTAACTGCTAGTACAAACATTTATCATGAACAAATGTGCACTTTCCATGAAAAATAATATTTTACATAGATCTAGTTATTAAAAATATAATAATAATCGAAATAAGCAAAAAATGACTCGAAAAGTTTGATGTACAGAAAATAGAGAAGAAAACTATAAATTTCAAACTTAAAAGTATTTTAGTACACGATTGTTTTTCGAAATAAGTTAATTGCTTTAGTGGTAATCAATAAACACAAAAATATTTTTTTGTTGCTAAAAATTCACAACAAAGTTTAAGTGGGATCACAAGCAATTTAGTATGTAAATCGTGTTATCATTGTATACAATTTATGGGTAGTTTTCTCTGCATTTGCTTATATAAACTACTAATTTCAAGTTCACAATTAACAATAGAAAAATGCTTTCTGGGTCGTTAAAACGACACTTAAGAACCCTTGGTTTTCGTTGTTTATGTTGCAAAAACTCCAACTTACTATTGACACATATGTCTGTCTAAGTTTTAAAACTAAACAAAACTGTTGCCTTTGTTAAGTTAAAAAAAAATTAAGATGAAAAGTATTTTATAAAAATAAAGATGTATTTTATATCGTGATTTTATTTTTAGTTTAAGTTTAAATAAATTATAAAAACTAAAATTAAGAAAAAAAAGTTATAACTTAAAGCAGAGTATATATTGAAAAAATGTAGAACCTAACTGTATAATGTTCTTCCTTATAATAAATTTAATCGAAATTTTCTTTACTCATCTCACCATAATTTTCACATATAACTTATTTAATTTAAACTTCAAAGGGTTTTCAAACTTAGTTGTGACAACTTTCGACAACGGTGTTTGTGATTTCAGCAATTGGAATGGGGTAACTCCCGAATATGGGAACACTTGCGTCAGAAATTACAAGACCTGGGCTTGGTGGATATCACCCTACCCTTGGTGCTACCATGGTGATGGAAGTTGGGACTACTGTCAAGGTTAATAAGTTTGTTGTTGAGCATTTTAAAAATGTAAACTTTTGTAGTTGAGTTGAAATTAGGTTTTATAAGGTTATATAAATTGTCGTCTACGATTTAAAATCTTACTAGTTCGATATATTTTATTTGTTGGGTTTTATGTGTCATAATTGATATTCCATTAAATTGTTTTGCAACAAAGCTTTAAAGCAGTGTTCAATAAGCTAAAAAACATCGTTGCGCCCTGTGTACAATTTTTTCATTATATCTAGTGTAATTTTCAAGATTAGCTTTAAAACACTTGAGACCATTTTTTGCTCTTCATCAATAACTAACGACTATCTAGTGAAAGGTTTTAGGGATATTTTTCTTTCGCCCCAAAACAGACTTCGTTCACCCTAAAACCTTTGTGCACACTTTGATGATCTTTGATTTAAAGCGTTACATATTTTCGATACCATTGCGATAGAAAAGTTTTTCTATTTTTCTTTAAATTGATGTTTAATGTACCCATACGTAAAAATCTATATGAAATTCAAAACATACCTTGAAAAAAGTCTCCCTTTTTTTACTATTTACTTTTCAAATTCTACAGAGTACACTTGGGAAATTGAGTTTCCCGAAGACAGACATTTGATCAAAAACGAATCTAGAAGGAAGCAATATTATTACAACTATTATCAGACTGCAACTACTTACGATGATGCGAGAAAAATTTGTCAGGACAGAGGTGAAGGATGGGACCTTCCCAGTTTTCAAGCAAAGCCTATATCGCATTATGACGATACCTTTGAAAAATTGGATTACAGCCCCAACCACGAGACCTACGACAAATCTAAAAAAAATATCAAGTGAGTTTGTTTTGAAAAAAGTTTTAGTTTTCGATTTTTGACTGAAAAATAATTTACTCTACGTGTTTGAAATACATTAACAAGTTAGATTGATTTATTCTAAATCACGCTACTAAAACTAAAGGGAAGCGCTTGGACCCTTGATCCAGACTTGGGATAGTTTTTGATTGAGAAAAGTTTATCTGTACTCTGACAGCTGGCCTCTCTTATACTTCAACGGTCACATCAGGTGTAACAAGCACAAAAGATACGGGGTTAAGTACAACAAAAAAGATTTCTTCTCGCTTACTAGCAGTTTTGTTTGCGAGAAGGATTTGTACTGACCGGTTCAAATCGTTTTTTGCTTCTTATCGATATTATTTTATTCAAGCATTTAAAATAAATAAGACAATTGAAATGTTTTAAGTAGCTATTTTCTTCAACACAAAACGGTGTTCGTTTTTATTAGTATTACCAAGCTGATTTTGAATTGTATGATGTTTACTGTAAAGCAAAATGACAAGGTGTATGCTTTGGTATTTTGATTTTGTTTGTACTTTTTTTTAGATGTTTATAGAAATCATCAATAAATTAGTATGCTTGTAGACTTTTTCGTCCTATTTAGTTTTCTATTCGTTTTAGAATAACTTTGTTTTTGTAAACATTTTAAATTTATAAGTACAGAAACAAAAGTCTGAACTAAATTAACGTTGATAAAATTTATTAATGAAATTATTTTTAAAGCAAATTATTGGAGGAAGTCGATAAGCTATTGTTGTTAATGTTATCTTCAAAAATTAAAGCTATAAATGAAAATTAAATTAAAGTGTAAATAGCACTAAAATTTTTGACAACTAAATTATAAATTAACTAAATTATAACATACAACTTTAGAATTTGAAGTCTATTTCGAGAAATAAAAATGTTATTAGTGTTTTTTATACATTAGCATTTATTTACTTCTAATGAAACTGTTAGTATAATTCAAGTTTTACAATGGCTTGGTTTTATAAATTTGTAATTCACTTTAAGTTCACAGTTTAATTTAAACTTAGTGCGATGAACTTTTAGATACTATGTTAATTGGGACAAGTTTAGCGTAGATAAAAATAAACAAGTCGGTTTTAGAACAAAGATTTAACAAAAATTGTAAAAACATTGAATTTTAATTAAAAACTTTAAAAAATGTATTAATTTTTATTATAACTTTATACCAAAATAATTATTATTACTATTTTATCAAAAATTCATTGCTTAAAATAGTTGTGTTGCAAAGTAAATTTCTACAACCTGTTTTAGTAGCAACTAATAAAAATTGATTAAAATTAAACTATTAAACATTTTGAAAAAAAGTAGACATTTTACAAAAGTATTTGTTCCAAAAACTACCGTTTGAACCCTTAACTCTAAAATATAAAACTTATAAAACTTCTTTGATAAACTTAAGTATAAGAAGTCAATAACTTATTAAGCTGTCAATATATTTTTAATGCATTGTTTTAATGTGAACTAGTTAATGTTTGAACGTCTATTAATACAGGTTTTCATACGTTAGAAAGATAAATATAGTTACACTGGTTTGTAAAGTACACTCGTTTTAGTTAATTTCAAACATAGTAATAAAAAGTTAAATATGTTTTTAGCGATAGTATGTTTGTATATTAAAGTGCAGATTTGTAATGGAAAGGATGTTTTATTTTTTTTATAAATTGATACTTCAGCATTAAAGTATTTAAACTATGAAACTATTTCACTAATATACTACAAAAATAAAAGAACACACAAAAATAGTCCTTAAAATTTCAATATTTTATAGAGTTTTGCAATTCCAACTTATAAGCGATTCTGCAACGAACTTAGCTAAATAAGTATCAATAATTATGTTCATTTCGTTTTAGAATTTTTAAGATACTCATAAAATTATAAATCATGTAATTGCCTGTTGTGCACAGTTTTTTTTTTCAATTTTACGCTGGTTAGTTCAATTAACCGCCAAAACATATATTTTTTATGCAATTTAAAAAAGCAACTATGTTTTTTTAACTATCATAAGAATTATTTTTCGATGATTTACTTATCAAAATGGAATACAAAACACTAACGCAAGAATCTAACTCAGGGGTCGGCAGCCTTATGTGACTCGCGGGCCAATTTTCTTAGAAAAAATTTCTCGCGGGCCGGATTATTTAGAAAAAATCTTTGAGGGCCGCACTTATCTAAAAAATATTCTAGTAATCAGTAGAAAAATATTATTTAACATCAAAAATATAACAAGTTAATTGATATTAGACTATTAATAAAGAGTATTTATTGAATTAAGAGCCTGATGTAAGTTTTTTTCACAAAAAACATAATTTTTATTGTTTTTGAAATATGTATATTTTGCTGAAAAGGAGGTCGCGGGCCGCAGATTTTGAGTTAGAGGGCCGCATTTGGCCCGCGGGCCGCAGTTTGCCGACCCCTGATCTAACTGTTAATTTATAGCATGTACAAAAAAATGTTTTAATGAACCTTAATAGACCAGTTTTAACAAGTTCATTTGTCATACACACTATATAAGTTTAAACAAGGCTTAAATTTCAAAACAAAAAGCGAAAAAACAAAAGGTAGTAATTGTAATTATGACGACATTGACATAATATACTAAATAAAGATCAGAATCTAACATTTATACCCAATACAAAACATAATAACTTACTAAATAATACTTCGGTAAAAGTCTTTTTCTTAATCTTAAGATAGAATTTCTATATTATATACATATAACTTTATTTCACAATTTGTTTTTTATAACAACCTGCGAAACATTGTTTATATTTTAATAATTACAATTTTAAAATGTTTATAGTTTGATAGAAGTTTGTAGTGTAATAATGTTTCAGGAATTTACTGAATCAATATCTAAATGATAACCTGTAAACGGTGGTCCAGGTCGTTTATCAATAACGTTATTGCCTAATAATCATTTTTAAGCAGAATCGATAATACGATCTTAACTGCAAATCAAAACAGCCAATTACATGTAAAAACTTTTTTTTAAACTTGTTAATTTTAGCAACTAGTATATACGTTCTATCGCGGTTTGTAAAAACTATACCAACTCTACTTCTATTTACAAAAAAAAAATGTTCATAGATTGTTTACATTATGACAAGAATATCTTTTAATAATTTTTGAGTTTGTAAGTTTATTATTTTTATTAGTTTTTTTCGGTTTATCTTTTTCGAATTGAAGAGTTAAAACAAATAAAAAAAATATCTAATCAACTACAAACAAAATTGCCAGAATTATTCATCCATTTATAGTCCTCATATAAAATATATAAGATAATTGACGTGTACTATTCTTTAATCGTTTAGTGTCGCAAAAGAGTTAAGTATGACTGTTTAGAATATAAATGATTGATTCATTCTACAGTTAAAAAGTTATAGTACATTGCTATTCTCATAATTTTTTAGTTTACGAAAGTAATCTTCTTTTAAATTTAAACAAAATCAAAAAAAAATAATATTTGCAAGCGAGTAGTAAAATTTCCGATATTATTCTTTAGCTGATTGAAAAGTTGCTTTAAACTTACGCACTTTAACATTTGGCGCCAAAACTTAGTTGGTTACCAGATTAAATTACTTTAAGTATTTCCATTGTTCTTAATTATGTGAAAATGTTTCTCAGAAAAATTCAAAAAAGAAGTTTTGTTCCAAAAACAATTTTTTAATCTAATTCATCATAAAGCTAAAGTGATTTTGTTAGTAAAGTATTATAAAAAAAAGATAAGTTTCTAGTTTGTGGTTTGCTATGCTAGTTCAAGTAAAAGTCTTAAAGTTTAAAGAAGCTTACTAGATTTATATTCATTCATCTGGCATACTATCCTAAGAAAATTTCAAAAGTTATGTAATAAAGATGGAACTTTCCGTGAAAGTACTTAAAAGTATAATGAGAAATGAATGATTTAGTTTTATTAGTATTCCAAGTTATGTAATACTTTTGTGTTTGAGTTGATGTTTTTAAAATTCTTGAATCAGTTAAATAATTTAACCGCTAGTACAAACATTCATCATGTGCAACTGTGCACTTTTCATTACAAATATCTTACATAGATCTAGTTATCAAAAAAAAGAATAATGGGAATGTGCACAAAATAACTCGAAAAGTTTGGTGTACAAAAAATGGAGTAGAAAATTATAAATCTAAAACTTTAAATTCATTTTAGTATACTAGCACTTTTTTGAAATAAGTTTGTTGTTAGAGTGGTAATCAATAAATACAAAACATTATTTTGTTGCGAAAAATTAACAACAGAGTTTAAATTGGATCACAGCGATTTATTATGCAAAATCGTGTTATCATTGTTTATAATGGATATGTAGTTTTCTCTGCATTAGCTTATATAAACTATTAACTAATCAAGTTCACAATTAAAAATAGGAAAATGTTTTCTAGCTCGTTTCAACAACACTTTAGACCCCTTGGTTTTGTTGTTTATGTTGCAGAAACTTCTACTCACATGAAATTATATAAGCAATTAATCACAATAACAACAAAAGCACAATAGTATTTATGCTTTATTAGGCAGAAGTACATAAGTGACATCTATAAACAATGGAAAACTAAAAACTTTTTATGATGGAGTGCTTGGTACAAATTGAAATTTTTAGTGGAAATAACTTATAAAGTTGAACTTTTTGAGGATGTGAAGTGATAAACATGTCAAATAGGCCAGAAAGCGGCTTTTCAAAGATCTTAAATCGTTGGCTGCATTATCACGTCATTGATTTTTTTTTTGTTAGGTTGGAAGGTATTTAAAAACTAATACTAAGGGAAAAAGCTAAATATACATTTTTTGTTTTATAAACTCAACGTTTTATAACTATAATAAATTTTCCGTGAACTATTAACCAGTGAATATTTTTGAGGTTACTTTAATATAAAATATAACGACTTAAAAAAACTTTAAAGACAACACACGTGTTGGCAAATGATTAAAAGATATTCTATTAACCACAACACTAAACACACGCCAAAATTTCCACGAAAACTTTTAAATAATGTCGTCATAAACCTACGTCTTTTTCCTTTGCCAAGTTACTCCAGTTTTTCTTCCTATTTTGTAAAAAGTTTTTTTTAATTAAAAGAAATACGTTTAGAAGAATTATGAGCAATTTTTAGTGTAGATATTATCTAGTTTACTATAAAACCAGTACAATAACTAAAGAAAAAATTAATTTAAAGTAAATTGATGAATTAAAAAAAGTTTAAGTTTTTCTATAGTGCAACTTTTTTTTTCAGAAACAGACTGTTGTATCGAGTTTTTTGTTTACTACAAAGTATGTGTCAAGTGATCATCATAAAGGCACTAATCTACTAACATAATTGCAGCATTGTTACGTCATAATCGTTGTCGAATGGCAATTAGTTTAGCATTGTTATAAACGTATACAAATTTAATTACAACTACATTTACCGTATAATCATCATTCGAACTTATTATAAGCGTTTTTGAAAGTGAGAGTTTTTAAATTTAAAATCTCATGGACAACAAAGTTTTGAAATATTTAGTCACGCAAAAAGCTTTTTAATGCTTTGTATAACCGCAAAAATACAAACGTGTCTACGTTTTGATTAGAAATTGAAAATTTAAAAGTCATTCAATTGTCATTGACAGTATAAATGTCGCCTTACATAGGTCTACTTTATTCTTATTTTTGATATCAATATCAGACTGGTTTTAGGTAACAGCTATATAATATTTTCTTTCATGTTTCTGGAAAATTTAATCTTTTAAGTAAAAATAAAATTTGATTGAAAACAACTTTATTTAATCTTTTTATTTAAAACGGGCTTTGAGTTTTTATTTACTCAGTCTATTTTAGAACAATTTATAAAAAGATTGTTTTTTTTAAACAATAAGCATTTTTTTTGAATTAATCGAAATTATATTCTTGCTTACTATAATAAAGCAACTGTTACAGGTTAGGAAAAAAATAAACATAGTTTTGCATAGTGAGTTATTAAACGTACATTTCGTCATATTTTCTGTTAAAATTCCAGACTATTCCGTCAAAATGACCTAATTTATTTCAGATGCGACTTCTTGAGAATAATATTAGCAAAAATAGTTATGATATCATTTACAGAAGCTATATTAGCAACTTTTCATAAACATTTATACAGAAAATAAAAGTAATTTAATAGTGTTGGTAGTAAATCAGATATCCAACAATGTAGAAGTTATCCAAAAATATAATTTACATTTACTAAAACGGCTACTAAACTTTATAGTAAAACATGCTATACTTTCTTACTGAAAACAATAACTTGTGTTTTCTTAATTTATTTAATAATTAAAGTGAATTTATATTAATAGTGAAATCACGAGTTAGCAATTAGTAAATGAGAACATGTGATGTCAATAAAAAATTGAGCACGTGAGTAGCCATGAGGAATTTCAGTAAATACTTGAACTTTGTAGTATTGAGTTGCACCAATGATGTTTTTGTATGAAGCAGATTTTTTTTTTGTGCTTTTAACGTCGGCAACATCAGACAGAAGCTAAATGAAAACATATTTACTTGTTGCTTTGTTAAAAACTAATAGCTAAACATTTTTGTTATATTTTTAGCTTCGTAGCGTTAGTCTAAGTTACACTGCTTGTGAATAAGTTTAATAAAATATTTTGTGTTTATTTTTTTGAGATACTGGTGTTAATGTGGTTTTTAATTTTTTAAGTTTTTTCATCTAAAAGATGCTTTTATATGATGACAACAAATAATCACAAAGAAACAATTATGATGGCTTATTTTTTGCAGACAGATAGTCATCTGTAAAAAAAAATTATATTGATTGTTAGATTTAATATACTATCATTGATTTTCTTTTTAGTCAAAACACATTTACTAAATAAAAAACGTTCAGCTATTTTTCATTAGAAAATCAGCATTTATCTTTTCTAAATAGAGTTTTTAAACATTTTAAAGGTAAAACTGTTCTATGTATATCATTTATAAGAATTTGTTTTCTACATAACTGACTACTTCAAAGGAAATTCTTTATAATTACGCGAATCAGTTTAAACTTTTACACACTTACATCATAACACTTCTTTAAATCAAAGGTAATTTGTTATTAAATCTTATGATTTTATCAAATAGATGATTACAAACAGTTATTTATTAGACTGTAACAACTAAAACAATTTAAGAAGGTTGTAATAAATTTTATTAGAAGTTTCATAATTTTCTTAACTAAACTTTTTTTTTAAAGTTCTAGTACAGAAAACGTGTACCATTAAGTTATCTAAAACTAATGTTAAAAAATCTTATAAAAACTAAAAAAGTGCTTAAGTATACTAAAGTACACTATATACTTTTAGATATCAAGAAACCTTGTTTTTATAAAATATTAGGTGAAAAGAACTTTAGCTGTTTGTTTTATTAAAATGTTTTTTCGTGCACCATGCCCTAGGGCCAAATATTTTGGACATTTTTTGTTGTGAAATAACCTTGGTTAAACGGTAAAATAAAAGTATATTTTACTTAATACTCGTGTTTTTAATGAAAATCGCAGCAAATGAAATTAAACTTCAAACATAAAGTTACTTAGAAATTGAACTAAAAAATTGTCTAAATTGTGCTTATTGTATCACGAACATAAAATGTTTAATTAAGCCGGCGACTTAAATCAATTATGTCATGATTAAATCTATAATTTAAAAATATTTGATTAAGATATAACTTTGCCTAAGGTCCGGAAATTTAAACTGATAAGAGAAAATAATCTAATCAAATTCAACCAGGTTTTATAAAAGTCACACGAAGGAAACTTCTAATTAAAAAAACTTTTGCCCAACATTTTTGCACATGGTTAAACCGAATAAGGTGAAATTTTATTATGACGTATAAAGTTTAGCCGATTGCAGCAAATATTATGCAATAATTGTGCAAAGTTTTCGCTTACAATTTACACTTTCACTACATGTTTGTATATTACATCTTAATTTTTAACAACTTTAAGATCTAGTGTTAATTTTTTTAAAAAAAGGAATACAGTTAAGTAAATAGTTAAGTTTTTATTTTAAAAAGAAGCACGTAGTAGTATCATTAACTGAATAATATAAGTTTAGCTAATTTCATAAGAGTTCAAAACTGACTTTATATAACAAAGTTGTCGATAAAAGGGCTTTTTGCATACTCTAATTTCGATACTTATCTCAAATATTATTAAGAAATTGAAGTTTAAAATAAGTGAACTGATATCGAGGTATTAAATAAATATAGTACTAGTAGTATTTTACTTTTTTTTATACTTTAGGTATTTGATAATAACTTCAAAAAATATCTATTGATATTGTAAAAAAAAACTTTCTAATTGTCGATGTGTATTTTTTCTGAGTTTTTTGTGCCAAGTTTTATAGTGTTATTTGTTGTTCTTTGGCCATGAATCTAACTTAGCAAAATTATTTTGTTTTATTAAAACCGTTACTAAAAAAAATCTTAGATAAAATGTTTATCAACAAACTAAAAAATTGGTAAATGTCTTTAAGATTACGTTTAGTGTCAAATTTTCATTAACTGCCCACTTTTATCACAATTTTTTTTTTGTCTAAGTTGCTAAAAGTGTAAACTAAAATATTTTTATTGATCACGGTAGGTAGATAAACATCAAATAAAGAAAAATTAAAATTAAAAAAAATAACTGAATTCTATGTTGGAGAAAACAATAATTTAAAGGTAAAAGCTAACATATCAATGTTATATAAGTACTAAAAATTTGGCGCTTTGTTTGTTTTATGTTACTTTTAATTTAAATAATTTTAAATTTTAAATTAAAAAATGCAGTTTTTAATTTACTTGCAAAGTATTGAAGCTTCAGCAATAGCAACTTTTTCTCTTTTCAATTCTCTCATACTACACTTCTATCGTATTTAAAACTCTATATTTAAAGAAACTTATTTACAATTTTTAGTCGAATTTTTCACGAACTTAAATTGAAGTCACAGTTTGTTTACAAATCTATACACATATTATTGTATATTATGTTAATGTAATATTATTTGGATAAGCGAAAAATGTAGGTTTGCATATGCTTTGTACTCGATGTTATAAAATACTTAGAAATATTAGTCGAAGTAGTAGTTATTTACTGTTAAATTGTTAATGTATTAATGCCTTATTACTAATTGTTGATAAAATTTTATCTCCAAAAATAATTTGAAAATAGTTAAAGTTAAATTGTCTTCAGATATTAAAAATTTTCAAAAACAAGTTAAACTAAAATAATAAAAAAAAATACAAATTAAATTAAAGGTCATGAACTTAAAATTAAAACACATTATGTCATTTTTCAAATATAGAAATAGCTTAATAATATGGAAAGTGTAAAACCACAATTTGAGGAAAATTTATTTATTTGATTTGCTTTGATTGATGCATGACTTAAATAGGAAATAAGACTTGGATTTTATACTGACATAACGATTGATCGTAAAAAAAAGTAAAAGTTATTTCTCATTATGTATATTTTATTTGGATTTTTTTCATATTTAATTGTTCATATCGGGTGTAATCTTATTGTGGTATGTTTCCGCACAAAACAACACATGAAAAAAACTGTTTTTGAAAATAACATAATCGTCATTTTTAATATTGTAGATAACGTAAATAACTGACAGGCTTTTTGTTTTTTTTTAAGTTTTGCATGTTTTACTAATACTAGAACTTTTAATCAATAGTGTACATTTTAATAATTTATATTACCGACGACTTAATAATAACTTTATAACTACTCAATTGTTGTAGGAATTTTATAAACCATATGTTGACTAGTTTTGGTTTTTTTGACGTAATAAAACTTTAAATCAACTTTTAAAAAAGTACAACTGGTTTTGAAAAGTAAAGCTATGTTCAAATAAAATTTGAAAAGCTCATAAATTTAACTTAAAAACTTTTGAAAAAAAGCTATATAATATATACCATCGCAATCCTTAAAATACAACAAGATTTTTAATTCATCAAGTTTTAAAGCTTAAGATAAATGTTATAAGAAACAATATCTAATTTTCTTTTTACATAAATAATTTATTACTTGTAATCTTAAAAGAGAGATATTGTTTTAATGAAATTCTTTTAACTTAATGAAACTTTGAACAATGTTTATATATTAATCAGTTGTTGCAAAATTTGTTTTTGAGCAAACTTAATTTAAATTATTTATAATAGTTTCTTATTTTTACTGCTTCAAAACATTTAAATGTTTTAAAATTTATAACGTTAAATTAAAAAAAAAACTTTAATAAAATAAGCACTAGTAAAACAAACCTAGGTAAACCTTTTTTATTTATTTTGACGTGACAATGATACAGCTAACTAAATATGATTATGTTTTAGTAATTAGACTGTGTTTATTTTACTATTTATAAATCTTTGATCAAGGTTTACACACAAAAATTAAATTATCACGATTTGTATTTTAAAACGTGAAAACTTGAAAATGTTCTTTGATGTTTTAACCCTATAGACTAAATACGCTTGAAAACGTGATTAAATTAAGTAATGATGTTGAAATTATTTTTTTCAAATTATTTTAACACTAATAAAATGTGCATACTAAACATAAATTCAAACATTAAAGAGCATATTTTTTTACACTAAAGTATAACATAAAACATGAATATAATAATCTGTCATGTCTATAAACAATTTTATCTTGCTTTTATAACTTGAACTTTTGACTGATAACTACAAAACTATAATTAATAATATCTTAAAAGTAATGACAGTTGATTTTCTATTTTTTTAATTTACGTTTTTAATATCAAAATTGTTAATTTATTTAGTTATCAAAGCTAACAAAAAGATGATTGTAATAAGTACTGACATCAAAGAAGTTTCGAGTTTAATTAACAATAACAGTAAGTATATTTAGTTTCAAGTAAAGAAACTTTTATTTCATTAATTTAAGTGTTCATCATGGCAAATGAAAATTGTTTTATTTTCCCATCAAGTATTGACTTGTTAAAGCAATTTAACCCTAAGGTTACAAGCACAAAAATTAACATGTACAGTAACCTCTCGTATCTTTACGCACTCGTGACGTTACGCACTCATGATGTTACGCACTCTCGTTTGGTACGCATTTTAAAATTCTAAAGTTTTTCTTTTTTTGGCAAAAATTAGGTTTATTGTACATTTTTATTTTAAAATATATTATAATACCAACTCACCTCTCTATATCTTTAGATTTTGTAAACTTATGTTTGTTGACTGATTGATAAACATTTAGTTATACCTCAGTATATCAGAAATTTTGTTAACAATAAAAGATTAAATTAAAATTCTAAAAGAAATATGACTGTGTAAAATGATGAAAAAGTAATAAGAGTTCAAAACCCAAATAAATATTACAGCACTTTTGCCCTAATTATAAATTGAATTTGCATTGTAGAATAGAATAAAAATGTTAAGCATCAAATAAGTCACATTTGAAAAAGATAAAATCTACTTATTATTAAATTTAGTAAAATTTTTCAATGAGTATTATTGTTTTAAATAAATTAAATCCTTTTTTTATAATATATGTATAGTTTTATCTTTTGTTTTCATATTTATAAATAAAGTAAACAAATTGTTAAAAGTGGGAAAGTCTCCAATCTGCTTTTAACTAGAAGCAATATCAAAAAACAGCAATTATAGTAAGTTTTTGGTACCTCTCGTATCTTTACGATATCTTATATCTTTACGCATTTCTTTCTTTCTGTAGACACAATGTGCGTAAATAAGCGACAGGTTACCATACTACTTTCATGTTAGATAGTTTAAACTAAACCATAAAAGAAGTGATTTGGTTTATCAAACATAAAACAGTTATAATGTGAGCCTTTAAGGTTTTAAGGACCAAAAAATAAGCACATATAATATTTTGTTTATAATTAAAAGAGAGAAATGAAAGTATGTAGAATAAAAATTACTTTTTCTTTAAAAAAAATAAAATAATCATTAAATAATAAACTTCTATAAGCTTGTTATATATGGTTAACTACTCTAAAATACTTAAATCAGTATGCAGCATATAATTTTGCTAAATAGTCGCGTGGCAAAATTTTCGCTAAGGATGGTAAGATTATTAAGACTTATAAAGCTTCGAGGATAAAAATCTAGTATTTTACTACTGAATTACAAGTATGTTTAAATTTGTCAAAATACTTAAAAAAAGTTATTTTCAGAATAAACTAAACTTATAACAATGCTAAAAATTATAGTTTAAAGTATTTGTATTTCGTAAAACATATTTTATAGAAGCACAAATGGTTATAAATCGTTTGAATTCATCTTTTGCAAATATATTTTCGTATATTTTTACTGCTTTATTCATTTAATAAATTTTAGTAATCAATACTTTTAAGCAACTTTGATTCAACAAGTTAAAATCAGTATTTATGTCTGATAGGATTCAACTTATTATTATATACTTTACAACTTAATTTATCAGTTCAGAAAAGCTAATCCTTTCTAATATTACATTTGAGAAACTAATATTGAGTTTTAAAATTATAATAAAGACTTAGAAAAATTTCGCTTGGTTACCAAATGTAAAATTGTTTTTTTTATTTAAATCATTGATCAAAAATACTACTTTTTTTTTTTGACTTTCCTATTGTTTTCTTATTCGTTTAAATTAATCATTTATTATCATTACTAAATATAAATGTGCATTTTAAATATAACAGTTATTCATTTTGTAGTCTTTGAATACTAGCACTTTATTTAGTGTTACATTTTGATTTTACAAATTGTTTAACAAATGTCCAGCCATACTTTTACAACTTTCTAATTTGCTTAAAACTTTACATAATACCAGGTATACAAGCAAATTTAATTAAGATTAAAAATTAAACATGCTTTGAAATTGTTTTTAGTTTATTTGCTTGTAATTAAAATATAGAATGAAAACAACAAATCGAAATAACACAGACATATTCATAAAACAAGAAACTTGTATTTTTGAAAATTTATAAGTTTGAATTTATTTTCACTTAAGAATAGCAAAACTAAATCTTTAAGATATTTTTATTTTATTTAAGGTTTTCTTCAGAAATTTGAATAAAAATATTTTAAACAAAAACATAACTGTATAATTTATTAGGAAATTTTAGTTTTGAATTTGATCTTACTTAGAAATAAATTAAAACTATTTTAGGCTAATACTGTATTTAGTTTTAGGTTCAATACATAATTTCGTACATTAAGCTATCTAAAGAAAGCACTGTAAGCAATAAATACGAAAGCAAAAAAAAAAAAAGCTCTTTAGACAATTGTTAACTATACACAACAAAAGTTTAGAATGTATAAAATTATGATTAGTTTAAAAAACAAAATTGTTCAATATTAAAAGAAAGTTTAAAGTTATGTACAAATAACTAAATATTAGTAAAGTGATTAATCTAATTTCAGTTTATTAAACAATAAATTGTTATCAAAAATTAAGTTTGTTTTCAGGAAATTGATTAAAAACGTCATAAAAATTTAATTAATCCATAAAATTCACTGAGACCACAGATTGACATGTTTTAAAGACTTCACAAAAATAAGTTATAACACCGAAGAAGTTTCGTAAAATCTGTTTTGAAAATAAACAGAACGTTTAGTTTTGAATGACATCTTTAAATTCGCACACTTGTAGGTTTCAAAAATAAATATACATACCAAAAAACGTATAGTGACAAAAATAAGTTGCACCTTTTACGTATCTATTCCGCAAATTTATCAGAAGGTTTGGTAAAACGTGACTTTTTGGTAAGAAGGAAAGTCTTACCTTAAATAGTTTAACTTAGAACTTTACTTAATTATTTTAAGTTTAGTACAATCAAGACATACTACACATTAAACTAATAAAATTATTTCATAGAACTACACATAAAATTTTAGGATGTTAATAAAACAAAAGCTAATTTGTTTTACAAACTTTTTATCAAAAAGTTTACAAATTTTGGACCATGGGCCGGTGTGCCATTGGGGAGGACAAATTACGTCAGAGTTGCATTGTTGCATCGTTGCAGGTTTTGATGACGTCACACATTCGTAATTACGAAACAAAAGATCCCCGGATGCAGTCAATGACATGCACTTGACCTGCCTCGATTTTATGCCGCCCCCGCAACTTCTGCTGCATTCACCTTAATCATCCGACACCCATCTGGATAAGTTTAAATAATGATTTATATTGAGAAAAAATTTTACGCTATTATTTTTTGAATTTTACAGTTGTTTTACTAAAGTTACAGCGATTTTTAAATGCTTAGAATAAGCATTTGAATTCTTTATGACAAGTATTTTAGATTATTTTAACATTAATGGTAAACTTAAATCTAATGTTTATTTTAAATTACTGTATATTTTTTATTGTTACAACGCCTTGTAATAACAATTTACAAATTAAAAAAAAAATTTTAATTGATGATTCGCAGTTATAATCAGATACTGTTTGTTTTTTTATGTAACACCTTTTAATGTTTGTCTCCTAATACAGCTTACTTGCAGGGAATTAAGTTTTAAACGGTTACTTTTACTAGAAGTTTGCATTAGTTTGCTATTACAAAATACTTTATTTAATCTAGGTTTTTTGAGGATAACAACTACAAAATCAAAAATGATATGTTAAATTTAAACTTCGAAACAAGGTTTTCTATTTTATATATTAATCTTAAAAAAAAGTATGTAAATCTGAAAATTAAAACACCAAAAACAAACAAAGGAACATTGAGTATATTTACAAAATTTTGTTTAAACTACTTTATCTATTTCTTTTTTCTTTTTTATATTTCAAAAACTTTTTATGTTTTAAATCTTTTTTTTCTTTTTTTTTGTTTCAATTAAGCTATTATATGTATGAATTTGCAGCAACACATAAAAAATTAAATTAAGTAACTTACAAGATTGTATCTAAACTTAGTACTTTCTGTAGCTAGCATATATTTTGTTTCACAAATTTCTATTCTTTCACAACATTAAGTCTTACATATTCCTTCCTAAATATATTTGTTATTTCATAAGTTTGCAAAAATAAATAATGTAACGCTACTGTCCTTTTAGTTACAACTACCAGTTTTAAATTTTAGCGCTAATACTTAAATTGACTTAGCACATAACATAAATAAAAATTAAATGGAACATTCTTTTAATTTTGAAATGCTGGTTAATTAAGGCTTAAAAAGCAAATAAAGCAAACTGATTTAAACTGAATTAAACTAGAAGTAAATTAAATGTCAAAGGCAACTTTGTGTAGTTAGCTGTGTAAATATTATACATCTACAAAGACTTGCCGGCTTTATTGTTTGTTTTTAATTAGTTGGCAAGTTATAAGCAGTTAACATTTCTCTCTTTTATCAATTGAACACTTGCAAAGCTAATGACTAACTTGACTTTAGTATCAATGCACTGGTGATAACCGGCTTATTAGTTTTTTAAATCAGTTTTTATAGTTCAGTAAATGTTAATCTTTTGCTTTAACTTACTTTGTAACTTTCATTGTAAACTTACTTAACTGCTGTAGTAAAGTTTAATTGTTTTACAGTAAAAGCCATTAGCATTTAAAAGTTAATCAGCCTAGATTAGTATCATATCTTTGGGATCTATAACAGTGTTAATTAATTAACTTAGTCGTAAAACCAGCTACTAGTTAACGTACCGTAGCAGGCTCAGATACAATTAACTTGTAATTTATATAAAAGTTACAAAACAACTAAATTATTTTTATAACAAGTTACCACCTGCAAAAACTTAAAAATGGACCTTTAAAAAGAATTGCAAACTTAGTATACGAATTTTCTTAGAAATATTATCAGGCTAGTAAGTAGAACTAATGTGACTTAACTGCTAATCTACTGATTTTGGCGCTAAAATCTTAAAATTAAAGTAGTGCTACTATTTACTGTACACTTAACTTTTAATTCTATAACTAGAAAACTAATGTAAATACATAAAAGTAAGAATTCAACTAACAATTTTTTAATGGAAAACAACAGACCACTAAAAGTTTGAGTTTACCTAAGAACAAATTTGTAAAATTTTTAAGAATTTACACAAATTAAAGCTATGCATATACAGGCGTTGTAAATATAATTATTAAATGCGTTATAAAGCTGATATTGCTCATAAAAAAACCTTTAATGTTATAACGTAGTTAGCAGATTCGACTGGTAATTAAAATCATAGGTTTTTTATGTTTACAGTTATTAAACTTTTGAAGAAAACTAAATAAAAGTAACATTATAAACATAATAACATGTTTAACACCTGTTTATGCATAGCTTTAATTTGTGTAAATTCTTAAAAGTTTACAGATATGTTCTTATTTAAACTTCTACTTTCAATTGTCTGTTGGTTTCTTTAAAAAAATGTTGTCAGTTAAGTTCTTATTTCTAAAAATTTACATTAGTTTTAAAGCTATAAGATTAACAGTTGAGTGTACAGGTTAATGTATTACTCTAATTTTAAGATTTTAGCGCCAAAATTAGTAGGTTAGCAATTAAGTCACATTAGTTTTACGCACTACCCTGATAATATTTCAAGGAAAATTTAAATACTAAGTTTACGGATCCTTTTAAAATGTTTTTTAGTCTAATTCATAAAAAACATGTAAACTAATAGTAGAGTAATACAATTTACAGTTAAGTACATAACTTGTAGTGAGGTAATACGTAAAATCGGTAAAATTTTGCTACAGCGAAACGCACATAGGGTTTAATCGGCAAATGTTTATGACGAAATGTTAAGTCATTGAAAGTTTGTATTCAAATACTCATAAATATTTCAAATAACTTTATTTGCGCAAGTCATGTAAATGCGATATTACTTAAACAAAATACTATGGTGTTACAAGATTGATTTTAGTTTAAATGTATCTTATTATAAACTTTTTTTTAACTTTAATCCTTTTAATTTACATCCAAATAAAACTTTTCTATATTCTTAATTTTCAATAAGTAAACTGTTGTACTCCTTTCAACATTTTTATGCTTTTCAATGAAGGTCTTGTCAGCGACCACCGAAGTTTCAATTCTCTTATAACTAATTTTTCGTCTCTCTCATAATAACTCGATCTTCCTCTCAAAATTGACCTGCAAATTACCTCTCTCTTCTTTTTCATGTTGATCTTCCTGTGAAGATGTACGAATTTCTTTGCTTGAAAAGATATCAGGGTCTTGTTTTCAATATTTTCACTGACTTCTACTGGGTCTGTTGTAAAATATAAGTATCACTTGATTAACGAATATTTTAATATAGAATAATTTAGGGAATAGTTATATGACCAGCAATTAGAAAGATAAAATAGTCTCATTATTATATTAAGTGTTCAAAATGGCATAACATGAGTTTAAGTTAATGTCTACAACTGTACAATTAGTTGATAGAGACAAAAAAAAATAAAATACGTCAATTACAATCTGACTTAAGCTTTATGCCGAAAAAGTATACTATTATATAGCTATAATGGCTTTTTCCGTTAAAACATTTGAAAACGATACTAGGAAACGAAAAGTTTGATTTTATGAAGTTAATACTAGTGTACCTTTATGTTTAAATTTTTAATCTTTGTTTAGTTTCGTTCAATTTTACGGCTAATTAGTACAATTATCCACCAAAACAGATGGTGGTCATGCTATTTAAAGATAGAACAGCTTTTTGGTCAATAATAAGACATATTTCAAGCTCATTTAAGTTGTTAAATAATCACCATACAAAATTTAAAAGTGTGAGTAGTTATTAGTTTATATTGAAAAGATAGATAGACATAAATCACATGTTTTTGAAATTCATGATTACTTGTTTGGTTTGTAGTATATATTTGCAGAAGTTTTAAATTAAAGCTTAGTTTGTTTAGCAAAAAAAAAGTAACACAAATAACTGCTTTTTCATTTTAGACACTGTAGAAATTACTTGTATGAAAATGTTTCTTATTATTATAATTCTAATATTAAAATTTATACTTGTTGATATTTCTTCATTATAAACGTGATAAATGAATTAATTGTTTTATTGTTATTTTAACTTTAGCAAAGAATTAGAATTGATATCACAAGCGATTTGGCTGAGTAAAATCAAGCTTATCATTGTTTAGAATAGAAAGGTAGTTTTCTCTGTATTTGCTTATATAAGCTACTAATGTCAAGTTCAAAATTAACAATAGAAAAATGCTTTCTCGGTCGTTTCAACGACACTTGTGACCCCTTGGTTTTTGTTGTTTATGTTGCAAAAACTCCTACTCACATGAAGTCGTATAAACAAATATTCACAATACCAACAAATACACAAAAGACTTTATGCTTTACTAGACAGAAGTACATAAGTGACATCTTAAACAATGGAATTTGGAAAACTTTTTGATAATTGAGTACTTGGTACATATTTAAATTTTTATTGTAAATTATTTTGAAGCTGAACTTTTTAGAGGTGAATGATTAAGTGGTAAAAATGTCAGGTAGGCCAGAAAGCGACTTTTTAAAGATCTTAAATCGTTGGCTTCATTATCACGTCATTGAATTTTTTTGGTAGGCTGAAAAATGTTTTAAAACTAATACTAAGGGAAAAAGTTAATTATACATTTTGTGTTTTATAAATTCGACGTTTTGTAACTACGATTAAAATCTTGCGTGAACTTTTAATCAGTGAATATTTTTGTGGTTGTTTTAATAAAAATATAACGACTGAAAAAAAAAACCTGTAAACACAACACACGTGTTAGCAAATAGTTAAAAGATTTTTATTAATCACAACACTAAACGCACGCTTATTTTCACGAAAACGTTTCAACTATGACTTCATAAACTTACGTTTTTTTTTCAACTTTAATGTAGTTTTTCTTGCTTTTTTTGTAAGTGAAATATTAAAAGTCAACAAAAATAGTTATAAAAGAATTATTAGCAAACGTTAGTATAAAAATAACCAGATTTAATTAAAAAAAGTTCAAAAATTTATAAAATAATTTAATTTTATCTAAACTGATAAGTTAAAAAAAATGTTTAAGGTAATCTATATTGTAAAAAAAATGTTTTATTTTCCAAATAGCAAGGTCTTGTGTCGAGTTTATTGTTTACTACAAAGTTTGTGTCGAGTGTTTTTTATACAGCACTCATCAGGTTATATAAGTACATCATTGTTACGTCATTGTGCTTATAGATTGTTGTAACTAACAGATGGCAATGAGATTAAAATGTTTTAAAATGTATACAGCTTTAATAACAACTACATTTACTGTATAATCCACATTCAAACTGTTAGCACTAATGAAAGTGTGAGCTTCTAATTTGAAATTGAAAAAATGTCAATAAATTTCATGGAAACCAAAGTTTTGAAATATTTAGTCACGCAAAAAAGCTTATTATACTTTGTAGTTTGTATAACCGCAAAAATACAAACGTTTTCACGTTTTGATTAGAATTTGAAAATGTAAAAGTCATTCAATTGTCGTTGACTCTACAAACTTCGCCTTACATAGGTGTAATTTATACTTATTTTTGATATTAATATCAATTTGGTTTTAGGTTACTAGTTTTAATTTTTTTTTTTTTCATGTTTCTAGAAAATTTAATCTTTTAAGTAAAAATAAAATACGATTGAAAAAAACTTTTTAAATTTTTTATTTAAAATATGCTTTGAATATTTATTTACTCAGTCTATTTTAGTATAATTTATAAAATCATTGGTTTTTTTAATACAAAAAGCATTTTTTTGTGAATTATTCCTTAAACAATACTTTTGCTTACTATAATAAAGCAACTGTTACAGGTTATAGAAAAATAAATATAGTTTTTCATAGTGAGTTATTAAACGTAAATTTCGTCATATTTTTTGTTAAAATTCCAGACTAATTCGTCAAAATGACCTAATTTATTTCAGATGCGACTTCTGAAGAATAACTTTAGCAAAAATAGCTATGACATCATTTACAGAAGCTATATTAGCAACTTTTAATAAACATTTATACAGGATATAAACGTAATTTAATAGTGTTGGTTGTAAATCAAAATATATGCAGCAATGTAAAAGTTATACAAAAATATAATTTACTTTTATTAAAACGGCTACAAAACTTTATAATGAAACATGCTATTATACTTTCTTACTGAAAACAATAATTTGTTTGTTCTTAATTCATCCAATAATTAAAGCGAATTAATCTTAATAGTCCATTCACGTATTAGTAATTAGTAAATGAAAAATTGAGCACATGAGTAACCATGAGGAATTCCAGAAATTAAAGTCAAACTTTATAGTATTAAGTTGCACTAATGATGTTTTTGTTTAAAGCGGAAATAATATTCTTTTTTGTGTTTTTCACGTCGGCAACATCATACAGAAGCTGAATGAAAACATAATCTAATGTTGATTTGTAAAAACTTATAGCTAAATGTTTTTGTTATATTGTTAGCTTCGTAGTGTTTGTCTAAGTTCTACTACTTGTGAATTATTTGAATAAATGTTTTGTGTTTATTTTTTGGAATACTGGTGTTAATGTGGTTTTTAATTTTATAAATATTTTCATTTAAAAGATGCTTTTATATGATAACAATAAATAACCACAAAGAAACAATTAAGATTTTTTTTTACAGACAGATAGTCATCTGTAAAAATAATATATATTGATTATTAGATTTGATATTCTATAATTGTTTTTTTACTAATAACACATTTACTGGATAAAAAACGTAAATAATGAAAAAGACAACTTTTTTCTTTTCTTAATAGTGTTTTAAGTATCTTAGAGGTAAAGTTGTTCTATGTATGTCATTTATAATAATTTGTTTTTTTTTTTCATAAACTACTTCAAAGGAAATGCTTTATAATTCCGCAAAAAAGTTTAAACTTTTACACATTTACATCGTAACACTTCTTTAAACCAAAGTTAATTTGTTAATTTAAATTTAATAATTGTGAAATAGTTAAAAGTTATTTATTAGACTGTAGTAATTAAAATAGTTTAAGAAATTTGTATTAAACTTTAAAGCTTTTTTAGAAGTTTAATAATTTTTTTAACTAATTTTTTTTTTATTCTAGTATATAAAAGTGTAACATTAAATTATCCAAAATTAAGTTTAGTAATCTAAGAAAGACTAAAAAGTGCTTAAGTATAATAAAATACATTATATACTTTTAGATATCAAGAAACTTTATCTTTATAAAATATTTAGTGAAAAGAGCTTTAGATGTTTTTTTTTTAACCTGCGTAGCTGGTAGATGTTTAAATAATTTTTTGTGCACCATGCCCTAGGACCAAATATTTGAGCATTTTTGTCGTTCAATAACCTTGGTAAACGATAAGATTAAAGTATGTTTTACTAAATGCTCTTGTTTTTAATGAAAACCGTAACAAATAAAAATAAACTTTAAACATAAATTGACTTATAAATTAAACAAAAAAAATTGTTCAACTTGTGTTTATTATATCAGAACAGTGAATGATTAATTAAGCTGGCGACTTATATCAATTATGTCATGATTAAATCTATGAGTTTAAAAATCTGTAATTAAGATAAAACTTTGCCTAAGGTCCGGAAATTTAAACTGATAAGAGAAAATAATCTAATCAGATTCAATCAAGTTTTATAAAAGTCACACGAAGGAAACTTCTAATTAAAAAAAGCTTTTTGCCCAATATTTTTGCACCTAGTTAAACTGAATAACGTGAGATTTCATGATGACGTATAAAGTTTAGCCGATTGCAGCAAAACAACTATGCAGCAATTGTGCAAAGTTTCCGTTTATAATTTACACTTTAACTACATGTTTGTATGTAATATCTTAATTTTTACAAACTTTAAGATCTTCAGTTAAATTTTATAAAAAACAAAAATAATGCAGTTGAGTAAGTTGTTTAGTCTTTGTTTTAAAAAAAGCATATAGAAATGTCAGTAATTGAACAGTATAAATTTAGCTAATTTTATAAGAGTTCAAAATCGACTTTATATAACAAATTTGTCGATAAAAGGTGTAATGTATACTTTAATTTCGATACTTATCTCAAATATATTTTAGAGTATATATTATTAGGAGGTTGAGTTTTAACATAAGTAACATAAAAACAAGGCGCCAAATAACTATAGTACTTGTAATGTTTTACTATTTTCTTATTTTTTGCTTTAATTATTTCTAGAAAAACTATTTATTGATACTGTAAATAAAAAAATTTTATATGTCGATGTGTAGGTTTTCAAGTTTTTTGAGCAAAATTTTATGGTATAACTTGTAATTTTTTGACCATGAATCTAACTCTGCAATACTATTTTGTTCAATTAAAACAGTTACTAAAAAAAGTTCATAGATAAAATGTATATCAACAAACCGAAAAGTTGGTTAATGTTTTATAGTTGTTTCCGTTTAAGGTCAAATTTTTATTAACTGCTAAACTTTACTATAATTTTTTTTTGGTCTAAATAGCTAAAGGTGTCAATTTAAATATTTTACGGATCACAGTAAGTAGATAACATCATAAAAAAAGGAATTAAAAAATACTAAATACTATGTTGGTAAAAACAATAATTTAGTAGTAAAAACTATCAAATTAACTTTAAGTATTAAAAAACTTTACGCTTTGTTTGTTTTTTTGTTACTTTTTATTTTCTCCCGAAAATACAGTTTTAAATTTATTCGCAAAGTATTGAAGCTTCTGCAATAGCAACTTTTTATATTTTTCAACTCTATCAAACTACACCTCTATCGTATTTCGAATTCTATATTTTAATTAAACTTATTGCTAGTACAAAAGATGTACAAAAGCCAACTAATATATTTGGTCCGCATATTTTTATTAAGCAAAGTTGAACAGCGATGAATATATAAATTAATCGAGTTTTTACACGAACTTAAACTGAAGTCACATTTTATCTTTACGAACCTATAAACGAAGTACTATATAAAGTATTAACGTAATATTATTTAGAGAAACGAAAAAATATAGATTTGCATACATTTTAAACTTGATGTTATAAAATGCTTAAAAATATAAATATTAAAAAAAGTAATAGTCATTTACCTTTTAAATTGTCAATATACAAGTGTGATAATACTTATTGTTGATAAAACTTATCTATAAAATTTAATTGAAAATAGTAACAGTTAAAATGTCTTCAGATATTAAATTTTTTTTTTAAAAATAGTTAAACTAAAATTATAAAAAAAATTACGAATTAAATTAAAGGTTAAACACATTGCATCATTTTTCAAATATAAAAAGCTTTATAATATGAAATGTGTAAAACCATAATTTGTGGAAATATTTGATTTGCTTTGATTGATGCATGACTTAAACAGGAAATAAAACTTGAAATTTATACTGACATAGGATTGATCGAAATAATAAGTAAAAATATTGCATTTTTTTTTTGAGATTTTTTTTTCATATTTAATTGTTCTTATCGGATGTAATCTTATTGTGATGTGTTGTCGCATAAAACATAACATAAAAAAATTATTTCTGAAAATAACATAATCGTCTGTGTTTAATATTGGACATAACGTAATTAATTGACAGGCATTTGTTTTGAAGTTTTGCATGTTTTATAAAGTTTTAATTCATATAAATATTACCAACAAGTTAATATTAACTTTATAACAATTCAACTGTTATAAGAATTTTATAAACAATATGTTGACTAGATTCGTATTATTGACATGATAAAACTTTAAATCAACTTTTATAAAAGTACAACTGGTTTTAAAAAGTAAAGTAATGTTCAAATACATTAAGAAATTAAGAATTTACATTAAGAATTTGAAAACCTCATAAACCTTAATTTAGAAACATTTGAAAAAAAGCTATATAAATAAATACCATCGCAATCCTTAAACTACAACAAGATTTTCAATTTATTAAGTATTATAAATTAAGGATATAAGAACTATAATCTAAAAATTTTATTTTATATAAATAGTTCACTGGTTGTAATCTTAAAAGAAAGCTGTTATTTTAATAAAATTAACTTAACTTAAGGAAAATTTGAGCATCGTCCGAATCTAAATCAGTTGTTGCAAAACTTATTGATTATCTTCCTTAAAATTACTTAATTATTTATTGTAGTTTATTGTTTTTACTGTGTTATAAAAGTTTAAACGTTTTGACATGTAAAATGTTGAAATTTTGAATATAAAACTTTTAATAAAATAAGTATTTCTAAAACAAACTGAAAACTAAAATATTTTAACCTAGGTAAAGATTTTTTATTTATTTTGATATGACAATGATACATAGCTTACTAAATACAATTTTATTTTAGCTTTGTTTATTTTAGTACTTATCAATCTTTGGTCAAAATTTACAAGCCAAAGTTTAATTATCACGGATTGTATTTTAAAACATGAAAATAAATAAATTTTCTTTGTTGTATTAACCCTATAGACTAAATACGCTTAATAGCGTGATTAAATTAAGTAATGATATTGAAGTAGTCTTCTTCAAACTATTGTAGTACTTATAAATTGTGCATACTAAACATGAATTACAACCTCAAGCAGCATATAATTTTTACATCAAAGCATACCATTGAACTTTAATATAATAATCTGTTTTGTATATAAATAATTATATAACTTAAGCTTTTGACTAATAATTACAAAATTATGATTAATAATAACTAAAAAGTAGTGACACTTGACTATTATGCTTTAATTTAATGTTTTTAATATCAAAGTACTAACTACATCAAAGCTAACAAAAAGTAGATTGTAATAAGTATTAACATCAAAGATTTGAGTTTAATTAAAAGTAACAGTAAGTATATTTAGTGTCAAGTAAATATACTTTTATTTCATTAATATAGGTTTTAATCATGGTATATGAAAGTTGTTTTATTTTCTCGTCAAATATTGACATTTTAAAGCAATTTGAACCTAAGCTTACAAGCACAAAAAATAACATTTACTAATTTCATAGTTTCAACTAAACCAAAAATAAAAGTGTATAGTTTCATTAAATATGAAACAGTTATAATGTGCCTTTAACAAGCACATATAATATCTTGTGTCTAATTAAAAGAGAGTAATAAAAGTATGTAGAATGAAAATCACTTTTTCTGTAAAATTAGTAAAATAAAATAAACATTAAATGATAAACTTCTATAAATTTGTTAAATATGGTAAACTACTTTATAATACTTGAATTATTATGTAGCATATAATTTTGCTTAATAGTCGCGTGGCAAATATTTTCGTATTAAGTTGCTACGGCTGTTTAGACTTATAAAGCTTTAAGGATAAATATCAAATATTTTACCACCGAAATACAAGTATGTTTAACTTTGTCAAAATACTTATAATAAAAAAAATCAGAATAAACTAAACTTATAATCTTGCTACAAAGTAATTTTATATTAGAATTAAACTTTAAAGTATTTTTATTTTGTATAATATTTTTTAAATAAGCACAAATGAGTATAATTGTGAATTTTTATCTTTTATAAATATATGAAGAATTAGTTTTACTGCTTTATTGAACAATATTTTTAATTAAAAACGTCATAAAAATTTCACTGAAACCACAGATTGACATATTTTAAAGACTTCACAAAAATAAATTATAACACCCAAGAAGTTTCGTAAAAATTGTTTTGAAAATAAACAGAAAGTTTAGTTTTGACTGAATTCTTTAAATTTGTACACTTGTAGGTTTTAAAAATAAATATACATACCAAAAAACGTATAATGACAAACATAAGTTGTACCTTTTACGTATATATTCCGAAAGTTTATCAGAAGGTTTGGTAAAACGTGACTTTTTGGTAATAAGGAAAGTTTCCACCTTAAATAGTTTAACTTAGAAATTTATTTTAATATTTTAAGTTTAGTACAATCAAGACATACTACACATTAAACTAATAAATCTATTTCATAGAACTACACATCAAATTTTAAAATGTTAATTAAACAAAAGCTAATTTGTTTTACAAACTATATACCGAAAAGTTTACAAATTTTGGACCATGGGCCGGTGTGCCATTGGGGAGGACAAATTACGTCAGAGTTGCATTGTTGCGTCGTTGCAGGTTTTGATGACGTCACGCATTCGTAATTGGGAAACAAAAGATCCCCGGATGCAGTTAATGACATGCACTTGGCCTGCCTCGATTTAATGCCACAAACTTTTATATGATTATATTTTAAAAGTTTACAGTTATTTTACTAAAATTAAAGCTACTTTTAAATGCTTAAAATAAGCATTTAAGTTCTTTATGAGAAGTATTTTAGATTATTTATACACTAATGAGATACTTTAATTTAATGTTTATTTTACCCTGCTGTATATTTTTGAATGTTACAACGACTAGTTATAGGGTGCACGACGATTTAAATTCGAAAAATTCAATTACAAAATAAAAATTTAACGGCAACAACTAAGTTGTACTTATTTCAAAAAATTAAAAATATGTTTGTTCGTTTCATTGATACATTTCTTTTTTTTTCTTTTCTGAAAATATTAAACTTTTTTTATGATATGGCTAAAATAAGTTTAAAAATATACTTATTTTTGTAATTTTTAAATATATTAAGAAATGTTGAGTATTTTACAAAAATAAAAAAATGGCTTGTAGATATTAATAAGGCAAACACACATATTTTTTATTTTTCTTAAACAGATAATATTCTTTAAGTTGTAACCCTTTAAATTAATCTTTTAGATTGTGAATTGTCGAAATTTGAATTGTTCGAATTTAAATTGTCATCTTACCCTTGTAGTAAAAATTGGTTTATCTGATGATTCGCAGTAATAATCAGATACTGTTTGTTCTTTTTATGTATTTCCTTTCGATGCTTGTTTCTAATACAGCTTACTTGCAGGGTAAGTGAGAAGTTAGATTTCAAACGATTATTTTTATTAAACGTTTGCGTTAATTTTCTGTTACAAAATAATCTGTTTAATTAAGGTTTATTTTGAATTAAACAACTACACAATCATAACTAATATATTAAATTTGAATTCAAAACAAGGTTATTTGTTTTGTTTATAAATTAAAAAAAAAAAATGTAAATCTGAAAAATAAATAACCAACAGCAAACAAAGTATGTTAAGTATACTTACAAAATTTTGAATAAACCATACATTCTATTTATAATTGCTTTGTAGCTTTTTAAAAAGTTTTTATGTTTTAATATTTTTTTTTCATTTTTTTACTTCAAAGAAGCTGTTACATGTTTGCATTTGTAGCAACACATTAAAAAAACAAATTAAGTAACTTACAAGGTTGTTTACAAGAGAAAACCCAAATTTAGTACCTTCTGCAGCTGGCATATATTTTTTTTTCACAAATTTCTCCCTTTTCACACCATTAAGTCTTACATATTCATTCCTAAATATATTTTTTATTCCATAAGTTTACAAAAATTAATAATGTAATGCTGTTGTCCTTTTAGATACAACTACCGGTTTTAGATTTTAACACTAACACTTAAATTGACTTAGCACATAACTTCAAAAAACATTGAATGGAATATTTCTAATTTTGTAGTGCTGTCTAATTAAGACTTTAAAAAGCAAATATGAATTGAATCGAATTAAACTAGAAGTAAATTAAATTCAAAGGCAGCTTTATCTAATTAGCAGTGTAAATATTTAAGATCTACAAAGACTTGATGGCTTTATTGTTTGTTTTACATTAGTTGGAAAGTTATAAGCAACTAACATTTCTCTTTATATCAACTTAATTTTTGCATAGCTAATGACTTATTTGATTTTAGTATTAATGCTCTGATGGTAACCGGTTAATAGTTGTTTAAATCAGTTGTTATATTTTAGTAATTGTTAATCTTTTGCTTAAACCCATTTTGTAGCTTTTATTGTAAACTTGCTGAACTGCTGTAGTAAAGTTTAATTGTTTTACAGTAAAAGCCATTAGCATTTTAAAGTTAATCAGTCTTGATTAGTATCATATTTTTACGATCTATAACAGTGTTAACTAATATTAAATTTAGTCATAAACCAGCTTCTAGTTTTCGTACCGTAGCAAGTTAAGATATAATTAACTTGTAATTCATATAAAAGTTACAAAACAACTAAACTGGTTTTATAATAAATTACCACGTGCAAAAACTTAAAAAGGAGCTTTTTAAATAGGGGTAAGCAACTTCAATGAACGGGCCGGATCCGGAAAAAAACAATTTTTTTGTGGGCCGGAGCATTTCAAATAGTGATTTACCGGATCCAGCTGAAAAATGACTTTTTAGATCCGAATCCGACTGAATACTAATTTTAAGTCGAGATCCGGACCCAGTCAGACTTTAGTTTAAAAATAAAGTTTTGGATCCGGTCGGAATCCAACTTTATGGATATAGTTGATCACTTTTTTGTATCCTTCAAATTTACAAAACTTCCTAAAGTCTGAAAAATTAAGATGTAGATTGAGACGTGTTAGATGTTTAAATTATGTCTATATAAAGAATTGACATTGTAACGGACAAAGGTACGTACGTATTTGCTTGGGGTAATTTGGCAAAAAGATATTCCAACTAAGCTAGAATAACACAAATTATTAGGACAAAATGGTGTACTTATTGTTTTACATTAATATATAAAGTCATTTTTTAGCATGTTTTTAAATACAAATTTTTGAAGTTTTGTACAAGTATTATAAAAAGTTTTATAAAGTTTTTGGAATATTGACCCTTCGCGGGCCTGTCACTTTGCTCGCGGGCCGGTTATTTTCATTTGCGGGCCGGATCCTATTAAAATTCAAAAAACGGTCAGTGGCCGGTAATTTTCACTCTGTCGACCGGATCCGGCCCAAGGGCTGTACGTTGCCCATGCCTACTTCAAAAGGAGTTGCAAACTTAGTATTTGAATTTTCCTAGAAATATTATCAGGGTAGTACGTAGAACTAATGTGACTTAATTTCTAATCTACTGTTTTTTGGCGTTTAAACTTAAAAGTAGTACAATTTACACTTAAAAATCTAACTTGTGGTGAGGTTATACCTAATAGTGGTAAAATTCTGCTACTGCAATACGCACTTGGGGTTTAATCGGCAAATTTTTATGACAAAATTTTAAGGCGTTGAAAATCTGTACTCAAATACTTGTAAGTGTTATAAATATCTTTCTTTGCCCAAGTCACGTAATTAAGATTGTATTTATATGAAATACTAAAGTATTAATGTATTATTTTTAGTTTTAATTTGTTATATAATAAATTGTTTTTAAATTTAATACTTTTAATTAAACACCAAACTAAATTTTACCATATTCATTATTGTCGATATGTAGTTCTATTAATTTTATTATTTTTATGTTTTTAAAAAAACTACTTGTCAGCAACCACCAAAGTTTCAATTCTCCTCATAACCGTTATCTCGTCTCTCTCATAATAACTCGACCTTTCTCTCGAATATTTGACCTGCGAAATCTTCTTTCTGCTTCAATTCTCTCTTCTTTTTCATTTTGATCTTCCTGTGAAGAAGTATTAATTTAACCATTTGATAGGATATTCAATGTTTTGTTTTTTATATTTTTACTGATTTCTGCTGGATTTGTTGAAACATAATAGTGTATTTATTGGAAAAATTTAAACTTAATATTTTTATAATTTCATAAATAGTCACATAGATAAAATAGTTCTAGTTAGTTCATTTACTAGACTAACTGATTAAAACAAACTAGCTTACAAATATTTATTCTAGGTTGTTAATTTAGTTTGGTAAAGATAATGATTAAATTACAACGAGCTTAATTTACAGTAGTCAAACTGTACTCATACTAGTTTTTCGAATTGTATACTGTTAATAGAAGTTTCTGTGCAAATGTTTAAAAACTTAAGATGAAAAAAATATTATATTTACAAAAAATGTCAAGTAATGCAACACTATTTAAAATTTTTCAATATGCATTTAATTTTCTTCAATTTTATGACCAGTTAATTCAATTAACCGTTATCACAGATATCCGTTATACAATCATAAAAAAAATTAATTATTTTATTCTTAGAGATAAGAAGCTATTTTAAGCTTATTTAGGTATCAAATAACCAGCGAATATTGTTTAAAAAAGTAAATGTATGTTAGTTTATACTAAATAGAATAGATAAACACCACGAGGGACTTAGCTGAGTGAAATCAAGCTTATCATTGTTTAGAAGAGAAAGGTAGTTTTCTCTTCATTTGCTTATATAAACTACTGATGCAAAGTTCACAATTAACAATAGAAAAATGCTTTTTGGGTCGTTTCAACGACACTTAAGACCTCTTGGTTTTTGTTGTTTCTGTTGCAAAAACTTCTACACACATGAATTTGTATAAACAATTATTCACAATAACAACAAGAGCACAAAAGAATTAATGCTTTAGTAGACAGAAGTACATAAGTGACAACTTAAACATTGGAATTTCGAAAACTATTTACTTTTTGTTGGTCGGATTTTTCGTAGTCATTAAAAAGTTCCATTGTAAATTAGCACTAGCATTGACGTTTTTGGGGTTGTTAAGTGATTAACATGTCAAATAGGCCAGAAGGCGGCTTTTCAAAGTTTTCTTAACAGTTTTATTACTCACGTCATTGAATAACTTTGGAAAAATTTTAAAATTATGTTGTAATTATTAATATCAAAATAATGCTTACTATTAAGTATTGAAATATTAATAGATGAAGTTTTACAATTATTATTAAAATCAGGCTTTAATTTCCAAGTTATTTTTTCTGTGGTGACCTTAACAGAAATTGTAGTAACTTTTGAAGAAGTTTTAGAAATACAACGTAGCTCTAATAATTTTAGGCCAAATTTTTAAAACGTTTTTTATTTACCACAGCAATAAAAGCACGCCGATTTTTCATCGGAAAACGTTTTGATTATTTTGAAGACTTACGTCATCCTCCATCGGTAATTTAAATATAACCCCCCCCCTCCCCCCTTAACAGGAATCACACATTTACCAGTTTACCCATCAGCTTTTTCGCCCTTTACACCTTACTGCCCCTTTATAGACAAAGTCATCTTTAAGAAACGATATTTTGATCATTTTGTGAAACCTTTATTTAAAACCATTATTAAAATTGCCCAAACTATTTTTAAAAAAAGTTTGGATTTAAGATAAAAAAAAGGTATAGAACTAATGAAAACAAGAAGTACATTTTACAGCGTTTTAAAAAACATTTTAGTTGTTCATGTAACGTTTTTGAAAACATTTTTTATAAAGTGAGATGCACAGTTTAGATTCAAAAAAAGGTTGACTGACACAAAACTTTTGAAAACTAACGGTTTAATTTTTAACAATTTCTACTCTGACACTTAATAGCTACTAAAAAAGTGATTAATTTTCCTTTAATAAATTTTGACAATTAAGACATAAACCACAAAAAAACAAACTGTAAATTTTGAGTATTACACATTAAATTCTTTGAAATAAAACAGCAACTTTTTTTTGTAAGCTAAAGTCGTGATAACGAACAGAGTTTTTTTAATTAAGAATTAAACTTTTAACAATTATGTCATAGTTAAATCAACGAAATTAAAAACCTCCGGCAAAAAATTAAACTTGTTTAAAACCGGAAATTCTAATCCATATGAAAATTTATTCTAATTAGATTTAATCTAGTTTTTTTAAAGTCACACCAACATTTTTCCTGAGTTTTTTTAAACGTTTTTCTGCACCGGTAAAATGAATGAAGTTTTTTTATGCAAAATAAATGCAGCGTTATTGATTGCAGCAAACAAGAGAATATAGCAGCAATTTTTCAGCTTTGTTGCTTAAAACTAAAATTTAAGCGAGTTTGTAAAAATAGCTTCCTCTCTTTTAGTTTTATGAAAGTTAGTAAATTTAAATTATAAAAAAACAATATATTAAGACCATAAAAAAAACTTAATTGTTATAAAGAAGCAAAAATAAATGTAACTAAAGTTGGATATTATTATTAAATGATATTACACTGGTTGTTTTAAATAACTGATACAAACAACAAGGCTAAGTAAACTAAGCCTAAATAATTTGTGTATTATATGTATTTGTATACTACATATAAAACTAATATTTTTTTTTATATTGCGTATTGACCAGTTTTCAAAATTTATTTTTATTTAGAGTTAAACATTACAAACAAGAAAGCTTCTAGATGTTGAATAAAAATTAGTTTTATGGCTAGCTTGGATTTTGTTTTATAATAATTTTCAGGCTATAAATTGAATTTTTTTTTCATTTAGAAACTTTAACTATAAAAAAATCAAAAAATAGTAAATTAAAAATCTTTTTAAAAGCTTAACCTAAAAGTTAAATTAAACATATGACTTAGTTTTATTTAAAATTTAGTTTCTTTTATTTTGTTAACACATAGCATAATTGCAAACAAAACAATTTTGCTGATATTTTGTAAGTAAATAACATTGTTGCTTTCAACATCAATTGGAGTTTACTTTTAATTATTTTATTGAAATTTTATATCTTTCCGCAGAATTATTAACGTTTTCACCAAATATTGCAGCTCAAACATTACCAACTTTTTCACATTTAAATTCTCTCATGTTAAACATCTTGTATACTCACACTTATGCTCCGAGTATTGAATTTTAACGAAACAAAAAATTGTAAATTAAAATATACATAATTTGGCAAAACAACCATTATAAACTATTATTGAAAGTTGTGACACTTATAATTACATTTTTCACCAAAATAATCAGTAACATTTGTATTAAAGATTTTTTTCTTAACTAAATTTTATATGAACTACTATTTAGTTATCAAAACAATGTGGATCTAAAACTAATGTTTGGTATATTAAAAAGTTTACATTTAAAAGTTTCAAGTAAAAGTTGATTATATAAATGTACTAATCAATATTTACTTTGTTATTAAAAGTTGGTTGGTGTATAAAAAAATCGTTTTATTTTTTGAATAAAAGCATGAAAGTTTTTTAATAGGTGTAAATTAAAATCAATTGAAATATTATACTTAAACTAAGTTTATTAGTGTAGAAGTTGAACAATAAAATTTGAAAACTGTTTGAAACAAAATTTTAGTAATTAAGTCATAAGTCATGAAAATTAATTGAAAGCACATTACATTATTTTTCAAATATAGAAATCTTAATAATATGGAAAGTGAAAAACCATAATTTTGAAGAGAAATGATGTATTTGATTTGCTTTGAGTGATGCATGACTTAAATCGGAAATAAAAATAAAAATTTATTAACTACTATACTGACGTAATTGATTGATTATAGATAAAAGTAAATTTAACTCATTATGTATATCATGCTGGTATTTTACATTTTTAATTATTCATATCGGATGTAATTTGTTGTGGTATGTTTTCACATAAAACAGAACATAAAAAAACTACTTATAAAAATAAAATAATTTTCATTGTTTAATATTGTACATAGCGTAATTAATTGAAAGGTTTTTTGTTTTTCTTTATTTTTGCATGTATTAATACTTGCATAACTTTTATTCATACAAATATTATGAATGAGTTTATGATAATAGAAATATTATAACTACTCTACTGTTATAGGAAAGTTATAAGCTATATGTTGACTAGTGTCCTTTTCTTTTGACAAAATAAAAATTTAAAAACAACTTTAAAAAAGTAGAACTGGTTTCAAAAAGTAAAGCAATAATTCAAAAAAAGTTGTAAAAGCAAACTTATGAATTTTTGGAAAAAAAAAGTATGTATATATATATATATATATATACCATCGTAATCCTTAAACTACAACGAATTTTTTAACTTAATGCGTTTTAAAAGTTAAGGTAAAGGTTATAAGAACTAACATCTAAAAAAACGTTTTATTACATATATAGTTTATTAGTCATATTCTTACAATGAGAGCTAATATTTTGATAAAATTCTTTTAATTTAAAGAAAAATTTAAACAGTGTTCATAGTTAAATCAGTTGTTGCAAAACTTATTTTTAAGTTTAATAAAAACTACTTGATTATTTATTTTAGTTTATCATTTGTACTGCTTTTAAAACTTAAACGTTTTAAAAAAAATTAAATGTTGAATTTAAAAACATAAGTTTTAATGAAAAAGCATTCGTAAAACAAATCCAAAGCTTACATTTAATTTGTAAAGAAGTATTTCTTTAAATTTTTACATGAAAGTAATACGAGACAAACTAAAATTATCATATTTAAGTAACTATACTGTGTTTATTAATCTTTCGTTTAAATTTACACACTAAAAGTTTAATTATAACGGATAGTATTAGAAAATATAAAAATTCATAAATTTTCTTTGATGCATTCACCCTATAGATATACTAAATACACTTAATAGCGTGATTAAATTAAAGATTTATGCTGAAAATGTTCCCTTTAAAATTTGTAATACTAATAAACTGTGCATACTAAACATGAATTACAACCTCAAGCAGCATATAATTTTTACAACAAAGTACAACATTGAACATCAAATGAAATAATCTGTTTTGTATAAAATAACTTTATAATTTGACCTTTCGACTAATAACTACAAATTATTATTTATTATTTTTATAAAGTAGTAACAGTTGATTATTATGCTTTATAATAACCGTATTTAACATCAAAATTACTAACTACATCAAAGCTAACAAAAAGTAGATTGTAATGAGTATTAACATTAAATATTTGAGCTTAATTAAAAGTAACAGTAAGTATATGTAATTTCAAGTAAAGAAACTTTTATTTCATTAGTTTAAGTGTTAATCGTGGCACATGAAAGTTGTTTTATTTTCTTATTAAGTATTGACTTGTTAAGGCAATTTAAACCTAAGCTTACAAGCAAAAAAATTAACGTGTACTACTTTCATAGTTTCAACTATACCAAAAATAAGAGTGTATAATTTCATTAAATGTGAAACAGTTATAATGTGTCTTTTAGGTTTTGAGCATCAAAAAACAAGCACATATATTATTTTGTGTCTCATTAAAAGAGAGTAACAAAAGTATGTAGAATGAAAGTTACACTTTCTGTAAAAGTAGTAAAATAAAATAAACACTAAATAATAAACTTCTATAAGTTCGTTATATATGGTAAACTACTTTATAATACTTTACTTACTATGTAGCATATATTTTTGCTTAATAGTCGCGTGGAAAAAATTTTCGTATTAAGTTGCTACGGTTATTAAGACTTATAAAACTTTAAGGATAAAAATTAAATATTTTACTACCGAATTACAAGTATGTTTAACTTTGTCAAAATACTTTTTGAAAAAATATTTGCAGAATAAACTAAACTTACAACCTTGCTAAAAATTAAAGTTTAAAGTATTCGTATTTCGTAAAACATTTTTTAAAGTAGCATAAATGGTTATAAATCGTTTAAATTTATCTTTTGTAAATATAATTTTAAACTCACAGCTTTATACATTTCATAAATTCTATCAATCAATATTTTAAAGCAATTTTGATTAAAAAAGTTAAAAACAATATTTAAATGTAATAAGATTCAACTGTAACATTATATACTTCACAGCATATTTTATAAGTTCTGAAAAGCCAATTTTTTCTAATACTGCATTTGAGAAACTAAAATTGAGTTTTAAAATTATAATAAAGACTTTGAAAAATTTTGCTTGGTTTCCAAATATAAAATTGCTTTTTGATTAAATCATTAATCAAATATACTACTTTTTTACTTTCCTATTGTTTTCTTATTTGTTTTAATTGATCATCTATTAATAATATTAAATATAAATGCGTATTTTAAATATAACAGTTATTCATTTAGTAGTCTTTGAATACTAGCACTTTATTCAGTGTTACATTTTGATTTTACAAATTGTTAACAAATGTCCAGCCATACTTTTACAACATTCTAAATTACCTAAAACTTTACATAATACTAGGTATACAAGCAAATATAATTAATAGTAAAAATTATATAAGCTTTGAAATAATTTATATTTTATTTGTTTGTAATTGAAAAGTAGAATGAAAATAACAAATCGAAATAATGCAGAAATATTTATAAAACAAGAAACTTGTATGTTTGAAAATTTATAAGTTTGAACTTAATGTCACTTAAGATTGGCAAAACTAAATCTTCAAGATATTTTTATTTTGTTTGAGGTTTTCTTCAGAAATTTGAATAAAAATATTTTAAACAAAAACATACCTGTATAATTTATTAGGAAATTTTAGTTTTGAATTTAATCTTACTTAAAAATAAATTAAAACTTTTTTAGGCTAATACTGTATTCAGTTTGAGTTCAATACATAAATATGTACATTAAGGTATTTAAAGAAAGCAATGTAAGCAATAAATACGAAAGCAAAGACAAAAACGCCCTCGAGACAATGTTAACTATACACAACAAAAGTTTGGAATGTATAAAATTTGTTTCCGGCTTAAAAAATATAAATGTTAAATAACAAAACTAAGTAAAAACTTATGTTCAAATAACTAAATATTACAAAAGTGATTAATCTTATTTCACTTAGTTATATAATGACTTGTTATAAAAAAATATAGTTTTAGAAAACTAATTAAAAAATACTAAAATATAGTAAGTCCTATTAATTTCACTGAGACCACAGATTGACATGTTTTAAAGACTTCACAAAAATAAGTTATAACACCCAAGAAGTTTCGTAAAATCTGTTTTGAAAATAAACAGAAAGTTTAGTTTTGAATGACATCTTTAAAGTTGTACACTTGTAGGTTTTAAAAATAAATATACACAACAAAAATCGTATTATGACAAATATAAGATGTACTTCTTACGCATCTATTCCGCAAATTTATCAGAAGGTTTACTAAAACGTGACTTTTTGTCAAAAATAAAAGATTTTACTTTTATATTTAGACTTTGAAATTAACTTATAATTTTTAAATTTAGTGCAATGAAGACATAATACATACAAAACTAATATAACTATTTTATAGAAGTACACATAAAATTTTTTAATGTTTATTATACAAAACTATTTTTATTTTACAATTTTTAGACCATGGGCCGGTGTGCCATTGGGGAGGACAAATTACGTCAGAGTTGCATTGCTGCGTTGTTGCTGGTTTTGATGACGTCACGCATTCGTAATTAGGAAACAAAAGATCCCCGGTTGCAGTTAATGACATGCACTTGACCTGCCTCGATTTTATGCCGCCTCCGCAACTTCTGCTAAATTCACCCCAATCGTCCGACACCCATCTGGTTAACAGAAGTTTTCATTTATGGTTCTATAGCAAATTTTACAACAAGTATATTTATATGTGTACATTTTATAAATATAATGACGTACAATTAAAACTTGGCATACAGTACTCTATGCTTTATAGGTAAAGTAGAACAAAGTATATATTAACACTTGAATTACTAAATTTTAAAACTATTAGATTAGTTTTTCAACGCTTGGGGCTTTCACACCGGTGAATACTTCATCTGTCACCGCGGCCACAAGTACTCGAGCACGATTACCAAACATCAAATGTGATCCATCCTCCGTTTATTCTATTTAGGACTTGACTTATAGTGATATATTCTCCTCTCCTACTACTGTTGAGTGATTTGAAGTTTAAGAACACTTAAGATAACAATGAAAAATTCTTATTTTAAACTTAAAAAATATTTGATAGTTTTAATTTTTACTTATTTCAAAAAACTGTTTTTTGTTTTTTTTAAATCCATTTAGTTTTATATTTATAGATTTAAAAAAAAATTAAAACTAATAAGAATAAATACGTACATTTCATGCAATCTCTATCCATATTACAAATGTAGCTATGTTTTGAAATAATAAAATAATAATATCAAAATAACTAACAAGTTTGTGTCAACATTTTGTACATTCTGTAGACAGCATATATTTTGTTTCACAAATTTCTCCATTTACACACCATAAGTCTTACATATTCTTTTCTCATAAAGTTTTTCAATAGAATTAAAAGATAATTTTAACTGAAACATAAACACAGCTTATGAAACACCTATTTCTTTCCAAAAGCCAATAAATAGTTAATTTCCTTTTTAAGTAAAGCTTATTTGTTGTAGAAGTTAACAGTAGTTTTTATATTATTATAATTTATAATATTTGTTTGATTTTGCTTACAACCCGAGCAAAATATTTTATAAATTTTTATTGTTTTTAAAGAAAAAATTTTAACAGTTTGTTTAAGGTTTAGTGACTAAAATAGCTATAAACCGCAATGATCGATAATTAATACTAGATATCAATGTCAACTTATTTTAATAAGCTGTGCAAACATAAAGTTTATATCTACAAAAAATTTCCGACTTTATTGTTTGTTTTCAATAAGTTGGCAAGTTATAAGCAGTTAACTTTTCTTTCTTTTATTAATTTAACATGCATTGCTGATAGTTAAATTTGTTTTAATATAAAACGCTAATAAAACCGGCCAAAAAGTTGTTTTAATCAGTTTTTATAGTTCAGTAACTGTTAAGCTTTGTTTTCTCAGAGGTTATATCTTTCACTGTAAACCTATTCAGCTGCATTAGGTGAGGTAATATCTAATAGCGGTAAAATTTTGCTACTGCTAAACGCACTTGGGGCTTGATCGGCAAATTTTTATTACGAAATTTTAAGGCATTGGAAATGTTGAGTCAAAAACCTTGAAACACTATAGATAACTATCTATGTGCAAGTCATGTATCTAAGATTGTAACTAAACAAAATACTATGGTGGTACTGTCTTTGTTTTAGTATTACCTTATTTTTTAATGTTTTTATTTTAACTTCAATACTTTTAATTTAACACCAAACAAAACTTTAACATACTCATGATTATCAATATGTATATTATTATACTCCATTCACCATTTTTATGGTTTTCTTTTAACTTTTTATCAATATTTATATTGTTGTAATATTAAAGTTTTATGTACACTGGTGTATTCAAAATTTCGTAAACACCCATATATATGGGTGAGTGTCACTTTTGCACGAGGGGACACATTTGCACGAGGGTCACTTTTGCACGAAGGGTCACTTTTGCACGAGGGGACACTTTTGCACGGCGACTCTTTTGCACGAGCGTCACTTTTGCACGAGGGGACACTTTTGCACGGTGTCACTTTTGCACGGAGGGTCACTTTTGCTCGGCGTCACTTTTGCACGAAGAGACACTTTTGCACGGCAACATTTTTTCATGATGATAACTTTTGCACAGCGGAATTTTGCCACGGTGACTTTTTTGCACGGAAAATTAGTTTTGCATGTATGCCGATTAAAAGTATTTTAGCTAGTCTCAAATAAGTAACATAAAAAGAAACTAAAAACGAAAATTTTATAATGTACTTACATTAAAGGCAAAAAATAAAAGGTTTAAAATATTAAACAGTAAAAGTTAATGTTAGTAACTAACTAAGGAAAAGATAGAATAAAATTATTTAGAAAAGATTCATACCAGGGACAAAAAGTTTAATTTATTTAGAAAATGGGATAAAAAATTATTTAAGTGTAAGTAAATTGTTCTAGTTTATTTTTTTTATATATTTTACTATACGGTTACAAGTTTATTGTTCATATGATGAACCCAGGCATTAAAACTGGAAGACACATAAAGAAAAAATAAATTAACACAAATAGTTTATTTATTATAAAAAAGATAAAAAAACTTAATTTGATATAAAATTTATAGGTTAACATAAAAAGCGAAATTTTAACAACAAACTTATATTTATTTACGCTTTAATGTAGAACGATCAACATCAAATATTTAAATGCATTGACTAACAACAAAAATAAAAACCTAACGCTCCAAGGACATTAACATTAGGCTCTCATTAGCTTATATTATAATCATGAAATGCTGGTGTAAGCAACTCTTAATACTTTTGATGAACATAAGTTCAAACTTTCAAATGTTACTCTCTAATTGGCTTATCATGATCATGCAACATTATAGTAATGAAATAATCAAAGTTTGAATCATAAAAAATGCGCTGTTTTATTGTTTTTTTTATTCTCACGCTAAATTGAAAAATAAAAGTAAACATTAAGTAAAGTCTGAAATCCCTTTACACTCGTATACTAACTAAATCTTTTTTTATTGAGTTTAACAATTGTTTGAAATTAAAATAAATTTTTAATAATTTTTTAACAACTATATAATGCTAATTTTAACATCAAGAGAAAATAAGTAAAAAGTAATACTCAAAAATTGTGTTTTAAAGCTTTACTAAATTAAGTTTATCTTTCTGTTTAAAAATTAACAAAATTCAGATTATTTTCATTTAGTGTATTCAAAATTGTTTTTATTTAAAGTTGTTAATATCTAGTTTGTTTAGATTGAGATAATAAATATAAACTAGTGAATTGTGGTACCTTATTTTATAGTTCTACGTAAAACTTGAAATAAAAACTTTACATTAAAATTTCATTAAAAAACTACCACATTTTATTTATTCAAAACAACTTGCGTGTAAAAATAAATATTATTTAAGTTGACTTAAAAAAATTATTTGTAATTTTATAACAGAAAATAAAAATTAGAAGCATGCAAAAGTGAAGCTCCAAAATTGTCTGATTGTTTAAACTTTTTGCAGTTTATAAGTTAATCCGTGAAAATATAACGCTGTGCAAAAGTGACGCTTTGCAAAAATGTCGCTATGAAAATGTAACGTCGTGCAAAAGTTTTGTCGTGTAAAAATTTTGCCGTGCAAAAGTGCCCCTCCGTGCAAAAGAGTCGCCGTGCAAAAGTGTTTCCTTGTGCTAAAGTGACGCTCGTGTAAAAGAGTCACCGTGCAAAAGTGTCCCCTCGTGCAAAAATGTCTCCTCGTGCAAAAGTGACCCGTTCTCATATATATAGTATATAACTATAAGTTATAGTGCTATAGTTAAGGAATAAGTCACAATAAGTCACTATCACCTAATTTAAAAATAATAATAATTAATATCATCTTAAAGATTATTAATAATTTCCTAATTAAGATGTAAGTTTCGTGCAAATATTTATAGACATAAAGTGAAAAAAAAATTCATAAGGTTTTAAGTAAACTATTTTTTTGTGAGAATTAACAATTTTCATTTAGATTGCTTCAAATTTACGGCTGATCAAGTGAATTTACCGTCAATACTTATATCCGTCAGGCATTTTGAAACTACAACAACCATTTTTTCTGATATTTTATTTAATTAAAGTTTAGGATCGTTTAATACTACACTTATTTAAAAAAAAAATTAATTGCTAGCTTATATTAGAAAAAATCATTAAACATACGACATGTGATTTCAATTTATTTTGTTTAATGTTTTATTTGTATACATTCAAAAAAAATTGAAATACAACCTTAAATTTATACTATGTATAATAAAAGTAAAATACATTTAAATTTGTTACTGAAATCAAGTAATAAAAAACACAAAATCACTACCATAAAGAAAAGAAAGTTTGTAGAATGTGTGATAAAATAAATAATAATTTCTTGTTAGTATAGTTTAAAAAAAACAAACGTTTACTAATTTTTCTTTTTAAATTATATGGCAAATAATTTTTCTATCAAAGAGGTAACTAATGAAGAAACGAATCACAAAGTAATCAAACTAATGTCACAAGATAACTAGGCTAAAATTGATTTATCATTGTTTAGATTGGAGAGGTTACTTTCTCTGCATTTACTTATATAAACTACTAATTTCAAGTTCACAATTAACAATAGAAAAATGCTTGTTGGGTCGTATAAACGACACTTAAGACCCCTTGGTTTTTGTTTTTATGTTGCAAAAAACTTCTACTCAAATGAATTTGTGTAAACAATTATTTACAATGCCAACAAATACACAAATAAATTTATGTTTTACTAAACAGAAGTATATAAGTGACATCGATAAACATTGGAATTTGGAAAACTTTCTAATAATGAAGTATTTTGTACAAATTGAAAGTTTATTTTGTGAATTACCCTTAACGTTGAACTTTTAAAGGTTGTTAAGTGATAAACATGTCAAATAGGTCAGAAAGCGGCTTTTCAAAGCTTTCTAAATAGCTTAGTTGATACATCAAAAACTTACTTTTGAAGAAGATAAAGTATGCTGTAACTATGTACATATATATTTATGTATTATTTTAAGTTTATCGATAATGCAAAGGTTTATTTTTGTGCTAGTAAACTGGTATATAGATATATATTTAACACAAAGCAGTATATAATAATAACGAAATGAAGTAATTTATGAACTGCATATATTATATATGTTTGTTCATAAATTTAAGCTTTACATTAATAATTAAAACCATACCTGAAAATTTCTATTAGTTTTTCGTAAGTTTCAGTACCTTTAACCTACAAAACACTTTATTTTTTGTTATCAAAACGTAAATTTGGTGATAATTTTGAGACAATTATTAAATGATTTAAAACTAGACCTCGACACTTTTCCACAAAAACATTTGAATTATGACGTCATAAACTTACATCTTCTTGCTACAGCACTGTAGTTTTTCTTCTTTTTTCTCCTTGGCGTTGATGCACGTGATTGTGACGTTTCTCTTAGATGATGTGAGGATCCGATTCGAACTTACAACCTTCATCTCCGCTTATATGGCTGTTGCTTATCGGTTCTATTATGATGTCATCATCGTTTGTTCGCATAACACCAGTCTGTATAAATAATTTTGTTGTGGCGTATAAATGTAAAAACAAACTAAGCTTGATTTAAACAAAAATAAAACGTTTTATAAAAAAAACAGTAACATTTTTTGCAAAGTATAATTTAAGCTTGGGATTTAGTGTGAATATGTTTTTCTGTTAAAAAACAAGTGGTTTTGTTGAGTTGTTTTGTTTACTACAAAGTTAGTGTCGAGTGATCAATATACAAGCACTCATCTACTGTTATAATTGCAGCATAGTTACGTCATAATAGTTGTTGAGCCTTGTACCTTACAGATGGGAATGAGTTCAACATGTCAATATATTATTACAATTTTAATTCTAACTAAACTTTTAGTAGCATCGCAATTTATTTTTTTAAAAATTTTCAAAAGGAAGTTTTTAGTTTGAGTTTTACAAAACCTAAACGAGTTTCACTGAAAACAAATTTGTAAAATATTTAGTCACGCAAAAAGCTGTGAAAATTTTAGAACAAAAAAATTTTCAAGTTTGCGCGTTTTTGTACGAATTATGTAACGTACAATTTACTTGGTTCAGTTTAATATGATAACCTTTACGCTAGGTCATTTTTTCTTTTATTTTCCTAGTATAACTTAAAAAAAAATGTTATAATACTTTTTCTTGTTTTTGGCAACAAGTAATTTTTTTAGTAAAATGTATTTGAACAATAATGTTTTGTTTTGCCAACTTTTTTTACGTAGGTTTTGGACGCTTTTGTAATTGAACTACTTTTGTATATTTTGCGTAAACGCATAAATTTGTTTTTAAACTACAAGAAGCAAATTGTTTAAAATAGTCACTTTAAACAATGTTTTAGCTGACTACTACAGGTTATGAGAAATAATCTAGAAGTGCATTTTATAAAGAGCTGCTGAAATTAAGTTTGGTTAGAATCGCTGTTAAAATTTAGACTAATCCGTAAAAATGTCCTAGTTTTAAATGAGACTCGTATTTAAAAAAATAATTTTAGCAAAAATAAATATGATATCATGTGCAGGTACTTTAATAGTTCTAAAAGTTTACAACTTCATACGAAAATGCAAAAATTAAACTAAGTAACAAGCTTTTACTTAAACTAGGTATCAAAATATGGTAAAGTTGATAGAAAACAATTCTCTATAATTCTTTTTTTGTAAAACAATCAATTGACTATCTTTTATTCAATCCATTCTTAAAGTGTACTGATCTTAATAATCCGATAACTTAGTAGTAATTAAAGATGATAACATGTAATATTTGTAATGAAATAACTTTAAAGAATTTTAAAAATTAGTTAAATTTTTTAGTGTTGCATTTCACAAATTATAAAATTGGTTCTTAGGCAGAAATCACGTAATCGTAAATAGAGATAAGAACATGTAATAATTGTAAAGAAATAACCACAGAAATAAATTTAAAGAAATCAAAAAAATGGTAAAACTTTTTAGTGTTGCGTTTCACAAATGATGTTTTTGTTTGAAGCGGAAATAATAAGTTTTGTTACTTTTCAACGTCGGCAACATCAAACAGAAGCTGAATGGAAACATATAATTGTTCTTTTTTTAAGTTTTATTGCGGAACGTTATTGTTATATTGTCAGTTTCAAAGCGTTGGTCTAACTTTATATGTTTATGATTAAATTTAATTAATTATTTTGTGTTTGGGTCTTTTTTAATGTTGCTGTCTTAATAAGTGTTTGATGCCTATTAAGCTTATAAGTATTATATAAAGAGCTTGCTTTTTATGATGACAATCAATAACCACTAACGAACAATTATGTACTTTTTAGTAGACATATAGTTATCTATATAACACAATATTTGTTTTTAATAGCTTTTTCATTAAAGCTTCCTTCGACTTACACAACAATTTAAAAAAAACCTATAAATGAATAGAAGAAATCTGTGCTTTTTTTCTAAATAGCAATTTTCAATAGTTCAAAAATAAAGTTGTTCTGTGTATATCACTTATAAGAAAATGTTTTCAACCTAACTGAATACTTCAAAGAATTTTTTTTAAAATTACGCAAAGAAGTTTAAACTTTTACATTCTTACATCATTACACTTCTTTAAATCAAAGGTAACTTGTTAATTAAACCCTTATGATTGTCAAATAGTTAATAGTTATTTATTAGACTGTGGCAATTACAATTATTTCAGATATGTAGGCTTGATATTGACTTATTTACTGGTTTTCATAACAATACTTCAAATTGTTAAAAAAACAGTTGTTTAAAACATATACTGTTAACCTTTTATATATAAAATCATAAACACAAATTAGACTTTGAAAGTTTTACCAATTTTATGCAAAACAAGTTAACTTTCTAATGATTTAAATATCATTGAACGTTGAAAAAATTATCATGCCAACACATCTATGAAACTTGTGAAGTACTTGGAGTGTGTAAGAGTCCTTTGGACAATTAAACTAGAGATCATTGTTATGAATATAAGATGCTTTGAAAAGTTATTATCAAATCTAATTTACAAAATAATCTGGTCACTAACCAGTGTGTTGCCGGCAACTGGTCGGTCACCATACGACACCAAGCGATCGTGGTAGTGACAGTCCCACCCGTTTCCCTCAATAATCCGACTTCCGTTTTTGTCCATTCTCTTCACGTAGAAATTGGGGGACAGCAGTTGTGAGTTGGGCCTAAGGTCGAACAGGAAAGACTGGCCGGGACCACGGACTCGATAGTGGACCACTTTGTAAGTTTTACGGCTTCTATCTTCATTTAAGCTTCTGCGATGTCTTTTTGGTATCTTATGGTGAATCTGTGGATTATTGAAACTTCTATTTGTTTTTAGCGGTGTCACATTACAAAACGTAGAGTATATTTCTGTCAGTATTTTTATTAAACTTTGTTTAGCAGTTTAAAGCTTTAGTTTGAAAGATTTTTAAAACTTTTGCACACGTAACAATAAAAATTTATTTGAAAAACTCTTAAAATCGTTCAATTTATCTTACATATATAGTAGAATAGTTTATTGAACGAAAAAAAAACAATCAAAATAATTGGTCCTAGGATCTGGAGTACAAAAAACCTTTCGGTTAACGAGTCGTACTTAACTTGGATACAGTTTAATGTCATTGTATATAGTTTATAATAAAAACAAGTAAATTTATAAAACTTTGACATAAATTTAGTACTGTTTAGGCAAGTTTTAAAACTACTTAACTATTTTTTTACATTTTAAACAGTGAGTACAATAAGGTTTATGTGCACTCTTTTGGAATCATAGAACTTAAAAGAAAAATTTTAGAACAAACTGCGTTGTTTTATATCTACCTTCTCCCATTATAACTAAATAACATTATTTATAGGCTTAATGTTTTGGACAAAAACCGCAACAAAAAAATTGTAAGTTTTGATTATTAAACATGTAATCCTCGGAAATGAAGCAGCAAACATTTTCTGTAAGCTAAAGTCGTGATAACGAACAGAGTTTATTTAATTAAGAAGAAAACTTGTTACAATTATGTAATAGTTAAATCAACGAAATTGGATACCTCCGGCTAAAAATTAAACTTGTTATAAACCGGAAGTTCAAACCATTATAAAAATTAAATCTAATTAGATTTAATCTAGTTTTCTAAAAGTCACACAAACATTTTTGCTGTGTTGTTTTGAACATTTTTCTGCACCGGTAAAAACTGAATGAAACTTTCTCTTTATGATTTATTAATTGCAGCGTTATTGATTGCAGCAATCAAGATATTATTGCAGCAACTTTGCAGCTTTGATGTCTAAACTTAAACTCTTTTGTATGTGAGTAAATATATTTTAGTTTCTTTTAATGTTCCGAAAGATAGCTATTTTTCACTAAAACATAGCAACTATATTAAGAGTTAAACTAATTAAAAAGAAAATTTAAGTTCTTTTATTTTTTTTTTGTTATAATAGCAATACTTATTGTATATAAACTTCGATACTCTCATTAAATAAACTAACACTGCTTGTTTTAAATAAGAAAGTTGATACAATTAAGAAGGCTAAGTAATCTTATTTATTTTACATTTACATATACCACAAAACATCTTTTTTAACTTTAATTGTTGACTAGTTTTCAAAACATGTTTGTATTTAAAACTTAAGAATACAAATAAGGAAAATTCTAGATGTTGTTTTAATTTGAGTTTTTTATGCAAGCTTGCATCTTGTTTTATAATGATGTTCAGGCTATAAATCCTAATGTTCTTTTTTAACATTTAAAAACTTTGACAATAACTAAGTCAATAAAAATAAATTGAAAAACTATTTTAAAACTGTAATCAGATCAAAGAAATATTAGTGATATAGTAAAGTTTTGTTTACTTTTTAGTTTTATTATCAAATTATTCTCGATTAAACAAACCTCAAAAGTATAGCGGCATGCAAAACAGTTTGTTAATCTTTTGTAAGTAATTACACAAGTAACCATATAGCGTGAATATTCTTAGAAAGTTAAATACATGTTTGTATAAAACAAAATGCAATTTTTGCTTTCAACATCAATTATAGTTTACGTTTAATTATTTTATCAAAATTTTATATTTTCCCCGGCAATTGTTAACGTACTCTCCAAATATTGCAGCTCAAAAAATACCAACTTTTTTACTTTTTATTCTCTTATATTAAATATCTCGCATATTCTCACTTATGCTGCGATTATTTAATTTTAACAAAAATAAAAGTTGTGAATCAAAGTATTTAGTCAGGCATTACAACCGGTACTAACTTAACTAAAACTTTTGATACTCATAATAACATTTTTCACCAAAATAGTCAGCAGTAATTTAATCTTTTTTTTTGAATGAAAAAAATAAATATACAGCTAGTACACTACCTATTAGTAGTGTACTAGCTGTATATTCATGTAGATCTAAAACTAATGTTTGATTTATCAAAAAGTTTATATTTTATATTTTCACTTAAAAGTTTATTTTGTAACTGTATTAATTGATTTTTACTTGGGTGTTGAAAACCTAAAAGTTCATTGACATTTAATAAAAATATTATTTTTTGAATAAAAGCATAAGAAAACCTTTTACAGGGTTAAATTAGAATTAATTGAAATATTATACTTAAACTAAGTTAATTAGTCTAGAAACTAAATAATAAAACTTAAAAACTACTTGATACAAAATTTTTGCTAATTAAGTCTAAAAAGTCATGAACTTTAATTAAAAACATATTACATCATATTCCCTATTTAGAAATTTTTATAATATGAAAAGTGTAAAACCATAATTTTGTGAAAAAATGATTTATCTGACTTGCTTTGAGTGATGCATGACTTAAATAGAAAATAAAACTTAAATTTTATTACTTTCTATACTGACATGACTGATTGTAATAAAAACTAAAACTCATTTTTTATATTTTGTTTGCAATATTTTCGTATTTAATTGTTCTTATTGGATGAAAGATTTTTGTGGTTTGTTTTAGCATAAAACAAAACATGAAAAAGTTATTTCAAGAAATAAAATAGTCGTCACTGTTAAATTTTGTTTATAACGTAAGTAACTAAGAAGTTTTTACTTTTTTAAAGTTTAAATTCAGCATGTTTTATTGACAGTTGCGTAAATTTTATTCATACAGTTATTGCAAACATGTTTACGTTTGTAACTTTTATAAAATCATACAACTGTTTTAACATCGTAGTCAACTAAAATTTACTAAGTTGTTTTTATTCACAACTTATAATAAATATTTTTGTAAATAAACAATTGATAAAACAGAAATGTTTATTTTTATTATCAGAAGTTTGCAAAAGTTCACAATATAAATCTAAAAAGTTTTATAATAAAAATCTATGCAAAGTACCATAACAAGTCTAAAATTTAATAAAATTTAATTATTTGTTATTTATTAATTTAATATAAAAGTTATTTAATTTATAAATTTCTTAACTTAAACTAAAAGATAAAAAAAGTTATAAATAAACTAAATGTTGCAAAGCGTTCTTTCAAGTTTGAAAATAATTATTTAGTTATTTATAATACGTTAGTTTTTTCACTGCTCCGTGAAACTTTAAATGTTCTTTCATCTATAAAATGTTGTATTTTTTAGAAAAAAAAACTAATAAAAAAATATTTAAAACCAAAATAACAGTCAAAATTTACAATAATTTTTTATATAACTTATATAAAGAACTTTGTTAATAACTTTAAGCTGTGATACTTAAAAATCTAAAATGATTATACTTTAATAGCTACAGTGTGTTTAACTAAATATGAATAAAACTTTGGTTAAAAGTTTTCACACTGAAATATTATTTGTTAAATGTAAATAATTTTCTTTGATGTATTAACCCTATATACACTCATACACTTAATAGCGTGATTAAATTAAGTAATGATGTTCAAATTGTTTTCTTGAATTCATTTTAATACAAATAAATTTTGCATACTAAACATTACAATTACAACCTTAAATAGCATTTTGTTTGTAAAAAAAATTACAGCATTGGAGATACATTCTGTTTTGTGTTTAAATATTTTTGTCATCAATGTTTAAACTATTTGTTTAAATTTTTTTAGCATTGAAAATTAACATGTATTATTTGTATAGCAGATAGTTATCTTTATTTCACAAATATATGAATAAATAAACAGGAAACAATTGTAATGTGGAGCTTAAAAGCTATTACCGACAAAAAAAAACAATTACTTACACTATGTATGCTTAACTTTAACAAAATAAGAAAAGTTTGTAAACTAAAAATTTAAAGTTTTTGTTATAGTAGTGTTAAGATATACATTAAGTGATATATTTGTTACATGTAGTAAATTCCTCTATAATACATTAAATATAATATGGTACATAATTTAACTTAATAGTCGCGTGGCTTTACTTTTCGTATTTAGTGGCTACGGATGTTAAGACTTTATAAAGCTCTAAAGATGTTTTACTTTTGAACTAATATTTTATTAAAAATGTTTAAAACAACTTATGCTGAAAACAAGCTAACAATTTCTAGACTAAAAACTCCTTTTTGTTTAAAAATAGTATGATGAACATCAAAAAAGAATTTATACCAATATTTACAGATGCTAAATTTTTCTTTAATACGTTAAATATTATGTGGTAGATAATTTAACTTAATAGTCGCGTGGCAATCTTTTTCCGATTTAGTTGTTAAGACTGTTAAGACATATAAAGCTTAAAAGATAAAAGTAAAAAACGTTAACTACCGATTGGCAAATAAATTTAGTTTTTTCAAAATGTTTACATCTATGATTGTCAAGGTAACCTAGATTTTAAAATTTATTAAAAAATACCATTAAATAAACCAAAATTATTTTCTAATTTGTTAACCTTTTCTAAACATATATATGTATGTTGTACTTACATGAATATGTAGATAAATAACTTGTTTTTAACCTTGAAAAAGTACTTAAAATCTTTTTTAATAACTAAAGTACAGAGATGCTATGTTCATATTTGAACCAAATATTAACATTTTTTAAATATAAAAAAACAATTATTTTAACAAATCACCAAAACCTATTTTTTTCTTAAAAATATATTTGATAAACTAATTTTAAGTTAAAAAAAATGTTTTGTTGAGAAAATTTTGAGAAGTTTTTATTGGTATGAGAACTAAAAAAATTATTAAGTTCTTCTTCAACAGACTTACTTTTCTAATTGTTAAACTAAATGGAATCAAAAAACAAAATTTAAACTGTCAGTCAAAAAAGTTTTACAAGTAATAGTTTCTTTAACTACAAGCCAAAAACATAAGTTCATATCGTTTAATTTTTGCCGTTGCCAAACGTAAACACTAAACAAAGGGATTTGTTTTATGAGCTTGGACTTACGTAATGTTTATATAAGTTAAACAAAAGTTTTACTGTCTTCGATCAATACGTTTTCAAAAAATGTTTTGTCGTTACATTGTTTGAACTTTGTTATCAGTTATTTATATTTAAGATGCATGAAAATTTAAAAATCTGAAACTTAATATAATAGATATTTTAGATTTAGAAACATTGTATCGAAATTTTTACTAACTAGTTCCCATGATGTCCACTGCCAAGTGAACTTTTTGACTCTGCACTTTCTAATAAGACAATTCTGTCTGCTGATTAGTTTAGTGTTTGTACACTTGATGCTTCTCAGTGTCTGAAGTTCTGATTGACAGAAAACAGTTCGATGTTGGTATCCTTGCCCGCAACGTCGAGAACGCGGTTGTCATTTTGTTTTTAAATATCAAGTTTCTGTATTGAACATAACAAAAAACAACAACATTTCAGTCTTACTAAACGCTTAAGCATCTTCCGTTTTAGGAAACAAGTTTAGAATAACATATTAGTATTCTATCTCAATAAGTACTAAATTTTATTTGATTTCAGCTCAAAGTTATAGTTCATACTGAGAAACTTGTTTATAGAAATCTGCATGAATATGGTTTATTCTCAAGACTGTACTTAATTACTGGATGCAAATATTAAAAGTTAGTAAAACTTCGCCTTTTTTAATAAGTTAAAAATAGTAATTAATTAGTGTTAAGTTTAAAGTTACGTAAAAACCATTAAGTCTTAGTAAATTGATTAATCTCATTTTAAGTAGTTATACAATATTTGTTTATGAAAAAAATAAAACTAAATTCCAAAAATTAATTAAAAACAGGGGAATTAAAATACAATTAATCCTATCAATTTTACCGAGACAACAAAATGACATGTTGTTAAGAATTTACAAAAATAAATCATACCACCCAAGAAGTTGGTGAAAACTCTAACTTAAAACAAAATAAATAGTTTATTTTGACGGAAATCTTTAAATTTGTACAATTTTAGATTGAAAAAACTACAATGATGATTATAATTTGCTTCTTTTACTCCACATAATAACAAGTGATTTTGTATAAAGTCACTTAAAAAAAAATAACCCTTATAACTTCAAGCAATTAGCTTAAAGCTTATGGATTTAGTTTCTTAAATATATAGACTTTATCTTACTTTCGTTCATTTAGTTGTATTAATTTATTTTAAATATTTACTTTGGACCATGGGCCGGCGTGCCATTGGGGAGAACAAATTACGTCAGAGTTGCATTGCTGTGTTGTTGCTGGTTTTGATGACGTCACACATTCGTAATTGGGAAACAAAAGATCCCCGGATGCAGTCAATCACATGCACTTTACCTGCCTCGATTTTATGCCGCCCCCACTACTTCTGCTGTATTAACCCCAATCATCCGACACCCATCTGGTGTTCCAGGTGTTATTTACTTGGTTCACTTTGACATGATAAACTTTACGCTAAGTCATTTTTCTTGTCTTTTTTAAATATCACTTTAAAAATAAATGGTTTTTATTTTATTTTTTCTCGTTTTTCGGCTTCATGTAATCTTTTAGTAAAATTTATTTGTTCTATTACATTTTATTCTGTAAAAAACTTTTTAAGTAGGTTTTGGACGCTTATGTTCTTAAACTACTTTTGTATATTTTGCATAAAAGCAGAAAATGTTTTAAACTACAAAAAGCAAATTGTTTTAAAAAGTTACTTTTTAAACAATGTTTTAGCTGACTACTACAGGCTATGAAAAACAATCTAGCAGTGAGTTTTGTATGGAGCTATCGATATTAAACTTAATCGTATTCACTATTTCAGACTAGTCCGTCAAAATGACCTAGTTTCAAATGAGACGCGACTTAAAAGAAAATTTAACAAAAATAAATATGATATCATATGCAGGTACTATACAAGCTTCACATTTCACAATTTAATATAAATATAGACTACAATAGAAACCTAATAGCAATTATTGTGAACAAAAATGGGTAAAATTAAAAGAAAGTCATGTAAACTTCAATCTAAGTAACAAGTTTTCGTTAAATCTAGGTATCAAAATGTGGTTTTTAAAGTTAATCAAAAACATTGCTTTATAACTTATTTTTGAAAGCAGTCATTTGACTGTCCTTTATTCAATCCAATCATTAAAGCCTACTGATCTTAATAATCCAATCACGTACTAGTAATTAGAGATAGGAACATGTAATATTTGTAAAGAAATAACCACTAAAAAAACTTTAAAGAACTCAGAAAAATTATTAAAATTTTTAAAAAGCGTTTCACAAATTATATTTTTATTTTCAAGCAGAAATAATAAGTTTTGTTGCTTTTTAACGTCGGCAACATCAAGTAGAAGCAAAATGAAAATATTTCTACCAGTTTTTGAGTTAATATTTAATAGCGAAAAGTTTTTTTATATTTTTAACTTCGTAGCATTGGTCTAACTTCAACTGTTTGTGAATAAAATTAATCAATTTTTGAATGTTTTAATTATTTTTAAGTTTGGTGCCTTAATAAGTGATTGATGATTATAAGTATTTTACAAAAAAAAAAGCATTTTATGATGACAATCGATAACCACTAAGAAACAATTATGTACTTTTTCAGAATACAGATAGTCATCTGATTAAAAAAAAAAATTTTTCAATAGTTTTTTCATTAAATTAAAAATTTATCCAACTATAAAAAAGTCTATTTGCATAACCTATAATTGAATTATAAGAAAACTGTGCATTTTTACTAAATAGCAATTTTCAATAGTTCAAAAATAAAGTTGTTCTATGTATATCACTTATAAACATTTGTTTTCCAAATTAACTGATTACTTCAAAAGAATTTTTTTTTAAATACGCAAAAAAGTTTAAACTTTTACATTCTTACATCATAACACTTCTTTAAATCAAAGGTAACTTGTCAATTAAAACCTTATGATTGTCAAGTAGCTAATAGTTATGTGTTAAACTATAGCAATTACAATGATTTCAGACATGTAGACTTGATATTGACTTATCTACTGGATATAATAACAATATTTCAAATTGTTATAAAAGTAATAATCAAAGCATATGTTGTTGACCTTCTATAAATATAAAATCGTTAAAATAAATTTAACTTTTAAATTTTGACCAATTTTATGCAAAACAAGATAATTTTCTAAAGATTAAAATATCATTTGAACATTGAAAAAAATTATCATGTCAACACATCTATTAAATTTGTTAAGTACTTTGAGTATGTTTAGTCTATAGGGGAAATAAATTAGAAAGCAGTGTTTTATACATAAGACTCTTTGAAATGCTATTAATAAATTAAGTTTATAAAACAGTCTGGTAATAAACAGTGTGTTGCAGGTTGTCATGGCAACTGGTCGGTCACCATGCGACACCAAGCGACCGTGGTAGTGACAGTCCCACACGTTTCCCCTGATTATCCGACTTCCGTTCTTGTCCATTCTCTTCACGTAGAAGTTGGGGGACAGCAGTTGTGAGTTGGGCCTAAGGTCGAACAGGTAAGACTGGCCAAGACCAAGCACTCGATAGTGGACAACTTTGTAAGTTTTGCGGCTTATTTCTTCATTCAAGCTGCTATGGTGTCGTTTTGGTATCTAATGGTCAATCTGTTGATGATTGAAACTTCTATCCGTGTTTTACAGCGTCACAATTTCAAAACCTGCGAACTTTTTTAAAGTTACTCATTTTTACTATCGCTTTGTTTGCAGCTATTGATATTTGACCCAATGAATAGTTGATATATATCGCCAAATTACTAGTAAATACCCGTTAAGTTTTTTGCACTTTACAATTTATTGCCCCCTAGTAGCCAGAGTTACCTCTAAGAGAGGATATTTTGTCCACTTTGGAAAGCCATGGTTTAAAACAATTAAGAAGTAAATTTAGAGTAAATTTTGGAATATTTTAAATGTTTATGCACATTTTTGTAAACATCTTTTATAAAGTGACATATAAAAGTGAACACTTTAATAATTACTAGTTAAAGTAGATCAAAACTTTTAAGAAATAATGTTTAAATTTTTTTATATCTCTACTCGGACACTACATAGCTGCTAAAATAATGGTTTATCTTATTTTTCAACAACTTTTTGACAAGTTAAATAAAACTGCACGAAAAATTGTAAGTTTCGAGTTTTAAACTTGTAAATTCTTGGAAATGCACAAAAAAATTTACTGTAAGCTAAAATCGTGATAATTACTGCAAAACAGAAAATGTTAATGAAGCTGAAAACTTGTTACAATTATGTCATAGTTAAATTAGCGGAATTAAAAACCTCCGGAAAAAAAACAAACTTGTTTAAAACCGGAAATTCAAACCCAAATCAAAATATAATCAGATGAGAAAATCTGCTGAAATTAAAAGTCACGTGAAAGAGATTGCCGAAATCAAAGCAAATTCATTGACAAGCATAATTTTTGCACCGGTTAAACTGAATAAACTTTTTCTTAACATTATGATTGGATTAACAGAGTAATAATGCATGCTTGCAGCGAGACTTACTCAAAAATTAATGCTAATTTCAAAGTGTTTTCTTTGCACCGGTTAGTCTAATCGAATTTCTCTCTTAGTCTTTGTGAAGTATTGCAGCAGTAAAAAATGATTGCAGCAAGTTTAAAGCTTAAATGCTTAAAATGTATAATATGCTTATATGGTAACATGACAATTCAAATTCGGACAATTCAAAACGGTAAAAAAATATTTAAAAGACGATATCTAAAGAAAGCAATATAAATTTAAAAAATTAAAAATTCATATAAAGATCTTATTGAAATCTACAAGCCCTGTTTTTAATTTTAGCAAAATATTAAATACTTTTTATGATTTTTAAAAGTTACTAAAATTAATTAAATTTTTTACTTTATTTAAGCCATGTCTCAAAAAATATTTAATGTTTTACAAAAGAAAATAGCGGCTTTATTCTATATTATTTTTATATTTGATAACAAACACTACTGTTTTAGTTGTGGCCCTTTCTTTTTTTTTTTTTTTCAAGATTTTGAGTTGTCTGAATTTGAGTAGTGTTGCACCTTGCTTAGAAATTGGTTAAACATCTATTACATAAACTTAATTAAATGCTGATATCAAACAGAACAAACATAACTAGAAAGTTAACGGTAAGTACGAAATAATACTTTGTAAGACAATTTATAAACTTTAAAAACAAATATGTCTATAAAATTAATAGCTCAGTTTTGAAACAGTGTTTAATTTAAAATCCTTGTTGTTAACAAAATTTTATTAATTTAGTTTGTGATAATTACAATTAAGCATTTACGTAAAGTAATAGGTTTAAGTTAAAAAATTGAATAAACAACTAAACTATATAACTTTAGCAACTATGTTAAACTTTTATTTAATAATTATTATTTTAAGAAAAATAATAAGTAACTTTAAAGAATAAAAGAAAGAAACATTCATCAATTTAATCTTCTTCATTCAATTTTTTATTTTACTGTTAAAATTATTAGTTAAAAAAAAATTATACAATGTTATTTCCGAATAGACAGAAATTTTACTCATAAATTAGGTTGAACACGTAAAAATATTTAGCTAACAAATTTTAAAGCTTAAATTAAATAATGTTACACACTTGCAAACGTATTTAAAATTATGATAATAAAAAAACTTATTTAATTTGATTTTTGTTACTCATACTATTACCTAGCTATCATATGATGGTTTAAAATAAATTTGATATTCTGTTTTCATACATAGGTAGAAAAACAATGATTTAGAATTTAAGCCTAATTACTACTTTTTTGCTATATATAAAACTTCCCGCGCAAAAAATTTGTTGATAAATTACTAAAGTTTTAACAAACAAAACTTTTGCACTTTTCTAATCTCTCAAATTTAATGCGTCTCGTATTTCATATAACTTTCATAATTTCACTAAGGTTCTAAACTCGTTATTTAGTTATTTTTCGGTTATTTAAAAAAAATCTCTTGACAACTATTTCAAATTAAATGATTTTTGTATATATGAAAAACAAAATTTTTGATTTTTTTTTTTTAAATGAATTATAACATTTGCATAAACATTAAAATGAATTTAACATAATAATATGTGTAGTGTACAACACAAACTATACTTATTAATGAATATTAGTTTTTAATTAGCTCTGACAATTTATAGTTTAAGTGTTTTTTTGATTTACTTTTTATAGAACTTTATATTTAAACAAAACTTTAACTGATTAATTAACATTATAACGAGCTAAATAAAAACGATAGTTAAATTTTCTACAATCTTAAATAAAACAAATTACAAAATGTAAATTGAAAAAGCAATATTGCTAATAAAATTAATGAAGTCATGAACTTTAATTAAAAGTACATTACATCATTTGTCAAATATAGAAATCTTAATAATAGGGAAAGTGTAAAACCACAATTTTGTGGAAAAATGATTTATTTGATTTGCTTTGATTGATGCATGACTTAAATAGGAAGTAAAACTTAAACTTTATTACTTTATTTGCCGATATAACTGAATAATCGTAATTAAAAACAAAAACAGTTTTTATGTATATTTCATACGAATTATTTTATACTTGAATTGTTTTCATCAGATCTAACCTTATTGTGGTATATTTCCTATTAAAACAAAACAAGTAAAAGTGATTTTCTTATCCGTAATAAACAGTTCTTTAATAGTTTTTTTTAAGTTCAGCAAGTTTAATCAACTTTAGCAATTGTTTACAATTATTACAAACATTTCTATTTTTGTAATAACTAGGTTTTTATAAAACTTTTTATACAATATGATAGACTGAAATATGATAACAGGTTTTTTTTTTTGGTTTTTTTTTAAACTTATAAAAAGATCTTTTTAAAGAACAACCTAAAAAAAATAATTTACCTTGATATTTGAAGAAATACTACAATAATTTTATTTACTACTGAAGTTTACTGCTTATGATAAAATAATTAGAACACTTTAAAGCTGTTATCTTAAATATCTTATATTAAATTTAAAAAATAAGCTTAACTAAGTTCATAATTACATATTTTTTTGCAAAGCTTAATTTTGAATTTCTAAGTAAACACTGAATGATCTATAATTTAAAAAAATCTTTGCTGCATCATAACATTTTAAAATAAATATAATTAATAAAATGTTTCATTAATAAGAAGAAATGGTTTAAGAAATAGTCATTCAAAAAACAACGCACTGTTCAAAATTTAAAACCTTGTTATTATAACCTACATTAGAATTTTTCTACTTTGCCTTTGATACATGACTTACTAAATATTAGTATTTTGTCTTATAGGTAGACTAAATGTTTTTATTATTATTTGTAACAAGTTTTTTAATTGAATATTACTCAGCAGAAAATAAGTTAAAAATTTTTTCCAAAAGAAATTTTTTTTTTAAATTTAAAATGAAAATTTTAAAGTTTCATAGTAAAAAAAATTGTTTGTTTAAGTTTCATAGATTTTGACCATTGAGTTGTAGTTTAAAGATATCCTAGTATTACTTTCACCATATTTTTTCTAAACTTAATGTTAGCTTTGTACTTTTGTTAACTGATTTTCATAAAAGCAAACATTTTTAAAAGTTTTAAGTATTAAATTTTTCACAAAAAAAAATTTGAAAATCACTAAATAATAAGTATTTGTTAAAAAACTTACCCATTGAAAGTTTAATTGTCACGGATAACACAAAAAAGCATATAGTTTTACTTTCATCTAACCACCTTATATGCTAAGTACGCTTAATAGCGCAATTAGATTAAGTAATGATATTGTAATAATAACAAATTGAGCATACTAAACATGAATTTCTCCCCTAAACAGCATATAATTTGTATATCAAAGTATAACAGCAAAAATTAAATGATATAAACTATTATGTACTTAAATAAATTTTTATAAACTCAACTATATTTGTACTATGACATTTTATGTTAGAATCTACAAAACCTAGATTGATAATATTTGATAATTAATGGCAGATGATTAAGTTAAACTTTCAAACTTATTATTTACTATAGTTTATAATTTGTTAAAAACATCAAATCTAATGAGTATTATCATCAGTATTAAGTTAAAATAAAAGTAACGGTAATTTATTTTTTAGATTTAAGATGTATAATTAGATACTTGAGCTTAACCTAGTTTAAATTTAAATCATTTAATTTTAAAGTTATGTACTTATTCATTAAACATATTGAGTAGTGTAAGCAATTGAAACTTAAGAGTAAAATTTTCAAAAACTAGAGTGTGCTTTTCTGCCTAGTTATAGTTTATACTAATATAAAAGTAATAAAATTTTTTAATTAAGTATGAAGTAATTATAGCATATAAAAGTTTTTTTTCAATAATCCAATTATTTTAATCAAAGCTTTTTAAAAGCCTAAAGTCAAACACAAAAACATAAAAAGTAAATTTTTAAAAGTTTAGCTATAATTAAACAATAAAGTTTGCTTTTCTCAATCGTTTTTAACACAGTTACTTTTTAGTGTTCGACAAATTAGGAAAAGTTGATAGAATAGGCTGAAAGATACTTTTTCTGTAAGTTTAGTACAATGAATATTAAATAATAAATTCTTATAAATTTGTTACATACGCTAAAATTACTTCATAATACTTTAAACGTTGTTTTATAGATAATTTTACTTAATAGTCGCTTGAAAAGATTTATTGTAGCAACCTTTAGGACGTTTAAGGTTTATATAGATTTAAATCTCAAAATAAAAACGTTTAACTATCGATTTCAAAATCAGTATACCTTTTTTTTTAATTTTTAAAACAATTTAAGGTAAAAACAAGCTAAATGCTTCTAGACTTTAAATTACTTTTCGTGTGAAAGTAGTATGATGAATACGAAAAAAGAATTTTTACTAATATTTACAAATGCTAAATTACTCTTTAATACTTTAAATGTTGTGTGGTAGATAATTTAACTTAATAGTTGCGTGGTAACGATTTTTGTATTTAGTTGCTATGACTTTTAAGACATATCTCAACTTTAAATGAAAATCAAGCACAAAACATAAAGTGTTTATTTTCAAAACTTGAGATCTAATTAAACAATAAAGTTTGCCTCTCTCAACCTTCCTTAACGTGGCTAAATTTTGATTTTCAACAAGTAAAAAAAGTTAATTGGCTTAAAAAAACTTTTTTTGTAATTTTAGTAAGATAATTATTAAATAAAAAATTTCTATAAATTTTTTACATATGGTAAAATGTTCCATAATACTTAAAAATGTTATATGGTAGATTATTTAACTTATTAGTTTCATGGCTATACTTTTTGTATTTAGTTGCTAAGAGTAATAAAACTTTAGAGCTTTAAAGATGAAATTAAAAAAGCTTTTCTATCGAACTAATAATAATTTTATAATTTCAAATTGTTTTAAACAACTTATTTTAAAAACAAGCAAATCAATTTTAGACTAAAAATTACGTTTTGTTTAAATTTAGTAAGATATCCATTAAATAATAAACTTGTTAATCTTAAATATATGCTAAACTACTCTATAATACTTTTAATTTATGTGGTAAGTAATTTAACTTAATAGTCGCGTGGAAATACTTTTCGTATTAAATTGCTACAACTATTAAGATTTATGGAGCTTATAGATGAAAACAAAAAAGTTAACAATCAAATGACAATTTTTTTAATCAAAATCTTTAAAATTTATAATTGTCAAGATAGCGAAAACTTAGTTTTTTTTCAATAGTAAAATATTAACAATAACATTTTTTTATTTCCCCTTTAAATATATATATGTACATTAAACGCACGTGAATATGTAGATATATAACAAGTTTTTAATTTTGCTAAATATATTTAAAACTTTTTCAAACAACTTTAGTACAAAGATATTATGTTATTGTTCAAATCGAATTTTTCTTTTTTTTTGTAAACGTTTACATAAATAAGTATTTTAACAAACCACTGAAGCCTAGCTTTTTCTATAATTCATATTTAATAAACTTCAATCAATTAAAAAAATTTTTAGGTATATAATTTTGAGAAACTTTGCTTGATTCCAGAACTAATAAAAATAAACAATTTCTCGTTCAACAGACTAAGTTTTCTTAACTTTTTTTCTTGCTTAGTTTTAGTTTTTTTAAGTGTTAGTTTATTAACATTAATAAATCAAAATTGTATTCTAATGTAATATAAAGCTCTATAGATTGTAAAAAATGCTTATTAAAAAGAAAAACCATAACTAAATACGCAAATATCTGGAAATAGGGAAATAACCCAAGTAAGAAAATGTTAGCTCAGTTTTAGTCGTTAATAAAAGCTTAATTTTAATAGCTCAGTAAAACTATTTCACAATCAACCTAAATTTAGAATTTTTAAACAATTCAAAATAGATAACGAGCGTTGTTAATATTTTTAAAATTTATTTTATTAAAAGTTTAAAATTTATTAATAAAAACATTATGTATAAGTTAATAGCATTTAACTTCGTATTTTTTACTGCAATTAGCTGTGAGTGCAGCATTTATTTCTTTTATTTCAATTTTCCTTGCCCCGGCTGGAATGTGAACAACTTTGTAGTACCCTGCATTCATTGTTAACAGTGAGAAAATAATTAGGAAACAAATGTACTACAAACTCAAAAAATTTTTGAAAGCCGGCTGATGTTACATAACCTTTTGTTTTTTAACTTTGGTCTTATTTTATTTTTATATATAACTTGTTTGTCGATAATAAACTATTGTTAGTATGCTTTTAACTGGGAAAACACAAAATAAAAGAGCAGATCTATTGTTTCATGTTTAAACAGTAATTAAAAAGTTCGTTCAATGCAAAAATTAAAAAAATACTTAAATGTTTGAATTTTGCAATCAAACTTTTTGATTTAGGAAAAGATTTTTTATGTTTAAACTTAAGTGTTTGAAATTTATAACTAGATTTTTGGTTTAGGGTTATATTTTTCAGGGTCAACTTAAAATTTGATCGTACCAATTTCAAACGAAACTTTGTCGAAAAAATACATTTAAAATTCTTAAAAAAAATTCAAACAAACCGCTATTAACGACTTTTCTATCGTATACACCACTTATTATTTGACATGTAGAATTGTCACCATTACATACTCTACATGCGTCTATTGTCGCGTTTGAATTTATTTTATTGTCACATCCTACTCTCTATAACAAATAAAGCATACTATCAATCAATAAGAATAAAAATAAAAAAATGTAACAAAAACATAAAGCATATATATTTTGTACTTTAACTTCACGAGTGAGTTCATAATATAAAATTCTACCCTAATCCAGTTAAAAGTATAAGCAGTGGTGATAACCACACAATTAATTTTCAATTAGGCATAAAGTTTCGGAACTAACCTTTCTTATTTTGAAACAAATTTAATGTGAATGTTAAACATACCAACAATATGAGTTTACAATAATTAGATTTGTAACCTCTATAATAATCTGACTACTTTGAAAATAACATTCAGTTAGTTATTAAAAGATATAAAAAATTAACATTAGTTACTTTAACAAACTACTTTTAAATTTAAAAAACATTAACAGAATGATAAAAAGTAGGGTTAAAATATATTTACTTTCATTTTATTTTGATACTTTAAACTACTCAAAAATTTTAAAATAAATAACTTCTAGAAAACCATTTAAACTGACCATGCATTTACCCTGAATACATAACATATTTTTATCTTCAGTACAAGGTGTTCCATCTATAACTTGATCAGCTGACATATCGAAAAATCCGAATCCTTCAGCTTTACATAATAATTCGCATTGTCCTCGATCTAAAGATAAAAGTTGTACCTGTTTAGTTTTAACTATTTAGACAAAACTTAAAAAGCTATTGATCTACTTAGTTAAGCTTAAGTATAAACATTTTTACAACTGAATTAATACAAAAGTAATAATCTGTATTTATGAAAATTTCATAAGATTCACAAAAACTTAAGGTAAATATTTTAGTTTTTTTTATTATATAAATACTTTTAGACTCTTCACTTACCAAAAGTAGTGAATTTAGTGAAAGGTATCCATTTGTAACAAGATCTTCTGTAAGGTTTTGAATCAAATTTTGAACGTTGTTGCTCTCTGAATGTCTTTGTTGAAGGCTCACAATCCTGAATTTTAAAAGGTTATTAAACTAATAATTGAAATAACTCATGGCAATATCCTACAAACTAAAAAGAAATAATATTACAAAGTTGTAGATAAGAACTCAGCAGTTAGAAAAAAACCTCTGGGCTGCAAATTTCGTACTGTTTGTCTTCGCCATTGCAGGGAATTCCCCCAAATCGAGGCTTGGGGCTGTCACATTGCCGAACTCTCCATCGGACACCGCGGCCACAAGTCGTCAAGCAAGATGACCAATTATCAAATTTGCTCCACCCTCCGTTTATTCTATTTGGGACTTCCCCTAATGTGACACATTCGCCTCGTCTGCACCACTGTTATTAAAATGTTTTGTTGATAAACAGAATTTAATTTTTTATTATAAGTTACTGAATAAATTATTATAACTTTTACTTTCCTAGTTATTTTACTTGAATTAAAAAAATAATTAAATAATAAGAAAAAATCAATTTATGTTAAAATTTGGATGGTTTCTGTAAATGTTTTATGTTTATTCAAAGATAGCATGCAGTTAAGTTTTGTTATATATACATATATATCTATATATACATCAACTACTAACAAGATTGTGTCCACATTTAGTACCTTCTGCAGCTGGCATATATTTTGTTTCACAAATTTCTCCCCTTCCACACCATAAAGTCTTACATATTCCTTCCTAAGTAGAAATATTATTCTATAAGTTTAATTAGGTAAAATGTATATACATATGGTAAAATATATAGTATGGTTTACAGAAAATAAGAACATTGTAAATAATTTTCTTTTGAAGTATAACTTTTTGTTTTAGCTTGTAAATCAATAGTATTAAGAATAGTTTAGACTATGTGCTTAATAAACAGCAAATGAAGTTGTATGTTAGCTTTGTAATGCTGATCAACTAACTCTTAGCAAAAATAAATAAAATAAATCAGATCGAACGAAAAGTAAACTAAAGTATCAAATATCAACTTAGTTTAAAAAGCTGTGCAAATATTTTACATCTACAAAGACTTGCCGGCTTTATTGTTTGTTTTTCATTAGTTGGCATGTTATAAGTAGATAACTTTTCTCTCTTTTATCAATTAGGAACATGCATTGCTTGTTATTAAGTTTGTTTTAATATGAAACCGCTGATAAAACTATCTTGATAGTTGTTTTAATCAGTTTTTATAGGTCAGTAAATGTTAAGCTCTGGTTTAAACCAGGTTGTATTTTTTTTAACATGTTTAGCTGCAGTACAATAGTTTAACTATTTTTACATTAAAAGCAATTAGCGATTGAAAATTAATCAGCTGGAATTAGTTTACTATTTTTACGATCTACGACGGCTTTAATTACTGTTTTAAAATATTTTCAAAACCAGCTAATTACCTATGGTAGCATAAAAACAACAAAATTTGATATTTAAAAGAGTTGCAAAACAAGTCAATTTGTGTTTTATTAGGCTAGCGTGTGCAAAAACTTGAAAAAAAATTCAACTTTAATATTTTTGTATTGATTTAAAAAAATTTTTTAAAAAGCTACATTCGCAGCTCACTGAAACAATAAAATTTTTGAGAATGTATGTATTAAGCTTGCTTCTACAAATATTTATTTTATAAGTACAAAGTGTTTATACTTTTTGATTGCTTCTTTCTGAAAACTAATGTACATTCGTGTATAGCTTCTCAAAGAAGCATGTAAAAATGTTGACAAGTTAAATTAATTTTACGTTCGCTTGTCTGTTTTGTAACACCTTTTAAAGGCTTAGTAATTTAAAGGCGAGTAATACGTTTTGAAGTATTTTAATTGACTATTACGTTAGAAATAGCGGAAGCATAGATCAAGATCATAAAGAAATCAAGCTATGCTCAAAATTAACGACTAAGCTCAAACGTTTTTTATCATAGTTTGAGTTGACTTGTTTTTAAAAATATTTTTACTTAAACTAACAAGTCCATGATTGTATTTGTGTTTGCAAAGTTGTGTTTTGTTACCAAACTGCCATCTACATTGTTCTTCAGCCAAATAAGTTTGTCCCGGTTGCTGTGACGGATAATCGAAATCAGAAGTTATTTCTGATGGACTGTCGTTCATACAATAACTGTCTGAACTCCTGAAAAAAATATTATATTTATAAAACTAATTTAAAAGAAATTTCTACCTTTTAGTAAGTGATGTTATTTAATGTTTGATAGCAATTTTCAAACTTTTGTCTTATGGTCAATTGGAATTATTTACTTGAGGAAATCTTTTAATGACTCTTTGCTGCATTGGGACCAAGTAAATACCCCATTTAGAGAGTTTAATGTAGGTGACATAATATTTCCTTCGCTCAAATTACACGTATTGCTTTCACCATCATGTCTCATTCCAAGACTGTATGAAATTAAAATGTTAAACTTGTAATTTTTTAGATTAATAGAATTAGTACTTTCTGGTATTTACAACAATATACAACACATACCTATGTCCAGTTTCATGAGCGACAGTAAAAGCAAGTCCAAGACCAATGTCCTCGTTAATTGTACAACTTTCTTTTCTACGACACATACCTCCTACTTGTGCCAGACCTGATAATGAAAACAGTAAATAATAAAATAATTATGACTGAATTATTAGTTAGTAAATGTAGTTTTGTATCTGTCGTAAAGGGTACAACCAGGGACGTAGCTAGCTCAAAAAAGTTACGAATCTGCAAAAACTAAAATATCCTAAATAACACGTCCTAACGGGAACACAACAATTTAAACTACCTCTAATATTATTAAGTTTAATCTGAAAATATGCAGTTATGTTAATACATCAAAAATGAAATGTTGAAGTACGAGTGATAACGGTATACAAGGCAATTTATTTTGCAATTTATATGTCAAAATTATCTCTCAGGAGTGCATAACTAAGCATAAATGGATACTAAAAGCTAAGAAAGCAGAGTCTTTTCAAGCTGAAATAAAAGCAATTTTTTTTCGCACTCAAGTATACGTTTCTGTAGATTTGCAAAAACGTACCAAGTCACGTGCCTGGGTACAACTATTGTTAATTTTTTTATTTAATAATTAAAAAACTTTACATACTGCGATTTAATAACTATTTAGATATTATTAACCTAATGTTGAACATGGTTTGTTCTTGTTAACACAAATATCAATTCCTGTGAGTAAAATTGAATGATCAGCTTTTCTACTGCCAATTTTATCTTGTTGTTTATGCTGCCATTCACAAAAATTAAGCAATGAAGTATCAGCCCTGTGGCTTAATTCCAGTTCCTTAAATATTAATTTAATGTAAAAAATACTTACATAAAAGTACTTTAAAATAAATAAGTATTAACATAAGTCATTAAAAACTTTACATGTATTTTAAAAACCTATTAAAAATAACTAACTGAATCATCTTCCAGTAAAACAATTCCAATAATAATGACGTTAACATCATTTTCTAATGAAGGATCAGAATATAAACTTGACACCTAAAATATTTTTTGACAGTTTATTCAATTAAAAAAAAATCAATAAAAGCCAAATGATTTAAAACAAGTCAAGCTAAAAAAGTGTAAAGAAATACTTTAAAGTTTTTTATAATTATTTTTAAAACAGTAATAGACTTTCTAACTAAACCACAACGTATCAAAAGAATTTAAAACACTTGTTTTAAATTATTCTACAGTTTAAAGAACATTTATGATCTTGCAAAGTATTATAAATTTCATAATCAAATGTTTAACAGTAAATAATTTCCAGGTGTTAAAGCAATAATATCGTTGCCTGATTTAGTTTTTTTAGCATTATAAACATCTAAAACCTACGAAGCTAATTACAAGTCAAAACTTTTAATTACCTTAAAACATTAAAGAATTTTTAACGAATTAGATCCGTTTTATAATAGTTTAAAAAATTATAAAAACACCTATCGCTGTGCAACTTATATTTATGAAAAACTTATATAACTACGAAAACACTAATTATTATTCAGTTTTAACTAGTTCCTAATAGCTTTATGAAACGGTAAAATCGTTATATGTTTACCAAGGATACCCGTAAAATTAATTACCTTTTAAGTTTTCAAAATATCTGTTTTCAGTTGAATGCAACTTAAGTTAGTATAACTTCTTATTTTTTTATCTGCACTTTATGTTTCTGGCGCTACAATTCAGTAGATAAGCGCATTAGTTACCTTAATTCTACGTACTAATATTGCTATTATTTCTAATAAATATCAAAACCCAAACTTGTGATTCCTCTTAGACCTTTTTTAATCTCATTTATAATTAACTTGAACAAAATAGTAAAGTGTTGTAGAATATAGCTGAGTAATTAGTTTTCGGTTAGATAATAACTTAAAAGGGGTAAAAATTTGCTACTGCAAAAAGCAGTCAGGGTATAATTTTCGAAAATATACTAGGAAACTTTAAAGAGAAACATGATTTAATCTTTAGAAATTTAACACCTAATAACTTTTAAAGTTTTAACTATTTCATAAATATTATTATTTAAGTTTGTACGATAAAATATAATAATGTTAAATAATAAGCTAACAACTTATATGTGATTGCATAGAAAGACTTGTTACTATTCTAACCATGTTCATAATAGTTAGTATGTAGATTGTAGTACTCCTTTCATCATTTTTGTGCTTTTCAATAAACTTTTTATCAGCCACCACCAAAGTTTCAATTCTCTTCTTAACTCTTCTCTCGTCTCTCTCATAATACCTCGATCTTTCTCTCGAAATTGACCTGCGAAATCTTCTTTCTGCTTCAATTCTCTCTTCGTTTTCATTTTGATCTTCCTGCAAAGAAGTACGAATTTCACCGTTTGACAGGATAGTCAGTGTCTTGTTCTCTATATTTTCACTGATTTCTACTGGATCTGTTGTATAATAAAATGCGTTATTTATTGGTACAGTTTGACTTAACTTGTTTATTCTTCATAAACTGTCGAAATAAGCAAAATAACTGTTGGTTTATCTAAAAAGCTAATGTAGTAGATAAAGAAAATAATTAAGCTTATTGTTTAGTAACAATTAAGATAAGCTCTCTTTACTTATGTAGATGTCTTCTGATTAAAATTTTAGTTTTTAAACAAACATACTAGCTTTAAAACAAACAAAATAGAAGTTTTCGATCAAATTATGAAAATATAAGTAGAAAAAATAACTTTATTTCATAAAAAATTTAAATGATGAAACTTAACAAGAAAACTTTTAATTTGATTTCATATCACAAGCAACTTAGCTCAGTAAAATCGACTTATCATTGTTTAGAATAGAAACGTTATTTTCTCTTCATTTGCTTATATAAACTACTAATGCCAAGTTCACAATTAACAATGGAAAAATGCTTGTTGGGTAGTTTTAACTACATTTGAGACCCCTTTGTTTTTGTTGTTTATGTTGCAAAAACTCCTACTAACATGAAGTTGTTTAAACAATTATTCACAACACCAACAAATACACAAAAGACGTTATGCTTTACTAGACAGAAGTACATAAGTGACATCTTAAACAATGGAATTTAAAAAACATTCTAGTAATGGAGTACTTGTTTCAAATTGTAAGTTTTATTGTAAAATACTTTTAGTGTCCAACTTTGAAAGTTGTTAAGTGATAAACATGTCTAATAGGCCAAATAGTGGCTTTTTAAAGCTTTCTATGTAGCTTCATAATCACGTCATTGATTTTTTTCGGAAAGATTTTAAAGCATGTTGTAAGTAGAAGGTAAAGCTAATTATAAATTTATATTTTATAACTCTAACTAAAATCAAACATCAACTTTTAACCATCAAATTCAAAACGGTGACTTTATTGCAGAACGAGTTAATTAAAAACTTGTTTTTTGAAAGGTTAATTTAGAACAAATAATTAAAAGCTTGTCTGTTAACCACAAAACTAAACACACGCCGACTTTTACACGAAAACGTTTTAGTTATGACGTCATAAGCTTACGTCTTCTTCCCTTGCCACAGTACTGTATTTTTTCTTCTTTTTTGCCTCCTTGACGTTGATGCACGTGATCGTGACGTTTCTTGTAGATGACGTGAGGATCTGATTCAAACTTTTGACGTTCATCCTCACTTATATGACTATCGTCTACCGGTTCTATTATGATGTCATTATCGTTTGTTCGCATCAAGCCCGTAACAACTTAGCTGATTAAAATCGACTTATCATTGTTTAGGTTGAATAGGATATTTTCTTTTCATCTGCTGATATAAACTACTGATTTTAAGTTCACAATTAACAATAGAAAAATTCTTTCTGGTTCGTTTCAACGACACTTGAGCCCACTTGGTTTTTGTTGTTTATGCTGCAGAAACTTCTACTCACATGAAATTGTATAAACAATTATTCACCATAACAACAAACACACAAAAGAATTTATGCTTTACTAGACAAAAGTACATAAGTGACATCTGTAAACAATGGAATTTTGAAAACTTTCTGATAATGGAGTATTTTGTACATATTGAAAGTCTAATTGTAAAATACATCTAGTGTTTAATTTTTAAAGTTGTTAAGTGATAAAAATGTCAAATAGGCCAAAAAGCGGCTTTCTGAAGCTTTCTTTACAGCTTCATTATTACGTCATTGATTTTTTCCGAAAAGATTTTAAAGCATGTTGTAACTAGAAGGAGAAAGCTAATAATAAATTTAACATTTTATAACTCTAAATAAATTATGCACGAACTTTTAAACACAAAATTCTAAATTTAAACCACCAAATTTACGGTGACTTTATAACAGAGTAAAGTACTTTAAACTTTATATTTTGTATGCACACTTGTTAGTTATTTAGAGCAAACAATTTAAAGGTTTTTAATTAACCATAACACTAAAAGCATGCCGACTTTTTCACAAAACATATCAATTATGACGCCATAAAATTACGCCTTCTTCCCTTGCCACAGTTCTGTAGTTTTTCTTCTTTTTTGCCACCTTGACTTTGATGCACGTGATTGTGACGTTTCTTGTAGATGACATGAGGATCTCATTCGAACTTATGACGTTCATCCTCACTTATATGGCTATCTTCTATCGGTTCTATTATGATGTCATAATCGTTTGTTCGCATTAAAACCGTCTATAAAAAGATGGCTTGTAGTAATTAAAACTAGAAAAAAGCTAATGAAAATAGTTATAGAAGTTTTATGAATAAATGGTAATATACAAATAACTTTTTTAATTATAAATAAGTTCAAAAAACAATAAAAAACTTCATCTAGAATATTAAAATAACAAAGTTTTAGCTGGTATATAGTACAAAATAAGTTGTAGTTTCTATTCGAAAAACAAGTTTTTGTGTCAAGTTTATTGTTTATTACAAAGTTGTGTCGAGTGATCATTATAGAAGCACTCATCTGCTAAGGTTATTGCAGCATTTTTACGTCATAATAGTCATTGAATGGCAATGAGTTCAACATGTTAAAGAATTGTAAACAAGTTTACTATAAACTAAGATTATGGCTGCATTCTAAATTAGTTAACTATTTATTAAACATTTTCAATAAAAATAAGTTATTTTAAGTTTCACAAAATTTAGACAAACTTTATGTAAAACTAGGTTTTGAAAAAAAAAATGTCCATAAATGTACTTATATAAAAATTTGTAGGTTTGAAAATCGTAAAGACTTGAATTGTTCACGTTTTGATCTAATTTCAAAAATGTAAATTTGTTTTATTCAAACTATTTTATTATTTTTAAATATGTTTGATGCTAAAATTTTTACGCAAAATTTAATTATTTTCGTTTTATTTTCTTTTGATATCACTTAAAGAAATATCATGGTATTCTTTTCTTTTTATTTTAAAATATTTAAGCTTTTACGCAAGATAAATTCTTTAAAATTTATTTTCGTCAAAAGCTAAATTTTAACTACGTTTTAAATGTTTATGTACTCAAAGTATTTTAGTTTACTTTACATAGAAGACAAAATTGTTTTTAAACAACAAAATTATTTTGTTTTAAAAAATACAATTGAAATATTCTAGCATTCAACAAACGTAAATGTGACAAATAATCTTGCAGTGTATTTTATAATTGGATAATAAAATTGAAATTTGTCAGATTTTCTGTTAAAATTACAGACTAACCCGTCAAAATGACCTAATTTTATATCAGACGCGACTTTTTGTTAATAATTTTATCAAAAATAAGCATGATTTTGTTCACAGGTGCTATAACAGCTTCTTTAATTACATTTTTTTGTAAATATAAAATACAAACGTAACCATAGCAGGCTGACTGTGCATCAAGAAATGCAATAGAATAAAACAGATTATTCGAAAAGAAAATAAAAACAAACATAAATTTTGAACAAAAATAAAATAAAAAGTTCAACACTACATTAGGATCACTTAAAAAATATTTTTAAACTAATTCAATCATATAACCAAAAAAATGTCAATAGACTAATCACGTAATAGTAATTAGTAAACGAGAACATGTGATAATGGTGAAATTGACCACGTGAGTAGCCATTAGGAATTCCAACAAATATAAAGACAAACTTATTAGTTTCCTATTGAGTTGTACGAAAGAAAACACAAACAGCAAGTCTGGTTGCTTTTGAACGTCGGCGACATCAAACAAAATTTCAATAAAAATATTTCTAATTGTTCTTTTGTAATAAGTTTATAGCGAAATACTTTTGTTATATTGTTAACTTCGTAGCATTGGTCTAAATTTTACTGTTTGTAATTTTATAAATTATTTTGTGTTTAGGTTCTTTTAGATGCCAAATTAGTGATGTATTTTAAGTTTTAAGTTTTTTCACTTAAAGTTTGTTTTTATCTAATGACAATCAATAACCAGAAGAAAACAATTATCTAAATATTTGCAGACAGATAGTCATCTATATAACACAAGACAACTAATTACTTTAATAGATTAGAGCTCCTTGCATTAGGTATAAACTTCCGAAACTAAAATAGTTTTACTTGTAATGAAAACTTTAAAATACATTCTTTTATAAGAAGCACTTTAAAAAATATAACAAACAAATTTTAGCTATATATAACAGTTACTAGAATTTGGAAGACTTTGTTACTAGAATTCCGACTACTTCAAAGGAAATTCTTTGTAATTACACGAAGTAGTTTAAACTTTTACACACTTACATCATTACACTTCTTTAAATCAAAGGTAACTTGTCAATTAAAACCTCATGACTGTCAAATAGGTAATAGTTACTTTGTAGACTGCGGCAATTACAACATTTTGAAAAATTAAGGCTTTAAAACAAGTTTATGTTTACTGGTTCTCATTATAGAGTTTTGTCGTGTTATAAAACAAATTTATTAAAACCTATAAGTTATTTTAAGTTGATAGATTTTAAAGTAGTATAGTTAATAACAAAAACAAGTAAGTTTATAGAACTTTTACGCATATGAAGTACTGTTTAGGCCAGTTTTAAAACAACTTAACCATTTTTTATAAATTTAAAAAAACGCGAAAAATAAGGTTCATATGTGCACACTTTTGAAATCATAGAACATAAAAGAAAAGTTTATAAAACAAACTGCAGTCTTTTGTACGTACCTTATAAACATACAGCTACTTAACATTATTTAAACAGTTTTTATTTAATAATTTATAGGTTCAATGTTTTGGATAAAAACCGCAACAAATAAATTGTAAGTTTTGAACATTAAATGTGTAAATTCTTGGAAATGAAACGGCAAAGTTTATTGTAAGCTAAAATCGTGATAATGAACAAAGTTTGTTTAGGTTAAGCAGAAAACGTTTTACGATTATGTCATAGTTAAATCGGCGGAATTAAATACCTCCGGCAAAAAAATTACAACCTGTATAAAACCGGATTTTCAAACCCATATCAAAATTTAATCTAATTAGATTAAATCTATTTTTCTAATAGTCACAAGAACATTTTTGCTGAGTTTTTTTAACATATTTTCTGCACCGGTATGTATGAGGTTTTTTTATGCAAAATAATTGCAGCTTATTGATTGCAGCAATCAAAAGTTTTTTGCAGCAATTTTGCAGCTTTTATGTTTGAATCTAAAATTTAAGCTAGTATGTAAAAGTAACTTCCTCTCTTATAGTTTTATAAAAGTTAGTTATTTTAATTAAAACAAAACAACAGTAACAATACCTTAACAAAATAAATAAACTAAGTTATTGTATAAAAGCAACAATCGATGTAATTAAAGTTGGATATAATTATTAAATAATATTGCACTAGTTATTTTAGTTAATAAAAGTGATACAAACAACAAAGCTATGTAAACTATTATATACAACTTATTGTATGTATTTATCTATTAAATGTTAAACTAAAACTTTTTTTTTTTGATTGTTGATCAGTTTTGAAAATTTGTTTGTACCTGCAATTAAACAACACAAATAAGAACCCTTGTAGGTGTTGATTTAGTTTGAGTTTTTTTTACAAGCGTAGATTTTGTTTTGTAATAGTGTTAAGGCTATAAACTCTATTTGTAAATATTTTTTTTAGAAATTTTAATATTAAAAAAAAAAAAAAACTAATTTTAATTTCTTTCTTTTAAAACGTAATCTAACAAAAAATGTATAGAGTTATAACGAAATTTAGTCTACAGTTTAGTTTAATTAATCTTGCTTTAACAAACCTCAAAAGTATAACTTCAAACTAAATACTTTTGCTGATCTTTTGTAAGTGATTACACAAGTAACCAAAAAGCGTGAATATTCTTAGAAAGTTAAATACATGTTTGTATAAAATAACATGTCTTTTTGCTTTCAACATCATTTAGAGTTTACTTTCAGTTTTTTATCAAAGTTGTTTTAATTTTCCCGCGCAATTGTTAACGTACTATCTCAAATGTTGCAGCTCAAACAATACCAACTTTTTTACTTTTAAATTCTCTCATTTTAAATATATCGTTTATTCTCACTTATGCTGCGAATATTTAAATCAAACGAAACAAAAATTTGCGAATTAAAATATATATGATGTGGCAGTACAGCCGTAATTAAAACTTTTGATACTTATAGTAACAATTTTAAAGTTTTTTGCCAAGTTAAACATTATATAAACTATTAAATTAGTTGTTGATAAAAACAAGTTAATTTAATATAAAACTAATGTTTGATTTATAAAAAAGTTAATATTTTAAACTATCAAGTTAAAATTGTTATTGTAAATGTACTAATCAGTATTACTTGATTAAAAAAAAATTAAAACTTTGTAAGCATATGTTTTAAATTAAATAAAATCTTTTGAATAAACGGTACTACAGAATTAAATTAAACCAAATAAAAGCTCTAACTATGTTCATCAATCTACAAATTATACAATAAAACTTAAGAAGTATTGAAACAACTGTTATACTTATTAAGCTAATGAACTCATGAACTTTAATTGGAAACACATTACATCATACTTTAAATATAGAAATCTTAATAATATGGAAAGTGTAAAACCACAATTTTGTGGAAAAATGATGAATTTGATCTGCTTTGAGTGATGCATGACTTAAGTAGGAAATAAAACTTAAAGTTTATGACTTTCTATGCTGACATACCTGATTGATTATAATAAAAAGTAAAGATTTTTCAATATGTATATTTCATCATATTATTTTCGCATTTAAATGTTTTAGTCGGATGTAATCTTATTGTGGTATAATCTTACATGGAAACTAAATATGTAAAAGTAATTTGCTTAAACAATATAAACATCATTGTTTAATGCTATATATGTTATTAGTTAGTAAGTTTTAACATTTTTTAATGTTCAGTATGTTATACTGTAATTAGAACAACTTTATCTCATGTAATAAATACAAACATGATTATATTAGTTGTCACTATATAACCATACAAATATGCTTAAAGTGTTGTAAATTAAATATGTTGTAGATAATTAGTTTGTATTTACAATTTTTAATAAACGTTTGAAAAAAGTAGAATTTAACTTTAAGTTAATCAATAGTTTAATACATTTACTAATGTTTACTTTCAGAAAATCAGAAAAAGCTTATAATATATCATTGCCAGCCTAAAGTAATGACAAAGTTTTTAATTTATAAACTTTTAAAACTAAAAAATGAGGTTTTATAATTTATAATTTAGTTTAACACTTTTAATTACTTAACCAGCTACAATCTTATAATGAAAACTATTACTTTAATGATACTCTTTTAATCTCAAGAAAAAAACTGAAAAACCTTCATAGTTTAACCAGATTTCATAAAATTTAGTTTCAAGCTAGCTAAACAGTGACTAAAATGTTTACAAATGTTTCTAATGTGTACTGAATCATAAGAAAATACATTATATTATTATAAAAGATTGCATTTTTTTAACAAAAAAATAATAAAAAGCATATAAAAAACCAAAACAATAGTCAACATTCAAGGGTTTTTTGTATAAAAAATTTTGGAATAAAAATGTTCGTTTTAGTTTTGCCTATGATACATAACAAACTGTGTGTGTAATTTACTATCAATAAAAATTTGGTTCAAAATTTGCACCCCATAAGTTCGATTAGTACATGTAACATACTAAACATAAATTTCTTTGATGTATTCAACCTATATACTAAACACGCTTAATAGCAATGATGGTAAAATTGTTTTCTTCAAAATTTTTAGAACTAATAAACTGTGCATACTAAACATGAATTACAACCTCAAGCAGCATTTAATTTTTACATCAAAGTCTATCATTGAACATCAAATGAAGTAATCTGTTTTGTGTTTTAATAATTTTATCATATATTTAAGTGTAATGACCTTTTAACCAATAACTAGAAAAATATAATCGATAATGTTTAAAAACTTATGACAGTTGTTTTTGATTAATCTTATCGTTTAATTTACATTTCTGAAACCAAAACTATTAAATATATCAAAGCTAATAAAAACAAGTTTACAGCAAAAAAGGTTTAATTTTAACTAAGATTAACATTAATTATATTATTTAAGTGTTAAGTAGCAAAACTTAGTTACTTCAACTTAAATTTTCTTTATTTTTATTAAAGCACATAAAGTTTTTTTTCATCAAGAATTGATCCGTCAAAACAATTTATATTATAAATTCATTAGCATCATTAAATTAATATGTGCTAATTTCATAACATGTATTTATATTCATACGAAAAATGTATGATTTAATGAGTACCTTAAAGGTTTTGAGAAGCAAAAAAATAAGCATTTATACTTTTTGTGTTTAATTATTACGATGCCAGAAAAGTTTGTAAACTAAAAGTTGCTTTTTCTGTAAAAGTAATAATTTATAAGCTAAAATTGATAAACTTCTAAAATAGTTTACATTTACTAAATTACTATATAATAAGTATTTTACATATGCTAAATTACTCATTAGCACGATATGTTATGTGGTAGATAAGTTAGCTTAATAGTCGCGTGGAAACATTTTTCGTATTTAGTTGCCACGGCTATCGAGACTTTTAAAGCTTTAAAGATCAAAAAAAAAATATTTTTACCATTAAATTGAAAATCAGTATTTTTTTTTCTATATGTTTACAAAAATTTATGTTAAAAACAAGCTAAAAATTTCTAGATTAAAATGTACTTTTTAAGTAAAATTAATATTATGATTATCAAAAATTGAACTTCTGTCAATCTTTTACATTTGCTAAGTTAAATTAAATATTATAAATAAGTAAAATTGCTCTATACCAATATAAATGCAGGTTGGTAGTTAATTTAGCTTAATAGTCGCGTGGCAATGCTTTTCGTATTACGGTGCTACGACTTTTAATATTTTGAAGCTTGTGGAAGAAAACAAAAAAATTTAAACTATCGAATGGCAAATAAACTCAGTATTTAAAAAAGTTTTATCTATTATTGTCAAGATAACCAAGACTTAAGATTTTATTTATAAAGTTAGCATCAATAAAACAATATTTCTTTTTTTAATATGTTGTAAGTCGTTATCTAATTATATATATGCACATTGTACGTATATGAATATGTAGATAAATAACGTGTTTTTAACTATGCGAGAAATATTTATAATTTATTTTGAACAACTTTAGTACGGATATATTGGATTATATTTTAAACCTAATATTTTATGTTTTATAAATAAATTTAATACTATTTCTTTTAATTAATCACTAAAACCGAGCTTTTACCAAAAATTTACAATTGTTAAAGCAATATAGAGTTTAGAAAAAGCTTAGAAATTTTTGAGAACTTTTCTTGGCTAAAGAACAAAAAAAAAAGATTTATTTATTGGTAAACAAATTAAATTTTCAAATCTTTTCTTTTAGTTGGTTTTGAGCCATTTTAATTGCTAAATTATAAACAGAATTAAATAAAATAAAAACATGCATTTTTTTTATTTTTAAGTTTTTTAGTTTGTAATCAATGCTCATCGAAAAAAAAAACACGACTAAATACGCAAATATCTGGAAATGGAAATATAGCCTTATTAACAATATATTAGCTCAACTTTCGTCGTTAATTTTAGTTTGAAAAGCCTATTCTTATAACTTAGTATAACTACGTCACAAGTTTTTTTAATAAAAAAATACTCAAGTTGCAAATGGTATTTAGATACAATAAAAATACCTTTTGACAATAAAATAAACAAAATAAAAGGCATTATAAATTATTATAAGTTTATTTGATAAGAAACAGTACAACGAAAAAACTAATCAAAATAACACAACAAAATATAAGAAAACATGTTCCTGTAAAACTCACAAGTTTGTAATTATTGTATTGTAATTAAAAAAATACTGTAAAATAACTATGTTTAGTTTGAGGTTTCATTGTTAAATTAGTATAAAAATGTTGCAAATAAAAAGATGATGATTAGAATATTTATTCAAATGCCACAAAGAAATAACCAAATGAAACATATTGTTATATCAATTATTTTTGAGTTAAAAGTTTTGCACTTGATAAAAATTAGAATATTTTTCTTTCTAGGCTTAATACTGTATTTAATTTGAGGTTTAAAAGATAAACTTCTGTATAAAGGTATCAAAATAAAGCACTGTAAGCAATAAATACGAAAGCAAAGAAAATATGTCCTTTAAAAATATTGGACTAAACAATAAAAGTTTGGAATGTGTAAAAGTTATGATCAGTTCAAAAATATAAAAGTTTTAGTTGAGATTAAATCAAAAATGAAACCTTTATAACCTCAATTAGTTTATATTTATTTATATAAAAGTGTTGTAAATTTAAATTATCAATATTTATGAATTAAAGGTATATCTGTAAAAAAATCAATTAGCTTTACATAACTAGTCATATTGATATAAAAAGGTGATAAGTTTATAAAATTGTCTTCATATTTAAAGTCTTAAAATTAAACAAAATAATTTACCTATACATATATTTAGTTCTTTTGTTCTTGTATTTTATAGCTTCCTAAAACGAAAGTGTTTAAAAGTGATGAAAAAACGTCGTAAAGTTTATAAATGGGCAGTGATTAAGCTCTTATTTTAGATTTAAAAACTGGTGAAATTGTAATCGACTTTTTATGGTACTTTCACTCGTTTTATATTTATATATATATATAAACTCAGGAATTTACAGTAAACGTATAACGTTGCTATAACTTTAATTTGGCTTGCTTTAAACAACTTCTCTACTTCTTCTATAAACCACTTTTCAATAACTTTTTATTTTATACATCGCTTTATGGTTAGTTCTATCGGTAGCTGATTGATTTAGTTTGAGCTTTTTGACAAGTTTCGCAGCAATTTTTACCGAAATAACTGTGTGAACACTGGTTGTTTTTTGGTACAAGGTAACACCATTTGAAGTTGTCCACACATTTATCTGAAATAAAATGAACAATTTTATAAAACAGTAAATTAACTTCTAAAACTCACAAGCTAGATGTTTTTTTTTTACTAAAGATTTAGTTAAAAATATTTAAGCGTATTATACATATATGACCAGCGTCAACTAAATAACAAAGTTTAATTTTTTTATTAGAATTATAAATTTAACGACATATAAAAAAAAAGAAAGCTTCAACTGTTGCGTCATAACCACGATATAACCTCCTTCGAGTTTTGATTAAACAATTTTATAGCGCTAAGTGCTAGTTGTAACAAGCTTAATACTCGCTTCGAAATAAAAAAATAAAATCCCACTTTTGTTATCGACAGGACATTTGTTGGTGTTGCAAGTTTTTCGAATATCCGGTTTTTGTCCGGGTCGGCATTTAACCGAGGGTCGACCGAACAACAGACATCTGACAATTCGCATTTGGTATCCACCACCACAAGTTACTGAACACTGAAAGAAAAATATTTCAGCTAACAGAAATAATTTCTAACAGTTGAACAAACGTTTGAATGATTATGAATACTTTTTCAGATAATGTTTTTAATTTAGTAGTTTATATTTGTTTTAGATTCAAAGTCATTGTAAAAGCTAGTAAATTTTAAGTTTCTCAAAAAGTAGTAAACTACATTATAAGTAAATTCTGAAAAGATAAGAAACTTTTTATTAGTAGTTATTCTGCTGAGTATAAACATATGATACTTTATTATTCTAACCTGTTGCCAATTACCAGTGATCCAGCTTGCTTCAGTGAGACCTGTTTGTAGAGCTGATTCTCTCTCATTCACCTTAATCCGTCTCAATCTTTCACTAGTCGTCCTAACAGTGGTGGTTGTCGTGGATGTTGGGATGGTTGTCATGGCAACGGTCGTCGGGCAACTTCGCACCAAACAAATGGCTGTCCTGTCGGCTTTCCAGTCGTTGGGCTTCTTGATTCGCTTGCATCGTTTGGAGCGGACGTGATAGATCTTGCCGCTTCTCGACTTGTAAGTGCATTTCAGTTGCCTTCTTTTAATGCCCTCATCGCAAAATTTCGAACACTGGAAAAAATTTAAATATTGTAAAACTTAGCTTATTGTGTAACTGAACGATTTTAAATACGAGAGGAAAAAAACTGTCACTCAACAACATTTTGCGCCCTTCTTAACAATCGTTGCAGTAAAATTTAACTGCAAGCCAAAAATATAAGTAGTCATTGTTTGAGTTTTGCGGTTAACATATGTATACACGAAACAAAAGGATTTGTTTTAAGAGCTTGGGGTTACGTAATGTTTGTATAAGTAAACAGTCTTTTTACAAGCTAGTAAAATTTTTGATCTCTTTTACTTTGATAGAAACTTTTATTGAAATGTAAACTAGTTTTTGTAACAACCGAAAGTTAATTTAGGATTAAGTTTTCTATGTATAAAATATAACTTGAACATTAAAAATTTTAATCTAAAAAAGGCAGCATATTAAATTTTTTTACTAACTTGTCCCCATGATGTCCACTGCCAAGTAAATTTTTTGATTCTGCACTTTCTAATAAGACAACTCTGTCTGCTGATTGGTTTGGTGTTTATACATTTGATGCTTCTCAGTGTCTGAAGTTCTGATTGACAGAAAACAGTTCGATGTTGGTATCCTTGCCCGCAGCGTCGAGAACACTGTAGATTTTTTTGTTAAACTCTATCTATACTTTTTTAGAAATAAGAGTTTTATAACAGTTTGTTATGAAAGTAACTGTTAAAATAACAAAAATATCAGTTAGTTAGGTATTTATTTTTTTTTAAACGACTAAACAACTAATTTTTCTTCTTTTGTTTGTTTTAAATTGAAAATGTAATATAAAAAAAGGTTTTACCAATACTGATTGATAAAGATTAATTTTTAAAGTTTTAGTTAGTTACTGGATAAAAAATGTCAATTATTCAAATTTATTTTTATTAGACTTAACAATCGAATATTGTAAATAGAGTGAAGTTATTATTCTCTTATTAGTTAGTTATTTAATGAATTGTTATAAAAAAACCATTTTCAGAAATTAAATTATAAAGGACACTAAAACAGAATTAATCCTATCATTTTTACCCGAGACCACAGATTGATATGTTTTTAAAAGTTTCAAAAAAGTAAATAATAACATCCAAGAAGATGAAAACCACTTCCTCTTAAAAACAATGAATTTTGACTGACATCTTAAAACTTGTTCACTTGTAAACTTTAAAAACAAATACACTGTAAAAGTACAATGGCGAAAAATAACTTGTTTTTTTTACGTATGGTTTAACAAAATTAACAGGTGATTTTTCAAAACGCGACTAGTTATAAAATTAATTATATAACATATACCTTATTTAACTTGACGGGGTTTTTAAATATTATATCTACTAAATAAGATGTTTTTTAAATGTTTGTTTAATAAAAACTTATTATTTTAACGTAATTCAAAATTCAAAATTTTTAACTACGGGCTACCTTTTTGGGTTGAAGTTAGTTAAATTCAGGTAAGGCTTGTTACATTAATATAAGTTTGAGTACATCAACACATTTAATTTATACGAAAATTAATTGATTCTCAATAAATTTATAAAATTTACAAACTTTGGACCATGGGCCGGTGTGCCATTGGGGAGGACAAATTACGTCAGAGTTGCATTGTTGCGTTGTTGCTGGTTTTGATGACGTCACGCATTCGTAATTAGGAAACAAAAGATCCCCGGTTGCAGTCAATGACATGCACTTGATCTGCCTCGATTTTATGCCGCCCCCGCAGCTTCTGCTGCATTCATCCCAGTCATCCGACACCCATCTGGATAAGTTTAAATAAATGTGTTATGTTTATTTAATGGACAAGTTATTATTTATTTTTAACAAAAAAATTAAAATTTTATACATCTTTTACTTTTTTATTTATATATTTAAAACAACTAAATTTAAAACTGTATTTTAAAACTATTTTTGCAACTATATAAAATAAAACCTTTAGGAAACTAAACAACAAAAGTTCTACTCATAAAAACATATTTAAACTTAAAAACAATTTTCAAACCTTGCCGGACATTTTTTAATATTACAACGCCTTGTAATAACAATTGGTTTGTCTGATGATTTGCAGTAATAGTCAGATACTGTTTGTTCTTTTTGTGTAACTCCTTTTAATATTTGTCTCCTCAAACAACTTACTTGAAGAGTTTGTGATCCTGAAATTTACATTATTATTGTACATCAATTGTTATAAAAAGTTTGTGATAGATTTAACCATAAAATCAGCAGTTTTTTATTCAATTTTCATCAAATTAAAACTAACAGAATAAATACTAGTTTGAAAATATATACTTTTGAAACTAGTATTGTTATTGTTCCACAATTTTGAAAAAACTTTAAGTTTAGAAGTCAAATAGTCAACAAGAAACTTAAAAAGTGAAGTATTTCTACCGAAAGATAGAATCGATAAAAAGCAAATGGAATAGCAATATATACTTTGTAACGTTAAAGTTGAGTAAACGATAAGCGCTTAACTTTGTGACGTAATAATCTGTTCTAGAAAAACAACCGGTGCACTACATAGAATATAATGCTTGTATCAATAACCAATATGTTGCACTTGTTTGTTACATTCTTTTAATGTATTTCAACAAAAATAGCTACTTTTATACCTCTTAAACTATTTAATACCTACTAAAGGTCTCTTAAAATGTAATGTGAAACTAATGTCTAGTTTTTATCTAATATACTCAAAACATTATCAGGAAATTAAATCAAACTGTATGGTCTGAAAACCTTTAAGTTAAAAAAGTTGTGTTTTTTACTCTCGCTTAATTGATTTATCAACAAATAACTTTATTAAACAAAGCAATTTAGCTCTCATCTTAAATACACAGAGGCCAAAAATTAATATAAAATCATACTATAATCATTATTTATAAAATAATCAACGGCTTGTAAAAATGTCCTTTTGGTTTTATACTTACTATTTTAGATTTAAAGGCATTATTATGAACTATTTCAAACCTCCAGCACAAGATTTAGTGCATTCTGAATACTTTTTACTCCAAACATATTTTTCTATTGGAGCGACCAGCTCATGTTCATAAACAACCAATATTCTTGGTTCAGGGTAATTTCGTTTTTGTGTTGTGTAAGTCCAAGTTATACCCGGATTATCAGTTACTACTAAAACCTTAAAACAGTTTGATAAATTAAAAAACATAATTATTTTGAACTTAAACTTTAGCTATACTTTATAGTTCTTGACAGTACAAATTTAGCAGAACTCTGTAAAAAACCAAGCAAAAATTTAAACCTCGATTATCAAGTCTTGATCTATCGGGCCTTCGGTTGAAAGAGATTCGGTTTTATACGGTGTTCGGTTGTATAACCATTCACTTCCGGCAAATTTCCGATCTCCTTGCATATTAACTGCCCAGTTTCCATTGAGGAAATATCTGGAAAAGTAAAAAAATCAAAATGGTTTATCAAATAAACGAAAGTTAAAAATTCTTTTAAGCGTTTTTATTTTTTATTACCTTGGTATTTACAATATGTAATAAAATGTTCTGTACACTTAAAATTTTATTTTTAGTTATTTTAAACTATATACCCAAACTTTGTTGCAGCTAAAATTAAAGCTTCATGAAAAAATAAATTTAGCTGTAAAACATTAACGTAGAAGTTCAATAAAAACTCACTTTGTATTTCTTGTGTTTGCATTTTTCACTGCAATATAGCTGTGAGTGCAGCATTTATTTTCTTTTATTTCAATTTTCCTTGCCCCAGCTGGTATGTGAACCACTCTGTAGTACCCTGCATTCATTGTTAAGTGTGAGAAAATAATTAGGAAACAAATGTACTACAAATTCCAAATATTTTTGAAAGCCGGCTGATGTTACATAACCTTTTGTAATTAAACTTAGGTCTAATTTTATTTTGATATATAACTTGTTTGCCGACATTAAACTATTGTTATTGTGCTCTTAAATAGGAAAACGCGATATAAAAGAGCAGATCTGTTGTTTAATTTTTATATGGTAATTAAATAGTTTGTGTAATGCAAATATTAAAATATACTTAAGTGTTTGAAATTCATAACTATATTTTTGGTTTAGGGATATATTTTTATGGTAAACTTAAAATTTGATCGTAACAATTTCAAAAGAAATTTTGTCAAAAAACTACATTAAATATTCTCAAAAAAATATTCAAACAAACCGCTATTAACGACTTTCCTATCGTAGACACCACTTATTATTTGACATGTAGAATTGTCACCATTACAAACACCACATGCGTCTATTGTCGCATTTGAATTTATTTTATTGTCACATCCTACTCTCTGTTACAAAAAAAAAGCATACTATCAATCAATAAGAATAAAATAGAAAATGAAACAAAAAACATAAAGCATATATGTTTTGTATTTTAACTTCACGAGTGAGTTCATACTAAACAAATCTACCCTAATCCAGTTAAAAGTACAAACAGTGGTGATAACCACACAAATAATTTTCAATTAGTATACAATTTCGGAACTAATCTTTTTTATTTTGAAACAAACTTGGTGTAAAACTTTAATACTTAAACGTACCAAAATTTTGTAGTTACTATTATTAGATATGTAACCTTTTTAATGATTTGACTATTTTAAGAATAACATTCAGTTAGTTATTTAAAGATATAAAAAACTAACAAAATATACTTTAACAAACTACTTTTAAATTTCAAAAACATTAACAGAAAGGTAAAAAATAGGGTTAAAAATATATTTACTTTCATTTTATCTTAATACTTTAAACTACTTAAATAAATTGAAATAGATAACTTCTAGAAAACCAATTAAACTGACCGTGCATTTACCCTGAATACATAAAATATTTTTATCTTCAGTACAAGGTGTTCCATCTATAACTTGATCTGCCAACATATCGAAAAATCTGAATTCTTCAGCTTTACATAACAACTCACATTGTCCTCGACCTAAAGATAAAATTTGAATAAAATCTGTTTAGTTTCAGGTATTTGAAAAGCTATTGAGCTATTTAGTTAGGCTTAAGTATAAGAATTTCTACAGCTGACTTAATTTAAAAGTAATAATCTGTATTTCACAAAATTTGGAAGTTAAGACTGTCATAAACATGTTTTAATTGTTTTGTATTATATAAATACTATTAACTTATTTCAATTGACCAAAAGTAGTGAATTTAGTGAAAGGTACCCATTTGTAATAAGATCTTCTGTAAGGTTTTGGATCAAAATTTGAACACTGTTGCTCTCTGAATGTCTTTGTTGAAGGCTTACAATTCTAAATTTTAAAAGATTATTAAACTAACAATTAAAATAACTCATGGCAATATCCTACAAACTAAAAAGAAATAATATTACAAAGTTGTAGATAAAAACTCAGCAGTTGATAAAAACCTCTGGGCTGCAAATTTCGTACTGTTTGTCTTCGCCATTACAGGGAATTCCCCCAAATCGAGGCTTGGGGCTGTCACACCGCCGAACTCTCCATCGGACACCGCGGCCACAAGTCCTCGAGCAAGTTGACCAATTATCAAATTTGCTCCACCCTCCGTTTATTCTATTTGGGACTTCCCCTAATGTGACACACTCGCCTCGTCTGCACCACTGTTACCAAAAGCTTTTATTGATAAACAGAATTTTATTTTTATAAGTTACTGAATAAATTATTATAACTTTTACTTTACTAGTTATTTTACTTGAATTAAAACAATAATTAAATAATAAGAAAAAATCAATTTATGTTAAAATTTGAATGGTTTCTGTAAATAGAATGTTTTATCTTTATTCAAAGATAGCATGCAGTTAAGTTTTGTTATATATATATATATATATATATGTATATATATGTCTATATATAGTTAAACTACTAACAAGATTGTGTCCACATTTAGTACCTTCTGCAGCTGGCATATATTTTTTTTCACAAATTTCTCCCCTTCCACACCATAAAGTCTTACATATTCCTTCCTAATTAGAAATATTAATATATAAGTTTAAATAGGTTAAATTTATATACATATGGTAAAATGTATAGTATGGTTTGCAGAAAATAAGAACATTAGAAATAATGTTATTTTAAAGTATATCTGTTTGTTTAAGTTTGTAAAACAATTATACTAAGAATAGTTTAGATTATATGTTTTATAAACATCAAATAAAATCGTATGATAACTTTGTAATGCTGCTTAACTAACTCTTAGCAAAAATAAATTAAATAAACCGGATCGAACCAAAAGTAAACTAAAGTATCAAATATGAACTTAGTTTAAAAAGCTGTGCAAATATTTTACATCTACAAAGACTTGCCGGCTTTATTGTTTATTTGTCATTAGTTGGCAAGTTATAAGCAGTTAACTTTTCTCTCTTTTATCAATTAGAAACATGCATTGCTTGTAATTAAGTTTGTTTTATTATGAAACCGCTGATAAAATAGCTTAATAGTTGTTTTAATCAGTTTTTATAGGTCAGTAAATATTAAGCTCTGGTTTAATCAAGGTTGTATTTTTTATTTTAAACATGTTCAGCTGCAGTACAACAGTTTAACTATTTTTTCAGTAAAAGCAATTAGCGACTGAAAATTAATCAGCTGCAATTAGTTTACTATTTTTACGATCTACAACGGCTTTAATTACTGTTTTAAAATATTTTCAAAACCAGCTAATTACCTATGGTAGCATAAAAACAACAAAATTTGATATTTAAAAGAGTTGCAAAACAAGTCAATTTGTGTTTTATTAGGCTAGCGTGTGCAAAAACTTTAAAAATGTTTAACTTTAATTTTTTTATATTGAATTAAGTTTTTTTTTATTAGCTACCTTCGTAGCACATTAAAATAATGAACTTTTTGAGTATTTAAAAAGACTTTTTTAATAGTATAAAGTGTTTATACTTTTTGCTAGTTTTTATCTGTAAACCAATCATTCGTATATAGCTTCTCAAAGAAGCATGTAAAAATACTGACAAGTTAAACTAAGTTTATGTTCGTTTGTCTAGTTTGTAACACCTTTTAAAAGCTTAGTACTTTAAAGGCGAGTATTAAGTTTTTAATTATTTCAATTGACTTTTTACGTTAAAAATAGCGGAAGCATAGATAAGGATCATAAAGAAATCAAGTTATGCTCAAAATTGACTACTAAGCTTAAACTTTTTTTATCATAGTTTAAGTTGACTTGTTTTAAAAATATTTTTACTTAAACTAACAAGTCCATGTTTGTATTTGTGTTTGCAAAGTTGTGTTTTGTTACCAAAAGACTTCTACATTGTTCTTCAGCCGAATAAGTTTGTCCCGGTTGCTGTGACGGATAATCGAAATCAGAAGTTATTTCAGATGGACTGTCATTCATACAATAACTGTCTGAACTCCTGAAAAAAGTGTATAACTATTAAACTAATTTAGAAGAAATTTTTACCTTTTAGCAAGTAATGTTATCTAATATTTGATAGCATTTTTCCAACTTTTGTCTTATGAACAATTTGAATTATTTACTTGAGGAAATCTTTTCAATGATAAATTTTTAAAATTTTATTACAATACAATGTTTCACTCGTTTAAAAACAACGAGATCTTCAGTTGTTTAAAATCTGTAAAAATTTATGTGATAACAAGTAGGAAGACATTAGGCTAAACTTGAAATAAAAGAAGTTAAAAAGAAAAAATGTATAACAAAAAACTGAGTAAAATCTAATTAAAACCTATAGTTTAAAGTTATTAGCGTATGATGATTTTAATGTTGCTAGGCTAAATTTAGGAAAATGCACGTTACTTAATAATTATACAATCTTAAAACTTAAACAAACAAAAAAAAAAAAAAAAAAAATACAATAAAAAATAGTTCTACTAACATTTAGTGGCCTTGTGAAATCTTTAGATAACTAACAAAGAAAAACATCTCTTTAACTAAACCTTTAAGTTAAGTTTACTCGTTTAAAAAAAGTTTGGCTATTGTATTATGACGTATTTATATAGTGGTTTAAGTACTTGTATAAATTAAAATAGATATTTTTTTATCAAAACGCTCTTAAGTTTTGAAATAAAGCTTCTTAAAGTGTATACAAGAACATATTAACTCGTTCCTTTTATTTAATGATGTTTCCCCGTCAGCGTTCGCTATTTCCATTTTTTCATAGGAGCAGGTCCTGCAGATTCTCTGCGGTTTCCTTATGTGTCCGATGTGGTGTAAAATTTCCCATTTGATGTTGTAGTTAGTGTTGTTGCGTTTTAGTTTCCAAATATATTTGGATAGTTCGGTTCCGTTCTCCTTGTAAATTTTTATATCTCTTATGTGGCTATACCACCTTTTCTTGAAAGTTCCTCCTGTGCTTCCTACGTATTGCTTTAATTCTTTTTTCGTCGTGACCGTAGCTTTATAGATAACATTAATAGTTAGGCATTTGTTTTTTAGCGGGCATAAGTTTTTGTTTCTGCAATTACATAGTGACTCTTCTTTGTCGGTATTTTCAGTTTTTTCTGCATTATTTAAAGTTTTTTTGTTGTGTCCTTGGATTAGCATTTTTATGTTACTCATGCAACTATACGCTAACTTACAGTTGCTTTTATTTATTAACTTGTTTAGACTGTTGTTCTGATTAAAATGCTTGTTGATTAATTCAAAAAATATTTTTCCTATGTTTGTTTTTACTGATTCGCAAAATGGTGGGTTGAAATAAATTATTTTTCTTGTTCTGTTTCTATTCTTTTTCTGTTTGCTAAAATCTTCCTTATAAGTCAGTTTATGTTTAAAATTTGATTTGTCTAAAGCGTTTTGGTATGCGTATGCATTTTGATCAAAAATATTTTTGTTTTTAGATAATTTAATCAGTCTATTTTCTATCATTGCCGGTAAGTTCTTTTTAATAATTTTAGGATGGTTAGAGTTTCTATTAATGTATCTAATTTCTGTGTTTTCTTTTTTGTACGGTTTAAATAAGTTATTTGAAAGGTCTAATGTTATATCTAAAAAGTTGCATATAGTTGCACCGGTGTCTATCGTTATTTTAAAACCAATATCTCTGAATATTTTTATTGTTTTTTTCTTTTTATTTTCTAAATCTTGGTTGTTTTTTGGTTGGATAATTGCAAGGCCGTCGTCTCTATACAAACCGATCTCTTTAGTATCATAAAGAGGTTCAAGCTTGCTCAATGCATATAGTCCGATTAAATCGCATAACTCGGCGCCGAAGAAGGAGCCCATGGGAACGTCGAATAGGTTGTTGTTATCTTTTTTGATCCAGGTTTTTTTGTTAAAAGTCAAAATTGTTTTGCAGGTGTGCTTAATTAATTTTATGTCCCTGTCTTCTATTATGGTGTATTTTTTTGCAAAGTTTATAGCGTTAGTTAAATGATTTTCAGTGATACTGGGATAGAAATTCACAATATCGAAGTTTATAAAGCATTTTCTAATTTCTTTTCCTAATGTCTTCCTACTTGTTATCACATAAATTTTTACAGATTTTAAACAACTGAAGATCTCGTTGTTTTTAAACGAGTGAAACATTGTATTGTAATAAAATTTTAAAAATTTATCATTGAATCATTCTCCTTTTTAAGTCGAGAACTTTGATTGCAACCTTTAAAGCAAAAAGTACGCGAGGAAATCTTTTAATGACTCTTTACTGCATTGGGACCAAGTAAATACCCCATTAAGAGAATTTAATGTAGGTGACATGATGTTTCCTTCGCTCAAATTACACGCATTGCTTTCACCATCATATCTTATTCCAAGACTGTAAGAAACTTAAAATATTAACTTGTAATTTTTTAGGTTATTAGAATTACTACTTTTTGTTATTTACAACAATATACAACACATACCTATGTCCAGTTTCATGAGCGACAGTAAAAGCAAGTGCAAGACCAATGTCCTCGTTAATTGTACAACTTTCTTTTCTACGACACATACCTCCTATTTGTGCTAGACCTGATAATGAAAACAATAAATAATAAAACAATTATGACTGAATTATTAGCTAGTAAATGTAGTTTTGTATCAGTCGTATAGGGTATAACTAGGGACGTAGCTAGCTAAAAAAAGTTACGAATCTGCAAAAACTAAAATATCCTAAATAACACGTCTTAGCAGAAACACAGCAATTTAAACTACTTCTAATATTATTAAAATTAATCTAAAAATATGCAGTTATGTTAATATATCAAAAATGAAATGTTGAAGTACGAGTGATAACGGTATACAAGGCAATTTATTTTGCTCCACACCCCATATGACTCTTTATGTCATGCCACTAGTGTAAACCCAGAAAACATTCATTAAAAATAAATATAAAAAAATCACAATTTAACTCAAAAACATTAATATTGTTTTCATTGTTTTCATTCAAACATTTAAACGTATAAAATCAAACATTTAACGTAGTCAATAGTAAAAACAAGTTATGCAAATTTTTGTAACATAAATTTGTATGATTTTTATTTTTGAAGCTACAGCTTCCATTAGATTGAATTTTGCATTATAGCTTTTTGACAAAACAAAGCTTTAACGCGCTAAATGTTATAATTTGGATTTGTTTAATTTTTCATTTTTTTACGACACTAAAAATGCTAAAGAATACATATATGTCAAAATTATCTCTCAGGAGTGCATAACTCAGCATAAATGGATACTAAAAGCTAAGAAAGCAGAGTCTTTTCAAGCTGAAATAAAAGCAAGTTTTTTTCGCACTCAAGTATACGTTTCTGTAGATTTACAGGAAAGTACCAAGTCACGTGCCTGGGAACATTTACTGTTAATTTTTTTATTTAATAATTAAAAAACTTTACACACTGTGATTTAATAATTATTTAGAATATTAATAACCTAATGTTGAACATGTTTTGTTCTTGTTAGTAAAATTGAATGATCAGCTTTTCTACTGCCAATTTTGTCTTGTTGTTTATGTTGCCATTCACAAAAACTAAGTAATGAAGTATCAACCCTGTGGCTTAATTCCAATTCCTTAAGAAATATTAATATTTTATAAATACTAGCATAAAAATTATTTTAATATAGTGAAGTATTACTATAAATCATAAAAAACTTTGCATGTATTTTAAAAACCTATTACAAATAACTAACTGAATCATCTTCCAGTAACACAATTCCAATAATAATGACGTTAACATCGTTTTCTAATGAAGGATCTGAATATAAACTTGAAACCTAAAATATTTTATGACAGCTTATTGAATAAAAAAAATCAATAAAAGCCAAATGATTTTAAAAAAGTCAAGCTAAAAAAGTGTAAAGAAATACTTTTAAAGTTTATTCTATGAATTTATAACACAGTAATACACTTTTAAATTAAACCATGACGTAACAAAAACTTTTTAAACGTTTATTTTCACTTATATTTTAATTCGAAAAACATTAATTGTCTTGCAAAGAATTTAGTAATTCTTCAATTGAATGTTTACCTGTAAATAATGTTCCAGGTGTTTTATTAGCAATATTGTGTAATTTAAATTCTTTTAACACTATAAACATCGAAACCTACCAACCTAATTACAGGTCCAAATTTTTAACTAGGTTAAACCATTAAAGAATTTTTAACGAATTATATCCGCTTTATGATGGGTTATAAAAATTTTAAATACAACTATCGATGTGCTAACTATACTAATGAAAAACTTTATTTACAACAAAGACACTAATTATTATCCAGTTTTAACTAGTTTCTAGTAGCTTTATGAAACGGTAAAATCGTAATATGTTTACCAAGGATACCCGTAAAATTGTTTGACTTTTTAGTTTTTGTAATGTCTGTTTTTAGTTTAATGCAATTAAAATTAGTAGCATTTCTTATCTCTTTATATGCACTTTATATTTCTGGTGATACAGTTCAGTGGATAAGCGCATTAGTTACCTTAATTTTACGTATTATTATTGCTAGTATTTCTAATAAATATTAAAGCCAAACTTGTGATTCCTTTTAAGACCATATTTTAATCTAATTTATTATAATATTGAACAAAATAGTAAAGTATTTTGATATACAGCTAAGTACATAGTTTGTGGTTAGATAATAACTAAAAGGGTCAAAAACTTGCTACTATAAAAAGCAATTAAATTATAATCTGCAAAAAGATTCTAGTAAACTTTAAAAAAAAAAAAACATTTGGCTTTAAATAAAAGCCAAATGATTTAAAACAAGATAAGTTAAAAAAATTTTGAAAAATACTTTAATGTATTTAATATTTATTTTTAATACAGTAATACACTTTTTTTTAAACCATAACGCAAAAAAAAAAACATTTTAAAATATTTGTTTTCATTAATTTTATAGTTTAAAGAACATTAATTGTCTAGCAAGGAGCAACTTATTCTTTAATCAAATGTTTACCGGTAATTAGTGTTCCAGGTGTTTAGCAACATTATTACTGTATAATTTAAACACTTTTAGTATTATAAACATCAAAAACTTACAAACTTAATTAAAAGTGAAAACTTTCAATTACGTTAAAACATTAAATAACTTTGACGAATTCTATCCGTTTTATAATGGGTTTTTAAGATTATAAAAACATCTATTGGTGTGTAACTTATACTAATGAAAAATTTTAATAACTACAAAAACACTAGTTATTACCTAATTTTAATTAGCTTCTATTATCTTTATGAAACGGTAAAATCGTTATATGTTTACTAAGAATGCCGTTAATACTAGTTGCCTTTTTGTTTTTAAAACGTCTGTTTTCAGTTTAATGCAATTAAAATAAGTAGTAATTATTATCTCTTCAAGTTTATAGTTCTACAATTCAGTGGATAAGCGCATTAATTTACTTAACTCTACGTATTAATATTGCTAATATTTTTTATAAGATTTAAAACTAAATTTGTAATTCAGCTAAAGAGCTTGATTTAATCTCATTTATTATTATTATGAATAAAATAGTAAAGTATTCTAGTATACAGCTAAGTACATCGTTAGCGGTAAGATAATAACTAAATAAGGTAAAAATTTGCTACTGAAAAAGCAATTAGGGTCTAATTTTTGAAAATCTACCAGGAAACTTTAAAGAGAAACATGACTTAATCTTTAAAAATTTAACACCTACTAACTTTTAAAGTTTTAACTATTTCATAAATATTATTTTTAAAGTTTATAAGATAAAATGTAATAATGTTAAAAAGTAAGCTAACAACTTATAAGTGATTGCATAGAAAGACTTGGTACTATTCTAACCATGTTCATAATAGTTAGTATGTAAATGGTAGTACTCCTTTCATCATTTTTATGTTTTTCAATGAACTTTTTGTCAGCAACCACCAAAGTTTCAATTCTCTTTTTAACTCTTCTCTCATCTCTCTCATAATGACTCGACCTTTCTCTCGAAATTGACCTCCGAATTCTTCTTTCTGCTTCAATTCTCTCTTCTTTTTTATGTTGATCTTCTTGTGAAGAAGTACGAATTTCACCATTTGACAGGATAGTCAGTGTCTTGTTTTCTACATTTTCACTGATTTCTACTGGATCTGTTGTAACATGAAACGCGTTATTTCTTGGTACAGTTTGACTTAACTTGTTTATTTTTCATAAACAGTCGAAATAAGCAAAATAACTGTTGGTTTATCTAAAAAGCTAATGTTGTAAGTTAATGGAAATAATTAAGCTTATTTTCTAGTGACAATTAAAATAAACTCTCTTTACTTATGTAGATGTCTTCTGATTAAAATTTTAGTTTTTAAACAAACATACTAGCTTTAAAACAAATAAAATAGAAGTTTTCAAGCAAATTATGAATATATAAGTAGAAAAAAATAACTTTATTTCATAAAAAAATTTAAGTGATGAAACTTTACGAGAAAATGTTTAATTTAAGTTCATATATATTCTATTTTAGCAGTGATTAATTCAATTATTTGTCTTGCACTTTAAAAACACACCATAGTTTTGTTACGTCATAAAACATGTTTCATGTTGATTTAGTAGTTTTTTTGAAGTTAAACATTAAACTATAAATAAAGATAGACATACTTGATAGTTTGGTCAAATTAAAAAAAATAATAACATAAAAAAACAGCTGTAGAAAAAAAGAATATGTAAGAGATTTTTGGAAAATTTCACAAAGTAACAAACTTATAAAAGTTTAATTTATGTGGTCTTAAGTTTTTCTAGTTTAATTTACAAAAAAAGCATTCGAACAACCTTCAATTTATATAATTACTATTGTAAATAATTTATCTATATTAAGTATATCAAATATTATAATATTGGGTTATTTCAACTTCTCAATAGAATTTGATTTGATATCACAAGCAACTTAACTGAATAAAATCGACTTATCATTGTTTAGAATAAAAACGTTATTTTCTCTTCATTTGCTTATATAAACTACTAATGTCAAGTTCACAATTAACAATAGAAAATGCTTGTTGGGTCGTTTAAACGACACTTAAGACCCCTTGGTTTTTTGTTGTTTATGTTGCAAAAACTCCTACTCACATGAAATTGTTTAAATAATTATCCATAATATCAACAAATACACAAAAGACTTTATGCTTTATTAGGCAGAAGTACATAAGTGACATCTTAAACAATGGAATTTGTAAAACTTTCTAGTAATGGAGTACTTGTTTCAAATTGAAAGTTTTAATGTAAAGTACTTTTAGTTTCCAACTTTTAAAGTTGTTAAGTGATAAACATGTCAAATAGGCCAAATAGTGGCTTTAAAGCTTTCTATGTAGCTTAATAATCACGTCATTGATTTTTTTTCCGAAAAGATTTCAAAGCATGTTGTAACTAGAAGGAGAAAGCTTATTATAAACTTGATATTTTATAACTCTAACTAAAATCATGCACGAACTTTGAACCAGCAAATTCAATTTGCAGTGACTTTATTACAAAACGTTTTAATTTAAAACTTATACTTTGAAAGGATATTGTTGGTAATTTAGAGCAAATAATTGAAAGGTTTTTGATTAACCACAAAACTAAAAGCACGCCGACTTTTTTACAATGTTTTTAAATTATGACGTCATAAACTTACGTCTTCTTCCCTTGCCACAGTATTGCAGTGTTTCTTCTTTTTTGACTCCTTGACGTTGATGCACGTGATTGTGACGCTTCTTGTAGATGACGTGAGGATCCGATTCGAACTTATGACGTTCATCCTCGCTTATATGGCTATCGTCTAACGGTTCTATTATGATTTTATCATCGTTTGTTCGCATAAAGCCCGTCTGCATAAAGATGGCTAGTTGTAGTTAAAATTAGAAAAAAAAAGTTAATTTTAATAGTTATAGAAGTTTTATAATTAAGTAATCATATACAAATAACTTTTTTTACTCGAAAACCAGTTCAATAAACAATAAAAAACTTCATCTAGAATAATAAAATAACAAAATGCAAAACAAGATTTAGTTTCTGTTCAAAAAACAAGTTCTTGTGTGAAGTTTATTGTTTATCACAACGCTGTGTCGAGTGATCATTATAGAAACATTCATCTGCTAACGTAATTGCAGCATTGTTACGTCATAATAGTCATATTGAATGGCAATTAGTTCAACATGTTTAAGAGTTGTAAACAAGTTTATTATCAACTAAAATTCTGGCAGCATACTTAATTAGTTAACTACTTATTAAAAATTTTAAATAAAAAAGAGTTAATTTAAGTTTTGCAAAATCTAGACAAACTTGAAAAAAAACAAGGTTTCAAAACAATTTGTCGATAAATGTACTTATCCAAAAATTTTTAGGTTCGGAAAACGCAAAAACTTGAATTGTTCACGTTTTGATCTAAATTTAAAAATGTAAAATTTGTTTCATTCACGTTGAGGCTAAAAGTTTTACGTAGTATCTAATTTTCGTTCTATTAACTTTTGATATTCAATAGTTAAAGAAACATCTTTGTTTTCTTTTCCTTTTATTCTAAGACGTTTAAGCTTTTACGTAAGATAAAGTCTTTTAAAGGTAGTTTCGTCAAAAACTATACTTAAAGTACGTTTTGAATGTTTATGTATACAAAGTATTTTAGTGTACTTTAAATAGAAGACATAATTGTTTTCAAACAACAAAAGTATTTTGTTTTAAAAATCACAGTTTAAATATTTTAGCTTTTAACTAAAGAAAATATGACAAATAATTTTGCAGTGTTTTTTATAATTAAGTAGTGAAATTTAAAGTTGAAAATTTCTGTTAAAATTACAGTCGAAAACCGTCAAAATGACCTAACTTTATACCAGACGCAACTTTTTGATAATAATTTTATCAAAAATAAGCATGATTTTGTTCACAGGTACTATAACAGTTTCTTTAATTACTTTTTTTTTGCAAATATAGAACACAAACGTAACCATTGTAGGCTAACTGTGCGTCAAGATATGCAATAGAATAAAACAGATTATGCGAAAAGAAAATAAAAAGAACCACAACTTTTGAACAAAAATTGAATTAAAAGTTCAAAGTTATGTCAGGATTTTTCACTAAAAAAAATATTCTTAGATTAGTTTAATCATATAACCTAATTAATATCAATGGTCTAATCACGTAATAGTAATTAGTAAACGAGAACATGTGATTATGATGAAGTTGACCACGTGAGTAGCCATTAGGAATTCCAACAAAGATAAAGATAAACTTATTAGTTTCCTATTGAGTTGTACCAAAGAAAAGACAAACAGCAAGTCTGGTTGCTTTTGAACGTCGGCGACATCAAACAAAATTTCAATGAAAATATTTCTACTTGTTCTTTTGTTATAAGTTTATAGCGAAATACTTTTGTTATATTGTTAACTTCGTAGCGTTAGTCTAACTTTTGCTGCTTATAATTTTATAAATTATTTTGTCTTTTGGTTCTTTTAGATAACAGTTGATTGATGTATTTTAAGTTTGTAAGTCTTTTTACTTAAAGTTTGCTTTTATTTAATGAAAATCAAAAACCGCAAGAAAACAATTATATATCTATTTGCAAACAGATAGTCATCTACATAACACAAAAAAAATAAGTTATTGTTTAATAGATATAGAGCTCCCTACTTTTAATATAAACTTTCTAAACTGAAATAGTTTTACATGGAAATAAAACTTCAAAATATATTTCCTTCCAAAAACCAATTTTAAAAATATAATAAATAAATTGTTCTATTTATGATAGTTTCTAGAATTTGTTTTTCACACAACTGACTAATTCAAAGGGAATTCTTTATAATTAGACAACGAATTTAAACTTCTACATTCTTACATCATAACACTTCTTTAAATCAAAGGTAACTTGTTAATTAAAACCTTATGATTGTCAAACAGTTAACAGTTATTTGATAGACTGTGGCAATTACAAAAATTTGAGAAATTTAGCTTGATTACAACTTATTTGTTTACTATTTTGCATCGCAATATTTTCTATTGTTGTACAAAAACTTATTTAAAACACATATTGTAAATCTTTAAGCAAATTTTTTACTTAAACAAATTTAACCTGTTATTAATAATATGCAAAATAAGTTAAATTTGTAGTGATTAAAACAACACTAAAACATCTAAAAAAACTCATTGGTTAATACATACTTTTGATCTAACTACTTTGAGGTGTGCACAAGTTCTAAACAAAATTTATAACAAATTTACTTAGCATTTGTTTAAACATCAAACGCTTTAAAAATTATTACTGAAACATATGTACAAAGCATTCTTGGTTACTAACCAGTCCGTTGCAGGTTGTCATGGCAACTGGTCAGTCACCATGCGACACCAAGCGACCGTGGTAGTGACAGTCCCACCCGTTTCCCTCGATAATCCGACTTCCGTTTTTGTCCATTCTCTTCACGTAGAAATTGGGGGACAGCAGTTGTGAGTTGGGCCTAAGGTCGAACAGGAAAGACTCACCGAGACCACGGACTTGGTACTGGACCACTTTGTAAGTTATTTGGTTTATATCTTCAATTAAGCTTCTATGATGTCTTTTTGGTATGTTATGGTCAATCTGTTGATGATTGAAACTTCTATTTGTTTCAAACGGTGAAAATTTTTAAAACCTAGATGTATTTTCTGTCATTATTCTAGTTAAACAGTCTTTAGCAGTTTAGAATACTAGCTTACAAGCTTTCCAAAACCTATGCGTTTGAAGCAATAAAAATCTATTAACATAAACAACTTATATAAAGGTTAAACTTGTCTTATGTATATTGTTTATATAAAAAACACGTAAATCTATAGAGTTTTGACACACATGTATTTCTGTTTATGCAAGTTTAAAAATATTTTAATTTTTTTTTCCACATTTAAAAAAGTTAGTACGATAAGGTTCATAGGTATACACTTTTGGAACCATAGAACTTAAAAGAAAAATTTTTATAACAAACTACTGTCTTTTATACATACCTTCTCACCTTATAACTGTTTAACATTATTTAAACATTTAGTGTTTAATTGTTTATAGGTTTAATGTTTTGGATAAAAACCACAACAGACAAATTGTGAGCTTTGAATATTAAACATGTAAGTTCTTGGAAATAACACGGCAAATTTTTTCTGTAAGCTAAAATCGTGATAACGAACAGAGTTAATTTAATTAAACTGAAAACTTGTTACAATTATGTCATAGTTAAATCGGCGAAATTAAACCCACGGAAAATATTTAAACCTATTTAAAACCGGAAATTCAAACCATTGCTTAATTTAATCTAATTAGATTTAATCTAGTTTTCTCAAACATTCTTGATGACCTTTTTTTAAACATTTTATTGCACCGGTAAAATGAATGAAATATTTTTTATGCAAAATAGTTGCAGCGCTGTTGATTGCAGCAATCAAAAAATTATTGCAGCAATTTTGCAGCTTCGATGTTTGTAACTAAAACTCTAAAACTTAAACTAGTATGTGAAAATATATTCCTCTTATTTAATTTTTAAAAGTTATTTGTTTTAAATACAAGTATAAAAAGACCTTAATAAAAAATAAACTAAGTTATTATATAAAACACACAATCAATATAACTAAAATTGGATATTGTTATGAAATAATATTGCACTGGATTGTGTAACTAATAAAAGTGATACAAACAACAAGACTAAGTAAACTAATATATATTATTTTTTGTATGTATTTATCTATTACATGATAAACTAAAACTTGATTTTTACATTTACTCTTGGCCAGTTTTCAAAACATGTTTGTAGTATTAAAATTAAACAATACAATTAAGAACACTTTTAGGTGTTGATTTAATTTGAGTTTCTTGTACAAGATTGGATTTTGTTTTATAATAATGTTCAGACTATAAACTCTAAGATTTTTTCTGTTTTTATTTATTTACAAACTTTGACAAACAATAAAGGAATTTGAAAATCGTTTTTAAAACGTAACTTAACAAAAAAAATTAGAGATATAATAAAGTTTTGCTTACAACTTAGTTTAATTAATCTTTGTAAAACAAACCTTGAAAGTATAAATGCAAAAAAAAAACTTTGTCTTATCTTTGGTAAGTTATTACACAAGTAACCGCAAAAAGTGAATATTTCGAGAAAGTTAATAAAATGTTTATTTAAATTAATATGTCTACGTTGCTTTCAACATTATATTGAGTTTACTTTTAGTTATTTTATAAAAACTTTTTATTTTTCCCGCGCAATTGTTAACGTACTCTCTCAAATATTGCAGCTCATACAATAGGACCTTTTTCACTTTTAACTTCTCTCGTATTTAATATCTGTGTATTCTCACTTATACTGCAAATATTTAGTTTTAACGAAATAAAAAATTGTGAATTAAATTTTATATAGTTTAGTAGTACAACCGTTAAAAACTATAATTAAAACTTTTGATACTTCTAATAACAATTTTAATTTTTTTTTTATTAGTTATTAAAAAAAGAAAGTTGATGTAAATCTAAAACTAATGATTGATTTATAAAAAAGTAAGTATTTTAAACTTTTAAGTAAAAAAAAATTAAATGTACCGATAAATATCAAAATAAATTTAAAGCATATGTTTTAAATTGAATAAGAAAAATAACAAATGCTTTTACAGAATTAAATTTAAAGCAAATAAGTATTTTAGTTATGTTTAACAATCTAAAAGTTATACATTAAAACTTAAAAAAATATTGAAACAGTTGTTATACTTATTAAGTTAATGAACTCATGAACTTTAATTAAAAGCACATTACATCATGTTTCAAATATAGAAATCTTGATAATATGAAAAGTGTAAAACCACAATGCTGTAGAAAAATGATTTATTTGATTTGTTTTGAGTGATGCATGACTATAATAGGAAATAAAACTTCAAGTTTTTGACTTCCAATGCTGACATAACTGATTGATTATTATGAAGGATTATGTATATTGTTCATATTATTTTCACATTTAATTGTTCTTATTCGATATAATCATATTGTGGTATACTTTTTTATATTTTTATACAAAAAAAAAACATGACAAAATGATTTAGTCAAACAATATAAATGTCATTGTTTAATCTTATACATGTAATTAGTTGGTAAGTTTTAGCTTTTTTTAAATTCAGTATGTTTTACTGAGATTAGAAAAACTTTATCTCATGTAATTAATAGAAACATGTTTATGTTAGTTGTCTATACACAACCATACAATTATTTTAAAAGTGTTGTAAATTAAAAATATTAACTAGGTTATTTTAATATAATTTAAAATAAATGTTTAAAAAAGTTCAACTGTATTTCGAAGTAAATCAGTAGTTTAATACAAGTGTTTATGTTTACTTTCTGAAGTTGCAAAAGTTTACAAATTTTAACTCAAAAATTCAAAAAAAGCTGTGTAATATTTCATTGCCAGCCTTAAGTAATGACCAAGTTTTTAATTTAAAAGTTGAAAAAATGACGTTTTAAGATTTATAATCTAAAACAACACTTTTCATTACTTGTAAATTTAACCAGCTACCGTCTTGTAATAAAATATATAACTTTAATGATGCTCTTTTAATCTTAAGAAAAAACTGTAAACCTTCATAGTTAAACCAGATTTTACAAAATTTACTTTCAAGCTTGCTAAACATTTACTAAAATATCTAAAATTTCCAATGTGTACTCAATCATAAAAAATACATTATATCATGTTCAAAAGGTTGTTTTTTTTATTAACAAAAAAATAATAAAAAGCATATAAAAAACCAAAAATATAGTGAACATTCAAAGGTTTTTTATATAACAAAGTTTAGGAAACAAAAATGTATATTTTAGTTTTGCCTATGATACATAACAAACTGTGGTGTAATTTACTGTCGATAAAATTTTGTGTTAAAATTTGCACCATACAGGTTCTATTATTACAGGTAACATACTAAACATAAATTTCTTTGATGTATTCAACTGATATACTAAATACACTTAATAGCGTGATTAAATTAAATAGTGATGCTGAAAATGTTTTCCTCAAAATTTGTAATACTAATAAACTGTGCATTACAACCTCAAATAGCATATAATTTTTACATCAAAGTATGATATTAAACATCAAATGAAGTAATCTGTTTTGTGTTTAAATAAATTTATCAAAGATTTAAGTGTAACGACCTTTTAACTAATAACTAGAAAAATATAACTGATAATATTTAAAACTTATGACAGTTGGCTATATTAGTTTTTTATTAATTTTTTTTTTGCTTAATTCACTTTTTTGATATCAAAACTATTTAATATATCAAAGCTAATAAAAACAAAATTAAAATCAAAAAAGGTTTAAGTTTAACTAAAAGTTTTGTTTTTATTAGCTTTGATATATTAAACAGTAAAAAAGATTCTTGAGTTAAGTAGAAAAACTTAAATACTTGAATTTATATTTTCTTTATTTTTAACAAAGCACATCAAGTTTTTTTTTCTCATCAAATATTGATCTGCCTATGCATTATAAATCATAAATTTGTTAGTATCATTAAATAGTATAGTACGTATATATATTTATACAAAACATGTATGATTAAATGAGTACCTTAAAGGTTTTTAGCATAAAAATTAAGCATTTATACTTTTTTGTGTTTAATTATAACAAAGTCAATAAGTTTGTAAGCTAAAAATAATTTTTTCTGTAAAAGTAGTAAGATGAAACTTAAATGATAAACTTATAATAATACTTCACATAGGCTAAATTATTCTATAATAAATATTTTACATATGCTAAATTACTTAAAAATACTATATATGTTATATGGTAGATAATTTTGCTTAATAGTCGCGTTGAAACATTTTTTGTATTTAGTTGCCATGGCTATTGAGACTTTTAAAGCTTAAAAGATCAAAATTAAAACAGTTTTACTATTGAACTGAAAATCAATAACTGTTTGAATTCAGTATGTTTAGAACAATTTATGTTAAAAACAAGCTAAAAATTTCTAGACTAAAATTTACCTTTTGAGTAAAATTAATATTATGAATATCAAAAATTGAATTTCTGTCAATCATTTATATTTGCTAAGTTGCTCTATATCTTTATAAATGTTATACGATAGATAATTTAACTTAATAGTCGCGTGGCAATACTTTTCGTATTACGATGCTACGACTTTTAAGACTTATGAAGATTATATATGAAAACTAAAAACTTTGAACTATCGAATAGCAAATAAATTTAGTATTTAAAAAAGTTTTATCTATTATTGTCAAGATAACCTAAACTTAAAATTTTATCCATCAATCATTTACCATCAATCATTGTTTTTAAATATGCTGTAAGTCATTATCTAATTATATATATGCACATTGTACGTATATGAATATTTAGATAAACAACGTGTTTTTAACTATGAAAAGATATAGTTATAATTTATTTCGAACAACTTTAGTACAGATATAGTATGTTAAAATTTAAACCTAATATTTTTTATTCTATAAATATATTTAATACTATTTCTTTTAAAGAATCACTAAAAACGAGCTTTTACTAAAGATTTACATTTGATAAACCAATATAAAACTTAGAAAAGACTCCAAAAATTTTGAGAACTTTTCTTGGCTAAAGAAAAAAAAAATCTATTTATTGGTCAACAGATCAACTTTTCAACACTTTTCTTTTAGTTGGTTTTTAGTCATTCTAATTGCTAATTTATAAACAGAATTAAATAAAATAAAAACATGCAAATTTTTGTATTTTTAAGCTTTGTAGTTTGCTCATCGAAAAACAAAACAAAACTAAATACGCAAATATCTGGAAATGGAAAGATAGCCTTATTAACAATATATTAGCTCAACTTTCGTCTTTAATTTTAGTTTGAAAAGCCAATTCTTATAACTTAGTATAACTACGTCACAAGTTTTTTTAATAAAAAATACTTAAGCTGCAAGTGTTATTTAGATACAATAAAAATCATTCTAACAATAAAATTTACAAGTTAAAAGGCGTTATAATTTGTTATAAGTTTATTTGATAAGAAACAGTACAACGAAAAAGCTAATCGAAATAACACAACAAAATATAAGAAAACATGTTATTATCAAACTCATAAGCTTGTAACTATTGTATTGTAATTAAAAAAATACTGTAGGATAATTATGTTTAGTTTGAGGTTTCATGGTTAAATTTGTATAAAAATGTTGCAAATAAAAAGACGATGATTAGAATACTTATTCAAATGCTACAAAGAAATAACCAAATGAAACACATTGTTATATCAATTATAATTGAATTAGAAGTTTTGTACTTGATTAAACTTAGAAAAATTTTTTTTTCAAGGCTTAATACTGTATTTAACTTGAGGTTTAAAAGATAAACTTCTGTATAAAGGTATCAAAAGAAAGCACTGTAAGCAATAAATACGAAAGCAAAGAAAATATGTCCTTTAAGAATAATGGACTTAACAATAAAAATTTGGAATGTAAAAAAGTTATGATCAGTTTAAAAAATATAAAAGATTTTTTTTTAGGTTCAAACAATAAATGAAAATTTTTTTGCCTCAATTAGTTTATATTTATTTAAACGAAAGTGGTGTAAATTTGAGTTATCAATATTTATAAATTAAAGGTATGTCAGTAAAGATTAGCTTTACACAACTAGTCATATTGAAATAAATGAGTGATAGGTTTATAAAATTGTCTTCATACTTAAAGTCTTTAAATTGAACAAAATAATTTACCTATACTTATATTTAATTTTGTTTTTGTATTTTATAGCTTTCTAAAACGAAAGTGTTTAAAAGTGATCAAAAAACTTTGTAAAATTTATAAGTGGGCAGTGATTAAGCTCTATTCTTTTAATTTAAAAACTGGTGAAATTGTAATCGACTTTTTATCGTATTTTCATTCGTTATATATATATATATATATATATATATATGTATATAAACTCAGGAATTTACAGTAAACGTATAACAATGCTAATGACTTTAATTTGGCTTGCTTCAAACAACTTCTCTACTTCTTTTAAAAATAACTTTTAAACAACTTTTTATTTTATGCATCGCTTAATGGTTACTACTATCGGTAGCTGATTGATTTAGTTTGAGCTTTTAGACAAGTTTCGCAGCAATTTTTCCCGAAATAATTGTGTGAACACTGGTTGTTTTTTGGTACAAGGTAACACCATTTGAAATTGTCCACACATTTATCTGAAATAAAATAATATGTTTAGAAAACAGTAAATTTACTTTTAAAAATTGTAATACTAAATTTTATTTTACGATTTAGTTAATAAAATTTACGGATTTTAGACTTAAATGAGTAGCATCAACTGAATATTAGAACTTAATCTTAATTTTTTTTCAAAAATTGCTCATAAATTTAAAGATATAAAAAAGAGGAAAGCTTCAATTGTTGCGTCATAACCATTACGTCAAAATCGTCAAAGGAGTAACGTTAAAACCTTAAGGATTTTATTAAACGATCTCGTCAAGCTAAATTCTAGTTATAATAAGCCTAATACTCAATTTATTACAAAATATTTAAAATTTTCTCACTTTTGTTATCGGAAGGGCATTTGTTGGTATTGCAAGTTTTTCGAATATCCGGTTTTTGCCCGGGCCGGCATTTAATCGAGGGTCGACCGAATAATAAACATCTTACAATTCGCATTTGGTATCCACCACCACATGTTACTGAACACTGAAAAAAATAATAACTTTATTGCAGTTAGCAGGATTAATTTCTAACAACTAAATCATGCCATTTTCTTAAACTTATTTTTTTGTATTAAGAAGTTTCTATTTATTTAAAATTCGAAATCATAATAAAAAAATAAAATCTAGAATGTTTTAAGTCTTTAAAAAGTAGTAAACTACATTACAACTGGTTTTTATAAGGATAAAAAACTTTTTATTAGTAGTTGTTCTGCTTAATATAAGCAAAAAATACTTTATTAATCCAACCTGTTGCCAATTGCCAGTGATCCAGCTTGCTTCAGTGACACCTGTTTTTAGAGCAGATCCTCTCTCATTCACCTCAATCCGTCTCAATCTTTCACTCGTCGTCCTGACAGTGGTGGTTGTTGGAGTGGTTGTCATGGCAACGGTTGTCGGGCAGCTTTTTATTAAACAAATGGCTGTCCTGTCGGCTTTCCAGTCGTTGGGCTTCTTGATTCGCTTGCATCGTTTTGAGCGGACGTGATAGGTTTTGCCGTTTCTCGATTTGTAAGTGCATTTAAGCTGCCTTCTTTTAATGCCCTCATCGCAAGATTTCGAACACTGGAAAAAATTTAAACATTGTAAAAAATTAGTTGACAGTGTAACTGAACGATTTTAAATACAAGAGGAAAAACTGTCATTCAACAACATTTTTTGCCCTTTTTAACTATCTTTGCAGTAAAATTTAACTGCGAGCCAAAAACATAAGTAGCGATGCTTGACTTTTGCGGTTAACATATGTAAACACGAAACTAAAGGATTTGTTAAAAGAGCTTGGGGTTACGTAATGTTTATATAAGTAAACAGTCTTTTTACAAGCTAGTAAAACTTATTGTTCTCTTTTACTTTGATAGAAACTTTTATCGAAGTGTAAACTAAACAAAACTTTTTCGTAACAACCGAAAGTTAAATAAGGATTAAGTTTTCTATGTATAAGAAATAACTTAAACATCAAAGATTTTAGTCTGAAAAAGCAGCATTACTAACTTGTCCCCATGGTGTCCACTGCCAAGTAAATTTTTTGACCCTGCATTTTCTAATAAGACAACTCTGTCTGCTGATTGGTTTAGTTTTTGTACATTTGATGCTTCTCAGTGTCTGAAGTTCTGATTGACAGAAAACAGTTCGATGTTGGTATCCTTGCCCGCAACGTCGAGAACACTGTAGATTTTTTTGTTAAACTCTGTCTATACTTTTTAAGAAATAAGAGTTTTATTACAGTTTGTTATGAAAGTAACTGTTAAAATAACAAAAATATCAGTTATTTAGGTATTTATCTTTTTTAAAACGACTAAACAACTGTTTTTTCTTCTTTTGTTTGTTTTAAATTTAAAATGTAATATAAAAAAAGGTTTTACCAATACTGATTAATAAAGATTAATTTTTAAAGTTTTAGTTAGTTACTGGATAAAAAATGTCAATTATTCAAATTTATTTTTTATTAGACTTAACAATCGAATATTGTAAATAGAGTGAAGTTATTATTCTCTTATTAGTTAGTTATTTAATGAATTGTTATAAAAAAACCATTTTCAGGATTTAAATTATAAAGGGCACTAAAACAGAATTAATCCTATCATTTTTACCCGAGACCACAGATTGATATGTTTTTAAAAGTTTCAAAAAAGTAAATAATAACATCCAAGAAGATGAAAACCACTTCCTCTTAAAAACAATGAATTTTGACTGACATCTTAAAACTTGTTCACTTGTAAACTTTAAAAACAAATACACTGTAAAAGTACAATGGCGAAAAATAACTTGTTTTTTTTTACGTATGGTTTAACAAAATTAACAGGTGATTTTTCAAAACGTGACTAGTTATAAAATTAATTATATAACATAGACCTTATTTAACTTGACGGGGTTTTTAAATATTATATCTACTAAATAAGATGATTTTTAAATGTTTATTTAATAAAAACTTATTATTTTAACGTAATTCAAAATTCAAAACTTTTAACTACGGGCTACCTTTTTGAGTTGAAGTTAATTAAATTCAGGTAAGGCTTGTTACATTAATATAAGTTTGAGTACATCAACACATTTAATTAGTACGAAAATTAATTGATTCTCAATAAGTTTATAAAATTTACAAACTTTGGACCATGGGCCGGTGTGCCATTGGGGAGGACAAATTACGTCATAGTTGCATTGCTGTGTTGTTGCTGGTTTTGATGACGTCACGCATTCGTAATTGGGAAACAAAAGATCCCCGGTTGCAGTCAATGACATGCACTTGATCTGCCTCGATTTTATGCCGCCCCCGCAACTTCTGCTGCATTCACCCCAGTCATCCGACACCCATCTGGATAAGTTTAAATAAATGTGTTATGTTTATTTAATGGACAAGTTATTATTTATTTTTAACAAAAAAAATTAAAAGTTTATACAATTTTTACTTTTTTATTTATATATTTAAAACAATTAAATTTAAAACTGTATTTTAAAACTATTTTTGCAACTATACAAAATAAAACCTTTAGGAAACTAAACAATAAAAGTTCTACTCATAAAAACATATTTAAACTTAAAAACAATTTTCAAACCTTGCCGGACATTTTTTATTATTACAACGCCTTGTAATAACAATTGGTTTGTCTGATGATTTGCAGTAATAGTCAGATACTGTTTGTTCTTTTTGTGTAATTCCTTTTAATATTTGTCTCCTCAAACAACTTACTTGAAGAGTTTGTGATCCTGAAATTAACATTATTCTTGTACATCAATTGTTATAAAAAGTTTGTGATAGATTTAACCATAAAATCAGCAGTTTTTTATTCAATTTTTATCAAAATAAAACTAACAGAATATATACTAGTTTGAAAATATATACTTTTGAAACTAGTATTGTTATTGTTCCACAATTTTGAAAAAACTTTAAGTTTAGAAGTCAAATAGTCAACAAGAAACTTAAAAAGTGAAGTATTTCTACCGAAAGATAGAATCGATAAAAAGCAAATGGAATAGCAATATATACTTTGTAACGTTAAAGTTGAGTAAACGATAAGCGCTTAATTTTGTGACGTAATGATCTATTCTAGAAAAACAACCGGTGCACTACATAGAATATAATGCTTATATCAATAACCAATATGTTGCACTTGTTTGTTACATTCTTTTAATGTTTTTCAACAAAAATAGCTACTTTTATACCTCTTAAACTATTTAATACCTACTAAAGGTCTCTTAAGATGTAATGTGAAACTAATGTCTAGTATTTATGTAATATACTCAAAACATTATCAGGAAATTAAATCAAACTGTATGGTCTGAAAACCTTTAAGTTAAAAAAGTTGTGTTTTTTACTCTCGCTTAATTGATTTATCAACAAATAACTTTATTAAACAAAGCAATTTAGCTCTCATCTTAAATACACAAAGGCCAAAAATTAATATAAAATTATACTATAATCATTATTTATAAAATAATCAACGGCTTGTAAAATGTCCTTTTGGTTTTATACTTACTATTTTAGATTTAAAGGCATTATTATGAACTATTTCAAACCTCCAGCACAAGATTTAGTGCATTCTGAATACTTTTTACTCCAAACATATTTTTCTATTGGAGCGACCAGCTCATGTTCATAAACAACCAATATTCTTGGTTCAGGGTAATTTCGTTTTTGATTTATGTAAGTCCAAGTTATACCCGGATTATCAGTTACTACTAAAACCTTAAAACAGTTTGATAAATTAAAAAACATAATTATTTTGAACTTAAACTTTAGCTATACTTTATAGTTCTTGACAGTACAAATTTAGCAGAACTCTGTAAAAAACCAAGCAAAAATTTAAACCTCGATTATCAAGTCTTGATATATCGGGCCTTCGGTTGAAAGAGATTCGGTTTTATATGGTGTTCGGTTGTATAACCATTCACTTCCGGCAAATTTCCGATCTCCTTGCATATTAACTGCCCAGTTTCCATTGAGGAAATATCTGGAAAAGTATAAAAATCAAAATGGTTTATCAAATAAACGAAAGTTAAAAATTCTTTTAAGCGTTTTTATGTTTTATTACCTTGGTATTTACAATATGTAATAAAATGTTCTGTACACTTAAAATTTTATTTTCAGTTATTTTAAACTATATACCCAGACTTTGTTGCAGCTAAAATTTAAGCTTCATGAAAAAATAAATTTAGCTGTAAAACAATAACGTAGAAGTTCAATAAAAACTCACTTTGTATTTCTTGTGTTTGCATTTTTCACTGCAATATAGCTGTGAGTGCAGCATTTGTTTTCTTTTATTTCAATTTTCCTTGCCCCAGCTGGAATGCGAACCACTCTGTAGTACCCTGCATTCATTGTTAAGTGTGAGAAAATAATTAGGAAACAAATGTACTACAAGTTCCAAAGATTTTCGAAAGCCGGCTGATGTTACACAGCCTTTTGTTATTGAACTTAGGTCTAATTTTATTTTGATATATAATTTGTTTGACGATACTAAACTATTGTTAATGTGCTCTTAAATAGGAAAACGCGATATAAAACAGCAGATCTGTTGTTTAATTTTTATATGGTAATTAAATAGTTTGTCTAATGCAAATATTAAAAAATACTTAAGTGTTTGAAATTCATAACTAGATTTTTGGTTTAGGGATATATTTTTTATGGTCAACTTAAAATTTGATCGTACCAATTTCAAAAGAAATTTTGTCAAAAAACTACATTTAAAATTCTTAAAAAATATTCAAACAAACCGCTATTGACGACTTTTCTATCGTAGACACCACTTATTATTTGGCATGTAGAATTGTCACCATTACAAACACCACATGCGTCTATTGTCGCGTTTGAATTTATTTTATTGTCACATCCTACTCTCTGTAACAAAAGCAAATACAATCTATTAAGTAATAAGAATAAAATAGAAAATGAAACAAAAAGCATAAAGTATATATGTTTTGTACTTTTACTTCACGAGTGAGTTTATACTAAACAAATCTACCCTAATCCAGTTAAAAGTACAAACAGTGGTGATAACCACACAAATAATTTTCAATTAGGCATACAATTTCGGAACTAATTTTTTTTATTTTGAAACAAACTTGGTGTAAAACTTTAATATTTAAACGTACAAAAACTTTGTAGTTACTATTATTAGATATGTAACCTTTTTAATGATTTGACTATTTTAAGAATAACATTCAGTTAGTTATTTAAAGATACAAAAAACTAACAAAAATTACTTTAACAAACTACTTTTAAATTTTAAAAACACTAACAGAAAGGTAAAAAGTAGGGTTAACAATATATTTACTTTCATTTTATCTTAATACTTTAAACTACTTAAATAAATTAAAATAGATAACTTCAAGAAAACCAATTAAACTGACCGTGCATTTACCCTGAATACATAACATATTTTTATCTTCAGTACAAGGTGTTCCATCTATAACTTGATCTGCCAACATATCGAAAAATCCGAATCCTTCAGCTTTACATAACAATTCACATTGTCCTCGACCTAAACAATAAAATTTGAATAAAATCTGTTCAGTTTCAGGTATTTGAAAAGCTATTGAGCTACTTAGTTAGGCTTAAGTATAATAGTTTCTACAGCTGATTTAATTCAAAAGTAATAATCTGTATTTCACAAAATTTGGAAGTTAAGATTGTCATAAACATGTTTAAATTGTTTTGTATTATATAAATACTATAAACATGTTTTAACTGACCAAAAGTGGTGAATTTAGTGAAAGGTACCCATTTGTAATAAGTTCTTCTGTAAGGTTTTGAATCAAATTTTGAACACTGTTGCTCTCTGAATGTTTTTGTTGAAGGCTCACAATTCTAAATTTTAGAAGATTATTAAACTAACAATTAAAATAACTCATGGCAATATCCTACAAACTAAAAAGAAATAATATTACAAAGTTGTAGATAAGAACTCAGCAGTTAAAAAAAAACCTCTGGGCTGCAAATTTCGTACTGTTTGTCTTCGCCATTACAGGGAATTCCCCCAAATCGAGCTTGGGGCTGTCACAACGCCGAACTCTCCATCGGACACCGCGGCCACAAGTCCTCGAGCAAGATGACCAATTATCAAATTTGCTCCATCCTCCGTTTATTCTATTTGGGACTTTCCCTAATGTGACACATTCGCCTCGTCTGCACCACTGTTATTAAAATGTTTTGATAAACAAAATTCTATTACTTTATCAAAAGTTAATGTATAACTTTTTATCTTTTATTTTGCTAGTTCTTTTAGTCGAATTACAGACAATTATTAAACATTAAAAAAACAATGTAAATGATAACTCGGATGGTTTTTATAAACAGCATGTTATATCTAAATTCAAAAATAGTATGCATTTAAGTAGTTTTATATATATATATATATATATACATAAATTACTAACAAGATTGTGTCCACATTTAGTACCTTCTGCAGCTGGCATATATTTTGTTTCACAAATTTCTCCCCTTCCACACCATAAAGTCTTACATATTCCTTCCTAAGTAGAAATATTAATCTATAAGTTTAAATAGGTAAAATGTATATACATATGGTAAAATGTATAGTATGGCTTGCAGAAAATTAGAAAATTAGAAATAATGTTATTTTAAAATATATCTGTTTGTTTAAGTTTGTAAAACAGTTATATTAAGAATAGTTTAGGTTATATGTTTAATAAACAGCAAATGATGTTGTATGTTAACTTTGTAATGCTGATTAACTAACTCTTTGCAAAAAATAAACAAAATAAACCGGATCGAACGAAAAGTAAACAAAAATATTAAATATCAACTGAGTTTAATAAGCTGTGCAAACATAAAGTTTGTATCTAAAAAGACTTGCCGGTTTTATTGTTTGTTTTTCTATAGTTTGCAGGTTATATAAGCAGTTAACTTTTCTCTCTTTTATCAATTAGGAAAATGCTTTGCTGGTAATTAAGTTTGTTTCAATATGAAACCGCTGATAAAACTGGCTTAATAGTTGTTTTAATCAGTTTTTATAGGTCAGTAAATATTAAGCTCTGGTTTAATTCAGGTTGTGTTTTTTACTGTAAACGTGATAAGCTGCATTGTTCAAGTTTAACTGTTTTTACATTAAAAGCAATTAGCGATTGAACACAAATCAGCTGCAATTAAACTACTGTTTTTACGATCTATAACGGCTTTAATTACTGTTTTAAAATATTTTCAAAACCAGCTAATTACATACGGTAGCATAAAAACAACATTTGATATTTAAAAGAGTTGCAAAACAAGTAAGTTTGTATTTTATTAGGCTACCGCGTGCAAAAACTTTAAAAAAAATTAACTTTAATATTTTTATATTGAATTAATTTTTTTTTTACTAGCTACCTTCGTAGCTCATTAAAATAATGAACTTTTTGAGTATGTAAAAAGACTTTTTTAATAGTATAAAGTGTTTATACTTTTTGCTCGCATTTATCTGTAAATTAATCTACATTCGTGTATAGCTTCTAATAGAAGCATGTAAAAATGTTGACAAGTTAAATTACTTTTTACGTTTGCTTGTCTGTTTTGTAACACCTTTTAAAGGCTTAGTAATTTAAAGGCGAATAATAAGTTTTGAAGTATTTCAATTGACTTTTTACGTTAAAAATAGCGGAAGCATAGATAAAGATCATAAAGAAATCAAGTTATGCTCAAAATTAACTACTAAGCTCACACGTTTTTTATCATAGTTTAAGTTGACTTGTTTTTAAAAATATTTTTACTTAAACTAACAAGTCCATGTTTGTATTTGTGTTTGCAAAGTTGTGTTTTGTTGCCAAACTGCCATCTATACTGTTCTTCAGCCGAATAAGTTTGTCCTGGTTGCTGTGACGGATAATTAAAATTAGAAGTTATTTCTGATGGACTGTCATTCATACAATAACTGTCTGAACTCCTGAAAAAAGTGTATATTTATAAAACTAATTTAGAAGAAATTTTTACCTTTTAGCAAGTAATGTTATTTAATTTTTAATAGCAATTTTTAAAATTTTGTGTGATGAATAATTTGAATTATTTACTTGAGGAAGTCTTTTAATGATTCTTTGCTGCATTGGGACGAGTTAAATACCCCATTAAGAGAATTTAATGTATGTGACATGATGTTTCCTTCACTCAAATTACACGTATTACTTTCACCATCATGTCTCATTCCAAGACTGTATGAAATTGAAAAGTTAAACTATATTTATTTACATTAATAAAATTACTATTTTTTACTATTTACAACAATACACAACACCTACCTATGTCCAGTTTCATGAGCGACAGTAAAAGCAAGTCCAAGACCAATGTCCTCGTTAATTGCACAACTTTCTTTTCTACGACACATACCTCCTATTTGCGCAAGGCCTGATATTGAAAACAGTAAATACTAAAAAAGTTTAACAGAATACAGTACTAATTATTTAAATAATATAGTTATGTATCTGTACTGTAAGGTACAGATGTTGTTTGATTTTTAATTTTATAACTTATAAAACTTTAAAAAACTTAACTTTATAAATATTTACAGAAATTATTAACTAATGTTGAACATGGTTTGTTCTTGTTAACACAAATATCAATTCCTGTGAGTAAAATTGAATGATCAGCTTTTCTACTGCCAATTTTATCTTGTTGTTTTTGCTGCCATTCACAAAAATTAAGCAATGAAGTATCTGCTCTGTGGCTTAATTCCAACTCCTTAAGAAATATTAATATTTTACAAATACTAGCATAAAAAATATTTTAATATAGTGATGTATTACTATAAATCATAAAAAACTTTGCATGTATTTCAAACACCTATTACAAATAACTAACTGAATCATCTTCCAGTAAAACAATTCCAATAATAATGACGTTAACATCAGAATATAAACTTGACACCTAAAATATTTTTTGACAGTTTATTCAATTAAAATAAAATCAATAAAAGCCAAATGATTTAAAACAAGTCAAGCTAAAAAATTGTAAAAAAATACTTTTAATTTTTTTATATTTATTTTTAAAACAGTAATACACTTTCTAACTAAACCACAACGTATCAAAAGAACTTAAAACATTTATTTTTAATTATTCTATAGTTTAAAGAACATTTATGATCTTGCAGGGTATTATAAATTTCATAATTGGATGTTTGTCGGCAAATAAGTTCCAGGTGTTAAAGCAATAACATTGTTGTCTAAGTTTAATTCTTTAGCATTGTAAACATCAAAAACCCACGAAGCTAATTACAAGTCAAAACTTTCAATTACCTTAAAATATTAAAGAACTTTTAACGAATTATATCTGTTTTATGTTAGTTTTAAAAACTATAAAAATACCTATCGATGTGCAACTTATATTTACGAAAAGCTTTCGTTACTACAAAAACACTAGTTATTATCCAGTTATAACTAGCTCCTAGTAGCTTTATGAAACGGTAAAATCGTTATGTGTTTACCAAGGATACCCGTAAAATTAATTACCTTTTAAGTTTTTAAAATATCTGTTTTCAGTTTAATACAATTAAAATTAGTAGAATTTCTTATATCTTTATCTGCTTTTTAAATTTCTGTTCTCAGTGGATCAGCGCATAAGTTATCTTAATTCTACGTATTAATATTACTAGTATTTCTAATAAATACCAAAACCCAAACTTGTGATTCCTTTTAGAGCTTTTTTAATCTCATTTAAAATTAGCTTCAATAAAATAGTAATGTATTGTAGAATTTAGCTGAGTACATAGTTTTCGGTTAGATAATAACTAAAAGGGTCAAAAATTTGCTACTGAAAAAGCAATTACGGTCTAATTTTCAAAGATATACTAAGAAATTTTAAAGAGAAACATGATTTAATCTTTAAAAATTAAACACCTAATAACTTTAAAGTTTTAACTATTTCATAAATATTGTTTTTTAAGTTTGTACGATAAAATATAATAATGTTAAATAAAAAGCTAACAACTTATATGTGATTGCATAGAAAGACTTGTTACTTTTCTAACCATGTTCATAATAGTTAGTATGTAGATTGTAATAGTTACTCCTCTCATTATTTTTATGCTTTTCAATAAACTTTTTATCAGCAACCACTAAAGTTTCAATTCTCTTCTTAACTCTTCTCTCGTCTCTCTCATAATAACTCGACCTTTCTCTCGAAATTGACCTGCGAAATGTTCTTTCTGCTTCAATTCTCTCTTCTTTTTCATTTTGATCTTCCTGTGAAGATGTACGAATTTCACCATTTGACAGGATAGTCAGTGTCTTGTTCTCTATATTTTCAATGATATCTACTGGGTCTGTTGTAAAATAAAATGCGTTACTTTGGTACAGTTTGACTTACCTTGTTTATTTTTAACAAACAGTCGAATAAGCAAAACAACTGCTGGTTTATCTAAAAAGCTAGTGTAGTAAAATTAAGTAAATAATTAAGCTTATTATTTAGTAAAAATTAAAATAAGCTCTCTTTACTTATGTAGATGTCTTCTGATTAAAATTGTTGTTAATAAACAAATATACTAGCTTTAAAACAAATAAAATAGAAGTTTACGAGGAAACTATGAAAATAAAAGTAAAAAATAATTTTAATTCATAAAAATTTTAAGTGAAGTATCTTTACAAGAAAAATTTTAATTTGAGTTTAGATTTATTTTATTTTACATCTGATTTATTTAATTATTTGTCATGCACTTAAAAACAAACCATCGTTTTTTTACGTCATAAAAGATGTCTCATGTTAATTTAGTAGTTTTTTGAAGATTCAACATTAAACTATAAATAACGGTAGACATACTTAATAGTTCGCCTAAATTAAAAAAAAACATAAAAAAATATTTGAAAAAAAAATAACAAGTAAGAGATTTTTGGAAAATTTTATGAAGTTATAAAAGTCTAAGATTTATGTGATCTTAAGTTTTTCTTGTTTAATTTACAAAAAAAAAACATTCCAAAATCCTTCAAGTTATATAATTACTATTGTAAACAGTTTCTCTATCGTAAGCATATCAAATTTAATAAAGTTCAACTTCTCAATAGATTCAGATTTTATATCACAACAACTTAGCTCAGTAAAATCGACTTTTCATTGTTTAGAATAGAAACGTTATTTTCTCTGTATTTGCTTATATAAACTACTAACGCCAAGTTCACAATTAACAATAGAAAAATGCTTTTTAGGTCGTTTCAGCGACACTTAAGACCTATTAGTTTATGTTGTTTATGTTGCTGCAGAAACTTCTACACACATGAATTTGTATAAACAATTATTCACAATAACAACAAATACACAAAAGAATTTATGCCTTACTAGACAGAAGTACATAAGTGACATCATAAACAATGAAATTTGAAAACTTTTTTATAATGCAGTATTTTGTACAAGTTAAAAGTTTTATTGTAAAATACTCTTACTGTTCAACTTTTAAAGATGTTAAGTGATAAACATATTAATTAGGCCAAAAAGTTGCTTTTTGAAGCTTTTTATGTAGATTTATTATTACGTCATAGATTTTTCTGAAAACTTTCAAAGCATGTTGTAATTAGAAGGAGAAAACTTATTGAAAATTTAATATTTAAAACTCTAACAAGAATCATGGAAGAACTTTTAACCAGCGAATTCTATTTGCAGTGACTTTATAACAAAATATAGTAAATTAAAACTTATACTTTGGAAGCATACTTCTCGGTAATTTAGATAAAAAGAAATTAAATGGTCTTTAACTAACCACAACACTAGACGCACGCCGAATTTTTCACGAAAAACGTTTTAGTTATGACGTCATAAACTTACGTCTTCTTCCCTTGCCACAGTACTGTATTTCTTCTTCTTTATTGCCTCCTTGACCTTGATGCACGTGATTTTGACGTTTCTTGTAGATGACGTGAGGATCTGATTCGAACTTATGACGTTCATCCTCACTTATATGGATATCGTCTACCGGTTCTATTATGATGTCATCATCGTTTGTTCGCATAAAGCCGGTCTGTAAAGGATAGTTTATATTGTTAAAGTTTGATGAACTTGATCAAACTCATATTTTAATTATATGAACAATTTTTTATATACAAACTAGATATTATTAACACAAAAACTAACAAAACAAACTCTTAACTTTTTAAACAAAAATTTTTTCTAGCAAATCTAGAAATAAAAAGTGTTTTTTTTTTCAAAAAATAGTTTGTTGTGTGAAGTTTTTTGTTTACTACAAAGTTGTGTCGAATGACAATTGTAAAAGCACTGATGTCACAGTTGCAGCACTTGTACGTCATAAAAGTTGTAAAATGAGCTCCAGATGACAATTGTACTTGTTTAAAATTGTATGTAATTTTACTACCAACTTAAATTAAAGCACTTACTTTTATTTACTAACTTTAAAGCATTTTAAATGGTAACTTTTTACTTTCTCTTCACACGTTAGAAAATTTTTATGTTTTAAAGTTATCCAAAAGTCTTTTATCATTTAAAAAACTTAATAAATGCTGTTACAAATTATTAAAAAAACTTGCACAACATGTGTCGAGTTAATAAATATTAAAATGTAAATTTTTTTATATTTATATTGACGTTGTTAATTTCATGTTAAGTGTACTTATTTTGTAGTTATTTAAATTAAGATTTGTAAGACTAAGTTTAAATAAATTTTTTCATGTTAATATTTGATTTTTAGTAATTTTCGTAAAGTTTAATTCCTTTAAAGTATGTTTTCTTGATAAAAAGTAATTAAAGTTAGTTTTTGGATGTTTATACCAAAAGTTGTTAAAATTTGATTAAATTAGATCTGTAAATTTTTTTGTTACTTTATTTACCGACAAACGACAATTATACTTAAGCTTACTAACTACTTGACCTCATACGTAAATACATATTATGACAAACAATCTGGTAGTTTTTTTCAAACTGAGCAATTGTATACAATATTGGCCAGATTTTCTGTTAAAATTACAGACTAATCCGTTAAAATGACCTAATTTTATTTCACACGCTACTAATTAATAATGACTTTAGAAAAAATAAATATGCTTTAAACAACAAGTACTACACCAGCTTCTATACTTATAAAAATAAAGTTTAAATATAGACTGACTACGAACTTAATAAAACAATGAGTGTACATCAAAAAAAATGCAACAGTATTTGAAGGTTATGTAAAAAAGAAGGTGTAATTAAAACATTACGGTTAGTTATGTAATTTTTTGAAAATAACCACTTTTTGTCCTCAAAATCATTCAATTATTGAAGCTGACTTATTTTAAGAGTTCAATCACAGAATACTAATTAACAAACGCGAAAATGTGATGTTTATGAAAAAAAAGACCTCGATATGTAGTCATAAAGAATCTAAGCTTAATGATTTACTATTGCACCAATGAATAAATTGAAAACAAAAGCAATATGTTTTCAATGTCGGCATCTTCAAACAGAAGCTAAATGGAAATATTTCTACCGGTTCTTTTGTAAGATATTTAATAGCATAACGGTTTTGTTGTATTGTTATTTTCGTAGCGTTGGTCTACTTTGACTACTTGCGAATTAACTTAGTTTCTTACTAAGTGTTTAGGAAATTTTAAATGCTGTAGCCTTAACAGTGGCTTGATTAATAATATGTAATTGATGCAATAAAGTTGCTTTTTTGAGTTAAAATATGTTTGTATACATTTGATAACAATCAAAAACCACAAAGAAACAATTATCTACTTTTTTGCAGACAGATAGTCATCTGTAAAACATAAGATTACTTAATTTTGTTCAATATCTTTTTCATTAAATTAACTAAAACAACTATTTCAAAAATATTAAAATTAAAAAAAAAATAATTGTACTGTTTTTTTGATAGTAATTTTCAATAATATGAATTTAAGATATTCTATTTAAAACAGTTACTAGAATTTGTTTTCCACATAACTGACTACTTCAAAGAAATTCTTTACAGTTATGCGAAGTGGTTTAAACTTTCACACACTTACATCATAACACTTCTTTAAATCAAAGGTAACTTGTTAATTTAAACCTTATGGATGTCAAATAGCTAATAGTTATTTATTAGACTTAAGCAACTACAACAACTTAAAAAACTTATGATTTTAAACAAGTTTATGTCTATTGGTTCTCATTGAATTGTTTTCACTTGTTATAAAAAAAGTTATAAAACCTATAAGTTGTTTTAAGTTGATAACTCTTTAAGTGGCTCAATTTATCTTACATGTATAGTTTATAATAAAACCAAGCAAACTTATAAAACTTTGACATTTATGTAGTACTTTTTCTACCAGTTTTAAAACAGCTCAACCCTTTTTTCCACATTTAAAACAGTGAGATCAGTAAGGTTCATAGGTGTACACAATTAAAATCATAGAATATAAATATGAAATTTTTGTAATAAACTATAGCGTTTGTTTAATTAAGTTGAAAACTTGTTACCATTATGTCATAGTTAATTCAACTAATTTGAATACCTCTGGCAAAAAATTAAACTTGTTATAAAGCGGAAATTCAAGCCATTATCAAAATTTTATCTAATTAGATTTAATCTAGTTTTCTAAAAGTCACACAAAAATTTTTGCTGCGCTTTTTTGCACATTTTTCTGCACCGGTAAAAACTGAATGAAACTTTCTCTTTATGATTTATTAATTGCAGCTTTATTGATTGCAGCATTCAAGAGATTATTGCAGCAATTTTGCAGCTTTTATGTTTAAATCTATAATTTAAGATAATATGTAAAAGTAACTTACTCTCTTTTAGTTTTATAAAAGTTAGTTATTTTAATTGTAACAAAACAACAATAACAAGACCTTAACAAAAAAATAAACTAAGTTTTTGTTTAATACCTACAATCAATTTAACTAAAGTTTGATATAACTATTAAATAATATTCCACTGGTTATTTTAGTTAATAAAAGTGATACAAATAATAAAGCTAAGTAAACTAATATATATTATTTATTGTATGTATTTATTAATTAAATGTTAAACTAAAACTTTTTTTTATTTTGAATGTTTTTTTCAGAATTTAAAATTAAACAACACAAATAAGAAAATTTGTAGGTGTTGATTTAGTTTGAATTTTTTTTACAAGCGTGGATTTTGTTTTATAGTAATGTTAAGGCTATAAATTTTAATTGTATATATACTTTTTTTTTAAATTTGATATTAAAATAAAACAATAAAAGAAATTTAATTTTTTTTCTCTAAAATGTAATCTAGCAAAAAAAAATATAGATACATAATAAAATTTTGTTTACAGTTTAGTTTAATTAATCTTGGTTAAACAAACCTCAAAAGTATAACTTCAAAAAAAATACTTTTGCTAATCTTTTGTAAGTGATTATACAAGTAACCAAAAAGCATGAATATTCCTAGAAAGATAAACACATGTTTGTATAAAATAACATGTCTTTTTGCTTTCAACATCAATTAGAGTTTACTTTTATTTATTTTATAAAAGTTTTATATTTTTCCCGCGCAATTGTTACCGTACTCTCCAACTGTTTGAGCTCAAAAAATACCGGCTTATTTTACTTTTAAAATCTCTCATATCAAGTATCTCGTATATTCTCACTTATACTGCAAATATATAATTGTAACAAAACAAAAATTTGCGAATTAAAATATATATGATGAGGCAGTACAACCGTAATTAAAACTTTTGATACTTATAACTACAATTTTAAAGAATTTAACTAAGTTAAACATTATATAAACTATTAAATTAGTTGTTGATAAAAACAAGTTAATTTAATATAAAACTAATTTTTGAATTATAAAAAAGTTAATATTTTAAACTATTAAGTAAAATTTGATATTGTAGATGTACTAATCAATATGACTTAATTGTCGAAGGCTTAAAACTTAGTAAGCATATGTTTTAAATTAGATAAAAACTTTTGAATAAACGGTATTTCAGAATTAAATTAAACCAAATAAAAGCTCTAATTATATTCATCAATCTACAAATTATACAATAAAACTTAAAAAGTATTGAAACAATTGTTATACTTATTAAGCTAATGAACTCATGAACTTTAATTGGAAACACATTAGATCATATTTTAAATATAGAAAGGTTAATAATATGGAAAGTGTAAAACCACAATCTTGTGGAAAAATGATGAATTTGATCTGCTTTGAGTGATGCATGACTTAAATAGGAAATAGATCTTAAAGTTTATGAATTTTAATGCTGACATAACTAATTGATTATAATGAAAAGTAAAGATTTTTCAATATGTATATTTGTTCATATTATTTTCGCATTTAAGTGTTTTTATCGGATGTAATCTTATTGTGGTATAATATTACATGAAAAATAAATATGTAAAAGTAATTTACTTTAACAATATAAACATCATTGTTTAATGCTATATATGTTATTAGTTAGTAATTTTTAACATTTTTTAGTGTTCAGTATGTTTTACTGAAATTAGAAGAACTTTATCTCATGTAATAAATACAAACTTGTTTATGTTAGTTGTCACTATATAACCATACAAATATGCTTAAAGTGTTGTAATTAAATATATTAAGTAGTTTATATTAACTATTTTTAATAAACGTTTGAAAAAAGTACAACTGTATCTTTAAGTGAATCAATAGTTTAATACATATATTTGTGTTTACTTTCAGAAATCGTAAAAGTTAACAAGTTTTAACTCAAAAAACCAAAAAAAGCTTATAGTGTATCATTGCCAGCCTAAGGTAATGACAAAGTTTTAATTTATAAACTTATAAAACTAAAAAATGAGGTTTTAAAATTTATAGTTTAGTTTAACACTTTTCATTATTTGTAAATTTAACCAGCTACAATCTTATATAAAAAACTATTACTTTAATGATACTCGTTTTTAATCTTAAAAAGAAAACTGAAAAACCTTCATAGTTAAATTAGTTTTTACAATATTTACTTTTAAGCTGGCTAACAAGTGACTAAAATGTTTAAAAATATTTCCAATGTGTACTGAATCATAAAAAATACATTATATCATTATAAAAGATTTCATTTTTTTAACAAAAAAATAATAAAAAGCATATAAAAAACCAAAACAATAGTCAACATTCAAGGGTTTTTTGTATAAAAAAGTTTATGGAATAAAAATGTTCGTTTTAGTTTTGCCTATGATACATAACAAACTGTAGGTGCAATTTACTATCAATAAAACTTTGGTTTAAAATTTGCACCCTATAAGTTCGACTATTTCAGGTAAAATACTAAACATAAATTTCTTTGATGTATTCAACCTATGTACTAAATACGCTTAATAGCGTGATTAAATTAAGTAATGATGTTGAAATTGTTTTCTTCAAAATTTTTAATACTAATAAATTGTGCATACTAAACATGAATTAAAACCTCAAGCAGCATTAAATTTTTACAACAAAGTCTATCACTGAACATCAAATGAAGTAATCTGTTTTGTGTTTTAATAATTTTATCATATATTTAAGTGTAACGACCTTTTAACCAATAACTAAAAAAATATGATCGATAATGTTTAAAAACTTATGACAGTTGGTTATGTTGTTTTTAAATGAATTTAATCGTTTAATTTACGTTTCTGATACCAAAACTATTAAATATATCAAAGCTAATAAAAACAAGTTAACAGCAAAAAAGGTTTAATTTAAACTAAGAGTAACATTAATTTTATTATTTAAGTGTTAAGTAGCAAAACTTAGTTACTTGAACTTAAATTTTCTTTACTTTTATTAAAGCACATAAAGTTTTTTTTTTTCATCAAGAATTGATCCGTCAAAACAATTTATATCATAATTTCATTAGCATCATTAAATTAATATGTGCTAATTTCATTATAGGTAGTTATATTTATACGAAAAAATGTATGATTTAATGAGTACCTTAAAGGTTTTGAACAGCAAAAAAATAAACATTTATACTTTTTGTGTTCAATTATTACGATGCCAGAAAAGTTTGTAAACTAAAAGTTACTTTTTCTGCATAAGTAATAATATATATCCTAAAAACTATAAACTTCTAAAATAGTTTACATATACTAAATTACTATATAATAAATATTTTACATTTGCTAAATTACTCATTAACACGATATGTTATGTGGTAGATAATTATGCTTAATAGTCGCGAGGAAATATTTTTTGTATTTAGTTGCCACGGCTGTTAAGACTTTTAAAGCTTAAAAGATCAAAGTAAAAAATGCTTTACTATCGAATGGAAAATCAGTATATATTTTTCAAATTGTTTAAAACAATTTTGTTAAAATTTAGCTAAAAATTACTAGACTGAAAATTACTTTTTTTGTTTAAATAGTATGATGATTATCAAAATTTAATTTCTGTCAGTCTTTTACGTATGCTAAATTTCTCCATATTTATAGAAATGCAGTTTGGTAGGTAATTTAGCTTATTAACTGTGTGGCAATACTTTTCGTATTAAGATTCTACAATTTTTAAGACTTATGAAGCTTATATATGAAAACAAAAGAACTTAGACTATTTAATGGCAAATAAATTTATTTTTTTAGTTTTAAAATCTATTATTGTTAAGATAACGTAGACTTGAGATTTTTTCAAAGTTAATATCGAAAAACATCTATAAATTTTTATGTTGTAAGTTGTTATCTAATTACATATATGTAAATTTTACGTTTAAGAATATGTAGATAAATAACGTGTTTTTAACTATGCGAAATATATTTGAAATTTATTTTGAACAATTTTAGTACGGAGATATTATGTAAAATTTATACTTATTATTTTATAAATATATTTAAAACAATTTCTTTTCAATGAATCACTAAAACCGAGCTTTGAAAGTTTATGTTTGATAAACCAGTATAAAATTTAAAAAATGCTTGAAAAATTTTTCATTTTTACTTGTTTAAAGAACAATAAACAAAACAATTAAGTTATTGGTCAACAAACTGACTTTTCAAAACTTTTATTCTAGCTTGTTTTTAGTCATTTAATCATTAATTTATAAACAGTATTAAATAAAAGATTGCATTTTTTGTATCTTCATGCTTTGTAGTTATGAATCAGTTCTCATCAAAAAGAAAAACCAAAACGCAAATATCTGGAAATTGAAAGATAACCTTATTGACAATGTTTTAGCTAAACTTTCGTCGTTAATATAAGTTTGAAAAGCAAATTCTTATAACTTAGTATAACTACGTCACAAGTTTTCTTAATGAAAAAATACTTATGTTGCAACTGGTATTTAAATAAAATAAATTTCCTTCTGACAACATAAACAATACATTTAAAATTATTATAAGGTGTTATAAGTTTATTTGATAAGAAACAGTACGACAAAAAAACTAATCGAAATAACAAAACAAAATATAAGAAAACACGTTCTTGTAAAACTGATAAGTTTGTATTTATTGTTTTGTAATTAAAAAAATACTGTAGGATAATTATGTTTAATTTGAGGTTTCATTGTTAAATTAGTATAATACTGTTGCAAACAAAAAGATGATGATTATAATATTTATTCAAATGCTACAAAGAAACAACCAAATGAAACACATTGTTATATCAATTATTTTCGAATAAGAAGTTTTGCACTTGATAAAACTTAGATAATATTTCTTTCTAGGCTTAATACTGTATTTAACATGAGGTTTAAAAGATAAACTTCTATATAAAGGTATCGAAAGAAAGCACTGTAAGCAATAAATACGAAAGCAAAGAAAATATGTCCTTTAAAAATATTGGACTTAACAATAAAAGTTTGGAATGTGTGAAAGTTATGATGAGTTAAAATAATAAAAAAAGTTTTATTTGAGATTAAAACAATAAATTAAACTATTTTACCTCAATTAGATTAAATTTATTAAATAAAGTGTTGTAAATTTAAGGTAACAAAATATATGAATTTTAGGTATATCTGAAAAATATTCAATTAGTTTCACATAACTAGTCATACTGATATATATTGGTGATAAGTTTGTATATAAAAAATATAAAAGTTTATAAAATTGTTTTCATACTTGAAGGCTTAAACTAAAACAAAATAATTTACCTTTACTTATATTTAGTTATTTTGTTCTTGTATTTTATAGCTTTCTAAAACGAAAGTATTTAGAAGTGATAAAAAAACGTCGTAAAACTAATAAATGGGCAGTGATTAAGCTATTTTTTTTAATTAAAAAACTGTTGAAATTGTAATCGACTTTATATTGTTTTTTTCACTCGTTTTATATATATATATATATATTTATATAAACTCAAGAATTTACAATAATGTAAAACAATGCTAATGACTTTAATTTGGCTTTCTTCAAACAACTTCTCTACTTATTTTAAAAATCACTTTAAAACATTTTTTATTTTATGCATCGCTTAATGGTTACTACTATCGGTAGCTGATTGATTTAATTTGAGCTTTTTGACAAGTTTCGCAGCAGTTTTTACCGAAATAACTGTGTGAACACTGGTTGTTTTTTGGTACAAGGTAACACCATTTGAAATTGTCCACACATTTATCTGAAATAAAATTATCAAGTTGAGACAACAGTAAATTTACTTCTAAAGACTAAAACTAGATATTCTTACGATTTAGTTAATATTATTTCAGAATTTTAGACTTAATTGAATAGTATCAACTGAATATCAATTTTATATATTTTTTCTACAATCGCTGAAAAATTTGAAGATATAAAAAAGAAAGAAAAACTTCAATTGTTGCGTCTTAACCATTACGTCAAAATCGTTAAAGGAGTAACGTCAAAACTTTTGGGACTTGATTAAACGAACTCGTTAAGCTTAATTCTAGTTATAATAAGCCTAATACTCAATTCATAACAAAATATTTAAAATTTCTCACTTTTGTTATCGGAAGGACATTTGTTGGTGTTGCAAGTTTTCCGAATATCCGGTTTTTGCCCGGGTCGGCATTTAACCGAGGGTCGACCGAATAACAGACATCTTACAATTCGCATTTGGTATCCGCCACCACAAGTTACTGAACACTGAAATAAATAATAACTTTATTGCATTGAACAAGAATAATTTATAACAATTAAATCATTGCATTTTCTAAATGTCATTATTTTTATATCGAGGAGTTTCTATTTCTTTCAAATTCGAAAGCATAGTTAAAAATAAATCTAGCAAATTTTAAGTGTTTAACAAGTAGTAAACTACATTGCAAATAAATTTTAAAAAGATTAAAAAATTTTTAGTAGTAGTTATTCTGCTAAATATAAACAAATAATACTTTATTAATCAAACCTGTTGCCAATTGCCAGTGATCCAGCTTGCTTCAGTGAGACCTGTTTTTAGAGCTGAATCTCTCTCATTCACCTCAATCCGTCTCAATCTTTCACTCGTCGTCCTGACAGTGGTGGTTGTTGTAGGTGTTGGGGTGGTTGTCATGGCAACGGTTGTCTGGCAACTTCTTACCAAACAAATGGCTGTCCTATCGGCTTTCCAGTCGTTGGGCTTCTTAATTCGCTTACATCGTTTGGAGCGGACGTGATAGATTTTGCCGCTTCTCGACTTGTAAGTGCATTTCAATTGCCTTCTTTTAATGCCCTCACCGCATGATTTCGAACACTGGAAAAAATTTAAACATTGTAAAAAATTAGTTGACAGTGTAACTGAACGATTTTAAATACAAAAGGAAAAACTGTCATTCAACAACATTTTTTGGCCTTTTTTACTATCTTTGCAGTAAAATTTAACTGCGAGCCAAAAACATTAGTAGCGATGTTTGACTTTTGCGGTTAACATATGTAAACACGAAACTAAAGGATTTGTTAAAAGAGCTTGGGGTTACGTAATGTTTATGTAAGTAAACAGTCTTTTTACAAGCTAGTAAAACTTATTGTTCTCTTTTACTTTGATAGAAACTTTTATCGAAATGTAAACTAAACAAAATTTTTCGTAACAACCGAAAGTTAATTAAGGATTAAGTTTTTTATGTATAAGAAATAACTTTAACATCAAAGATTTTAGTCTGAAAAAGCAGCATTACTAACTTGTCCCCATGATGTCCACTGCCAAGTGAACTTTTTGATTCTGCATTTTCTAATTAGACAACTCTGTCTGCTGATTGGTTTAGTGTTTGTACATTTGATGCTTCTCAGTGTCTGAAGTTCTGATTGACAGAAAACAGTTCGATGTTGGTATCCTTGCCCGCAACGTCGAGAACACTGTAGATTTTTTTGTTAAACTCTATTTATTCTTTTTAAGAAGTAAGAGTTTTATAACAGTTTGTTATGAAAGTAACTGTTAAAATAACAAAAATATCAGTTAGTTAGGTATTTATTTTTTTAAAACGACTAAACAGCTGTTTTTTCTTCTTTTGTTTGTTTTAAATTTAAAATGTAATATAAAAAAAGGTTTTACCAATACTGATTGATAAAGATTAATTTTTAAAGTTTTAGTTAGTTACTGGATAAAAAATGTCAATTATTCAAATTTATTTTTTATTAGACTTGACAATCGAATATTGTAAATAGAGTGAAGTTATTATTCTCTTATTAGTTAGTTATTTAATGAATTGTTATAAAAAAACAACTTTTCAGGATTTAAATTATAAAGGGCACTAAAACAGAATTAATCCTATCATTTTTACCCGAGACCACAGATTGATATGTTTTTAAAAGTTTCAAAAAAGTAAATAATAACATCCAAGAAGATGAAAACCACTTCCTCTTAAAAACAATGAATTTTGACTGACATCTTAAAACTTGTTCACTTGTAAACTTTAAAAACAAATACACTGTAAAAGTACAATGGCGAAAAATAACTTGTTTTTTTTACGTATGGTTTAACAAAATTAACAGGTGATTTTTCAAAACGTGACTAGTTATAAAATTAATTATATAGCATAGACCTTATCTAACTTGACGGGGTTTTTAAATATTATATCTACTAAACTAGATGTTTTTTAAATGTTTATTTAATAAAAACTTATTATTTTAACGTAATTCAAAATTCAAAACTTTTAACTACGGGCTACCTTTTTGGGTTGAAGTTAATTAAATTCAGGTAAGGCTTGTTACATTAATATAAGTTTGAGTACATCAACACATTTAATTTATACGAAAATTAATTTATTTTCAATAAGTTTATAAAATTTACAAACTTTGGACCATAGGCCGGTGTGCCATTGGGGAGGACAAATTACGTCAGAGTTGCATTGCTGCGTTGTTGCTGGTTTTGATGACGTCACGCATTCGTAATTGGGAAACAAAAGATCCCCAGATGCAGTCAATGACATGCACTTGATCTGCCTCGATTTTATGCCGCCCCCGCAACTTCTGCTGCATTCACCCCAGTCATCCGACACCCATCTGGATAAGTTTAAATAAATGTGTTATGTTTATTTAATGGACAAGTTATTACTTATTTTTAACAAAAAAATTAACAGTTTATACATTTTTTACTTTTTTATTTATATATTTAAAACATTTAATATTTAAAACTGTATTTTAAAACTATTTTTGCAACTATATAAAATAAAACCATTAGGAAACTAAACAATAAAAGTTCTACTCATAAAAACATATTTAAACTTAAAAACAATTATCAAACCTTGCCGGACATTTTTTAATATTACAACGCCTTGTAATAACAATTGGTTTGTCTGATGATTTGCAGTAATAGTCAGATACTGTTTGTTCTTTTTGTGTAACTCCTTTTAATATTTGTCTCCTCAAACAACTTACTTGAAGAGTTTGTGATCCTGAAATTAACATTATTATTGTACATCAATTGTTATAAAAAGTTTGTGATAGATTTAGCCATAAAATCAGCAGTTTTTTATTCAATTTTCATCAAAATAAAACTAACAGAATATATACTAGTTTGAAAATATATACTTTTGAAACTAGTATTGTTATTGTTCCACAATTTTGAAAAAACTTTAAGTTTAGAAGTCAAATAGTCAACAAGAAACTTAAAAAGTGAAGTATTTCTACCGAAAGATAGAATCGATAAAAAGCAAATGGAATAGCAATATATACTTTGTAACGTTAAAGTTGAGTAAACGATAAGCGCTTAACTTTGTGACGTAATAATCTATTCTAGAAAAACAACCGGTGCACTACATAGAATATAATGCTTATATCAATAACCAATATGTTGCACTTGTTTGTTACATTCTTTTAATGTTTTTCAACAAAAATAGCTACTTTTATACCTCTTAATCTATTTAATACCTACTAAAGGTCTCTTAAGATGTAATGTAAAACTAATGTCTAGTTTTTATCTAATATACTCAAAACATTATCAGGAAATTAAATCAAACTGTATGGTCTGAAAACCTTTAAGTTAAAAAAGTTGTGTTTTTTACTCTCGCTTAATTGATTTATCAACAAATAACTTTATTAAACAAAGCAATTTAGCTCTCATCTTAAATACACAGAGGCCAAAAATTAATATAAAATCATACTATAATCATTATTTATAAAATAATCAACGGCTTGTAAAAATGTCCTTTTGGTTTTATATTTACTATTTTAGATTTAAAGGCACTATTATGAACTATTTCAAACCTCCAGCACAAGATTTAGTGCATTCTGAATACTTTTTACTCCAAACATATTTTTCTATTGGAGCGACCAGCTCATGTTCATAAACAACCAATATTCTTGGTTCAGGGTAATTTCGTTTTTGTGTTGTGTAAGTCCAAGTTATACCCGGATTATCAGTTACTACTAAAACCTTAAAACAGTTTGATAAATTAAAAAACATAATTATTTTGAACTTAAACTTTAGCTATACTTTATAGTTCTTGACAGTACAAATTTAGCAGAACTCTGTAAAAAACCAAGCAAAAATTTAAACCTCGATTATCAAGTCTTGATATATCGGGCCTTCGGTTGAAAGAGATTCGGTTTTATATGGTGTTCGGTTGTATAACCATTCACTTCCGGCAAATTTCCGATCTCCTTGCATATTAACTGCCCAGTTTCCATTGAGGAAATATCTGGAAAAGTATAAAAATCAAAATGGTTTATCAAATAAACGAAAGTTAAAAATTCGTTTGAGCGTTTTTATTTTTTATTACCTTGGTATTTACAATATGTAATAAAATGTTGTGTACACTTAAAATTTTATTTTCAGTTATTTTAAACTATATACCAAAACTTTGTTGCAGCTAAAATTAAAGCTTCATGAAAAAATAAATTTAGCTGTAAAACATTAACGTAGAAGTTCAATAAAAACTCACTTTGTATTTCTTGTGTTTGCATTTTTCACTGCAATATAGCTGTGAGTGCAGCATTTGTTTTCTTTTATTTCAATTTTCCTTGCCCCAGCTGGAATGTGAACCACTCTGTAGTACCCTGCATTCATTGTTAAATGTGAGAAAATAATTAGGAAACAAATGTACTACAAGTTCCAAAGGTTTTCGAGAGCCGGCTGATGTTACATAACCTTGGTAATTAAACTTAGGTCTAATTTTATTTTGATATATAACTTGTTTGCTGACATTAAACTATTGTTATTGTGCTCTTAAATAGGAAAACGCGATATAAAAGAGCAGATCTGTTGTTTAATTTTTATATGGTAATTGAATAGTTTGTCTAATGCAAATATTAAAATATACTTAAGTGTTTGAAATTCATAACTATATTTTTGGTTTAGGGATATATTTTTATGGTAAACTTAAAATTTGATCGTAACAATTTCAAAAGAAATTTTGTCAAAAAACTACTTTAAAAATTCTCAAAAAAATATTCAAACAAACCGCTATTAACGACTTTCCTATCGTAGACACCACTTATTATTTGACATGTAGAATTGTCACCATTACAAACACCACATACGTCTATTGTCGCGTTTGAATTTATTTTATTGTCACATCCTACTCTCTGTTACAAAAAAAGCATACTATCAATCAATAAGAATAAAACAGAAAATGAAACAAAAAACATAAAGCATATATATTTTGTATTTTAACTTCACGAGTGAGTTCATACTAAACAAATCTACCCTAATCCAGTTAAAAGTACAAACAGTGGTGATAACCACACAATTAATTTTCAATTAGGCATACAATTTCGGAACTAATCTTTTTTATTTTAAAACAAACTTGGTGTAAAACTTTAATACTTAAACGTACCAAAATTTTGTAGTTACTATTATTAGATATGTAACCTTTTTAATGATTTGACTATTTTAAGAATAACATTCTGTTAGTTATTTAAAGATATAAAAAACTAACAAAAATTACTTTAATAAACTACTTTTAAATTTTAAAAACATTAACAGAAAGGTAAAAAATAGGGTTAAAAATATATTTACTTTCATTTTATCTTAATACTTTTAACTACTTAAATAAATTGAAATAGATAACTTCTAGAAAACCAATTAAACTGACCGTGCATTTACCCTGAATACATAACATATTTTTATCTTCAGTACAAGGTGTTCCATCTATAACTTGATCTGCCAACATATCGAAAAATCCGAATCCTTCAGCTTTACATAACAATTCACATTGTCCTCGACCTAAACAATAAAATTTGAATAAAATCTGTTTAGTTTCAGGTATTTGAAAAGCTATTGAGCTACTTAGTTAGGCTTAAGTATAATAATTTCTACAGCTGATTTAATTCAAAAGTAATAATCTGTATTTCACAAAATTTGGAAGTTAAGATTGTCATAAACATGTTTAAATTGTTTTGTATTATATAAATACTATAAACTTATTTTAACTGACCAAAAGTAGTGAATTTAGTGAAAGGTACCCATTTGTAATAAGATCTTCTGTAAGGTTTTGAATCAAATTTTGAGCACTGTTGCTCTCTGAATGTTTTTGTTGAAGGCTTACAATTCTAAATTTTAAAAGATTATTAAACTAACAACTAAAATAACTCATGGCAATATCCTACAAACTAAAAAGAAATAATATTACAAAGTTGTAGATAAGAACTCAGCAGTTAGAAAAAAACCTCTGGGCTGCAAATTTCGTACTGTTTGTCTTCGCCATTACAGGGAATTCCCCCAAATCGAGGTTTGGGGCTGTCACACCGCCGAACTCTCCATCGGACACCGCGGCCACAAGTCCTCGAGCAAGATGACCAATTATCAAATTTGCTCCACCCTCCGTTTATTCTATTTGGGACTTCCCCTAATGTGACACATTCGCCTCGTCTGCACCACTGTTACAAAAAGGTTTTATTGATAAACAGAATTTTATTTTTTTATTATAAGTTACTGAATAAATTATTATAATTTTTACTTTCCTAGTTATTTTACTTGAATTAAAAAAATAATTAAATAATAAGAAAAAATCAATTTATGTTAAAATTTGGATGGTTTCTGTAAATGTTTTATGTTTATTCAAAGATAGCATGCAGTTAAGTTTTGTTATATATATATATCTATATATACATCAACTACTAACAAGATTGTGTCCACATTTAGTACCTTCTGCAGCTGGCATATATTTTGTTTCACAAATTTCTCCCCTTCCACACCATAAAGTCTTACATATTCCTTCCTAAGTAGAAATATTATTCTATAAGTTTAATTAGGTAAAATGTATATACATATGGTAAAATATATAGTATGGTTTACAGAAAATAAGAACATTGTAAATAATGTTCTTTTTAAGTATAACTTTTTGTTTTAGGTTGTAAATCAATTATATTAAGAACAGTTTAGACTATGTGCTTAATAAACAGCAGATGAAGTTGTAAGTTAGCTTTGTAATGCTGATTAACTAACTCTTAGTAAAAATAAATAAAATAAATCAGATCGAACGAAAAGTAAACTAAAGTATCAAATATCAACTTAGTTTAAAAAGCTGTGCAAATATTTTACATCTACAAAGACTTGCCGGCTTTATTGTTTGTTTTTCATTAGTTGGCATGTTATAAGTAGATAACTTTTCTCTCTTTTATCAATTAGGAACATGCATTGCTTGTAATTAAGTTTGTTTTAATATGAAACCGCTGATAAAACTGGCTTGATAGTTGTTTTAATCAGTTTTTATAGGTCAGTAAATGTTAAGCTCTGGTTTAAACCAGGTTGTATTTTTTTTAACATGTTTAGCTGCAGTACAATAGTTTAACTATTTTTACATTAAAAGCAATTAGCGATTGAAAATTAATCAGCTGCAATTAGTTTACTATTTTTACGATCTACGACGGCTTTAATTACTGTTTTAAAATGTTTTCAAAACCAGCTAATTACCTATGGTAGCATAAAAACAACAAAATTTGATATTTAAAAGAGTTGCAAAACAAGTCAATTTGTGTTTTATTAGGCTAGCGTGTGCAAAAACTTGAAAAAAAATTCAACTTTAATATTTTTGTATTGATTTAAAAAAATTTTTTAAAAAGCTACCTTCGCAGCTCACTGAAACAATAAAAATTTTGAGAATGTATGTATTAAGCTTGCTTCTACAAATATTAATTTATAAGTACAAAGTGTTTATACTCTTTGATTGCTTCTTTCTGTAAACTAATGTACATTCGTGTATAGCTTCTCAAAGAAGCATGTAAAAATGTTGACAAGTTAAATTAATTTTACGTTCGCTTGTCTGTTTTGTAACACCTTTTAAAGGCTTAGTAATTTAAAGGCAAGTAATACGTTTTGAAGTATTTTAATTGACTTATTACGTTAGAAATAGCGGAAGCATAGATCAAAATCATAATGAAATCAAGCAATGCTCAAAATTAACGACTAAGCTCACACGTTTTTTATCATAGTTTAAGTTGACTTGTTTTTAAAAATATTTTTACTTAAACTAACAAGTCCATGTTTGTATTTATGGTTGCAAAGTTGTGTTTTGTTACCAAACTGCCATCTACACTGTTCTTCAGCCGAATAAGTTTGTCCCGGTTGCTGTGACGGATAATCGAAATCAGAAGTTATTTCAGATGGACTGTCATTCATACAATAACTGTCTGAACTCCTGAAAAAAATATTATATTTATAAAACTAATTTAGAAGAAATTTTTACCTATAAGTAAGTAATGTTATTTAATGTTTGATAGCAATTTTCAAACTTTTGTCTTATGAACAATTGGAATTATTTACTTGAGGAAATATTTTAATGACTCTTTACTGCATTGGGACCAAGTAAATACCCCATTTAGAGAATTTAATGTAGGTGACATGATATTTCCTTCGCTCAAATTACACGTATTACTTTCACCATCATGTCTCATTCCAAGACTGCATGAAATTAAAATATTAACTTGTAATTTTTTAGGTTATTAGAATTACTACTTTCTGGTATTTACAACAGTATACAACACATACCTATGTCCAGTTTCATGAGCGACAGTAAAAGCAAGTCCAAGACCAATGTCCTCGTTAATTGTACAACTTTCTTTTCTACGACACATACCTCCTATTTGTGCCAGACCTGATAATGAAAACAGTAAATAATGAAATAATTATGACTGAATTATTAGTTAGTAAATGAAGTTTTGTATCTGTCGTATGGGGTACAACCAGAGACGAAGCTAGCTCAAAAAAGTTACGAATCTGCAAAAACTAAAATATCCTAAATAACACGTCCTAGCGGGAACACAGCAATTTAAACTACCTCTAATATTATTAAATTTAATCTGAAACTATGCAGTTATGTTAATACATCAAAAATGAAATGTTTTTTGAAAATGAAATTCAAACGAGTGATAACGGTATACAAAGCTATTTATTTTGTTCCACACCCCATATGACTTTTTATGTCATGCCACTTGTGTAAACCCAGAAAACACTCATTAGAAATAATAAATAATAATTAAAAAACTTTACACACTGTGATTTAATAATTATTTAGAATATTAATAACCTAATGTTGAACATGGTTTGTTCTTGTTAACACAAATATCAATTCCTGTGAGTAAAATTGAATGATCAGCTTTTCTACTGCCAATTTTATCTTGTTGTTTATGTTGCCATTCACAAAAATTAAGCAATGAAGTATCAGCCCTGTGGCTTAATTCCAACTCCTTAAGAAATATTAATATTTTACAAATACTAGCATAAAAATTATTTTAATATAGTGATGTATTACCATAAATCTAGAAAACTTTGCATGTATTTTAAACACCTATTACAAATACTAACTGAATCATCTTCCAGTAAAACAATTCCAATAATAATGACGTTAACATCGTTTTCTAATGAAGGATCAGAATATAAACTTGAAACCTAAAATATTTTATGACATTTTATTCAATTAAAAAAAATCAATAAAAGCCAAATGATTTAAAACAAGTCAAGCTAAAAAAGTGTAAAGAAATACTTTTAAGTTTATTATTTGAATTTTTAACACAGTAATACACTTTTAAATTAAACCATAACGTAAAAAAAACTTTTTAAACGTTTATTTTCTATTATATTTAAATTCGAAAAACATTAATTGTCTTGCAAGGAATTTAGTAATTCTATGATTGAATGTTTACCGGTAAATAATGTTCCAGATGTTTTATTAACAGTATTGTGTAATTTAAATTCTTTTAGCACCATAAACATCGAAACCTACAAACCTAATTACAAGTCCAAATTTTTAACTAGGTTAAAACATTAAAGAATTTTTAACGAATTATATCCGCTTTATGATGGGTTATAAAAATTTTAAAAACACCTATCGATGTGCTAACTATACCAATGAAAAACTTTAATTACAACAAAGACACTAATTATTATCCAGTTTTAACTAGTTTCTAGTAGCTTTATGAAAAGGTAAAGTCGTAATGTGTTTACCAAGGATACCCGTAAAATTAATTGCTTTTTAAGTTTTCAAAATATCTGTTTTCAGTTTAATACAATTAAAATTAGTAGAATTTCTTATCTCTCTATCTGCATTTTAAAATTCTTGCGCTACAATTCAGTAGATAAACGCATTAGTTACCTTAATTTTACGTATTACTATTGCTAGTAATTCTAATAAATATAAAAACCAAACTTGTCAATCCTTTTTAGAGCTTCTTTTAATCTAATTTATTATTAACGTATTAAAGTAAATTAAAGTATTGTAGTATACAGCTAAGTACGTAGTTTGCGGTTAGACAATAACTAAAAATGGGGCAAAAATTTGCTACTACAAAAAAAATTAGGGTAAATTTCGCAAAAATATATTAAGAGACTTTAAAGAGAAACATGTTTTTTAAAATTAAACACCAAATAATTTTTAAAGTTTTAACTATTTCACAAATATTTTTTTTTAAAGTTTATACGATAAAGTATAATAACGATAAAATATAAGCTAACAACTTATATGTAATTGCATATAAATATTTGTTAATATTCTAACCATGTTCATAATAGTTAGTATGTAGATTGTAGTACTCCTTTCATCATTTTTATGTTTTTCAATAAACTTTTTATCAGCGACCACCAAAGTTTCAATTCTCTTTTTAACTCTTCTCTCGTATCTCTCATAATAACTCGACCTTTCTCTCGAAATTGACCTGCGAAATCTTCTTTCTGCTTCAATTCTCTCTTCGTTTTCATTTTGATCTTCCTGTAAAGAAGTACGAATTTCACCGTTTGACAGGATAGTCAGTGTCTTGTTCTCTATATTTTCACTGATATCTACTGGGTCTGTTGTTAAATGAAACGTGTTATTTATTGGTACAGTTTGAATTAACTTGTTTATTTTTCACAAACAGTTGAAATAAGCAAAATAACTGCTGGTTTATCTAGAAAGCTAGTGTAGTAAAATAAAGTAAATAATTAAGCTTATTATTTATTATAAACTAAAATAAGCTCTTTTTACTTATGTAGATGTCTTCTGGTTAAAATTTTAGTTTTTAAACAAACATACTAGCTTTTAAACAAACAAAATAGAAGTTTTCTATCAAATTATGAAAATATAAGTAGAAAAAATAACTTTATTTCATAAAAAGTTTTAGTGATGAAACTTTACAAGAAAACTTTTAATTTGATTTGATATCACAAGCAACTTAGCTCAGTAAAATCGACTTATCATTGTTTAGAATAAAAACGTTATTTTCTCTTCATTTGCTTATATAAACTACTAATGCCAAGTTCACAATTAACAATAGAAAAATGCTTGTTAGGTCGTTTTAACGACACTTGAGAACCCTTGGTTTTTGTTGTTTATGTTGCAAAAACTCCTACTCACATGAGTTTGTATAAACAATTATTCACAACACCAACAAAAACACAAAAGACTTTATGCTTTACTAGACAGAAGTACATTAGAGACATCTTAAACAATGGAATTTAAAAAACTTTCTCGTAATGGAGTACTTGTTTCAAATTGTAAGTTTTATTGTAAAATACTTTTAGTGTCCAACTTTTAAAGTTGTTAAGTGATAAACATGTCGAATAGGCCAAATAGTGGCATTTTAAAGCTTTCTATGTAGCTTCATAATCACGTCATTGATTTTTTTCGGAAAGATTTTAAAGCATATTGTAAGTAGAAGGAGAAAGCTAATTATAAATTTATATTTTATAACTCTAACTAAAATCAAACAAAACGTTTAACCATAAAATTCAAAACGGTGACTTTATTGCAGAACAATTTAAATTAAAACTTGTATTTTGAAAGGATAATTTAGAGCAAATAGTTAAAAGGTTGTCTGTTTACCACAAAACTAAACACACGCCGACTTTTACACGAAAACGTTTTAGTTATGACGTCATAAACTTACGTCTTCTTCCCTTGCCACAGTACTGTATTTTTTCTTCTTTTTTGCCTCCTTGACGTTGATGCACGTGATTGTGACGTTTCTTGTAGATAACGTGAGGATCCGATTCGAACTTATGACGTTCATCCTCACTTATATGGCTATCGTCTACCGGTTCTATTATGATGTCATCATCGTTTGTTCGCATAAAGCCCGTCTGAATAAATATAGCTTTTTAAATTAAAATTAAAAAAAGTTATTGAAAATAGCTATAGAAGTGTTATAAGCAAGTTAACATGTACAAACAACATTGACTAATCAAAAACGGTTCAATAAATAATAAAAACGTCATCAAGAAAAATAAAAACAAAAGCTTATATATAGTACAAAAAAAAGTGTAATGTCTGTTCAAAGACAGGTTGTTGTGTCGAGTTTATTGTTTACTACAAAGTTTGTGTCGAGTGATCATCATACAAGTACTCATCTGCCAACATAATTGCAGCATTGTTACGTCATAATAGTCGTTGAATGGCAAAAAGATTAACATGCTAAAGAGTTGTAAACAAGTTTACTATAAACTAAAATTATGGCAGCATTCTAAATTAGTTAACTATTTTTAAAACATTCTAAATTCAAAAGTATTAATTTACGTTTCACAAAATCTAGACCAGCTAAATTGAAAACAATGTTTCAAAAAAATTGTCCATAAATGTATCTATCTCTAAAAATATGTAGGTTCGAAAACCGTAAAGACTTGAATTGTTCACGTTTTGATCTAAATTTAAAAATGTAAAGTTTGTTTTATTCACGTTGATGCTAAAAGTTTTACGTAAAATTTAATTATTTTCGTCTTATTCACTTTTGATATCTGTTAAAGAACTATCATGGTTTTATTTTCTTTTTTTTAAGATGTTTAAGCTTTTACGTACGATAAAGTCTTTAAAAGCTATTTTCGTCAAAAGCTATATTTTAAGTACGTTTTGAATGTTTATGTACTCAAAGTATTTTAGTGTACTCTAGATAGAAGACAAAATTGTCTTTAAACAACAAAATTGTTCTGTTTCAAAAATTAAATTTAAAGTATTTCAGCTTTCAACTTATGAAAGTGTACCAAAAAACTTGCAGTGTTTTTTATAATTAGGTAGTGAAATTGAAACTTGACAGATTTTCTGTCAAAATTTCGAACTAATCCGTCAATCATGATTTTGTTCACAGGTACTATAACAGATTATTTATTTACATTTTTTTGTGAATATAGAACACAAACGTAACCATAGAAGACTGACTGTGCATCAAGATATTAAATAAGAAGATTATGTTAAAAATAAAAGGTAATAAAAACAAACATAAATTTCGAACAAAAACAAAATTGAAAGTTCAAAATTACGTTAGGATTTTTTACTACAACAATATTAGCACGTAATAGTAATTAGTAAACGAGAACATGTGTTAATGATGAAATTGACCACGTGAGTAACCATTAGGAATTTCAACAAAGGTGAAGATAAACTTATTAGTTTCCTATTTAGTTGTACCAAAGAAAAGACAAACAGCAAGTCTGGCTGCTTTTGAACGTCGGCGACATCAAACAAAATTTCAATGAAAATATTTCTACTTGTTCTTTTGTTACAACTTTATAGGTAAATACTTTTGTTATATTGTTAACTTCGTAGCGTTGGTCTAAATTTTGCTGTTTGTAATTTTATAAATTATTTTGTGTTTTGGTTATTTTAGATGTCAGTTGATTGATGTATTTAAAGTTAGTATTTTTACTTATTTCTTTTTTATCTAATGACAATCAATAACCGCAATGAAACTATTATTTATTTAATTGCAGACAGATAGTCATCTACATAGCACAAAAAAAAACTAATTATTGTTTAATAGATATAGAGCTCCTAAATTTTAATATAAACTTTATAAACTAAAATAATTTTACTTGTAAATGAAACTTTAAAATATATTTTTTTTTCTAAGAACAACTTTTGAAAATATAATAAATAAATTTGTTCTACTTATGATAGTTTCTAGAATTTGTTTTTCACACAACTGACTACTTCAAAGAAATTCTTTATAATTAGGCAACGAATTTAAACTTTTACATTCTTACATCATAACACTTCTTTAAATCAAAGGTAACTTGTTAATTAAAACCTCATGATTGTCAAATAGTTAACAGTTATTTAATAGACTGTGGCAATTACAAAAATTTGAGAAATTTAGCTTGATTACAACTTATTTGTTTACTATTTTGCATCGCAAGATTTTCAATCGTTGTATAAAAACTTATTTAAAAACCTTTAAAAAAACTTTTTTAATTAAAACAAATTTGACCTACTATTAATACTATGCAAAATAAGTTAAATTTGTAATGATTAAAAAAACACTTAAACATCTAAAAAAACTCACTGGTCAATACATATTTTGAATCTAACTACTTTGAGGTGTGTAAAAATTCTAAAAATAGTCTGTAATAAATATACATAGCAGTTGTTTAAACATCAAACGCTTTAAAAGTTATCACTGAAACAAATGTACAAAACGTTGCTGTTACTAACCAGTCCGTTGCAGGTTGTCATGGCAACTGGTCGGTTACCATGCGACACCAAGCGTCCGTGGTAGTGACAGTCCCACCCGTTTCCCTCGATAATCCGACTTCCGTTCTTGTCCATTCTCTTCACGTAGAAATTGGGGGACAGCAGTTGTGAGTTGGGCCTAAGGTCAAACAGGAAAGACTGGCCGAGACCACGGACTCGATAGTGGACCACTTTGTAAGTTTTTCTGCTTTTTTCTTCATTCAAGCTTCTGCGATGTCTTTTTGTTGCTTTTTGGTCAATTTTTTGATGGTTGAAACTTCTGTCCGTTTTAAACGGTGTCACAATTTCAAAACCTAGGAATGTTTTTTATTTTTCTTTAAGTTTTCTGTTGTGGTTTTATCTAGAAATATTAAAAAACTATATACACAAAACAACTAAAGATTATTTTAATATAAAATGATTTTTAAATTTGGTTTTACAATCACCTACTTTGCAATGTTTGAAAAATAAGCCCCTATTCTTTTTTTATCATACATCACACATTTACTAGTTAAACACCCATTAAGTTTTTTAACCCTAACATTTTATTACCCTTTAATAACCAAATCTACAACCACTTTGCAAAGCCCTGATTCGAAATCATTATAAAAATTGCTTATATTGTCTTACATAGAAAGTTTATAACTTAATAATAAAGGTATAGAGCTATAACAAAGAAGTAGTAAAATTTATAAAATTTAAAAAAATACTTTAATTGTACTTGCAATTTTTTGGAAAGAAATTTTTATTAAGTTAGATTCACAGGTTTAAACTTTAAGAAATACCAGTAAGCAAAGTTAAAAAACTATTTGTGAATTTTGAGTGTTAAACATGTCATTTATTGAAAATGAAATGGCAGAAAAGTTTTTGTAAGCTAATATTGTGATAACAAGCAGAGTTTATTTAATTAAGCAGAAAACTTGTTACAATTATGTCATAGTTAAATCGGCAGAATTAAAAACCTCCGGCGAAAAATTAAAACCTGTTCAAAACCGGAAATTCAAACCCATATCAAAATATAATCAGATGAGAAAATCTGCCGAAGTTTAAAATCACGTGAAAGCGATTGCCGATCTAAAAGCAAATTTGTTGCCAAACATAATTTCTGCACCGGTTAAACTGAATGAACTTTTTCCTCTTTTGTGACGTAACTGTTAGTTTTCGGTCGTTGACGGCGGTACAGAGTTCGTGAAGAAAAAATAAACTTCAACGTTAAAAATATTTTATTTTGCTAGCTTCTAAATATATAATTATTCCATTTGTTGTTTTAATCTAGACTATTTTTTTATACAAAAATTAACTAGTTCTTACATTAAGTTTTCATTACAGAAGATATAATGAATAACCTAAATATTTCAGGAGTAGAAGTCAAATGAAATTTAAACAAAACAAGGTTTACAGCAAAATAATAAAATCGCTTAAGATAAAAAAAAATATTTTGTTAAAATATTTCAACATACTACCAATAGATTTTACTTAAACATAAATATTTCCTACAAAAGTTATCTCAAAGATTTCGTTGAAAAAGCTTAGCTTTAAAACACCACTTAAAAACAATGCTCATTAATGCAATCATAATATTTAATCACTATATCCAACTACTTATCTTTTACAATAGTAAACAAAAATAAAAAACCTTCTAAATGTCTATGCGTGGTTTGCTTGAGTTTTTTGTGTAAATTTTGATGGTGTTCTTCGTAATGTTCTGGCCATGAATCCAAATCAGCACCATTAATTTTTTTCTGTTAAAATAGTACTGTTACTAAAAATAAAGTTCTACAAGCTGTCAAGACAACTTATTACAGTTATATACCAGGTATAATAATAAAGCTTGGTCAACATGCTTTATTTAACCTTTAATATAGTACAAAAAGCTTTTTGATCAAACAAATTTGTTAAAAATTAACAATAAAAACTTTCAAACTTTCACTGACCTGTAGAGAATAGTTACACATCAAAATAAAATATGAGAAAAGTTGAAGAAACTTGAAAGACTTTTTTGTAAAAGTTAACATATCAGGGTTGTGATAAATATTAAAAAGTTCGAAAAGTAGCTAGTAAAAGTTTAAAGCTGCGTGATTTTTTTTCTGTATTTCCAACGTGCAAACACGTTCTACTTGTAATTGTTAACTTGCTCGACAAATATCTAGATCCAGCATCAACAACTTTTTCTCTTTTCAGATCTCTCGTACATGTACTCTCTCGTGCCTGAACTTAACTTTCGGACTTTTTCCTTTTTTTTTGCGTGATTTTGAAGATGTAAGAAAAAGTTGTTAACTTCTTGCGAGCTTCGTAATTTTAAATATATTTCGAGCTATTTTTATATCTATCATTTATATCTATCAAATGAAAAATTCTCAATTATTTATAAACATATTGCTGTTTTATAGTATATCCAGCAAATGAAAAACTTAAATTTCAATTAAAAGTTTTAATAGTTCAATACTTAAGTTTATACTTGAAAATACAATTTCTTAGTTTTAAACTGAATGTTACTAATAATCTATGTTATTTCGGACATTTTTTATAGTCTGATCACTTACTGTTCCGTTAGAGTATTAAAAATATCAATGACTTCTTTCATGTTAAAACTAGAAAGTTGTTCTTTTTTCTCATTAAAAAAACATACTATGTGACGCAAATCAACCATAGATCAAAAAATAACATTACATCAGCTTAATTATAATTAAAAATATAAACCATGACATAATTACTATTAAAAGTCCAGTGGTATAAAAAAACTTTTCAGTTCAAACTGAAATTTTCATCATAAAAAAGCTTTTGTTTATTCAACTAAATGAAGCAAGTTTAACTTCTTTTAAACTAGATTTAAACTAGATTAGTGAACTTATATTGCTCATAATCAATACAATGTTTTTTAAAGTATGATTAAAGTTTTTATTTACAAACTAAATATAATCATTACAATAGAAAATGATGCATAATAGAACTTCTATAGCTTACTGTATTACCTGTCAATTAGTAACTGTCAACACCTTTAAAAAACTCTTCAATGTAGAACAATAAATTAAAAAGACTTTTTTTCAAAGTGTAATGAGCTAAATTTAAACATCGAGGAAGAAAACATATTTTCATTTATTAAACAAAACACTGTTTTTAATTTCTTTTTTAACTATAGTTCACTTTAAAAAACTTAAAAACAAATATCATGCTATTAAAATATATATAAATAGTTAAAAAGAAGTTATCAACTTTCATTGTTTTTGTGTTTAAATTTACTCAGTTTAAATAGCTTTTAAGAAATCTTAGAATTTTTTAAACGATATGTAAAGTCTTTCTAGATGCAAATTTAGAAATAAAAGTTTTAACTTAATTAAAACTTTTCTTACGTGGTACAATTTGGAAAAGTTTATAAAGTAAAAAACATCATTTACATTTAACAACAAATTAAAAATTGATTTTATTTTACATAAAAACAACTTTATAAAACTGTGGTACCTACAAACAATTAAGTAGCGACTAATCATAATTATCTTACACCAATATTTCTTGTAAATCATTTTACCACTCAAACTTTTATTGTTAATTCTTAGATTTTATATTGATAAATTAGAAGCGTCAAACCGCATTGCAATTATTAAATTAATCTAAAACCAAAGCATACCGCAAAGGAAGTTTGTAATTAATACAGGTAAAAACTCTCAAAATTATTCTAACTGAAAATTAGAAAACAAGGTTTTACATCTTTTGGCATTCATCTCAAACTTTTTTTTTTAGTTTGTGCGTGTTATGTTACTTTTATATAAGTAGAGTATTAAGTTTTAGAAATATTAATGTAAGTTCCGATTACACAAAAATAAAACTATGTAAACTTTACAAGATGTTGTAAAATATTTTAAGAAAAGTATGCTGTAACATTTTCAAAATTACGTCTTTATAGCAAACAATAAGTTTATATACATATTGAGCTTAACAAACACTAAAAGGTTAAACTTAGTTTTGTTTGGTTTTATTATTAAGTTTACTAAACTATATTTTACAGTACTTCAAAAGTTATGTTCATAACTTTACAAAAACATAAAAGTTAACTAAATAGTACCTAATAAAAAGTATGCAATAATTTAAACCTTAACTTAACTGTATTTTAAAGTTAGTTTAAAATTTAATTAACGTGTAAAATTAATAAAACTATATTTTTTATTCACAAAAAAAAACAAAGTAACCTGAAAAAAAAATTAAACGTTTAGTTGGACTAATCGTTGACAATTTTATACACAAGCGACATAAGTTTATTAAAAAAATTCTAACTTAGTTTAACTTTGTTTAAATTCTAAAGTAAATAATCGCTTTTAAATCGCTTTTACTCAATATTTCAACATGTTGAGCATAAATTTTAAAAATACATTTTTATCACATTTATCTTAATTTTGATTTCAAAAAAATAATAACTTGTTTTTCTAAACTTCTCTATGTTAAATCTAGTTAGGTTAGGTATGACTTAAACTATTAACGCTTACAGAAGCTAACTCATAATTTTTTTATGCAAAAAAAAAGCTTTTTTCGTATTTACTAAGAATTAAATATTACAGCTATTTATTGTATACCTTTTAAAATTTTACAAAAAATTTATAACAAAACATGTCCAGCCAAGTATAAAGATCTTAATATATAATTTAGGCTCTTTAGATTACCTTTAGTTCAACTATTTTATAATTTTTTTTTATATATTACGAAGTTTTATTTATTTCAAGTTAAAAGCAAAACAGTTTAGCATTTCTTGTCCAATCTAGGCTAGTAAACAGCTAAAACATATGGCAAAAATTTAACTCTTTAGCAGTGTGCAGCGGTTAAAAAAATTAACAAGCTCTCATACAACTTTGTTACAAAAGGATGTATTTTGAATTTTTTTTCAGACAAGTGGAATCTTGGGGTAGATTTAAAATGTTTTTAGTAAAAAAATTGCTCTAAACAAAGAAAGCATCTTTGTTTTGAATTAATTAAATGTTATTTGTACTCAGCAGTTAAACAATGTTATCTTTACATTATATAGACATGTATTTGTGGGCAAAATACCTTAATAAGAAACCTTAAAAAGAATAATTAACATAGCTTTAAGAGAACGTTAAAAATATAATTATTAGTTTTTTAGCGTAAAAAACTGTAAAAAAAATTTAATAGCATATCACTAACAAACTCAGTGAAAAATGCTTTTAAATAGCACTAAAGATAATTAAACCAAGAAAGATCTAATCACTAAATTAAATAAATATTTAACACCAATTAATATATAAACTTTAGATAACATTTTTTGTTTTTTATAACTTCAGTCATAACACCTTACAGAAAATTTATTATTGTACAAGTTTATATAAAAAAATTCAGAAAGTAGTTCTAATCATAAAGCCGAAAACAATATGAAAATATTTTTCTTAACACTGCGTGTATAGTGTACTAACATACTTAAACTAAATTAAACGTCATTGTTTTAAACATAAACAAGTTCTATAAATAAAATTAAAATAACGTTAACAATGCCTTGTTGTTTTAACTCAGTTTTTTTTGTTAGAAAACATAACAAGTAATACAGTTATAAAACAAGACTCAAGCCGAGAAATGAGCCGAAATCACGGATTGGCTTCTATCAGTTGCATGTTTCAAGGACACAATAAAATTCCCAATCTTTACAAAAGATAGGAGTTACATAATAAAGTGTATACTAAAAACCATTACTGATTTCGAGCAAGTTTATCTTCTGCGGCTAACAAAGGTGTGAGTGAAAAAATGATTAATTTTGCATAATTTGCAAGTTTTTATGCATAGAACATGATAGTTTTCCCCTAGTTTGTTTTGTGTATTATGGGGTTTGCCTTGTAGCAAAAAGTATTTGTTATAGCTTTTGTGGAAAGTACCGTATAGCGTTGATTAAAACTTTATTTAATATTAACTGTTTAACGCATTAATTGGGACTTGACTTCTATTAAAGTTAATTATTCATCAATTAGATCTAATTAAAACATTTTGTTGATTTTGATTAAAAATATTTATCACTTAGTTAGTTAAAAGTTAAAAATTATAAAACTATTAGTCATATCATCAAAGAAAAGCAAAAAATTTAAAATGTTACTAAACGGGAATATATTTAAACTAGAATATAAATCTACTAGAACAGCTCATTAAATCAAATTTGAGCTTGTTTATTTTTAAATAATAAATAAAACAATTGAGTTTAAGTTACTACAAAAAAAAACTACGACAAGCAAATTCAAAGCGAAAAAAGACATAACACTTTTAAATAATAACGATTAACACAAATATAAATTTAGATGTGTTTAGTTATTGAGGATTTTTTATTCAGCTTAGGTATGTTCTCAACATGTTTTTGTTTTAAAAAGTATGTAAGTTAAAAAAATATAAACTGTTTAGAAGGTAATTGAAATTTATCTATTATATGGAAGTAGTTTACATTCGTTGTATTTATACTAGTGTAAAGAAGTTAGTGCATTTAAATTTAAAACATCTTTTAAAAACATCTATTACTTCGTACGTTTTGTATTTAAACTGATGATAGTAGTCTGTTATAACGTTTATTATTTTGTAAATGATATAGAAATTATTTCCAAGATAGTTTTCTATAAATTAATAAATTGAAATAGTTATCTATATTCAACGCAACTTATTTTTATAGTATTAAATTTTATTACATTTCAATTTTAGAAATAATTGGTGTAGATAGGAAACATCAAAAGATATTGAATAAACTTAGCTTAAACTCTGAGTTATTAAGATTTAGTTTTAATGAGTCTATATAATTCTCAGAAAAGTAAATACAATCAATAAAGGTTTTTTAAACTAAAACTGAAACTTGATGCGTGTAGTTCATGTTAAAATTTTGACTAAAAAATTGTTCTTAGTGCTAGCTGTACTGCTGAGCAAACAAACAACTCAAAGTTTACAAGCACAAAAATAAAAAAAATAAAATGACATAGTGTTTTGTATATTTACTGTTTTTGGTATGAAAAGCGAAAACTCAATATATAAAAAGGATTTTCGTTTAATCAAAGGATTTTAAATTTCTACGAATAAAAGCGAACGTTATTACTTTAATATAAATTTATATTTATGATTATTTTATGTATTAACAATTATTTATTTGGTTTTATTAAGATCCTATTTTTTGAAGTTTAGAGATTTTGTAAACAAATTTTGAAGTTTAGTTTAAAAACGAACATCACTTTACATTTTAACATATTTTAGATTACTAATAGCACTGAAAATTAGCACTAAAATTGAAAGTTAATAAAGCATATTTTTCTTTTAAAAAATTTTTTCAAATTAAAAAAAGATAAATCAATTCTGGTTTCCATAAAGATTCAACAAAAACACATTTTGATACATAATTGATCAAACTTGAATTTAAGTAAGAGGTTTAAACATTATGCAAATCAAAGCTAACAAGTTCAAAACTATTCTGTTGTTTAACGTTTTTTGTTGATATGCTTAAGCAAATATGCTTCCTATTAAAACGACATATTTATGTTTATGCAGTTTTTTTATTTAAAAGAGCATTTTGTAACAAATTGGGTAAATAAAACTTTTAATAGACTTAACAAACCTTATTGTTTTCACAAACTTTAGGCTAACTTCACATATGCTTACTTTTTAAGTTTTATCTTTGAATTTAAAAGTGTTGCTGTTAACTTTATATCAGTTGATCAATTGCACGTTTATACAAAACTTGAGTTTGACTGTTACTTAAGAGAACTAAGGTTAGAACAAGTGTTCTAAAAAAACGTCGTCAACTTAAAATATAACTTTAAATACCTAGTTTATAAGTACTTATATGATAGATATTTTTAATAATGCTGTTTATTTTTTATTTTTTTATGTATAAAAAGTAAGCAAAGTGTTTTTTAGTTTTATTAAAACTATAACTAGCGTTGTACACAGTTAATTTTGTATAAAAATTGTTTGTCTTAAGAAGTTAGGACTCAATAAGTGTAAGTAACTTATTATGATAAGTTTTGAATTAAAGACATTTATAGTTTAAAAATGTAAAGTATAGATTTTTGTTCAAAACTTAGATTAAAGTTATATGAGTCGCAAAATATTGCTTGGCACTACTATTGTTTTTTTAAGTTATTTTAATACTATAGATATCATTTAATAAGTAAAGGTTTAAAGTTTTAAGTTTAGTATTGTTTTAAAAACTAAGTATTTTTTTTTTCTTCATTAAAAAACTATAATTAGAATAATAAATTGTTTTTCAGAGTAAGTATATTAGCTGTAAAAATAAAATATTTTTATAAAACTACTATAATTAGATTTTATTCAATTAGATTTTAAACACAATTGTAAAAAATACTAATAAAATATTTAACTACTAATAATTATTTTAAATTTTTTTCGAGTAAAAATTAGGCACCTTGAAAAGTTAACTTAAAATTAAAAACAAAGAAAATGAAGATCCTATAATTTATAAAAAAATAAGATTTATTCTGTTTTTTTAGACAATGTTTAGTTTTTGTTTGTTACAAGAAATCAACAAGATTTTTTTAAAGTTAAAAACTCTTAAAATATTACAATAAAGTTATTTTAGTACTTTATATAAGCTGATAATCATGCGTTCGTGATGTGAAGTACGCAGGTTGATTAAATCACATTTTTGCGCATTTCCTTGTGAAATCATCAGTACTCAACACTGTATATTACAGCTGACTGCTGTTTAATATCGTTTAATTGGATAACCAGTAGCAGTAACGTTTTAAGTATGAAAGTGGTTTCAGTTTCATTGTTGGTGGTTCTCTGCGTTCAGCTGGCTTATTGTGGACTCTCAAAAGGTTTGTTGTTTTAATTAATAGTTTACTGTTATAGCTGTTTAGTATTTCAAATATTACAAACTGTTTTTGAACGAGTTTTTTTAATTTAATTGTAATATTTTTGTGGTCGTACTAATAAGTTTTGAGAAGTGGAGCTTTTTTTAATTAAAATATTTCATAAAAATCAAAAACACAATATATGTTTAAATAAAAGATGCGCAAATGTTTACCAAAAAAGCACAGTTTGAAAATTTTAAGACTTTTAAGCAATTTATACAAACTATAACTATAATTTTTATTTTACAATATAACGTAAAAAAACACTTTTATGTGTTAACTAAAAAAATATTTATTTTTAAAGTAAGGACAAACACCAAGTTTATTTATTTTATCGTTAACCACTAGTCAAAAATTACATTTATGTGGTAACTAAAAAAAACTTATTAATTTTTTATACAGGACCATGCAAGGTAGCGGCAGAGCTTGCAAAAGCCAAGCACGAGGAAGAGTTCAAGAATCTTCCGGAGCCTGAAGATTTGGAAGACATCCCAGTTTGCGACAACAGTGGTTGGTATGCGCAGTTGCACTGCGGGTAAGCCCCAAATAAAAATACATAAATGCATAATTAGTTTATTTTATTATAAAACGTTTAGTAGGTATAAATGTATATGTATTGGTTTTTTATGTAGATAAGTGAATGTTTCTTTTGTTACTTAAGCTAGAATTATTTTTTTGTTACTAAAGCATTTTTAGTTTGAGCATACTGTTGCATGAGATGACTCATGCAAAAGTTTAGTGCTTGACGGTTTTATTTACTACATATATCATCATTTAAATTTAAAACAGCAATTCGCGAATTAAAACAAAATAAGTTCACATGTTTTATTTACTTTGAATATTATTTTGCAGTGTCAACTTGTGCTGCTGTTACAACAAGTTTACTGGAAAGAAACAATTCTGCAAGCCCATCGAGGACAGAAGCATCCGTTGTGATCAGCCCTAAGTGTTTAAAAAGTTTCTTTTTGTAAAAACTTGTTGAATAAACAGTATTGTGATAAGTTACAGTTTTTTATGTATTATTTTTCAATAGTTAGTTAGATGTATAAAGTTACAAACACGTACACAAAATTAGTTTTGGAAGCAGCGTGGTATTTTTGTAAGTACACCAACATGATAATAAACTTTATTAGGTAATGTGTAACAACAAAAGTAAAACTGTAACGTTTTATAACTGATCAAAAAAGGTTTAAAAGATTGAGAAACGTTTGGAAAGTATGCAGCTAGTTTAGCGCAGTATTTGTAGCTAAAAAAAACTCAAATTATTTATTTTAAAATTAACAAAACTTTGATATTTTTTATATTTTATTTGATCATATTGTCGCTAACTAGTTCGAAAATTAAGATCAAAAGGTTAAAATCCGCATTTTTACCCACACATTAATATATATCTTACATTACTAACTTTCCTACAGTTTTTCAAGAATGTTATTAAAATTTTAATAAAAAAGTTGAGTATAGTGTAACTTTTATTTTTATTTTTTGTAAAAGTTAAAATAGTTACATTATAAAACCAAATATTGATAACGACAATCATTGTTTGATAAAAGCTTTACATTTACTAAACGGTGAATTAAAGTTATACTTTTAGTATTATACAGCTAAAAACATTTAACAATGACTAATATTAACATTTGTCGAGATCAATTTTTGTGTCATGTTTTATGTTAAACATTTCACACCAAGATTAAAAGGAAAAATAGCTTTTTTAAGCCAACATACACTTTAAACTATCTTTTAAATACAATCAATCATTTATGTAGGATTAGAAAGTCATAAATTTTGAGTTTTATTTCCTATTTAAGTCATGCATCACTCAAAGCAAATCAAATCCATCATTTTTCAACAAAATTTTGGTTTTACACTCTTCATATTATTAAGATTTCTATATTTGAAATGTGATGTAATGTGTTTTCAATTGAAGTTCATGACTTGTTAAACTTAATTAGTAAAAGTTTTACTTTAACCATTTTTCTATTACTATTGATTTTTTATACCATTTAAAAAAACTAGCTATTACTGTTTTTTTTTTCGGAGGTCAAGTTTTACCACTATTATATCAAAAAAACATTTAGATCTTAACTGTCAAAATATTTAGATTTTAACAGTCAAAGTTATGGGACAATTTATTTCAAATAGTTCAATTTTTACTATGCATTGTAACATCAAGTTTCATTCCAACTTAAAAAATAAATAAGATCTGTGGTTTTTTTTTTGGTTTGTTCAAATAGAATTATATTAATTTCGAGAATTATGTGTATAGGCTTGTAGTGAGTTTGCTTAACTTCTGTGAAAATTTCGGCGTAAAAAAACTCTCATATTTGTCCTTTATTTACTAGCAAATGTCTGAATTAAAGTTTATTAACTTTTTACAGCTTTGATACTTTAAAGCTTTTATTTTTAATTCAAAAGCATTAATTTACCCTAAGTTTGAAATACGATAACGAGAGATTAAAGTTTGAGAGATTTAAAAGATTAAAAAGTTGCTGATGCTTTAGTTTTTATCTTGTTGCTGTGTTGCTGCAACCCGCTAGATTAGAATACGTCATAAAGAAACCGAAAATTCGTCCAGTTTAACCGGTGCAAAAAATATTCGATAGAAATATTTTTAACCGAAATCTATCTTTTCTGTGTGAACTTTAAAAAACTAGATTTAATCTAATGAGATTAAATTCTGTTATCAATTTTTAGACAAGTTTTAATCTTAATTGCTGACTTTTATATTTATGGATTTAATTATGACATAATTGTTTTAAGTCGCCAACTTAATCAAACATTTAGTGTTCGTGATATAACAAACTTTTATGAAAAGTTTTTACTTTATTTCCAAATAATATTGTGTTTTAAGTTTATTCTTATTTGTTGCAATCAACAAAATCGGCAAAAGTCTGCAGAACAAGTCCGGACTTTCGTTTGCCGTGAGACAAGCTCAAATTTAACAAAAGGGTTGATCATGCCAATTCGATCATCAGACCACAAGTTTCGGTAGACTGAGACCGGTTTCGTCCTTATTAGGACTCATCAGTCAGTCACAACCGAAAAAATTGTAGTCGTCAATCTACAAACGGTTTATCATGCTTTCACATGAAGCAACCATTTCAACAATTTCTTATTTGTTGCGGTTTTCAAAAACACTAGCTAGTAAAATATACTTCTTTTTAATAGTTGTTTACCCAGGTTAATAAAAATAAACACATAAACTATCTTTGATACATTTCTGATATCTAAAATTATATACCTTTACGTACTTTAGCACTTTTTAGTTCCTAAATCGCTTAACATCAACTTTTGATAACTCAAAATACACAACTTATTGTTATTAATAACTTGATGATATTCGTTTCTTTACTATAATTTCAAAAAAAAAAAAAAAAAATGTTGATTAAATGATAAAAATTTTGAAGTAGTTTAGAGATTAATTTAAGTTTCTTAAGTTTTTGTAATTGCTACAGTCTCGTAAACACCTGTTAGCTGTTTGACAACTTCAAGGTTTTAATTAACAAGTTACCATGTTACCTTTAATTTAAAGTAGTGTTATGATGTTAGAATGTGGAACTTTAAACTTGCGTAATTGTAAAGAAGTCCTTTTGAAGTAATCAGTTTTGTGGAAAAAGAATTTTAGTAGATGTTATACGTTGAACAATTCTTTTTTTTTTATATTCTAAAAACAATCTAGAACTTTTCTTAAAGTTTGAACCTTAAGTAAATCTGCTTTAAATGAAAATTAAATAAAAAAAAACATTCTTTTTTGTTTTCTAGATGACAAAACAATACATAATTCTATATTTTCACTTATTGATTTTCACCATACAAAAGCAAATTCTAGATAGAAATTTTTTAAAATATAAAGTACACCAATCAACCGCATAGACACTAGCAACTTAAGTGACCAAAACACAAAGTATTAAATTAGTTCACCAACAGTTGAACTTAGACCAACGCTACAAACAATGTAACAAAAACGTTTCGTTAGTGATATTTAACAAAATAACAGAGTATTTTCATTCAGCTATTGTTTGATGTTGCCGACCTTGATAACCGTTCCAAAACAAAGCATTACTGGTGTAATTAAACAGCGAATTATTACGTAAAAATTCGTTTGAACTTAATTTTTCTTAAATTCCTTAAAACTACTCACGTGGTAAGTTTTTCAATATCACATGTTCTAATTTACCAATTGCTTTTACGTGATTGGACTATTAAGATTAATCCGCTATTGTAATTGGATAGATCTAAGGACAATCAAGTGGTTGTTTTCAAAGGGACATTTAAAAAAGTATTTGAAAAAGCGTTTTTTATTCTTAATTCAATATCCGTACTAGTTTGTCTAGATTACTTTTTTGCATAACCTTCTTTAAGTGTTGCATATTTTTCAATTTACAACCAACGGTTTTAAATTATGCTTGTAATAAATCTATAGTTATTAGAAGTTGTAAACATAAAAGCTAATTTAGTACCTGCATATGACATCATATTTATTTTTGCTAAAGTTAGTACTAAAAATTCGCGTCTGTTATAAAATTAGGTTATTTTGTCGGATTAGTCTGGAATTTTAACAGAAAGTCTGACCAAATTTACTTTCAATAGTGCACTTTGAAAAAATACTACGAGATTATTTGTCGCAAATTGTAATAGTAGGTCTGTAGTAGTAATATGCTGAATACTATTTAAGTTGTAGTTTTTAAAACAAGTTGCTTTTAGTATAAAAATATATTTTTTTTTAGTTTACTAAAATACTTTGAATACATAAATCCCCAAGGCATACTTAAAATAAAAAAATGGAATAAAAGTATTTTAAATAGAATTTAATTTTTACGTTTAATATCAAATGTGGTATAAAACACGAAGAAAAAACATTGCTATTCTGATAATGATATTAAGAACAAGTATAAAACAGAATTGTGTAAGTAGAAGTTTATACTGTCAACGAGAATACAATAACTTTTACATATTTAAACTCTGATCAAAACGTATACACGTTTAATTCTTTGCGGTTCAAAACTTCACAACATTGAATAAGATTTTTGCGTGACAAAATATTTTAAAACTACATTTACCATGTTTTGAATTTTGTAAACTCAGATTTAAAAAAAACCTCTTTCGAGAAGGCTTATAGTTAGTTTAAATAAGGATTGTACCATAAATGTAGTTATTATTGAAGCTGTCTACTTTTATAAAACCTTAAACTCATTGCCATCTGTAAGAGACAACACTCTAAAACCATTATTACGTAACATTACTGCAGATGAGTGCTTGTGTGAAGATCACTCGACACAGTCTGTTTAAAAAAAAAATTTTTTGCGTTATAAATTAGCTTTTTTTTTTTTTTTTTTATTTAGATAAAAGCAATTTTTTTATCATTTATTGGACTTTTTTTTAACTAAACTAAGTTATCTCTATCACAAAAAACTTCCATATAACTTTTGTAAAATGATTTTCATTAACGTGTTTTTACTTAAACTACAAAGAAAGGAAGATGTTTAACAGTGTTGTTGAAAGGAAAGAAAATGTGTGTTGATAACGTCATAAATAAAATGTCTTTCTTGGAAATGTTGGCGTGCGTTGGTGTTGTAATTGCGAGGAAACTTTTTAATTATTCGTTTAAAAATACCAACGCATGTGTTACGTTTCCAAAAAAGTACTTTAAAACATAATATAACATATGTTTTATTAAGGTCACCAAAAAAAAATACTAGTTAAAGTTTAGACATGATTTTAGTTATGATTGTATAATCATAAGTGTATAAACTAAAAACAATATAACTGACTTTTTCTTTTTATTATACTTTTTAATCTACTTTAAAAATCAATGACGTGATAAAGAAACTAATGGTTTAGAAAGCTTTGAAAAGCCGCTTTCTTACCTATTTGACATGTTTATTACTTGACAACCTCTAAAAATTCAACATTGCAGGTAATTTACAAGATATTTTTTCAGTTTATACGAAGTATTTCATTATTACGAAGTTTTCAAAATTTCATTCTTTACAGATGTGACTTATGTACTTCTGTTTAATAAAGCATAAAGTCTTTTGTGCTCTTGTTGTTATAGTAAATAATTGTTTATAAGATGTCATGTGAGTAGAAGTTTCTGCAACATAAACAACAAAACCAAGGGGTCTTAAGTACCGTTGAAACGAGCTAACAAGCATTTTCCTATTGTTAATTGTGATCTTGAAATTAGTAGTTTATATAAGCAGATGAAGAGAAAATAACCTTTTTAACCTAAACAATGATAAGTTGATTTTACTCAGTTAAGTTGCTAGTGATATCAAATCTAATTCTATCGAGAAGTTGAAATAACACAATATTAACATATTTGGTATGCTTACGATAGAGAAATTGTTTATAATAGTAGTTATGTATTTATTTTTTCAAGAGTTTATTTTACGAACTAAGTTTCGGTAAAAGACCTCGTAAGTGCTTAAATAAAAAATCTAAACTGATATGTAACAGTCATGAAAAACAGTATTTAAAAAAGAACAGTAGTTGAGATCTCTTTATTTGTTTTCTTAAAGTCAAAACATATAATATAGTAGTAGTTATATAAGTTTAAGGTTGTTCGAACTTTTTTTTTGTAAATTAAACTAGAAAAACTTAATAACACATAAATCTTAAACCTTTATAGCTTGGTAATTTTTTTTTTCCAAATGTTCTTTTTTTTGTTCTATTTTACTTACTCGAGCGAATTATCAAGTATGTCTATTTTTATGGTTTATAGTTTAACTTTAAAAAAAGTACTAAATCAACATGAAACATGTTTTATGACGTAACAAATCTATCGTTTTGTTACGTCATAAAAAGTTATCTAAATGTGGTATTTACCTGGCCTCAGAATCATTTAAAAGACTTTTTAAAGGAAGTTATATACTTTAGATAATAAAAAAATATAAAAAAAATGTTTTAAACAAAAATGACATCACCAGGAAAAACTTTTTGCTAAGTTCTAAAATAATTTTCTGTACACAAAAGTTACATTATTTACCCGGACTTCAGAAAGCTATTGTATGAACAACAGTCCTTCAGAACTAACTTCTGATTTCGATTATCCGTCACACCAATAAGGACAAACTTATTCGGCTGAAGAACAATGTAGATGGCAGTTTGGCAACAAAACACAAATTTGCAATCATAAATACAAACATGGTCTTGTTAGTATAGTTTTTTTATGAAAACAAGTAAATGAAACACATACTATTTACTTAAAGATTTTTATAGTCTTAACAATTCTTTATGATCTTTACCAGCTACGCTAAGTCATTACCCAATAATGCTAACTTAACAAGCTAATTAAAGTACTTTAAACTTATTATTTGCTTTTTAAACGAAAGAGGCCTTTAAAAGGTATTACAAAACAGACAAGCAAACAAAATTGTAATTTTACTTGTCTATTTTTTTAAACGAGTTTTAAGAAGCTTATAACGAATTTAGATCAAATTAATTAAAAGCAATCAACAGGTAAAACGTATTGAACTGATAAAAAAGTTTAGTAAAAGCAAATTTGATACTTAACGCTAATTTTTTTATTCTTAAAGTAAGATTTCGAAGAAAATAAATAAAAAAAGTTTTCTTTAAATGAGAAATCTTAAACTTCATTTGCTTTTAAAGTAAAAACATCCTTTAAAGCATTGCTTCTGAAATAGGGTTCCGCGTTACCCTAGGGTCTCGCGACGCCTATCAGGGGCTCCGCGAAGCTTTTCGAAATTAAAAAAAGAACATTAATTTAATTAAACATTTTATGTAAAATTAAAATTAGGGGTTCCGCGGAAAAGTTGAACTTTGGAAAAGGGTTCCGCCACTAGAAAAAGGTTCAAAAGCACTGCTTTAAAGCTTTTGATCGTTGTAGCCTAATGAAAAAAATGTACATGTTTTGCAACATTTTTATTTCTAAATATTATTGTTTTATGCTACCATATGTTAACTAGTCGCTGGTTTTATATCTAAATTAAATGACTAATTAAGACAGTTATAGATCGTAAAGTTATGAGATTAACCACAGCTAATTAATTTCAAAATGCTAATTGAACTTACTATAAAATCATTAAACTTCACTATTGCAGCTAGATAGGTTACAACAACAGTTATAACCTGGGTTAAACCAAAGCTTAACATTTACGAACCTATTTAAGACGATTGAAACAACTATTAAGTCGATTTTCATTTTTGCTTTGATATAAAAGCAACAAGAACTATCGGCGTACAAGTATTTATTTGATAAAAGAGAGAAAGGTTAATTGCTTACAACTTGCCAACTGTAGAAAAACAAACAATTAATATTTGCACAGCTTTTTAAACTAACTTAACATTTGATATTCAGTTTTAATTCTAGTTTAATGGGCTTAATACCGATTTCAGTCACTAAATCTTGTTTAAACAGTTTGAATAAATAAAATAGTATTAAATAAAAATGATTGCACAAATTTTAAATATTCAATTTATTAAAAATTCAAATTAAATTATTTTTTCTTAAAATAAAAACTACTATTTTATGGGAACAACATTAGTCAGTGGAACACGACTAATAATGGCACACTGGTCCCATGGTCTATAGTTTGTAGTCTTTGTAAGTTTTGTGAAAAATAAACATTTGTCATTTAAATAAACAATTTAACAAAAAGAATTACTTTAAAACAAAACCTATCTATTTAAGAATTTAAAATCCGTAATCTTGACTAAATGTGAAACTTTATACAACTTGTTTTTAAAAAATGGTCACGTTTAACAAAACCACCCGATAACCTTGCGAAATACATTAGTAAAAGAAACAGGTTAATTTTGTCATTTTACTTTTTACAGTATTTTTATTTTTAAAACCTATAAATGAACAAATTTAAAGATGTCAGTCAAAATAAATTTATCTTTCTGTTGATAAGCGGAAATTTTAACCAACTTCTTGGGTGTTATAATTTGTTTTTGTAAAACTCTTAAGAACATGTCATTCTGTGGTCTCGGTAAAATTGATGGGATTGATTGTGTTTTAACTACTTTTATTTAATTAATTTTTGAAGTTAAGGCTTATGTTTTTCTTAAAAAATTATTGTATAACTACTTAAAATAAAATTAATCAATTTTTTAAAACTTAGTGGTTTTTATGTAATTTTAAACTTAACACTAATAAAATACAAATATTAAAATTATTAAATAAATTAAAGTTTTAGTACATTTTAATATTTGCACCCAGTAATTAAGTCAAGTCTTAAGAATTAATCATATTTAGTCAGACTTTTATATACAAGTTTTTTAATATAACTTATAACTTTGAGCTAAATTAAACTAATATTTGATACTTATTAAGATCAATTACTAAAAAGTTGTTTTAAACTTTGTCAAAAAAATATAAAACGCTGAATTGCAGTTAATTTTTGTTATGTTTAGTATAGAAAATAAATATTTATAGAAATTACAACAGTGTTCTCGACGTTGCGGGCAGGGATACCAACATCAAACTGTTTTCTGTCAGTCAGAACTTCAGACACTGAGAAGCATCAAATGTACAAACACTAAACCAATTAGCAGACAGAGTTGTCTTGTTAGAAAATGCAGAATCAAAAAATTTACTTGGCAGTGGACACCATGGGGACAAAATTTCAATATAATGTTTCTAAACCTAAAATATTTAATATATTAAGTTTTAGGTTATTAAATTTTCATGCATTTAATATAACTTACTGATAAAAAAGTTCAATTAACGTAACGACAAAACATCTTTTGACTTCAAACGTATTGGTCGAAGACAGTAAAACTTTTGTTTAACTAATATAAACATTACGTAAGTCCAAGCTCATAAAACAAATCCCTTTTGTTTATTTACGTTTGGCAAAGGCAAAAATCAAACAACATGAACTTATGTTTTTGGTTTATAGTTAAAGAAAATTTACTTGTAAAACTTTTTTTACTGACAGTTTAAATTTTGTTTTTTGCTTCCATTTAGTTTAACAATTAGAAAAGTAAGTCTGTTGACGAAGAACTTGATCATTTTTTTAGTTCTGATACTAAGAAAAATTTCTCAAAATTTTCTCAATATAAAAATTTTTTTAACTAAATATTAGTTTATCAAATATTTTTTTTAGAAAAAACTAGGTTTTGGTAATTTTTTAAAATAATTAATCTTTTATATTTAAAAAATATTTAAATTTGGTTTAAATATAAACATAGCATCTCTGTACTTTAGTTATTAAAAAATGGTTTTAAGTACTTTTTCAAGGTTAAAAACAAGTTATTTATCTACATATTCATGTAAGTACAATATACATATATTTGTTTAGAAAAGGTTAACAAATTAGAAAATAATTTTTGTTTATTTAATGGTATTTTTTAATAAACTTTAAAGTCTAGGTTATCTTGATAATCATAGATTTTAAAAATTTTGAAAAAACTAAATTTATTTGCCAATCGATAGTTAAAGTTTTTTTACTTTTATCTTTCAAGCTTTATATGTCTTAACAGTCTTAACAACTAAATCGGAAAAACATTGCCACGCGACTATTAAGTTAAATTGTCTACCACATAATATTTAACGTATTAAAGAAAAATTTAGCATATGTAAATATTGGTAGAAATTCTTTTTTGATGTTCATCATACTACTTTTACACAAAAAAGAATTTTTATTTTAGAAATTTTTAGCTTGTTTTTACCATACGTTGTTTTAAATATTTTGAATAAAATATTAGTTCAATAGTAAGACATTTTTTTCATCTTTAAAGCTTTATAAAGTCTTAAAATCCGTAGCCACTAAATTCGAAAAGTATAGCCTCGCGACTATTAAGTTAAATTATCTACCATATAACATTTAATGTATTATAGAGGAATTAACTATATGTAACAAATGTATCACTTAATCTTTATTTTACTACTACTATAACAGAAGTTGTAATTTTTAGTTCACATACCTTTTTTATTTTGTTATAGTTAAACATATTAATGTAAGTAATTGTTTTTTTTTGTTGGTAAAAACTTTTAAGGTACACATTATAACTGTTTTCTATTTATTTATTCATATATTTGTGGAATGAATATAACTATCTGCTATACAATTAATACATGTTAATTTTTGATGCTAACAAATTTGTCATATAAACTGCTTAGACAGTTTAAGTATTTAAGTTTGTAAAATAAACACTAAAAATATAATATTGTTGCCAGTTAAACTTAAAACTACTTTTATATTAATCTTGTTTTTATTAGCTGTTATGTAGTTAATAACTTTGATATAAAGATAATAAAAAAGTGATAAAATAAATTCAAAAACACTAAATCAACTGTCACAAGTTTATAATACTATCAATCATGATTTCCTAATTGTTTATTAAAAGGTCATTAAAAATGTATGACAAAACTATTTAAACTCAAAACAGATTATTTCTTTTGATGTTCAATGCTATACTTTGATGTACAAATTATATGCTATTTGATGTTATAATTCATGTTTAGTATACAAAATTTATTAGTATTAAAGTGGTTTGAAGAAAAGTTTATATAACATCATGACTTATTATAACCATGCTATTAAGTGTACTAGTATATATAGGGTTAATACATCAAAGAACATTTATGTACATACTTTTATTTACATTCAACAAATAATGTTTCAAGTGTGTTAATTTTAACTTAAGTTTTATTCATAGTTAATTAAACACACTGTAGCTATTAAAGTATAATAATTTTAGCTGCTTAAGTATTACTGGCAAAAGTTATTAACAAAGTTTTTAATATAAGTTATACAAAAAAATATTATAAATTTTGACTGTTGTTTTGGTTAAAAAAAAATTTTTTCATTATTTTTTTTTTTAACAAAACAACATTTTATAGATGATAAAACATTTAAAGTTTTACGGAGCAGTGAAAAAACTAACCTAATACAAATAACTAAATAAGTATTATCAAACGTAAAAGAACGCTTTGCAACATTTGGTTTACTTATAAAATTTGCTAAGTTTATTTTTAATAAAAAGAAGGTAATTAAGCCTAAGCGTTGACCAACTTTCATTATAAGGATAAATTTAGTAAGCTTCACAAGTTATAAAAAGTCATACTATATTATAATTTTTTTTTATCTTTTAGTTCAAGTTTAAGAAATTAATAAATTAAATAACTTTTTAAAATTTTAGGCTTGTTATGGTACGTTGCACAGACTTTTTATAAAATTTTTTAGATTTATTTTATAAAATGTTTTAGATTTATTTTAAGAACTTTTTCAAACTTCTGACAATAAAAATTTCTGTTTTATCAATGGTTTATTTAAAAAAATATTTATTATAAATTGTAAAAAAACCTACTTATTAATTTTTAGTTTACTACAATGTAAAAACAGCTGTATGGTTTTATAAAAATTACAAACGTAATCATGTTTGCAATAACTGTATGAATAAAATTTACGCAACTGTCAATAAAACATGCTGAATTTAGTTTTAAAAAATTAAAAACTTTTTAATTACTTACGTTATGAACAACATTTAACAGTGACGACTATGTTATTTCTTGAAATAAATTAATCATGTTTTGTTATATGCTAAAACAAACCACAAAAATATTACATCCGATAAGAACAATTAAATACTAAAATATTGCAAACAAAATATAAAAAATATATTTTAGTTTTTATTACAATCAGTCATGTCAGTATAGAAAGTAATAAAATTTAAGTTATATTTCCTGTTTAAGTCATGCATCACTCAAAGCAAATCAAATATATCACTTTTCCACAATATTATGGTTTTACACTTTCCATATTATAAAATTTCTAAATAGGGAATATGATGTAATGTATTTTCAATTAAAGTTCATGGCTTTTTAGACTTAATTAGCAAAAATTTTGTATCAAATAGTTTTTATTTTTTATTATTTAGTTTCTAGACTAATTAACTTAGTTTAAGTATAATATTTCAAGTAATATTAATTTAACCCTGTAAAAAGTTTTCTTATGCTTTTATTCAAAAACAAGAATTTCATTAAATGTCAATGAACTATTAGGTTTTCAACACCCAAGTAAAAATAGATTAATACATTTACAAAATAAACTTTTAACTGAAAATATAAAATATAAACTTTTTGATAAATCAAACATTAATTTTAGATCTACATGAATTTATTTTTACACTACTAATAGGTAGTGTATTAGCTGTATATATATTATTTTATTCAAAAACAAAAGATTAAAATACTGCTGACTATTTGGGTGAAAAATGTTATTATGAGTATCAAAAGTTTTAATTAGAGTTAGTACCGGTTGTAATGCCTGACTATATATACTTTAATTCACAATTTTTATTTTCGTTATAGTTAAATAATCGCAGCATAAGTGAGAATACACGAGATATTTAATATGAGATATTGAGTATAATAATTGGTATCGTTTGAGCTGCAACATTTGGAGAATACGTTAACCATTGCGCGGGAAATATGTAATAATTGTTAAAATAACTAAAAGTAAACCATAATTGATGTTGAAAGCAAAAATGACATGTTGTTTTATACAAGCTTGTTTTTAACTTGCTTGGAATGTTCACGCTATATGGTTACTTGTGTAATCACTTACAAAAGATTAGCAGAATGTTTTGTTTGTCGTTATACTTTTGAGGTTCGTTTAATCGAGAACACTTTGATAATAAAACTAAAAAGTAAACGAAACTTTACTATATCACTAATATTTCTTTGATTTGATTACAGTTTTCAAATAGTTTTTCAATTTATTTTTATTGATTTTGTCATTGTCAAAGTTTTCAAATGTTAAAAAAGATTATTAGGATTTATAGCCTAAACATTATTATAAAACAAGATGTGAGCTTGCATAAAAAACTAAAATTAAATCAACATCTAGAATTTTCCTTATTTGTATTCTGAAGATTTAAATACAAAAATATTTTGAAAACTGGTCAACAATTGAAGTTAAAAAAATGTTTTGTGGTATAGGTAAATGTAAAATAAATAATATTATTTAGCTTTGTTAATTGTATCAACTTTATTATTTAAAACAAGTAGTATTAGTTTTTTTAATAAGAGTATCGAAGTTTATATACAATAACTATTGCTATTATAACAACAAACAATAAAAGAACTTAAATTTTCTTTTATTTAATTTAACTCTTAAGGGCATAGGGGAGTTAACACCCATTTTTGGTGTTTGATCTTATTTTATATAGTTTTTACTAAGCTACAAAATGCTTTTTACAGATTTAAAAAATTCAGTTTTTTTTTTAGATATAGCCGGTCAAAGTCGGAGGCAGCTAAAGGTTTCTTATAGGAGGCGAAAACTAAAACGGCAAAAATTGACTATTTTACTAAAAATCTATCTTCTTCTACGTTTTTTGAAATAACTACCTCAAATTTTCCGGAAATGTTCCTTGATATATTTATGAAATTCCTTTGGAAGGAATTTTCAAAAATTAAAAAATTAAAATTTTAAATAAAAAATAAACAAAAAAAAAAATTTTTTTTATTTTTTTGTTATAAAATTTTTATTTTTTAATTTTTTTTAATTTTGTTTTGACAGAATTTTTCAAATATTGCAAGTTACATTTCCTAAAAATTTGAGGTAGTTATCTCAAAAAATGTAGGAGGAGATAGATCTTTAGTGATTTCTAGTTATTTGCCGTTTTAGTTTGCGCCTCCCAAAAGGAACCTTTTGTTGCCTCTAACTTTGACCGGCTATATCTCAAAAGTTATTTTGAATTTTTTAAATCTGTAAAAAGCATCTTGTAGCTTAGTAAAACCTATATAAAATAAGATCAAAAACCAAAAAAGGGTGTTTACCTCCCTATGCCCTTAATATAGTTGCTTTGTTTTAGTGAAAAATATGTACATTAAAAGAAACGAAAACATATTTACCCACATACATCAAAGCCAGACATGTTAAAACGCTTTGCTTTGTTTACTCGAGCGTGAAATTACTAACTTAAAACAAACCAAAGTTTATACGCTTCATTGCTGAATTACCATAGTAACTATTAGCATTTTACCAACTCTGATCAAAGCTGCAAAGTTGCTGCAATAATCTCTTGATTGCTGCAATCAATACCGCTGCAATTATTTAATCATAAGGAGAAAGTTTTATTCGGTTTTACCGGTGCATAAAAAAAAGCTTAGCTACCATGTTTGTGTGATTTTATAAAATTAGATTAAATCTAATTAGATTAAATTTTGATATGGGTTAGAATTTCCGGTTTTAAACAGGTTAAATTTTTCGCTGGAGGTTTTTAATTTTGTTAATTTAACTATGACATAATTGTAACAAGTTTTCTTCTTAATTAAATAAACTTTGTTCGTTATCACGATTTTAGCTTCCAGAAAAAATATTACGTGTCATTTCCATAAATTTACATGTTTGATATTCAAAACTTACAATTTTGTTGTTGCGGTTTTTGCCAAAACATTAAGCCTATAAATTAATAAACTATAGCTGTTTAAATAATGTTATTTAATTATAAGGGGAGAAGGTAGACATAAAACAACGCAGTTTGTTCTAAAATTTTTCTTTTAAGTTCTATGATTCTAAAAGAGTGCACCTATAAACCTTATTGTACTCACTGTTTAAAATGTGAAAAAATAGTTAAGTAGTTATAAAACTTGCCTAAACAGTAATACATTTATGTCAAAGTTTTATAAATTTACTTGTTTTTTTTTATAAACTATATCCAATGACATTAAAATGTATCCAAGTTGTGTACGACTCGACAACCGAAAGGTTTTTTGTACACCAGGTCCTACGACCAATTATTTTGATTGCTTTTTTTTCGTTCAATAAACAATACTACTAAATATGTATGATAAATTGAACCATTTTAAGAGTTTTTTAAATAAAATGTTATTGTTACGTGTGCAAAAGTTTTAAAAGTCTCTTAAACTAAAGTTTTAAACTGCTAAACAAAGTTTAATAAAAATACTGACAGAAATATACTCTACGTTTTGTAATATGACACCGCTAAAAACAAATATAAATTTCAATCATCAAACAACTGACCTTTAAACATCAAAGAGACATCGCAAAAACTTGAATGAATAAATAATCCGAAAAACTTACAAAGTTGTCCACTATCTAGTCCGTGGTCTCGGCCAGTGTTTCTTGTTCGACCATTGGCCCAACTCACAATCGCTGTCCCCCGATTTCTACGTGAAGAGACAAAAATGGAAAGTCGGATTAGGTAAAAGGGTAGGACTGTCACTACCACGATCGCTTGGTGTCGCATGGTGACCGACCAGTTTCCATGACAACCAGCAACACACTGGTTAGTGACCAGAGTGTTTTGTAAATTAGATTCATTAATAACTTTTCAAAGCATCTTATGTTCAAAACACTGATCTCTAGTTTAGTTGTCCAAAAGACTCTTGCACGCTCCAAGAACTTCACAAGTTTAATAAATGTGTTGCCATGATAATTTTTTCAACATTCATTGATATTTTAATCATTAGAAAGTCAACTTGTTTTGCGAAAAAAAAAGTAAAAGTTTCAGAGTCTAATTTGTATTTATGATTTTATATTTATAAAAGGTTAACAATATATGTTTTAAACAACTGTTTTTATAACAATTTGAAATGTTGTTATGGAAACTAGTAAATAAGTCAATATCAAGCCTACATATCTGAAATAATTAAAATTGCCACAGTCTAATAAATAGCTATTAACTATTTGACAATCATGAGGTTTTAATTAACATGGTACCTTTGATTTAAAGAAGTGTTATGATGTACAAATGTGTAAGTTTAAACTTCTTTGCGTAATTGTAAAAAAATTCCTTTGAAGTATTCAGTTAGTGGAAAACAAATTCTTATAAATGATATACACAGAACAACTTTATTTTTGAACTATTAAAATTGCTATTTAGAAAAAAAAGGCACAAATTTCTTTTATTCATTTATAGGTTTTTTAAAAATTGTTAAATAAGTCGAAAGAAGCTTTAATTTAATGAAAAAGCTATTAAAAACAAATATTGTGTTATATAGATGACTATATGTCTGCTAAAAGGTTCATAATTGTTTGTTAGTGGTTATTGATTGTCACCACGAAAAGCAAGCTTTACATAAAATACTTATAAGCTTAAAAGGCATCAATCACTTATTAAGACACCAACATTAAAAATAACCCAAACACAAAATAATTAATTAAGTTTAATCACAAATAATTTTATGCGTTTTTGCAAAATATACAAAAATAATTAAAATACAAAAGCGTCTAAAACCTACGTAAACAAAATTTGCAAAACAAAATATTAATGTTCAAATAAATTTTACTAAAAAATATTATATGTTGCTAAAAAACAAAAAAAAAGCATTAAAACATTATTTTTTTATTGATACTAGAAAATAAAAGAAAAATGACCTAGCGTAAAGTTTACCGTGTCAAAGTGAACCAAGTAAGTTGTACTTTAAAAAAATCGTACCAAAACGCGCAAACTTCAAAATTTGTTTGGTTATAAAATTTCCACAGCTTTTTGCGTGACTATATATTTTACAACTTTGTTTTTCGTGAAACTCGTTTAGATTTTTTAAAACTCAAACTAAAAACTTCCTTTTGAAAAATTTCTATAAAAAACTAAACTCCGATGCTACTAAAAGTTTATTTAGTATTAAAGTTGTAATTATTTATTTACATGTTGAACTCATTCCCATCTGCAAGGTACAAGGCTCAACAACTATTATGACGTAACAATGCTGCAATTATGTTTGCAGATGAGTGTTTGTATATTTACCACTTGACACCTACTTTGTAGTAAACAAAAAAACTCAACAAAACAACTTGCTTTTTAACAGAAAAACATATTTACACTAAATTCCAAGCGTTAAGTTATACTTTGCGAAAAATGCTACTGTGTTTTTTTTTTAAACGTTTTATTTTTGTTTAAATCAAGCTTAGTTTGTTTTTGCGTTTATAAGAACATACTATTTTTTCTCTTTAAAAACAAGCCACAACAAAATTATTTATACAGACTGGTTTTATGCGAACAAACGATGATGGCATCATAATAGAACTGATAAGCCACAGCCATATAAGCGGAGATGAACGTCGTAAGTTCGAATCGGATTCTCAAGTCATCTACGAGAAACGTCACAATCAGGTGCATCAACGTCAAGGAGGAAAAAAAGAAGAAAAAATACAGTACTGTGGCAAAAGAAGAAGACGTAAGTTGATAATGTCATAACTAAAACACTTTTGTAGAAAAGTATCAAGGTCTAGTTTTAAATATGTTAATAACTGTCTCAAAATTATCACCACATTTACGTTTTGATAACAAAAAAAAGTTAAGTGTATTGTAGGTTAAAGGTACTGAAACTTACGAAAATCAATATAAACTTTCAAGTATGGATTTAATTGTTAATGTAAAGCCCAAATTTATGAACAAACATATATAATTTATGCAGTTCATAAGCTACTACATTTTGTATGTATTATATACTGCTATGTGTTAAATACATACCAGTTTACTAACACAAAATAAACCTTTGCCATATCAATAAACCTAAAAAAATACATAAATATATATATACATAGTTACAGCATACTTTATCTTCCCCAAAAGTATTTTTTTGACGTAATAATTAAGCTATTTAGAAAGCTTTGAAAAGCCGCTTTCTGACCTCTTTGACATGTTTATCACTTAACAACCTCTAAAAGCTTTAAGGGTAATTCATAAAATAAACTTTCAGTTTATACCAAGTACTCCATTATTAGAAAGTTTTCAAATTCCATTGTTTACAGATGTCACCTATGCACTTCTGTCTAGTAAAGCAAAAAAGTCTTTTGTGTATTTGTTGTTATTGTGAAGTATTTTTTATATAAATTCTTGTGAGTAGGGGTTTTTGAAACATAAACAACAAAAACCAAGGGGTCTCAAGTGTCGTTGAAACGACCCAGAAATCGTTTTCCATTGTTAATTGTGAACTTGAAATTAGTATTTTATATAAGCAAATGAAGAGAAAGTAACTTCTCCAATCTAAACAATGATAAGTCGATTTAAGCCTAGTTTTCTTGTGATATTAGTTTAAATCCTTTGTAAAGTTAAAATAACAAAACGTTTTTTCATTAGTTACCTTTTTGATAAAAAATTATTTGAAATATAATTTAAAAAAAATTAGTAAACGTTTGTTTTTTTTAAGCTATACTATAAAGAAATTATATTCTACAAACCTTCTTTTGTTTATGGTAGTGTTTTTGTTTTTTTATTACTTGAATCAGTAACAAATTTAATTTTTTTTGAATTTTATTATACATATTATAAATTTAAGGTTGTATTTCAAATCCCTTAACATGTATAGAAGTAAAACAATAAACAAAATAAATTGAAATCACTTATCGTATGATTAATGATTTTCTTAATATAAGCTAGCAATTAAATTTAATTTAAACAAGTATAGTATTAAATCATCCTAAATTATAACTAACATAAAACATTTTAAAAATGGATGGTGTAGTTTTAAAATACCTGACGGATATAAGCATTGGCGATAAATTCACTTGATCAGCCGTAAATTTAAAGCGATTTAAACAAAATTTGTTGATTTTCACAAAAAAGTAGTTTACTTAAATCCTAATGAAATAATTTTTTTCTTTCCCTTTATAATTAAAAATAGTTGCACGAAACTTTCATCTTAATTATGAAGTTATTAATATTCTTATAGATTATATTAACTATTATTATTCTTAAATCAGGTGGTAGTGACGTATTGTCACTTATTCTTTAACTATAGTACACTAGATTAAAGTTATAGACTATATATATAGGTGTTTACGAAATTTTAAATACACCAGTGTACATAAAACTTTTATATTACAACAATATAAATATTGATAAAAAGTTTATTGAAAAGCATAAAAATGATGAAAGGAGTACTACAATCTATATTCTAACTATTATGAATATGTTAAAGTTTTGTTTGGTGTTAAATTAAACGTGTTGAAGTTAAAAACAATTTATTAAAAGATAAACAAAAATAAAGTTAAGACAATATCACCATAGTACTTTGAATAAAAAGGATATTAATTACGTGACTTGCAAAAAAGGAAATTAATTATAATGTTTTAAAGTATTTGACTCCAGATTTTCAAAGCTTTAAAGTATCGTCATAAACTTTGCCGATCAAACCCCAAGTGCGTTTTGAAGTAGCAAAATTTTATCACTATTAAATATTACCTTACCACAAGATAAGTGCTTTTGTGTAAATTTTGTTACTTTACTATTAGTTTACATACTTCATTATGAATTAGACTAAAAAAAAATAAAAGAATCCGTAACTTAGTGTTTGAATTTTCGCAGAAATATTATTAGAGTAATATGTAGATCGAATGTAACTTAATTGCTAACCTACCATAAAACTTTGAATTCAAATAATATGACTTTTAGGTGTACACATAACTTTTAATCTTATAACTAAAAGAATAATGTAAAACTAAAAGAGTAAATAGTAAACTTCTAATAAAAGACAACTGACCACTGAAAGTAGAAGTTTAACTAGAAACAAATTTGTAAAATTTTTAAGCGTTAGCACAAAATTAAAGCTATGCATAACAGGTGTTAAATATGTTATTATTCTCTAGTTTTTTTTAAACTTTGGTAACTGTTAACATCAAAATCTACGATCTTAACTACCATTCAAAACTGCTAACTACGTTTTAACATTAATAGAATTTTAACGAATATTAACCGATTTTTAACGCGTTTTAATGATTAAATCTACAACACCTGTTTATGCATAAATTGTGTAAACGCTTGAACAATTTACAAACTTAATCTAATTTAACTTTAAGTTATATTACTTAGTGGCATGTTGATTTCAATTGAAAAAATTTATACTTGGATTCTAAGTTACATGGTAGGTTAGCAATTAAGTTACATTAGTTCTTCGTACTACCCTGATAATATTTCTAGGAAAATTCAAATACTAAGTTTACGGATCGTTTTAAAATGTTCCTTTTTAAGTTTTTGCACGTGGTAACTTTTTAAACAACCAGTTTAGTTGTTTTGTAACTTTTATATGAATTTTAAGTTAATTATATCTGAGCTTGCTACGGTAGTTAATTAGTAGCTAGTTTTACGACTAAATTTATTAATTAACACTGTTATAGATCGTAAAGATATGATACTAATCAAGGCTGATTAACTTTAAAATGTTAATGACTTTTACTGTAAAGTAATTAAACTTTACAACATCAGTTAAGTAAGTTTACAATGCAAGTTACAAAGTTGGTTTACGCAAAAGATTAACATTTACTAAAATATAGAAACTGATTTAAACAACTATTAAGCCGGCTATCATCAGTGCATTAATACTAAAATAAAGTTAGTCATTAGCTATGCAAGTATTTAGTTGATAAAAAGAGAAATGCTAACAGCATGTAACTTGCCAAATAATTCAAAACAAACAATAAAGCCGGCAGTCTTTGTAGATGTACAATATTTACACAGCTAATTACATAAAGCTCCCTTTGACATTTAATTTACTTCTAGTTTAATTCGGATTAACTAAGTTTGCTTTATTTGCGTTTTTAAGCCTTAATTAAGCAGCATTACAAAACTAAAATATTATTCCATTTAATGTTTATTCAAGTATAGTGTTAAATTAATTTAAGTGTTAATGTTAAGATTTAAAACCGATAGTTGTAACTAAAAGGAGAGTAGCACTAAATTATTTATTTTTGTTAACTTATGGAAAAATATTTCAACTTAGGAAGGAATATGTAAGACTTAATGGTGTGGAAGGGGAGAAATTTGTGAAACAAAATATATGCCAGCTGCAGAAGGTACTAAATTTGGGTTTTCTCTTGTTAACAATCTTGTAAGATACTTAATTTATTTTTTTATGTTTTGCTAAAAATTCGTACATGTAACAGCTTATTTGAAATAAGTAAATTAAAATGTTTAGAATATTAAAAGTCTTTAAAAAGTTACATAAACAAATATAAATAGAATGAATGGTTTAAACAAAATTTTGTAAATATACTTAACGTGTCTTTGTTCGTTGTTGGTTATTTAGTTTTCAGAGTTTATGTATTTTTTTAAGATTAATAATTGAAAATAAAATCTTGTTTCGAAGTTCAAATTTAATATATCAGTTATAATTGTGTAGTTTTTAAATTCAGAGAAAAACCTAAATTAAATAAATTATTTTCTAACAGAAAACTAACGAAAACGTTGAGTAAAAATAATCGTTTAAAATTCAATTTCTCGCTTACCCTGCAAGTAAGCTGTATTAGGAGACACACATTAAAAGAAGTTACACAAAAAGAACAAATAGTATCTGATTATTACACGAATCATCAGATAAACCAATTGTTACTACAAGGCGTTGTAACATTCAAAAATATACAGCATGGTAAAATATAAATTAAATTAAAATACATCATTAATGTAAAAATAATTTGATATACTTGTCATAAAGAATATAAATGCTTATTCAAAACATTTAAAAGTAGCTGTAGTTTTAGTAAAATAACTGTAAAAATTTAAAAAATACTAATGTAAAAGTTTTTCTCAATATAAAATATTAGTTAAAGTTTATCCAGATGGGTGTCGGATGATTGGGGTGAATGAAGCAGAAGTTATGGGGGCGGCATAAAATCGAGGCAGGTCAAGTGCATGTCATTAACTGCATCCGGAGATCTTTTTTCCCAATTACAAATGTGTGACGTCATCAAAACCTGCAACGACGCAACAATGTAACTCTGACGTAATTTTTCCTCCGCAATGGCATACTGGTCCATGGTCCAAAGTTTGTAGATTTTTGATATAAAGTTTATAAAACAAATTAGCTTTTGTTTAATTAACATGTTAAAATTTGATGTGTAGTTCTATGAAATAACTTTATTAGTTTAATGTGTAGTATGTCTTGATTTTACTAAACTTTAAATAATTAACCAAAGTTCTAAGTCAAAATATTAAAGGTAAAAACTTTCCTTCTTAACAAACAGTCACGTTTTACCAAACATTCTGATAAGTTTGCGGAATATATACGTAAGAAGTACAACTTATTTTTGTCACTTTACGTTTTTTGGTTTGTATATTTATTTTTAAACCTACAAGTGTATAAATTAAAAGATGTCAGTCAAAACTAAACTTTCTGTTTATTTTCAAAACAGGTTTTAAAAAACTTCTTGGGTGTTATAATTCATTTTTGTGAAGTCTTTAAAACATGCCAATCTGTGGTTTCAGTGAAATTTATGGATTAATTATATTTTTATGACATTTTTAATTTATTTCCTGAAAAGAAACTTTGTTTTTTAATTAAAAATTGTTGTATAACTGACTGAAATGAGATTAATCTTTTCACTAATATCTATTGGTTTGTACATATGTTTAAACTTACTTTTAAAATTGAACATTTTTATTTTTAAACTGATCATAATTTTTATACATTCCAACCATGTTGTGTAAAGTTAATAATTTTCTCAAGGGTGTTTTTGATTTTGCTTTTGTATTTATTGCTTACAGTACTTTCTTTAGATACCTTTATGAACAAATTTATGTATTGAACCTCAAACTGAATATAGTTTAGCTTAAAATAGTTTTAATTTATTTTTAAGTAAGATCAAATTCAAAACTAAAACTTTCTAATAAATTATACAGGTATATTTTTATTTGCAATACTTTCATACAAGTTTCTAAATAAAACCTCAAATAAATTAAAAACATCTTGAATTTTAAAATTTGCAAATCTTAAGTGACAATAAATTCAAACTTATAAATTTTCAAGCATATATTTTTCTTGTTTTATGTTTATTTCTGTGTTATTTTGATTTGTTATTTTCGTTCTACTTTTTAATTACAAACAAACTAAAAATCATTTCAAAGCTTATATATTTTTACTCTTAATTATATTTGCTTGTATAACTTCTACTATGTTAAGTTTTAGGCAAATAGAGTATTGTAAAAGTCTGGCTTGAAATTTGTAAAACAATTTGTTAAATCAAAATGTAACACTGAATAAAGTGCTAGTATTTCAAGAAAACAAAATTAATAACTTGTATATTTAAAATGCACATTTATATTAAGTATTGATAATAAATGATCAGTTTAAAAAAATAAGAAAACAATAAAAAAGTCAAAAAAGTAGTACATTTGATCATTAATTAAAATCAAAAAACAGTTTCATATTTGGAAACCAAGCAAAATTTTTCTAAGTCTTTATTATAGTTTTAAAATTCAACAGTAATTTCTTAAATGTAATATTAGAAAATATTAGCTTTTATGAACGGATAAAATAAGTTGTAGAGTATATAATAATAAAGTTGAATCCTATTAGATTTAAATATTAACTTTAACTTGTTGAATCAAAGTTGCTTAAGAGTATTGATTACTAAAGTTTATTAAATAAATAAAGTAGTGAACATACTCAAAAGTATATTTGCAAATGTAAAATTTAAATGATTTTTAACCATTTATGCTACTTTCAAAAATGTTTTACGAAATACAATAACTTTAAACTTTAATTATTAGCAAAATTATAAGCTTAGTTTATTCTGTATAAAACTTTTTTTATGTATTTTGACAAAGTTAAACACACTTGTAATTCGGTGGTAAAATATTTGTTTTTTATCATTAAAGCTTTATAAGTCTTAATAGCCGTAGCAACTCAATACGAAAATTTTCGCCACGTGACTATTAAGTTAAATTATATGCTACATAATAATTAAAGTATTATAAAGTAATTTACCATATATAACAAACTTGTAAAAGTTTATCATATAATGTTTATTTTATTTTTCTACTTTTACTGACAAAGTAACTTTCACTCTACGTACTTTTATTACTCTCTTTTAATTAGGCACGAGATATTATATGTGCTTGTTTTTCAATGCTCAAAATCTTAAAGGCAGATTATAACTGTTTCATGTTTAATGAAACTATACACTTTTATTTGATATTTGATGATTGAGTTGAAACTGTCTAATTTAAATTGTTTACACAAGTCAATATTTGAGGATAAAGTAAAACAACTTTCATGTGCTATGATTTACACTTACATTAATGAAATAAAAGTTTTTTTACTTGACATTACATATATTTACTGTTACTTTTAATTAAACTCAAATCTTTGATGTTAGTACTTATTGCAATCTTATTTTAGTTAGCTTTGATGTAGTTAGTACTTTGATTAGAAACGCAAATTTTAAAGCATAATAGTCAACTTTCACTACTTTTTAGATATTATTAATCATAATTTTGCAGTTGTTAGTCAAAAGGTCAAGTTATAAAATTATTTAAACACAAAACAGATTACTTCATTTCATGTTCAATGATAGACTTTGATGTAAAAATTATATGCTGCTTGAGGTTGTAATTCATGTTTAGTATGCCCAGTTTATGAGTGTTTAAATAATTTGAAGAAAACAATTTCAACATCATTACTTATTTTAATAACGCTATTAAGCGTATTTAGTCTTTAGGGTTAATACATCAAAGAAAGTTTATTATTCGTGATAATTAAACTTTAGCGTTTAAATTTTGACCAAAGATTGATAAAAACTAAAATAAACACAGCTAAAACTAAATCGTAGCTTTTTTTTTCAAATGTTTTTGAGTTAAAATTTATGAGGTTTTCAAGTTCTACTTAAATTTTGCTTTACTTTTTGAACTATTTGTAGTTTTTATAATTTGATTTTGAATTTATTATATTGAAAAAAACTTGTCAACATATAGTTTATAACAATCCTATAACAGTTCAGTAGTTATAAAATTACTGTTATCATAGACCCGTTAAAGATATTTATATAAATAAAAACGATGCCGGTATTAATAAAACATGCAAAACTTAAAAAAAGCAAAAAGCCTATCAATTAATTACGTTATGTACAATACTAAAAAATGACAACTGTGTCATTTTCAGAAATAATTTTTTCATGTTTTGTTTTATGCGAAAACATACCACAATGAGATATCATCCGATAAGAACAATTAAATATGAACAAAATAAAATAAAATATACATAATGAGAAATAATTTTTACTTTTTATTACGATCAATCGTTGTGTCAGTATAAAATCCAAGTTTTATTTCCTATTTAAGTCATGCATCAATCAAAGCAAATCAAATAAATTATTTTTCCAAAAACTTGTGGTTTTACAATTTCCATATTATAAAGCTTTCTATATTTAAAAAAAGATGTAATGTGTTTTCAGTTAAAGTTCATTAACTTTTTTTTTTATATCGTTTTAGTTTAACTTGTTTTTTAAATTTTGTAATCTCTGAAGACAACTTGACTGCTACTATTTTCAATATATTTTTAGAGATAAAGTTTTATCAAAATAATATTAACCATTTGTATATCAATAATTTGAAAGTGAACGACATCTTCTATAGTTTATATTTCTTTTTCAACTTATTTTATAATATCAAGTATAAAATGCATGCAAATATCCTTTTTTTCGTTTATCCAAATAAGATTACGTTAACATTATATATAATACTACGTTTATAGGTTGTTAAAAAAATGTGACTTCAGTTGACTCTTGTACAGCTTCTATACTGGCAAGATGTTTTCTTGAATATAGAATTTGAAATACGATAGAAGCATAATTTAAGAGAGGTGATAAAAGAAAAAGTATTAATTTCTAAAGCTTCAATAAAAAATAAATTGAAAACTGTATTTGCGCGCGAAAATTAAAATTAGCTTAAAACAAAGAAAGCGTCTATCTTTTGATACTTAGTATAACGTTGTGTTTGTGATTGTACTACTATTAAATATTGTTTTTACTAACATATGTTCAGTTTTTTTTTTATCTTTTATTTTGATGTCATCTACTTACTGTGATCAGTAAAATATTTTAGCTGACACATTTAGCTATTCATACAAAGAAAGTTTTGTGATAAAAGTAAGCAGGTAATAAAAACTTGACCCTAAACAGAAGCAAATATAAAACATTCACCAACTTTTTGTTGATAAATTTTTTATCTAAGAAAACTTTATTAGCAACTGTTTTAATTGAACAAAATAATATTGCTGTGTTAGATTTATGACCAAAAAAATACAAATTATGCCATAAAATTTTTCACAATAAACTCAGAAAATCTACACATCGACATATAAAAAGTTTTTATTCACAATGTCATTTTACGATACTTTTTGAAGTAATTATTTAAAAAACTAAAGTTTAAAAAATAAAAGTAAATTACTACTAGTAATATAGTTATTTAGTGCTTTGTTTTTAGGTCACTTATGATAAACCTCAAAATCCTAAAAATATTTAAGGTAAGTATCGAAACTTTTAATGCTTCGTTTTATAAACAAAACTATTAATCAAAAATGTTTTTATTTTTAATTTAAATAAAATTAAGTTTTTGTTCGCATGTTTTAAAATGTAAATTGTAACAATAGCAAGCACTACACGATTGCTGCATAGTTGTTTTGCTGCTGCTGCAATCAACTGTATTTGAATACGTCATAACTAGATTGAAAGATTATTTAATAAAAAATATTCGCCTTAAAATACTTTTTTATCGGAAATCGCTTTCCTGTGACTTTCAGAAAACTAAATTGATTCTGATAAAATTAAATTCCGTTATCGGTTTAAATTTTTGGTATTAAGATAAGTAGTGATCCTAACTGCTGACTTCTAATTTCGCTGATTTAAACATGACACAACTGATACAAGTCGCCAGCTTAATTAAACATTTGGTAGTCGTTATAAAATAAACTAGATATTCTGAAAAGTTTTTACCTTATTTCCAAGTAATTTTGTGTTTAATTTTTTTTTTGCGGTTTTCATCAAAAAGTCGAGCATTAAATGAAATATTCGTTTTTTTGCCGTTTACCAAGGTTATTGAACGACAACAAAATTGCTTAAAATATTAGGTCATATGACCTTGTGCACAAAAAAACCTTTTAATAAAAAAAATAAAATAAAACAAACAGCTAAACAGGTGTTTAAGAACAAACAGCTAAGTATTTTCACTTAACATTTTATAAAGACTAAGTATTAAACATCTAAAAATATATAGTGTACTTTTGTATACTTAAGCACTTTACAGTTTTTCTTAAATCATATAACATTAGTTTTTGAAATCTTAATGATAAACTTTTTTTATACGACAACTTAAAAAAAGTTAAATTAAGAAAAATGTAACTTAAAAAATGATATAAAATTTAATAAAAATTCTTGAGTTATTTTAATTGTCATAGCCTAATAAATAACTATTAGCTATTTGACAATCATAATGTTTTAATTAACAAAATACCTTTTATTTAAAGAAGTGAAGTGGTGTAACAATGTAAATGTTTAAGCTTTTCTGGGTAACTATAAAGAATTTTTTTAGGAAGTAGTTAGTTATGTGAAAAATAAATTTTTATAAATGATATACGTAGAACAATTTTACCTTTAAAATATTTAAAAGCTCTATTGAGAAAATATTAAAATTGTATTTTTCTTTAATAACGTTTTTTATAAGATAAATGTATTTTTGGTACAAAATAATCAGTGATAATATATCTAAATCTAATAATAGATAAATCATTTTTTATAATTAATATAGATGACTATCTATCTATTGTCTAAAAATCATAATTGTTTCCTTGTGGTTATTGATTATCATCATATAAAGGCATCTTTACATAAAAAAACTTAAAAAATTAAAAACCACATTGACACCAGTATCTTAAAAAATTAAACACTAAACAATTTATTAAACTATTTCACAAGTAGTTGATCTTAGACTTACGCGATAAAGTAAAAAAATGTAACAAAAACTTTCCACTACTAATTTATAACAAAAGAGCTATTAGAAATATTTCAACCAGCTTCTGTTTGATGTTGCCGACGTTGACTAGCAACAAAATTGTTTGGTACCGCTTCAAAACAAAAACATCATTGGTGCAACTCAAGACTATTAAGTTCAACTATTTTCTGGAATTCCTAATGGCTACTCATGTGGACAAAATTTTCATCGACATCACATGTTCTCGTATACTAATTTCTACTACGTGATTGGAGTACTGAGATTAAACTTCTTTAGTTATTGGAAAAGTTTAAGATAAATAAGTGTTTTTTTTTGGCAAAAAACTACATTATTAATTTTTTTAATAAAATTTAAATCCGTATTAGTTAATCTAAATCATATTTTTATAAAACTTTTATATTGTTGCATATTTTTTTAATATACAATCAACACTGTTGAGTTACGTTTGTATTATACATATATATTTATGAGGAGTTGTAAATATAGTTTTAGCAAATGATATCATAGTTATTTCTGCTAAAATTAATCTCAAAAAGTCGCATCTGAAATAAACTAGGTCATTTTGACGGATTAGTCTGGAATTTTAACAGAAAATATGACCAAGTTTACTTTCAATAGATCGCTGTGAAAAACAAAATTAAGTTGTTTTTCATAATCTATAACAGTAGGTTTGTTATAGTAAACTAAAATATAATTTAAGTTATTACTTTTTTTTTTATAAACCGTGTTTCATTTTAAAAAATAATTTTTGATAAAATTTGCTAAAATATATTGAGTTTTTAAAAAGCGTACTTTTAAAAAAAACTGAAAAAAAATGCTTTTCATAGAATTCAATTTTAACGTAAAAGATTAAAATTTCGGAAACATAAAAGAAAATATTAGAAACGTGTAACCTAAAACTGTTTTGAAACTGATATCAAAAATAAATTTTAACAAATTTATTTAAAGCGAAGTTTATAGTTTCAACGAGAATACAATAACTTTTACTTTTTTAAATTCCAATCAAAACGTACAGACGTTTAATTCTTTGCAGTTCAAAACTACACAGAACTTAAAAATATTTTTGCATGACAAAATACTTTATAGCTTTTTTTTTCATGAATTATGTCGACATTTTGTATATCTCAAATTATAAAAATTAAAAAACTTTTTTAAATGCTTATAATTAGTTTAAATGATGACTATACTGTAAATACAGTTGTTATTAAAGCTTTATACATTTATAAAAATGTTAAACTCATTGTCATATGTAAGGTACAAGGCTCAACAACTACTATGACGTAACAATGCTGCAATTATAATAGTAGATGAATGCTTGATGTTGATCACTCGACACAGACTTTGTAGTAAACAACAAACTCAACACAATAGTTTGTTTTTTATTTAGAATTTTTTTTTTGCACTATTGATTAAATTAAATTATTTATAATTAATATATCATTTTACTTAAAGTTTTTTTTATAGTTTTTTGGACTGTGTTTTAAACTAATCAAGGTTATTTCTATACTAAAGTTTGTTCATAATTTTCTTATAAGTTAGTTTGATAGTTTCAAGAAAAACTACAGTACTGTGGCAAAGGTAGAAGACGTAGGTTTATGACGTCTTAACTAAAAAAATTTCGTGGAAAATCGGCGTGCGTTTAGTGTTGTGGTTAATAGAAAATATTTTAATTTTTTGCTAACACGTGTGTTGTTTTTTCAAAAAGTTTTTCTTTTTATTTGTTATATTCTTTAACATAGTCACCCTAAAAATAATCACTGATTAAAAGTTCACGCAAGATTTTAATTATAGTTCTAAAACGTTTAGTTTATAAAAAACAAAATGTATAACTAGCTTTTTCCCTGAGTATTATTTTAAAATATTTTCAGCCTACCAAAATAATTTAATGACGTGATTTCGAAGCTAACGATTTAAGATTTTTGAAAAGCCGATTTTTGGCCTATTTGACATGTTTATCACCTAACAACCTAAAAAAGTTCAACTTTAAGAGTAATTTAGAAAATAGTGTTCAATTTGTACAAAGTACTCAATTACTAGAAAGTTTTTCAAAATTCCATTGTTTACAGTTGTCACTTATGTACTTCTGTCTAATAAAGCATAAAGTCTATTGTGTATTTGTTGATATTGTAAATAATTGTTTATACAGTTTCATGTGAATAGGAGTTTTTGAAACATAAACAACAAAAACCAAGGGGTCTTAAGTGTCGTTTAAACGACCTAGAAAGCATTTTTCTATTGTTAATTGTGAACTTGACTTTAGTAGTTTATATAAGTAAATGCAGAGAAATCTACATATCCATTCTAGACAATGCGAAGTCGATTTTAAATAGTTAATCGCTTGTAATACCGTTTAAACTCTGTTGTGAATATTTAGCAACAAAACTAATGCTTTGTATTTATTAATTACCACTATAACAACAAACTTATTTCGAAAAACATTAGTATACTAAAATAACTTTGTACTTTAAAAATTATAATTTTCCAATCCATTTTCTGTACACCAATTTTTTCAAACTATTTTGTGCACATTTCAATTATTACTCTTCTTTTTTTGATAACTAAATCTATGTAAGATATTTTTTGTAATAAAAAATGCACAGTTGCATATGATGAATGTTTGTACTAGCGCATGAATTAATTAATTGTTTAAAATTTTTATAAAAATTAACTCAAACACAAAAGTATTACATCATTTGTACTTCTAATAAAATTATATCGTTCATTTCTCGTTAGACGTTTAAGTATTTTCACGGAACAAACCATCCTAATAATATAGTTTTGAAAATTTTCGCTGAATAATATAGCAGATGAATGAACATAAGTCTAGTAAGCTTCTTTAGGCTACAAGACTTTTACTTGAATTAGCATGTAGCGAACCACAAACTAAAAACTTAAATTTTTGTTATAATACTTTACTAATAAAATTATTTCAGCTTTTTGATTCATCAGATTAATTTTTTGGAACAAAACTTCTTTTTTGGACTTTTCTGAGAAAAATTTTAACATAAATAAGAACAATGGAAAAACTTGAAGTAATTTAATCTGGTAATCAAATAAGTTTTAAGGCCAAATGTTAAAGTGCATAAATTTAAAGCAACTTTTCAATCAGCTAACGAATAGTATCGGAAATATTACTACGTGGTTGCAAAATTTATTATTTTTGTATTTTGTTTAAAAGAATTTTACTTTTGTAAACAAAAAATTTATGAGAATAGCAATCTACTATATTTTTTTATCTGTAGATGAAATCATTCATTTATTTTTTAAGACAGTCAAACTTAGCACTTTGGTGACACTAAACGGTAGAAGAATTGTATACTCAATTTTTTTACATATTTGATTTGAGGTCAATAGACGGATGAATAATTCTGACAATTATGTTTGAAGCTAATTAGAAAAAAAGTCTAACTGTTTCAAAACTCTTAAATTGGAAAAAGATAGGCCAAAAAAACTACTTAAAAAAGTAATTTTACTAACTGAAAAATTCATAAAAAACCCTCTTATTATAATGTAAACAATCTATAATCTATTTTTTTTTGCAAATACAAGTAGAGTTTTTACAAACCGCCATAGAACGTATATATTAGTTGCTGAAGTTTCTTTAGATTTTAATGTAATTGGTAGTTTTGACTTGTAGTTAAGAACGTATCATTTGTTTTGCTCAAAAATTTAAACTAAACAATAACGTAATTGATAAACGACCTGGACCTTAGTTTACAGGTAATCATTTAGATACTGATTAAGTAAATTCCTAAAACATTATTACGCAACAAATTTTATTCAAACTATAAAAGTTTTTAAGTTGTAATTATAACAATTTGAATAATATTTAGCATTTTGTTACTAAAACAAATTTAAAATAAAGTTATCTGTACAAAATATGCAGAATATACCTTTAAAAAAAATAAGAAAAGACTTTTATCGTAGTAATTATCAAGTAAATTATTTTATATTGTATTGATTATATATGTTATATTCTAATCTTTTATTAAAAAATAATGCAAAGTCGTCATAATTACAGTCACTACCTTTTATTTTTTGCTGTTTTTTTTATGAAATAAAAACCTTATTTAAGCTAATAAATTTTGTAAGACAAAATAATTTTTTTAAACTGGTCTATCTAGTTTCATTAAAACGTGCTTTCAATACTCGCTGTAAATTGACAGTTACTTTCTTGTTGTGTTTCTTTGTATTCCATTATGATAAGTAAATCAACGAAAATTATTTCTTTTTAAAAATTAAAAAACATAGTTACATTTTTAAATTGCATGAAAAATACTTGTTTGGTGGTTAATTGAACTGACCATCGTAAAATAAAAACTCACTGTGCTCGTATTGAGAATTTTAACAGGTAATTATATCACTTATAATAATTTTCATTTAAATAAAAAATTCTAATGCGAAATGAACATAATCGTTGATAATTTAATTAGCAAAGTTTGTTGCATAATAGTTTATCAGTTAGAATTGCAAAACTTTAAAACATCTTGAAATTTTTTGGTCTACTTTCGTTTATTCCTTTGCTTTTGTAGTATATTAATTAAATAGTTTCATAGTTTAAATTCTTTAACGTTAAAGTATAATCTGATAATAAAAACAACATCTCCTCATTAACAAACCGACACTCTATTATACAAACATACTATGACTAAAAACATATTTAGTTTTTAATTACCAAACTTGAAATAAACCAAGTTAATTCTACTTTTTAGTAACTATATGTATCTTTCTAACGTATGAAAGCTTGTATCAATATACATTCAAATATCAACTATTTGACAGTAAAACAATGCATTGAAAATATAATGGTAATTTCGTAACAAAAACTGGGTTTTAAAATTTTTTCTAAAAGACATTAATAAGTTAAAGTAAACAAAAATGTCGTGTTCACAAGTATATAGCGATAATATAATAAGTACCTGAGTCAGTTTATTTAAGTTTAACGTTCTGTACTAGCTAAACTATACAACGGTCTAGTGTTTGAAAAAAAAATAATAATAAAACATAAAAAAAGTTAAAATGTTATTAAATCAAACTAAAGTTATGCAAGTATCAATAAAACTTGAAAGAGTTATAATAAAAACAAAAAGCCTGTCAGTTAATTACGTTATGTACAATCTTAACCAATGACAATTATGTTATTTTCAGAAATAAATTTTTCATGTTTTGTTTTATGCTAAAACATACCACAATAAGATTACATCCGATTAGAACAATTAAATATAAAACAAAAATCAAATAAAATATACATAATGAAATATGTTTACTTTTTTCACGTTCAATCATTATGTCAGTAAAGAAACTTACAAGCTTAAAGTTTTATTTCCTATTAAAGTCATGCATCAATCGAATCAAATTCATTATTTTTCCACAAAATTTTGGTTTTACACTTTCCATATTATAAAGCTTTCTATATTTAAAAAATGATGTAATGTGTTTTAAGTTAAAGTTTATGACTTTTAATTTTTTTTTAAACATTTTGATTTAGCTTATTTTTGAGTTTTTTATCTCTAAAGACAAATTAACTTTTACTATTTTCAACCAACTTAAATCTAATTGGATCAAATTTTGTTATCGGTTTAAATTTCCGGTTTTTAAGCAAGTTTTAATCTTAATCGCAGATTTTTAGTTTCATTGATTTCAGATTTAATCATGATATAATTGCTAAAATTCTCAATTAAACATCGACTGTTGGTGATAAAATAAACTTAATTCTAGCACATTGTTTTGTTTTCTTTTCCATGTAATATCACGTTTAAAGTTCACTTTATTTTTAGCGGTTTTTATCAAAAACACTAGTTAGTAAAATTTACTTTTTTTATTATAGTTTGCTAGGTTAATATAAACAAACAAATAAACTACTTTTTTCATCATATAACACAATGATATATTTTTAATATCTAAAAGTATAAACCTTTGTATACTTTAGCGCTTTTTAGTTTTTCTTAATTCGCTTACCATAATTAGCACATTTACTGTATACAATTATTAACATTTCAAATCTTAAATATCTATTGTTTACGTCATAATATTACAAACTCATTGCAAAATTAATTACTAACTCATTTTTCATTCTTGATAATTATTTTTGGAAGTAAGACGAAAAGCTTCAAAGTAACAATAAATAAAACTATTTTACTTTTTGGTAGCAAATTGTATTTATTTGCTTACCATTAACTTTTTACAACTCAATATAAACTACTTATTGTTATTAATAAGTTAATGATATACGTTTTCTTTAATATGATTTTAAAACAGAAAAAAGTTTTGTTGATAAAATGATATAACTTTTGAAGTACTTTAGAGAGTAATTTAAGTTTCTTAAGTTGTTGTAATTGTTGAAGTCTGTTAAAATGCTATCAACTATTTGACAATCATAAGGTTTTAATTAACAATTTATCTTTGATTTAAAGAAGTGGTGCTAAAATGTAAAACTTTAAACTTTCTTCCGTAGTTGTAAAAAAATTACTTTGAAGTAGTCAGTAGAAAACAAATTCTTATACATAAGTTTTGTACGTTATATAATAAAATATGATAGCGATATATCTAGTACAATTTTGTATCTAAAATACTGGAAAAGGGTACTTATAAAAAGAAAACATTTGTTTTATCACTATATTTTTCATAAATTTATAATCTTTTAATAAAAAGTAAAATTAATTTTGTAGATAAAGGTCTTAAGCCTTTATAACAACAAACAATTTTCTAAATTATTAGATGACTATCTGTCTGCAAAAAAGTACATAATTATTTCTTTGTGGTTGTTGATTGTCATCTTATAAAAAATAATAGCAAAACTTAAACAATTAAAACACATCAATCAACCACCTAGGTACCAGAATTAAAAATGACAAAAACACAAAATAATTTATCAAGTTAGTTAACAAACAGTATAAGTTAGACCAACGCTACGAAGTTAACAATACAACAAAAACATTTCGCTATCAGTTTATAACAAAAAAACAAGTTGAAACTTTTCCATTGCAATTATGCTTTGTGTTGCCGACGTTTATAAACAATATCATAATTTAGTTAACAATTAGTATATATAACTGAAAAGTATATTGTTAGCTTTTTTTTACTTGTTACTTATCTGATCAATTCATCCATTTTTATCACATGTTTTCATATACTAATTACTATTACGTGATTTAACTATAAAGATTAGTATGCTTTAATGATTGGATGAAATAAAAAATAAGCAAGTGAATGTTTTCATTGAGGTATTATAAAGCAGTGTGTTATACAAATTATTTAAGGTTTTTTTTTTAGCACAACCTTCTCTTACTGATGCATTTTGTTTAATTTACAATCATCTTTTTTATGTTATGTTTGTAACTTACCGGTTTTTATGAAAAGTTATAAATACAGAAGCTGTTAAAAAACTGCATATGACATCATATTTATTTTTGCTAAAATTATTTTCAAAAAGTCGCGTCTGATATAAAGTTAGGTCATTTTGACGGATTAGTCTGGAATTTTAACAGAAAATCTGACTTAAATTCGCTTTCAATCATTCCCTATGAAAAAACACTGAAAAAATATTTGTTATAAAGTTTATATACGTATGAGATCGAATAAATATTAACGCAAAAAACTATTTAATTGTAATTATTTGATGCGACTTAATTGTATACCTAAAATGAACTTTTGTCTTTTATATAAATTATACTGTCTTAACACGAAACAAACTACATAAACACCCATAACATATAATAATTTGTAATATTTAAAGTATTTGAATACAGACTTTCAATACCTTAAAGTTAATAAGAGTCTACCGATTAAACCCTAAGTGCGTTTTCCTTTAGCAGAATTTTACCATTATTAGGTTTTACATCACCACAAGTAAGTACTTAATTGTAAATTATACTACTTTACTATTGGTATCCAAGTTTTACAATGAATACAATAAAAAAAATCAAGTGAACCATAAACTTAGTGTTTGAATTTTTTTAGAAATAATATTAGAGTAGTACGTAGAACGAATGTGACTTGAACGTTAATCTACTATAAAACTTAGAATTCAAGTAATATGATATTTAGCTGTACACCTAACCTAGTAACTTATAACTAGAAAGCTAATGTAAAATTACAAGAAGTAAATAGTAAAATTCTAATAAAAGATAACTGACCACTGAAATTAGAAGTTTAACTAAAAAAAAAATTCTAAACATTTTAAGCGTTAACACAAAATTAAAGCTATGCATAAACAGATGTTAAATATTTTATTATTATGTTTATTATGTTGTTATTGTCTAGTTTTCTTTAAAAGTTTATTAACTGTAAACATCAAATTCTATGATCTTAATAACCATTCAAAACTGCTAACTACGTTTCAATATTAATAGAATTCTAACGAATATTATCCGCTTTTTGACGCGTTTTAATGATTATATCTACAACACCTGTTTATGCATAGATTGTGTAAACGCTTGAACAAATTACAAACTTATTCTAAGTTAAACTTCTAGTTATATTACTTAGTGGCATGTTGTTTTCAATTAAAAAAAATTAAACTTGGATTCTAAGTTACATGGTAGATTAGCAATTAAGTCACATTAGTTCTTCGTACTACTCTGATAATATATCTAAAACATTCAAATACTAAGTTTGCAATTTCTTTTAAAGGTTCCTTTTTAAGTTTTTGCACGTGGTAACTTTTTTACAAAACCAATTTAGTTGTTTTGTAACTTTTATATGATTTACAAGTTAATTATATCTGAGCTTCCTACGGTAAGTTAACTAGTAGCTGGTTTTACGACTAAGTTTAATATTAATAATTACTGTTATAGACCGTATATATATGATACTAATCAAGGCTGATTAACTTGAAAATGTTAATGGCTTTACTGTTAAACAATTAAACTTTACTACAGCAGTTAAGTAAGTTTACAATAAAAGTTACAAAGTAGGTTTAAGCAAAAGGTTAACATTCACTGAACTATAAAAACTGATTTTAACAACTATTAAGCCGGTTATCATCAGTGAATTAATACTAATATCAAGTTAGTCATTAGCTATGCAAGTATTTAGTTGATAAAAGAGAGAAATGTTAACTGCTTATAGCTTGCCAAATAATTGAAAACAAACAACAAAGCCGGCAGTCTTTGTAGATGTACAATATTTACACAGCTAATTACACAAAGCTGCCTTTGACATTTAGTTTACTTCTAGCTTAATTCGGTTCAATTCAGTTTGCTTTATTTGATTTTTTAATCCTTAATTAAGCAGTATTACAAAATTAAGATATTACTCCATTTCATGTTTATTCAAGTTATGTACTAAATCAATTTAAGTGTTAGCGTTAAAATCTAAAACCGATAGTTTTAACTAAAAAGAGAGTAGCACTACATTATTTATTTTTGCAAACATATTGAATAACAAAAATATTTAGAAAGAAATATGTAAGAATTCATGGTACGGAAGGGGAAAAGTTTGTGAAACAAAATAAATGCTAGCTACAATAAGTACTAAATTTGGGTTTTCTCTTGTTAACAATCTTATAAGTTACTTAATTTATTTTTTTATGTTTTGCTACAAATTCATACATGTAACAGCTTATTTGAAATTAGAAAATTAAAATGTTAAAAATATACAAAGTCTTTAACAAAATCAAATATAAATAGAAAAAATATTTTAATCAAAATTTTGTAAATATACTTAACGTGCCTTTATTTGTTGTTGGTTATTTAATTTTCAAAGTTTAAATATTTTTTTTAAGATTAATAAATAAAAAACAAACCTTTTTTCGAAGTTCAAATTTAATATATCAATAATGATTTTGTAGTTGTTAACTTCACAAAAACCTAAGTTAAATAGATTATTTTCTAACAGAAAATTTACGAAAACGTTGAGTAAAAATAATCGTTTAAAACTCAATTCCCTGCAAGTAAGCTGCATTAGAAGACAAATATTAAAAGGAGTTACACAAAAAGAACAAACAGTATCTGAGTATTACTGCAAATCATCAGATAAACCAATTGTTGTTACAAGGCGTTGTAACATTAAAAAGTATACAGCAAGATAAAATAAACATTAAATTAAAGTATATCATAAGTAAAAAACAATCTAAAATACTTCTCATAAAGAACTTGAATGCTTATTCTAAGCATTTAAAAGTAGCTGTAATTTTAGTGAAATAACTGTAAACATTCAAAATTTAATCATATAAAACTTTTTCTCAATATAAATAATCAGTTAATTTATCCAGATGGGTGTCGGATGATTGGGGTGAATGCAGCAGAAGTTGCGGGGGCGGCATAAAATCGAGGAAGTTCAAGTGAATGTCGTTGACTGCATCCGGGGATCTTTTGTTTCCCAATTACGAATGCGTGACGTCATCAAAACCTGCAACGACGCAACAATGCAACTCTGACGTAATTTTTCCTCCCCAATGGCACACCGGCCCATGGTCCAAAGTTTTGAATGTTTTGGTATAAAATTTGTAAAACAAATTAGCTTTTGTTTAATTAATATTTTAAATTTTGATGTGCAGTTCTATGAAATAATTTTATTTGTTTAATGTGTAGTATGTCTTGATTGTGCTAAACTTAAAAATAATTAATTAAATTTCTAAGTTTAACTATTTAAGGTAAAACTTTCCTTCTTACCAAAAAGTCACGTTTTACCAAACCTTCTGATAAGTTTGCGGAATATATACGTAAAAGGTGCAACTTATTTTTGTCACAGTACATTTTTTGGTATGTATATTTATTTTTTAAACCTACAAGCGTACAAATTTAAAGATGTCAGTCAAAACTAAACTTTCTGTTTATTTTCATAACACGTTTTACGAAACTTCTTGGGTGTTATATTTTATTATTGTGAAGTCTTTAAAACATGTCAATCTGTGGTCTTAGTGAAATTTATGGATTAATTAAATTTTTATGACGTTTTTAGTTTATTTCCTGAAAACAAACTTTACTTTTTAATAAAAAATTGTTGTATAACAAACTTTAATGAGATTAATCACTTTACTAATACTTAACTAATACTAAATCTTTAAACTTACTTTCAATATTTAAACGTTTTTACTTTTTAAACTAATCATATGTTTTATGTATTCTAGCTTTAGCTGTGTATAGTTAACAATTGTCTCAAGGGCGTTTTTTTTTTTTTGCTAACAGTCCTTTCTTTAAATACCTAAATGTACGAATTTATATATTGAACCTAAAACTAAATACAGTTTTAGCCTAAAATAGTTTTTATTTATTTTTAAGTAAGATTAAATTCAAAATTAAAACTTTCTAATAAATTATATAGTTTATTTTTATTTGCAACATTTTTATACAAATTTCTCAATATAACCTCAAACAAAATAAAAAATGTTAAAAAGATCCAGTTTTGCCAATCTATGCCAAGTGACAATAAATTCAAACTTACAAATTTTCAAACATACAAGTTTATTGTTTTATGAATATTTCTGTGTTATTTTGATTTTTTATTTTCATTCTACTTTTTAACTACAAAAAAATAAACTAAAAATAATTTTAAAGCTTATATAATTTTTACTCTTAATTTTATTTGCTTGTATACCTGGTATTATTTAAAGTTTCAGGCAAATCAGAATGTTGTAAAAGTATGACTTGACACTTATAAAACGATTTGTAAAACCAAATTGTTACACTGAATAAAGTGCTAGTAATTAAAGATAACAGAATGAATAACTTGTATATTTGAAATGAACATTTATATTTATTATTGATAATAAATGATCAATCTAAACGAATAAGAAAACAAAAGAAAGAAGTATATAGTAATAAAGTTAAATCGTATTAGATTTGAATACTAATTTTAATTTGTTGAATTAAAGTTGCTTAAAAGTATTGATTTTTAAGCCAGTATTAATAAAACATGCAAAACTTAAAAAAAGCAAAAAGCCTATCAATTATTTACGTTATGTACAATATTAAACACTGACGATTATGTTATTTTAGAAATAATTATTTCATGTTTTGTTTTATGCAAAAACATACCACAATAAGATAACATCCGATAAGACTAATTAAATATGAAAAAAATAAAATGAAATATACATAATGAGAAATAATTTTTACTGTTTATTACGATCAATCGTTATATCAGTATAAAACCTAAGTTTTATTTCCTATTTAAGTCATGCATCACTCAAAGCAAATCAAATAAATCATTTTTCCAAAATCTTTTTGGTTTTACACTTTCCATATTATAAATCTTTCTATATTTAAAACACAATGTAATGTGTTTTCAGTTAAAATCATTAACTTTTTTTTATATCGTTTTAGTTTAACTTGTTTTTTTAAATATTCTAATCTCTGAAGACAACTTGATTGTTACTATTTTCAAAATATTTTTAGAGATACAGTTTTATCAGAATAAGTATTAACACATTTGCAAATTAACAATTTAAAAGTGAATGACAGTTTCTATAATTATATTTCTTTTTTATTTATTTTATAAATCAAGTATAAATTACATGCAAACATTTTTCTTTGGTTTATTCAAACAACATTACATTAATACAATATATAAAACTACTTGTATAAGTTGGTAAAAAACTGTGACTTCAATTTAAGTTCGCGTATAAACTCGACTAGTATTTCTATTTATCGTCGTTCAGGTTTGGTTAATAAAAATATGCAGACCAAAAATATTAGTTTACTTTTGTACAGATTTTATACTGGCAATAAGTTTATTTGAATATAGAACTTGAAATACGATAGTAGCATATTTCAAGAGAGGTGAAAAAAAAAGTTGCGATTGCTGAAGCTGGAATGAAAAATAAGTTGAAAACTGTATTTGCACGCGAAAATTAAAATTAACTTGAAACAAACGAAGCGTCGACGTTTTGATACTTAGTATAACGTTGTTTTAGTGTTAGCACTACTGTTTTATATTGTTTTTAATAACATACAATTCACTTTTTTTTTAATCATTTTATTTGGATGTCATCTAATTACTGTGACCAGTAAAATACTTTAGCTGACATTTTTAGCTATTTAGACCAAGATAATTTTGTGATAAAAGTAAGCAGAAAATAAAAATTCGACCCTAAACGGAAACATCTATAAATCATTTATCAACTTTTTGGTTTGTTGATGAACATTTTATCTAAGAAACTTTTTTAGTAACTGTTTTAATTGTACAAAATAATATTGCTGAGTTAGATTCATGGCCAAAAAAATTACGAATTATGCCCTAAAATTTTGCACAAGCAACTCAGAAAATCTACACATCGACATATAAAAAGTTTCTATTTACAATATCAATTTACAATACTTTTTAAATTAACTATTTAAAAACTAAAGTTTAAAAAATAAAAGTAAACTACTAGTAGTAATATAGTTATTTACTGCCTAGTTTTAAGGTCACTTATGATAAACCTCAATATTTTAAAAATAATAAAGGTAAATACCGAAATTTTTAATGCTTCGTTTTATAAACAAAACTATTAATCAAAAAATATTTACTTCTTAGTTGAATAAAATTAAGTTTATATTTACATGTATTAAAATGTAAATTGTAGCAGTAAAGCACTACACGATGCTGCATAGTTGTTTCGCTGCTGCTGCAATAAACTATATTTCAGTACGTCATAAATAAATCTAAAGATTATTCTATTTAACCGGTCATAAAAACCATTCGCCTTAAAAAACTTTTTTATCGGAAATCGCTTTCCTGTGACTTTCAGAAAACTAAATTGATTCCGATAAGATTAAATTCTGTTATCGGTTTAAATTTTCGGTATTAAAACAAGTTTTGATCTCAATTGCTAACTTCTAATTTCGCTGATTTAAACATGACATTACTGATACAAGTCGCCAGCTTAATTAAACATTTAGTGTTCCTTATATAGTAAACTAAATATTCTGAAAAAGTTTTACTTTATTTCCAATTAGTTTTGTATTTAATTTTTTTGCGTTTTTCATCAAAAAGTCGAGCGCATTTAATGAGATATACATATTCTTACCGCTTACCAAGGTTATTGAACGACAACAAAAATGCTTAAAATATTTGGTCTTTGGACGCTGTGCATAAAAAAACAATTTAATAAAAACAAACAGCTAAAAAGGTATTTAAGAAAAAACAGCTAAAGTACTTTCACTTGATATTTTATAAAGATAATGGGTTTTAGTATCTAAAAGTGTATAGTGTACTTTTGTATACTTAAGCACTTTATAGTTTTTTTAAATCAAAAAATATTAGTTTTTGATAACTTAATGATAAACGTTGTTAATACGACAACTTAAAAAAAAAAAGAATATTGTGAACTTTTAAAATGATTTAAAGTTTAATGCAAATTCTTGAACTATTTCAAATGCTTTAGCCTAATAAATAACTATTAGTTTTTTTGACAATATAAGGTTTTGATTGACAAAATACCTGTTATTTAAAGAAGTGAAGTGTTGTAACAATGTAAATGTTTAAACTTTTCTTCGTAAAAATAAAGAATTTTCTTAGGAAGTAGTCAGTTATGTGGAAAACAAATTCTTATAAATAATATACGTAGAACAACTTTACCTTTATAATATTTAAAAACTCTATTAAGAAAAAAAAACTGTATTTTTCTTTAATAACGTTTTTAATCAAGTAAATGTATTTTCAGTACAAAATAATCAGAGATAATATATCTAAATCTAATAATAAATAAATATTTTATTATTAATAATATAGATGACTATCTGTCTATTGTCTTAAAATCATAATTGTTTCTTTGTGGTTAATGATTATCATCATATAAAAACATATTTAAATGAAAATATTTGAAAAATCAAAAACCACATTAACACCAGTATCTTAAATAATTAAACACTAAATAATTTATTAAATTAATTTACACGTAGTAGAGCTTAGAATAACGCCATAATGTAAAAAATGTAACAAAAACATTTCACTACTAAATTATAACAAAAGAACTATTAAAAATATTTAAATCAGTTTCTGTATGATGTTGCCGACGTTGATTAGCAACAAAATTGTTTGGTAACGCTTCAAAACAAAACAATCATTGGTGCAACTCAAGACTATTAAGTTCAATTACTTTCTGGAATTCCTAATGGCTACTCATGTGGACGATATGCTCATCAACATCATATGTTCTCGTATACTAATTACTATTACGTGATTGGACTATCGAGATTAGTATTTAAGAGCTTTAATGATTGGATAAGTTAAAGAACAAAAGAGTGATTGTTTTCAGTAAAATAACTACATTATTATTAAGAATAAAATATAAAAGCCGTATTAGTTAATCTAGATCATATTTTTATAAAACTTTTATATTGTTGCATAAATTTTAATTTACAATCAAAACTGTTGAGTTACGTTTGTATTATATCTATATATTTATGAAAAGTTGTAAATATAGCATCTGTAAATGATATCATAATTATTTCTGCTAAAATTATTCTTAAAAAGTCGCATCTGAAATTAAATTAGATTTTTTTGACGGATTAGTCTGGAATTTTAAGAGAAAATATGACCAAATTTACTTTCAATAGCTCAACATGAAAAAAAATATTAAATTGCTTTTCAAAATCTATAACAGAAGGTTTAGTATAGTAAGCTAAAATATAATTCAAGCTACAACTTTTTTTTCAATTTAATCGCGTTTTGATTTATAAAATCATTTTTAATAAAATATGCTAAAATAATTTGAGTACTTGAATTCAAAACAATTTGCTTTTTGTATTAATTTTTTTATAAAGTATACTAATATAGTTCGAGTAAATAACTGCTCAAAGCATATTTAAAATTAAAAAATTGTAAAAAAGATGGTTTTCAGCGAATTTTATTTTCACGTAAAAGATTAAACTTCTCAGTAACATGAAAGAAAATATTAGAAGTTTGTGAACTAAAACTGTTCTGAAATTGATAAAAATAAGTTTTAAGAAATTTATGTAAGGCGAAGTTTATAGTGTCAACGAAAATACAATAACTTTTACATTTTTTCCTTTGTTTTCCGTGAAGCTTGTTTAGATTTTTTATACCTCAAACTAAAAACTTCCTTTTTAAAATTTCTATAAAAAACTAAATTGCGATGCTACTAAAAGTTCAATTAATAATAAAGTTGTAATAATCTATTGACATGTTGAACTTATTCCCATCTGTAAGGTAAAAGGCTCAACAACTATTATGACGTAACAATGCTGCAAATATAATAGTAGATGAGTGCTTGATGTTGATCACTTGACACTAACTTTGTAGTAAACAACAAACTCGACACAACAATTTGTTTTTTATTCAAATAACAGTTTTTTTGCACTATATATTCAATTAAACTATTTAGTATTAATTTATCATTTTACTTAAAGTATCTTTTATAGTTTATTCGACTGTTTTTAAAACTAACTTAAGTTATTTCTATAGTTAAGTTTGTTCATAGTTTTCTTACAAGTACGTTTGTTAATTTCAAGAAAACTACAGTACTGTGGCAAAGGTAGAAGACGTAGGTTTATGACGTATTAACTAAAAAGTTTTCGAGGAAAATCGGCGTGCGTTTAGTGTTGTGGTTAATAGAAAATATTTTAAATGTTTGCTAACACGTGTGTTCAAAAAGTTTTTTTTTAGTTTGTTATACTCTGTATTAAAGTCACCACAAAAATATTCACTGGTTAAAAATTCTCGCAAGATTTTAATTATAGTTATAAAACGTTGAGTTTATATAACACAAAATATATAATTAGCTTTTTCCGTTAGTATTAGTTTTTAAATACTTGTCAGCCAACCAAAAAAACCAATGACGTGAATAATGAAGCTTGTGGTTAAGAAATCTTTAAAAAAGCCGCTTTCTGACCTATTTGACATGTTTATCACCTAACAACCTCAAAAATTTCAATTTTAAAAGTAATTTACAATAAAACTTTCAATTTGTACCAAGCACTCCATCATAAAAAATATTTAGTTTCCATTGTTTAAGATGTCACTTATGTACTTCTGTCTAGTAAAGCATAAAGTCTTTTTTGTATTTGTTGTTATTGTAAATAATTGTTTATACAATTTCGTGTGAGTAGGAGTTTCTGCAACATAAACAACAAAAACCAAGGGGTCTTAAGTGTCGTTGAAACGAGCTAGGAAGCGTTTTTATATTGTTAATTGAGAACTTGAAATTAGTAGTTTATATAAGCAAATGCAGAGAAAATAACTATTTTAATCCAGACAATAGTAAGTCGATTTTCATACTAAATCGCTTGTCATACTAACTTGAACTCTTATGTGAATTTTATTCACAAAATTTTTTTTTGTACTTATTGATAAGCACTATAACAAAAAACTTATTTCGAAAAAATAGTAGTATACAAAAATAAATTGTAAGTTTTAAATTTACAATTTTCCCCTATATTTTCTGTACACCAATTTCAAGTTAATTTGTGCACATTTCGATTATTATTGTTTTTTTGATGACTAGATCTTTGTAAGATATTATTTGTAATAAAAAGTGCACAATTGCATATGATTAATGTTTGTACATGTGGTTTAATTAATTAATTGTTTTAAAAATTTTATAAACATTAACTCAAACGCAAAAGTTTTACATCATTTGGATTTGTAATAAAATTATATTGTTCATTTCTCATTAGACTTTTAAGTATTTCACGGAAAAACCATCCTAATTATACAATTTTAAAAACTTTCTCTGAATAATAGAGCAGATAAATGAACATAAGTCTAATAAGCTTCTTTAGACTTAAAGACCTTTACTTGAATTAGCATGTAGCATACCACAAACTAAAAACTAATATTTTAATTATAATACTTTACTAATAAAATAATATTAGTTTCTTTATTAATCAGATTAAAAAAATGGTTTTAGAACAAAACTTCCTTTTTGAATTTTTCTGAGAAATATTTTTACATAAATAAGAACAATGGAAATACTTAAACTAATTTAATCTGGTAACCAATTAACTTTTGGCGCCAATTGTTAAAGTGCATAAGTTTAAAGCAACTTTTCAATCAGCTAAAAAATACTATCAGAAATTTACTACTGGTTGCAAAAGTTGTTCTTTTTGTATTTAGTTTAAAAGAAGTATACTTTCGTAAACTAAAAATTTATGAGAACAACATTCTACTATATTTTTTTATCTGTAGGCTAAATAATTTATTTATATTCTAAAACAATCAAACTTAGCCTTTTGGCGACACTAAACGGTAGAAAATTGTACACTCAACTTTTTTATAGATTTGATATGAGGTCAACAGATGGATGAATAATTCTGACAATATGTTTGCGGCCAATTAGAAAAAACTCTATCTTTTTTTAAACTCTTAAATTCGAAAAAGATTGGCCAGAAATACTGCTTAAAAAATAAGTTTACTAACTCAAAAATCAATATAAAATATTCTTGTCATAAAATAAACGATCAATAAACTTTTTTTTTTTGAAAGTAAAAGAAGAGTTGATATAGTTTTTACAAAACGCAATAGAGCGTATATATTAGCTGCTGAAATTTCTTAAGTTTTTACACGTAATTGGCAGTTTTGACTTACAGTTTAGATCGTATTATATATTTTGCTCAAAAATTATAATAATAAAATATAATAACGTTATTGTTAAACGACCTGGACCATCGTTTACAGGTAATCATTCAGATATTGATTAAGTAAGATCCTAAAATATTAGTACACTACAAATCTTTACCGAAATATAAAAGTTTTAAAGTTATAATTATAAAATTTAAGTAATATTTAGCAGTTTGTTATAAAAACAAATTAGAAAATAAATTTATTTCTATAAAATGTACAAATTCTATCTTCAAAAAAATAAGAAAATACTTTTATCTTAGTAATTATTATGTAAATTATTATATATTGTTTTTAGTATATATGATATATTTTGATCTTTCATTAAAAAATTATGTCAAGTCGTCATAATTACAATTACTACCTTTTGTTTTTATTTTGCTGTTTTTTATGAAATAAAAGACTTATTTAAGCTTATAAAGTGTGTATGACAAATGACTTTATTAAAACTAGTCTATTTAGGTTCAATATAAAGTGTTTTTAATACTAGCTGTGAGTTAGCAGTTACTTTCTTGTGTTAGTATTTTGTGTTACATTTTAGTAAAAAAAAACAACAACAAAATTTTCTTTATAATGATTAAAAAACATAGTTGCATTTTTAAATTCCATGAAAAATATTTTTTTGCGGTTAATTGAACTGACCAACGTAAATCTTGACAGGTAATATTCACTTATAATATTTTTCGTTTAAATTAAAAATGCTAACGCAAAATGAACATAATTATTGTTACTTTAATTAGCAAAGTTTGTTGCAAAATAGTTTATCGATTAGAATTTCAAAATTTTAAAACATCTTGAAATTTTTTGGTCTACTTTCGTTTATTCATTTGCTTTTGTAGTATATTAATTAGAAAGCTCCATAACTTAACTACTTTAACGTTAAAGTATCATCTGATAATAAAATCTTCTTATTAGGAAATCTACACTCTATTATAGAAATATATTATCTCTAAAAATAAATTTAGTTTTTATTTACCAAGTTTGAAATAAACTAAAGTATTTCTATTTCTTTGTAACTATAATTATCTTTCTAAAATATGAAAGCTTGTATTGATAAACATTCAAACATCAACTTTTTGACAGTAAAAAAATGCATTAAAAATATAATGGTAGTTTCATAGCAAAAACTGGGTTTGGAAAGTTTATTTAAAAGACATTAATAAGTTAAAGTAAACAAAATATCGTGTCAAAGTACAATGTATAACGATAATGTAATAAGTACCTGAGTCAGTTTGTTTAAGTTTAGCGTACAATACTAGCTAAATTATACGACGGTCTAGTGTTTGAAAAGTTAATAATAATAAAACATAAAAAAAATTAAAATGTTATTAAATCAAACTAAAGTTATGCCAGTATCAATAAAACTTGAAAAATTATAATAAAAACAAAAAGCCTGTCAGTTAATTACGTTATGTACAATGTTAACCAATGACAACTATGTTATTTTCAGAAATAATTCTTTCATGTTTTGTTTTATGCTAAACATACCACAATAAGATTACATCCGATTAGAATAATTAAATATAAAACAAAAATCAAATAAAATATACATAATGAAATATGTTTACATTTTTTTACGTTCAATCATTATGTCAGTAAAGAAACTTACAAGCTTTAAGTTTTATTTCCTATTAAAGTCATGCATCAATAAAATCAAATTCATCATTTTTCCACAAAATTGTGGTTTTACACTTTCCATATTATAGAGCTTTCTATATTTAAAAAATGATGTAATGTGTTTTAAGCTAAAGTTCATGACTTTTAATTTTTTTAAAATCATTTAGATTTAACTTATTTTTGAGCTTATTATCTCTAAAGAGAACTTAACTTTTACTATTTTCAAAATATTTTTAAATTATTTGGCAAAAAACTTTTCTATCAGAAATTGCTTTCGCGTGATTTTTAGAAAACCAGTTTAAATCTAATTGGATCAAACTTTGTTATCGGTTTAAATTTCCGGTTTTTAAGCAAGTTTTAATCTTAATCGCAGATTTTTAATTTCATTGATTTCAGATTTAATCATGATATAATTGCTAAAATTCTCAATTAAACATCTACTGTTGGTGATAAAATAAACTTAATTCTAGCACATTGTTTTGTTTTCTTTTCCATGTAATTTTACGTTAAAAGTTTACTTTATTTTTAGCGGTTTTTATCAAAAACACTAGATAAAAAAATTTACTTTTTACCTAGGTTAATATAAAGAAACAAATAAACTACTTTTTTTATCATATAACACAATGATATATTTTTAATATCTAAAAGTATAAACCTTTGTATACTTTAGCGCTTTTTAGTTTTTTTTAATTCGCTTACCATAATTAGCACATTTACTGTATACAATCATTAACATTTCAAATCTTGAATATTTAGTGTTTACGTCATAATATTACAAAATCATTGCAAAATAATTACTTACTCATTTTTCATTCTTGATATTTTTTTTGGAAGTAAGACGAAAAGCTTTAAAGTAACAATAAATAAAACTATATAACTTTTTAGTAGTAAATTGTATTTATTTGCTTACCATTGACTTTTTACAACTCAAAATAAACTACTTTTTGTTATTAATAAGTTAATGATATACGTTTTCTTTAATATGATTTAAAAACAGAAAAAAGTTTTGTTGGTAAAATGATATAACTTTTGAAGTACTTTAGAGAGTAATTTAAGTTTCTTAAGTTGCTGTAGTTGCTAAAGTCTGTTAAAATGCTATTAACTATTTGACAATCATAAGGTTTTAATTAACAATTTATCTTTGATTTAAAGAAGTGATGCTAAAATGTAAAACTTTAAACTTTCTTCCGTAGTTGTAAAGAATTTACTTTGAAGTAGTCAGTAGAAAATAAATTCTTATTCATAAGTTTTGTAAGTTATATAATAAAATATGATAGCGATATATCTAGTACAATTTTGTATCTAAAATACTGGAAAAGGGTACTTATGAAAAAAAAAACATTTGTTTTATCACTATATTTTTCATAAATTTATAATCTTTTAATAAGAAGAAAAATTCATTTTGTAGATAAAAGTCTTACGCTTTTATAACAACAGACAATTTTCTTAATTATTAGATGACTATCTGTCTGCAAAAAAGTACATAATTATTTCTTTGTGGTTGTTGATTGTCATCTTATAAAAAATAATAACAAAACTTCAACAATTAAAACACATCAATCAACCACCTAGGTACCAGAATTAAAAATGACAAAAACACAAAATAGTTTATCAAGTTAATTAACAAACAGTATAAGTTAGACCAACGCTACGAAGTTAACAATACAACAAAACATTTCGCTATCAATTTATAACAAAAAAAAAACAAGTTGAAACTTTTCCATTGCAATTATGTTTTGTGTTGCCGACGTTTATAAACAATATCATAATTTAGTTAACAATTAGTATATATAACTGAAAAGTATATTGTTAGCTTTTTTTTACTTATATGATCAATTTATTAAAGTTTATTTTACTTTTACTTATCTGATTAATTTATCCATCATTATCACATGTTTTCATATACTAATAACTATTACGTGATTTAACTATAAAGATTAGTACGCTTTAATGATTGGATGAAATAAAAAATAATCAAGTGAATGTTTTCATTGAGGTATTATAAAGCAGTGTGTTATATTATCTTCTTATCTGATCAATTTATCCATCATTATCACATGTTTTCATATACTAATTACTATTACGTGATTTAACTATAAAGATTAATATTCTTTGACGATTGGATGAAATAAAAAATAATCAACTGAATGATTTCATTGAGGTATTATAAAGCAGTGTCTTTTATAAATTATTTAAGTTTTTTTTGCACAATCTTCTTATACTGATGCATTTTGTTTAATTTACAATCATCTTTTTTATGTTATGTTTGTAATTTATCTGTTTTTATGAAAAGTTATAAATACAGAAGCTGTTAAAAAACTGCATATGACATCATATCTATTTTTGCTAAAATTATATTCAAAAAGTCGCGTCTGATATAAAGTTAGGTCATTTTGACGGATTAGTCTGGAATTTTAACAGAAAATCTGACTTAAATTCGCTTTCAATCATTCACTATGAAAAAACACTGAAAAAATATTTGTTATAAAGTTTATATACGTATGAGATCAAATAATTATTTACATAAAAAACTTTTCAATTGTAATTATTTGATGCGACTATTTTTTATATCTAAAATGAACTTTTGTCTTTTATATAAATTATACTATCTTAACACAAAACAAACTACATAAAAACCCAAAACATATAAAAAAAATTGGCAAAAAAGCTTTTAGTAGAATTCAGTCTTATGTTAAAAACATAAATGGAAAAACTAAAACCATTAGTTTTTTTGAAAATAATATCAAAAATATATATAAAAAAGAACTGACCTATCGCAAAGTTTATTGCGTCAACGTAACTTTAACAACTGAGAATTTTTAGATTAAAAAAACCTGCACATGCTGGAATTATTGTGGTTTTAGAAATTACACACCATTTAATATGCTGTTTGCGTGACTATATATAAAACTTTGTCGAGTTTTTCATGAAACTCGTTGAAATTTTCAAAACTCAAATGAAAAGCTTTTGCATTTGAAACGCTTATAGTAAGTTTAATGAGAATTGTTTTTAATTGTAGTTGTTAATGAAGCTGTTTACATTTATAAAATTGTAAGACTTATTGCCATCTGCAAAATACAGCACTCAACAGTCTAAAACATAATGACGTAGCAATGCTGCAATTATGTTAGCAGATGAGCGCTTGTATAATGGCCACTCGACAAAACTTTGTAGTAAACAATAAACTCGACACAACAACCTGTTTTGAAAATAAAAAAATTACATTTTGCACTATATATTAGCTTAATTTTTCTTTTTAACTTAACGATGTAGATAAAGTTAATTTTATTCATTGTAAGTCGGACTGTTGTTTCTACTAAACTAAATTATTACTATAATAAAATATGTTCATAGTTCGTTTTGTTTTAAATTTTAAACAAGGCGTTGTCACATTCAAAAGTATACTGCAATATAAAATAAACATTAAATTAAAGTATATCATTAGTATAAAAATTATCTAAAGTATTTGTCATAAAGAACTTGAATGCTTATTCTAAGCATTTAAAAGTATCTGTAATTTTAATGAAATAACTGAAAACATTCAAAATTAGTCATATAAAGTTTTTCTCAATATAAAAGGATAAGTTATAATTTATCCAGATGGGTGTCGGATGATTGGGGTAAATGCAGCAGAAGTTGCGGAGGCGGCATAAAATCGAGGCAGATCAAGTGCATGTCATTGACTGCATCCGGGGATCTTTTGTTTCCCAATTACGAATGCGTGACGTCATCAAAACCTGCAACGACGCAACAATGTAACTCTGACGTAATTTGTCCTCCCCAATGGCACACCGGCCCATGGTCTAAACCTTGAGAGTTTTTTGGTAGAAATTTTATATAAACAATTTAGCTTTTGTTTCATCAACATTTAAAATTTGATGTGTAGTTCTATGAAACAATTTTATTTGTTTAATGTGTAGTATGTCTTGATTGTACTAAACTTAAAATAATTAATTAAAGTTCTAAGTAAACTATTTAAGGTAAAAACTTTCCTTCTTTACAAGTAGTCACGTTTTACCAAACTTTATGATAAGTTTGCGGAATATATACGTAAAAGGAGCTTATTTATGTCACTATACGTTTTTTGGTATGTATATTTGTTTTTTAAACCTATTAGTGTACAAATTTAAAGATGTCAGTCAAAACTAAACTTTCTGTTTATTTTCAAAACAGATATTACAAAACTTCTTGGGTGTTCTAATTTATTTTTGTGAAGCCTTTAAAATATGTCAATCTGTGGTTTCAGTGAAATTTGTGGATTAATTAAATTTTTATGACGTTTTTAATTTATTTCCTGAAAACAAACTTTGTTTTTTGATAAAAATTTCTTGTATAACTGACTGAAATGAGATTAATCACTTTACTAATATTTAGTGATTTGTACATATCTTTAAACTTACTTTTAATATTGAAAATTTTAATTTTTTTAAGTGATAATAAATTTTATACATTCTAAACTTTTGTTGTGTATAGTTAACAATTGTCTCTAGGGCGTTTTTGTTTTTGCTTTCGTATTTATTGCTTACAGTGCTTTCTTTAGATACCTTTATGTACATATTTATGTATTAAACCTCAAACTGAATACAGTTTTAGCCTAAAATAGTTTTAATTTTTTTTTAAGTAAGATCAAATTCAAAACTAAAAATTTCTGATAAATTATACAGTTATATTTTTATTTGCAATTTTTTTATACACATTTCTGAATAAAACCTCAAATAAAATAAAAATATCTTGAATATTAAATTTTGCAAATCTTAAGTGACAATAAATTCAAACTTATAAATTTTCAAACGTACATGTTTCTTGTTTTAAAAATATTTCTGTGTTATTTCGATTTGTCATTTTCATTCTACTTTTTATTTACAAACAAATAAACTAAAAATCATTTCAAAGCTTATATATCTTTTACTATTAATTATATTTGCTTGTATAACTGCTATCATGTTAAGTTTTAGGCAAAATAGAGTATTGTAAAAGTCTGGCTTGAAATTTGTAAAACAATTTGTAAAATTAAAATGTAACACTGAATAAAGTGCTAGTATTTAAAGACAACAAAACTAATAACTTGTATATTCAAAATGCTCATTTATATAAAGTATTGATAATAAATGATCAATTTAAACGAATAAGAAAACAATAGGAAAAAAAAAAGGTAGTATATTTTATCAATGATTTAAATAAAAAAACAGTTTTATTTTTGGAAACCAAGCAAAATTTTTCTAAGTCTTTATACAATTTTAAAACTCAATATTGATTTCATAAATGTAATATTAGAAAAGATTAGCTTTTCTAAACTAATAAATTAAGTTGTAAAGTATATAATATTAAAGTTGAATCCTATTAGATTTAAGTATCAACTTTAACTTGTTGAATTAAAGTTGCTTCAAAGTGTTGATTACTAAAATTTATTAAATGAATAAAGCAGTGAAAATATTCGAAAATATATTTGCAAAAAATAAATTTAAACGATATATAACAATTTATGCTACTTTAAAAAATTTTATATGAAATACAGGTATTTTAAACTTTAATTTTAAGCAAAATTAAAAGTTTAGTTTGTTCTGAAAATAATCTTTTTAAAGTATTTTGACAAAGTTAAACATACTTGTAATTCGGTAGTAAAATATTTTATTTTTATCCTTAAAGCTTTATAAGTCTAAATAACCGTAGCAACTTAATACGAAAATTTTTGCCACGCGACTATTAAGCAAAATTATATGCTGCATAATAATTAAAGTATTATAAAGTAATTAACCATATAAACAAACTTATAAAAGTTTTTCATTTAATGTTTATTTTATTTTACTACTCTTACAGAAAAAGTAATTTTCATTCTACATATTTTTATTACTCTCTTAAATTAGACACAAAATATTATATGTGCTTGTTTTTTGATGTTCAAGTCCTTAAAGGCACATTATAATTGTTTCATACTTAATGAAACTATACACTTTTATTTTTGGTTTCGTTGAAACTATGAAAGAAGTACATGTTAATTTCTATGCTTGTAAGCTTAGGTTTAAACTGCTTGAATAAGTCAATATTTGATGAGAAAATAAAACAACTTTCATGTGCCATGATTCCACTTATATAAATGAAATAAAATTTTCTTTACTTGACACTGTATAAACTTACTGTTGCTTTTAACTAAACTCAAATCTTTGATGTTAATACTTATTGCAATTTTCTTTTAGTTAGCTTTGATGTAGTTAGTACTTTGATATTAGAAACGTAAATTTTAAAGCATAATAGTCAACTTTCACTACTTTTTAAAATTTTGCAGTTGTTAGTCAAAAGGTTAAGTTATAAAATTATTTACACACAAAACAGATTACTTCATTTCATGTTCAATGTTATACTTTGATGTAAAGATTATATGCTGCTTGAGATTGTAATTCATGTTTAGTATGCACTATTTATTAGTGTTTAAATAATTTGAAGAAAACAATTTCAACATCATTACTTAATTTAATAACGCTTTCAAGCGTATTTAGTCTATAGGGTTAGTACTCCAAAGAAAATTTACTATTCGTGATAATTAAACTTTTGCATTTAAACTTTGACCAAAGATTGATAAATACTAAAATAAACACAGCTAAAACAAAATCGTAGCTTTTTTTTCAAATATTTTTGAGTTAAACTTTATGAGGCTTTTAAGTTCTACTTAAATTTTACTTTAATTTTTGAACTAGTTGTACTTTTTATATTTTGATTTAGAATTTATTATAACGAAAAAAACTTGTCAACATATAGTTTATAACATTTCTATAACAGTTCAGTAGTTATAAAGTTACTGTTATCTTAGACCCGTTAAAGATATTTATATAAATTAAAGTTATCCCAGTATTAATAAAACATGCAAAACTTAAAAAAAGCAAAAAGCCTATCAATTAATTACGTTATGTACAATATTAAACAATGACGATTATGTTATTTTCAGAAATAATTTTTTCATGTTTTGTTTTATGCGAAAACATACCGCAATAAGATAATATCCGATAAGAACAATTAAATATGAAAAAAATAAAATAAAATATACATAATGAGAAATAATTTTTACTCTTATTACGATCAATCGTTATGTCAGTATAAAATCCAAGTTTTATTTCCTATTTAAGTCATGCATCACTCAAAGCAAATCAAATAAATCATTTTTCCAAAAACTTGTGGTTTTACACTTTCCATATTATAAATCTTTATATATTTAAAACACGATGTAATGTGTTTTCAGTTAAAAATCATTAACTTTTTTCTTATATTGTTTTAGTTTAACTTGTTTTCAATTTGTTAATCTCTGAAGACAACTTGATTGTTACTATTTTAAATATATTTTTAGAGATAAAGTTTTATCAGAGTAAATATAAAAACATTTGTATTTTAACAATTTTATACTGAATGACGATTTCTATAATTAACATTTCTTTTTCTAAGTATTTTATAACATCAAGTATAAAATGTATGAAAATCTACTTTTTTTGGTTTATCCAAATAATATTACACTAAGATAACATGTAATACTTTGTGTATAGGTTGGAAAACAAACTATGACTTCAATTTAAGTTTGTGTATAAACTCGACTTATATTTCTATTCATCGGCGTTCAATTTTGGTTGATAAAAATATGTACACCACAAACATGAGTTGACTTTTGTACATCTTTTTTTAAATAAGTTTATTCAAGTATAGAGCTTGAAGTACGATAGAAGTATAATTTGAGAGAGTTGAAAAAAGAAAAAGTTTCAATTGCTGAAGCTTCAATAAAAAATAAATTGAAAACTCCATTTGCGCGCGAAAATAAAAATTGACTTAAAACAAACAAAGCGTCGACCTTTTGATACTTAGTGTAACGTTGTGTTAGTTATAGTACTACTATTAAGTATTGTTTTACTAAGATATCATTCTTTCTTTTAAATCCTTTTATTTTGATGTCATCTACTTACTGTGATCAGTCAAACATTTTAGCTGACACTTTTTGCTATTTAGACCAAGAAAATTTTGTGATAAAAGTAAGCAGTTAATAAAAACTTGACCCTAAACGGAAACAGCTATAAAACATTCACCAACTTTTTGTTTTTTTGATAAACATTTTATCTAAGAAACTTTTTTAGCAACTGTTTTAGTTGAACAAAATAATATTGCTGAGTTATATTCATGGCCAAAAAAATTACAAATTATGCCATAAAATTTTGCACGAAAAACTCAGAAAACCTACACATCGACATATAAAAAGTCTTTATTTACAATATCAATTTACAATACTTTTTGAAGTAACTATTTAAAAAACTTATGTTTTAAAATTAAATTAAATTACTATTAATAATATAGTTATCTAGTGCCTTGTTTTCAGGTCACTTATAATAAACCTCACTTTCCTAAAAATAATTAAAGTAAGTATCGAAATTTTTAATGCTTTGTTTTATAAACAAAACTATTAATCAAAAAATGTTTTTTTTTTGTTGAATAAAATTAAGGTATTATTCACATGTATTTAAAAGTAAATTTCAGAAGTTAAAGCACTACACAATTGCTGCATAGTTGTTTTGCTACTGCTGCAATCAACTATATTTCGATACGTCATAACTAAATTGAAAGATTATTCAATTTAACCGGTCTTAAAAAATATTCGCTTTAAAAAAAAATCGCCTTAAAATTCTTTTTTATCGAAAATCGCTTTCCTGTGAATATCAGAAAACTAAACTAATTCGGATAAGATTAAAATCTGTTATCGGTTTAAATTTCGGTATTCACACAAGTTTTAATTTTAATCGCAGATTTTTAAATTCATTGATTTAATTGCTATTGACATAATTACTCTAAGTTGCCAGCTTAATTAAAAATTTAGTGTTCGTTATATAATGTACCAGGGGCGTAGCGTGGGGAGGGACACTGGTGCATGCGTGCCACCCAAAAAAAAAAAATTGTAAAAAAAAAAGAATGTAATATCTTTATCTTTTATAGTTTATTTTTTCAGCTTAATTTGCCTTTTTTCAACTATGTTTATCTAGTATTCAAAAAGTTAAACGAAATTTTGAATACCAATTAGTGGCAAGTTAGGAAAGTACATGTTATTACTCAATATACTGATTCAGTGCGTAATTGCAAATGCGCACCGATGTTGATGAAAAACTCCATAAGGAAAAATTTTATAAGTTTATTAACTTCATAAGAATTTATACTCAAAAAGTACGCAATTAATATAGCGCACCGCTGTAGTATAACCTTATGGCAGATTATTTTTCTACAAAAAGTTTAAAAAACTACGTCACGCTTAAAGAAAAATTAAACAATTTTACAATTTTTTTTTTATGCTACATTGTTAAGACTACTGCTAGTTTTTTGAACTTTATTTTTGTAAACATACAAGATAAGCATGTCGGCCTATGTGAAATAAACTTAGTTTGTGATTTTTATTTCAAACAAATGCAATCAAATGAATTAAATTTAAAAAGTATACTTTTAAGTATTTTACAAAGTTGTAATAAACTGTAATAACAGTTATAAAGTTGGTCTATTTTAACTTTTGTGTAAATTTATTTAAATCAGTGCAATGAGGTGTTGTTATCACTGTTGTATTGTATATTAAAGAGATTGATTTTTTTTTTGTAAATAAAACAGATACTTTCGTTTTATTGAATATATTAATTTTAAAGATATAAAGTTTACTATAAGTAATAAAAACAATTTTTATTTAGTAAGTATACATTTTTGCAAGTATAAGTAATTGTACTAAAATTTATAATTTTATTTAATTGTTTAATTTTGTAATATATAAATATTTTTTAAAACAGTTTACAAACTTATTTTACTTAATAAATTTATTTTAATTATATTACTTATACAAAGTTTTTTTATAGCTAATTACAAAAGTTTTAATTTAGAGGATTTTTTGAGAAAAAAATTTGCGCTGCTCCTGACCAAAATACCACGCTACGCCACTGTAATGAACTAAATATTCTGCAAAGGTTTTACTTTATTTACAAGTAGTTTTGTGTTTAAATTTTTTTGTAGCGGTTTTCATCAAAAAGTCGGACATTAAATGAAATATACGTTTTTTTACCATTTACCAAGGTTATTGAACGACAACAAATTTGCTTAAAATATTTGGTCTTAGGACCTTGTGCATGAAAAAGCATTTTAATAAAATAAAAGAGCTAAAACAAACAGCTAAAGTACTTTCAATTAATATTTTATAAAGATTAAGTATTTTTATATGTAAAAGTATATAGTGTACTTTTTTATACTTAACCACTGGATAGTGTTTCTTAAATCATATAACATTACTTTTAACTAACTTAGTTATACACGTTTTCTATACGAAAACTTAAAATAAAAAGTTTAATTAAGAAAATTGTTAAGCTTCTTAAAATGCTTTACAGATTAATACAAGTTTCTTGAATTATTTTAATTGCCAAAGCCTAATAAAAACTAACTATTGACAATCATAAGGTTTTGATTAATGAGCTACCTTTAGTTTAAAAAAGTGTTATGATGAAAGAATGTAAAAGTTTAAATTCACTAGCGTAATTTCTAAAGAATTTTTTTTTGAAGTAGTTAAATGTGTGGAAATAAACTCTAGTAATTGTTACACATAGAATTACCTTTAAAATACTTAAAAACTCAACTTAAAAGTATAATAAATTTATTTTTCTTTAATAACGTTTTTAATTAAATAAATGTATTTTTGGTACGAAAACAATAAATGAAAATATATCTAAATCTAATAATCAAGATAATTTCTTTTTATTATTAACATAGACAACTATCTGTTTGGGAAAAAAATATAATTGTTTCTTTGTTGTTATTGATTGTCGTCATATAAAAGTATCTTTTAATAAAAAAACTTAATACATTACAAACCACATAAACAATAGTAACTTAAAAATTTAAACACCAAACAATTTATTTAATTAATTCACAAGTAGTGGAGCTTAGAATAACGCTACAAAGTAAAATATGTAACAAAAACTTTCCACTACTAGTTTATAACAAAAGAACAATTAGAAATATTTCAACTCAGCTTCAGTTTGATGTTGCCGACGTTGATCAGCAACAAAATTGTTTGGTATCGCTTCAAAACAAAAAAAATCATTGGTGCAACTCAAGACTATTTTGTTCAATTACTTTCTGGAATTCCTCATGGCTACTCATGCGGTTTTTTTCATCAACATCACATGTTCTCATATACTAATTACTATTACGTGACTTGACTATTGAGAATAATTCCCTTTAATAATTGGATAAGTTAAAGAACAAAATAGTGATTGTTTTTAATAAAAACCTACATTATTACTTTTTAAAATGAAATTTAATACTCGTATTAGTTAATCTATATTTTTATAAAACTTTTATATTGTTGCATACTTTTCAATATACAATCTACTTTGTTGAGTTACGTTTGTGTTATACATATATATTTATGAGAAGTTGTAAATATAGTTTTAGCAAATGATATCATAATTATTTCTGCTAAAATTAGTCTCAAAAAGTCGCATCTGAAATAAACTAGGTCATTTTGACGGATTAGTCTGGAATTTTAACAGAAAATATGACCAAATTTACTTTCAATAGATCGCTGTGAAAAACAAAATTAAGTTGTTTTTCATAATCTTTATCAGTAGGTTTGTTATAGTAAACTTAATATAATTTAAGTTATAACTTTTTTTAAATAAATCGTGTTTCATTTAAATAAATAATTAAAAAAAAAATATGCTAAAATATATTAAGTTTTTAAAAAGCGTACTTTTAAAAAAAATTGTAAAAAAGATGCTTTTCATAGAATTCAATTTTTACGTAAAAGATTAAAATTTCGGAAACATAAAAGAAAATATTAGAAACGTGTAACCTAAAACTGTTTTGAAACTGATATCAAAAATAAGTTTTACAAATTTATTAAAAGCGAAGTTTATAGTTTTAACGAGAATACAATAACCTTTACATTTTTTAATTCCAATCAAAACGTACAGACCTTTAATTCTTTGCAGTTCAAAACTACACAGAACTTAAAAATTTTTGCGTGACAAAATACTTTATAGCTTTTTTTTCATAAATTATGTCGACATTTTGTGTATCCCAAATTATAAAAAATAAAAAACCCTTTTTAATGCTTATAATTAGTTTAAATGATGACTATACTGTAAATGCAGTTGTTATTAAAGCTTTATACATTTATAAAAATGTTAAATTCATTGTTATATGTAAGATACGAGCCTCAACAATTAATATGACGTAACAATGCTGCAATTATAATAGTAGATGAGTGCTTGATGTTGATCACTCGACACAGACTTTGTAGTAAACAACAAACTCAACACAATAATTTGTTTTTTATTTAGACAAATTACTTTTTTGCACTAGTGATTAAATTAAATTATTTATAATTTATTTATAATTTTGCTTAAAGTTTCTTTTATAGTTTATTAGACTATTTTTTAAATTAACCAAGTTTATTTCTATACTAAAGTTTGTTCATAATTTTCCTATAAGTTAGTTTGTTAATTTCAAGAAAAACCACAGTACTGTGGCAAAGGTAGAAGACGGAGGTTTATGACGTCATAACTAAAAAGTCTTTCGAGGATAATCGGCGTGCGTTTAATGTTGTGGTTAATATAAAAAATTTTAATATTTTAAATAAATATTATTTGCTAACACGTGTGTTGTGTTTCCAAAAAGTTTTTTTTTTAACTTAGTATATTCTTTATTAAAGTCACCAAAAAAATATTCACTGGTTACAAGTTCACGCAAGATTTTAATTATAGCTATAAAACGTTGAGTTTATAAAATACAAATATATAATTAGCTTTTTCCCTGAGTATTATAGTTATAAAACGTTAAGTTTATAAAATACAAATGTATAATTAGCTTTTTCCCTGAGTATTAGTTTTAAAATATTTTTCAGCCTACCAAAATAATTTAATGACGTGATAACGAAGCTAACGATTTAAGATTTTTGAAAACCCGCTTTTTAGCCTATTTGACATGTTTATCACCTAACAACCTAAAATAGTTCAACTTTAAGAGTAATTTAAAAAATAGTGTTCAATTTGTACAAAGTACTCAATCATTAAAAAGTTTTCGAAATTCCATTGTTTACTGATGTCACCTATGTACTTCTGTCTAGTAAAGCATAAATTATTTTGTGTATTTGTTGTTATTGTGAATAATTGTTTATATAATTTCATGTGAGTAGGAGTTTTTGCAACATAAACAACAAAACCAAGGGGTCTTAAGTGTCGTTTAAACGACCCAACAAGCATTTTTCTATTGTTAATTGGAACTCGAAATTAGTAGTTTATATTAGCAAACGCAGAGAGGAACTACATATTTATTTTAAACAATGATAACTCGATTTTACAAACTAAATCGCTTGTGATCCCATTTAAACTTTGTTGTGAGTTTTTAGCAACAAAATAATAGTTTTTTATTTATTGGTTACCACTATAACAACAAAATTATTTCAAAAAACAATAGTATACTAAAATAACTTTCAAGTTTAATTTTTTTTATTATCTACTCTATTTTCTGTACGCCAAACTTTTCGAGTTACTTTGTGCACATTTCGATTATTATTCTATTTTTTGATAACTAGATTTATGTAAGATATTATTTGTAATGAAAAGTGCACAGTTGTTCATGATGAATGTTTGTATAAGGGATTAAATAAATTAATTGTTTTAAAAACTTTATAAACATTAACTCAAACATAAAAGTATTACATCATTTGGATTTCTAATAAAATTAAACTGTTCATTTCTCATCAGACTTTGAAGTATTTTCACGGAACAAACCATCATAAATACGTAAATTTTAAAATATTCTCTGAATAATATAGCAGACGAATGAACATAAGTCTAGTAAGCTTCTTTAGACTTCAAGACCTTTACTTGAATTAGCATACCACAAACTCAAAACTTATCTTTTAGTTATAATACTTTACTAATAAAATAATTTTAGCTTTATGACGAATCAGATCAAAAGAAGGTTTTTGGAACAACACTTCTTTTTGGAATTTTTCTGAGAATAATTTTTACATAAATAAGAACAATGGAAATACTTAAAATAATTTAATCTTCTAATTAAATAATTTTTGGCGCCAAATGTTAAAGTGCATAATATAAAGAGCATAAGTTTAAATCAACTTTTCAATCAGCTAAGAATAGTATCGGAAATATTACTACGTGGTTGCAAGAGTCATTCCTTATGTATTTTGTTTAAAAGAAGTTTACTTTCGTAAACTAAAAAATAGTGGGAATATCAATCTACTATATTTTTTTAGTCTGTAGGCTAATTCATTCATTTATATTCTAAAACAATCAAACTTAGCACTTTGGTGACACTAAACGGTAGAAGAATTGTAAACTCAATTTTCTTATATGTTTGATATGAGAGCAAAAATGGATGAATAGTAATGACAATTATGTTTGCAGCTAATTAGAAACTACGTCTATCTGTTTCAAATTTCTTAATTTCGAATAAGATAGGCCAAAAAAACTACTTAAAGAAATAAGTTTACTAACTCAAAAACCAATAACATATATTTTTGTCGATCAATAAACTAGTTTTAATTTTGAAAATAAAAGTAGAGTTGGTATAGTTTTTACAAACCGCGAATGTACATATACATTAGTGGCTAAAATTCTTTTAGTTTTTAAATGTAATTGGCAATTTTGACATGCAGATAAGATCGTATCATTTGTTCTGCTTAAAAATGATTATTAGGCAATAACGTTATTGATAAACGACCTGGACCATAATTTACAGGTAATCATTTAGATATTGATTAAGTAAATTCCTAAAACATTATTACACTATAAACGTTTATCGAACTATAAAAGTTTTAAAGTTATAATTATTAAGATTAAAATAATGTTTAGCAGTTTTTTATAAAAACAAGTTGTGAAATAAAGTTATCTGTATAAAATATACAGATTACATCTTTAAAAAATAAGAAAAGACTTTTATCGTAGTAATTATTAAGAAAATTATTATATGTTGTATTTATTATGTATGTTATATTCCGATCTTTCATTAAAAAACTATGTCAAAGTCGTCATAACTACAATTACTACCTTTTATTTTCTGCTGTTTTTTTTTTTTTTAATAAAAACTTTATTTAAGCTTATAAAATGTGTATGACAAATGACTTTTTTAAAACTGGCTTATTTAGTTTCATTAAAACGTGTTATTAATACTCGCTGTAAATTAACAGTTTATTTCTTGTGTTAATATTTTGTATTCCATTTTGATAAGTAAATCAACGAAAATTATTTCTTTACAATAAATAAAAAACATAGTTACAATTTTAATTTGCATGAAAAATATTTGTTTTGGCGGTTAATTGAACTGACCAGCTTAAAATTAAAACTCACTGTGTACAGATTGAGAATTGTAACAGGTAATTACATCATTTATAATAATTTTCATTTAAATAAAAAATGCTAATGCGAAGTGAATATAATAATTGATAATTTAGTTAGTTAAGCTGGTTGCATATTAGTTTTTCAGTTAGAATGACAAAACTTTAAAACATCTTGAAATTTTTTGGACTAATTTCGTTTAAAGTAATAAATTAGTTTCATAGTTAAAATACTTCAAAACTAAAGTATCATCTGATAATAAAAACAACATCTTCTCGTTAACAAATCTACACTCTATTATACAAACATGTTATCTCTAAAAACATATTTAGTTTATATTTACTGGGTTTGAAATAAAACAAAACAATTCTGTTTTTAGTAACTATAATTATCTTTCTATAATATGAAAGCTTGTATCGATAAACATTAAAACATCAACTATTTGACAGTAAAACACTAAACATTAAAAATATAATGGTAGTTACATAACAAAAAACTGGGTTTGGAAATTTTATCTAAAAGACATTAATAAGTTAAAGTAAACAAAAAATGACGTGTTCACAAGAATATAACGATGATGTAATAAGTACCTGAATCGATTTAATCAAGTTTAACGTACTGTACAAGCTAAACTATACAAGGGTCTAGTGTTTGAAAAATTAATAATAATAAAACATAAAAAAAGTTAAAAAGTTATTAAATCAAACTAAAGTTATGCCAGTATAAATAAAACTTAAAAAATTATAATAAAAACAAAAAGCCTGTCAGTTAATTACGTTATATATGTTAAACAATGACAGTTATGTTATTTTCAGAAATCAATTTTTCATGTTTTGTTTTATGCGAAAACATACCACAATAAGATTACATCCGATTAGAACAATTAAATATGAAAAAGAATCTAATAAAATATACATAATGAAATATGTTTACTTTTTTTACGTTCAATCATTATGTCAGTAAAGAAACTTACAAGCTTTAAGTTTTATTTCCTATTAAAGTCATGCATCAATAAAATCAAATTCATCATTTTTCACAAAATTGTGGTTTTACACTTTCCATATTATAAAGCTTTCTATATTTAAAAAACTATGTAATGTGTTTTAAGTAAAAGTTCATGACTTTTAATTTTTTTTAAATCATTTATTTAATTTATTTTTGAGTTTTTTATCTCTAAAGACAACTTAACTTTTACTATTTTCGAGATATTTTTAAATTATTTGGCAAAAAAACGTTTCTATCAGAAATTGCTTTCATGTGATTTTCAGAAAACCAGTTTAAATCTGATTGGATCAAATTTTGTTATCGGTTTAAATTTCCGGTTTTTAAGCAAGTTTTAATCTTAACCGCAGATTTTTAATTTCATTGATTTCAGATTTAATCATGATATAATTGCTGAAATTCTCAATTAAACATCTACTGTTGGTGATAAAATAAACTTAATTCTAGCACATTGTTTTGTTTTCTTTTCCATGTAATTTTACGTTTAAAGTTTACTTTATTTTTAGCGGTTTTTGTCAAAAACACTAGTTAGTAAAATTTACTTTTCTTATAATAGTTTACCTAGGTTAATATCAACAAACATATAAACTACTTATTCCATCATATAACACAATAATATATTTTTAATATCTAAAAGTATAAACCTTTGTATACTTTAGCGCTTTTTAGTTTTTCTTAATTCGCTTACCATAATTACCACATTTACTGTATACAATTATTAACATTTCAAATCTTAAATGTCTAGTGTTTACAAACTAATTGCAAAATTAATTACTAACTCATCTTTCATTCTTGATAAACTTTTTTGGAAGTAAGACAAAAAGCTTGAAAGTAACAACAAATAAAACTATTTTACTTATTAGTAGCAAATTGTATTTATTTGCTTACCATTAACTTTTTAAAACTTAATATAAACTACTTATTGTTATTAATAAGTTAATGATATACGTTTTCTATATAATTTTATATTATTATATATATTATATATAAATTTATATAATATGATTTTAAAACAGAAAAAAGTTTTGTTGATAAAATGATATAATTTTTGAAGTACTTTAGAGAGTAATTTAAGTTTCTTAAGTTGTTGTAATTGCTAAAGTCTGTTAAAATGCTATCAACTATTTGACAATCATAAGGTGTTAATTAACAACTTATCTTTGATTTAAAGAAGTGATGCTAAAATGTAAAACTTTAAACTTTCTTCCGTAGTTGTAAAGAATTTACTTTGAAGTAGTCAGTATAAAACAAACTGTTATACATAAGTTTTGTACGTTATATAATAAAATATGTTAGCGATATATCTAGTACAATTTTGTATCTAAAATACTGGAAAAGGGTACTTATGAAAAAAAAAAACATTTGTTTTATCACTATATTTTTCATAAATTTATAATCTTTTAATAGAAGAAAAATTAATTTTGTAGATAAAGGTCTTAAGCCTTTATAACAACAAACAATTTTTTTAATTATTAAATGACTATCTGTCTGCAAAAAAGTACATAATTATTTTCTTGTGGTTGTTGATTGTCATCTTATAAAAAATAATAACAGAACTTGAACAATTAAAACACATCAATCAACCACCTAGGTACCAGAATTAAAAATGACAAAAACACAAAATAATTTATCAAGTTAATTAACAAACAGTATAAGTTAGACCAACGCTACGAAGTTAACAATACAACAAAAGCATTTTGCTATCAATTTATAACAAAAAAAAAAGTTGAAACTTTTCCATCGCAATTATGTTTTGTGTTGCCGACGTTTATAAACAATATCATAATTTAGTTAACAATTAGTATATATAACTGAAAAGTATATTGTTAGCTTTTTTTTACTTGTTACTTATCTGATCAATTCATCCATCATTATCACATGTTTTCAAATACTAATCACTATTACGTGATTTAACTATAAAGATTAATGTACTTTAGTGATTAGATGAAATAAAAAATAATCAAGTAAATATTTTCATTGAGGTATTATAAAGCAGTGTGTTATATAAATTATTTAAGGTTTTTTTTTGCACAATCTTCTTATACTGATGCATGTTGTTTAATTTAAATCATCTTTTTTATGTTATGTTTGTAATTTATCTGTTTTTATGAAAAGTTATAAATACAGAAGCTGTTAAAAAACCGTATATGACATCGTATTTATTTTTGCTAAAAGTATTCTCAAAAAGCCGCGTCTGATCTAAAGTTAGGTCATTTTGACGGATTAGTCTGGAATTTTAACAGAAAATCTGCCTTAAATTTGCTTTCAATAATTCACTATGAAAAAACACTGAAAGAATATTTGTTATAAAGCTTATATACGTATGATATCAAATAAATATTTACATAAAAAACTATTTAATTGTCATTATTTGATGTGACTATTTATTATATCTAAAATGAACTGTTGTCTTTTAAATAAATTATACTATCTTAACACAAAACAAACTACATAAACACCCATAACATATAACAAAAAATTGGCAATAAAGCTTTTAGTAGAATTCAGTCTTATGTTAAAAACATGAATGGAAATACTAAAACCATTAGTTTTTTGAAAACAATATCAAAAATATATATAAAAAAGAACTGACCTATCGCAAAGTTTATTGCGTCAACGTAACTTTAACAACCTGAGAATTTTTAGATTAAAAAAAACCTGCACATGCTGGAATTATAGTGGTTTTAGAAATTACACAGCATTTAATATGCTATTTCATATTTTAAACTTTGTCAAGTTTATTATTTTCCATCAAACTCGTTGAGGTTTTCAAAACTCAAATGACAAGCTTTTGCATTTGAAACGCTTATAGTAAGTTTAATGAGAATTCTTTCTAAATGTAGCTGTTATTGAAGCTGTTTACATTTATAAAAATGTTAAATTTATTGCCATCTGCAAAATACAGCACTCAACAGTCTAAAAACATAATGACGTAACAATGCTGCAATTATGTTAGCAGATGTGTGCTTGTAGAATGGCCACTCGACACAAAACTTTGTAGTAAACAATAAACTCGACACAACAACCTGTTTTGAACAATAAAAAATTAACATTCTGCACTATATATTAGCTTAAACTTTTTTTTTAACTTAACGATGTAGATAAAATTAATTTTATTCATTGTAAGTCGGACTGTTGTTTCTACTAAACTAAATTATTACTATAATAAATATTTTCATAGTTCTTTTTGTTTTAAATTTTCTTTCTAACTAAAAAAAAGAAAAACTAGAATAATGTGGGAAAGGAAGAAGAGGTAAGTATTTGACGTCATAATTAAAATGTCTTTTGAGGGTAATCGGCGTGCGTTTAGTGTTGTGGTTAAGTGAAATTAATTATTTGCTAACACGTAAGTTTTGTTTCCAAAATAACGAGTTAAAAAAATCATTATATTTTTTATTAACGTATGTACTACGAAAATATTTAAATTTTAAAAGTTTACACTCAACTTTAGTTAAAGTTATAAAACGATGAGTTTGTATAATACAAAATGTATAATTCGTTTTCTCATTTTATAATTAGTTACAAAATACTTTTTCATCTACTAAAAAATTAGTGACGTAATAATGAAACTTGTGATCTAGAATGCTTTTAAAATCCGATTTTTGGCCTATTTGACATGTTTATCACTTAACAAGTTCTAAAGGCTTAGCATTAAGAGCAGTTAACAAAAACTTTTAGAATACTTACGAGAAATTCCGTCATTAGAACAATTTTTCAAATTCCATTGTTTGTAGATGTCATGTATGTAATTCTGTCTACTAAAGCATAAATTCTATTGTATAATAGTTTGTTGTTATTGTAGATAATTGTTTATACCAATTCAAGTTTCTGCAACATAAACAACAAAAATCCAACGGATCTCAAGTGTCGTTGAAACGACCAAGAAATCATTTTACTATTGCTGATTGTCAACTTGACACTAGTGGTTTATGTAAGCAAATGCAGAGAAAATAACAATTCTAATCTAAACAATAATAAAGCAGTTTTACTAGGCTGAGTCGTTTGTGATGCAAAACAAATTCTATTGTAAACTTAATACAAAAAACAATAATTTCATTTAAGACTTTTATCTTGGAGAAACTTTATTTTCAAATCTAAACCTGTAAATACTTTAAATATCTTAACTTTGATAATCAAATGAACGTAAAAAAAAACTTTAACGATAAAATTTAATCTTTTACTATTGTTTACCATTGCATATGGTTAAATGTTTTGGCGGTTAATTGAACTGGTTGACATGCTTCTGCGAAATTGAAATATTGAACACAGTTTAAACTTTTAACGAATAATTCCAAAAACTTGCAGATAATAATAATTTGTTGATGTAGCTTAATAATAATAAGTAACATTAGTTGACAAAACACTTTAAATCAGTTGGCGTCAGTTGAAATATTGTTCGAATATTCTACTCTTAGCTAAAACTTTAATCAACTTTTTAGATTATTTTTCTAAAGAAAATCTAATCTATGTGACAGTTTTTATAAAAAATCATAAATACATTAAGTCTGCATTAACGTTTTTTAACTAAGTAAAACTTTTATTCAGTTTCAGAACCAGTAAAAATCAGTAAAAAGATAGAAAACAAGAAACTGACTATCCTATCAAATGGAGAAGTTCGTACTTCTTAACAGGAAGATCAACATTAAGCAATAACATAATTTTACAGGTCTATTTTGAACGAAAGATCGAGGTTTAGTGAGAAAGAAGAGAAAAAAATTAAAAAGCGAACTGAAACTTTGGTTGTTGCTGATAAAAACTTTATTAAAAAATTAAAAATATAAAAGAAGTCGAACAATATATTTATTGATTATTATAAAACTGGTAACATTTGAAAATTTGTGTTATTTCTGTATAATTATAAAACAACATGTATAAATAAATCATAACAAACAAATAATGTTTTGATACAATTTTAAACACACATCGCTTTAAATGAGCTTTAAAAAACATTAAATAAAAAATGTAGTAACACTAACTAATTTTTAGATTTTAAAGGTCAAAAACAGCTTTTTCTTAAAAAACTCTGTTAAATATTTCAAAAGATACTCTTAAAAACTGTTTTTAGCAGTAGCAACATTTTACCACTAATAGGTGTTATCTTACCACAAACTAGTACATTACCTGTTCATTGTAACATCTTACTATTTGTATACAAATTTAATAATTAACAAGATAAAAAAAACGCTTTTACAAAGAATCACTAGTTTAGTAGTGGAAACTTTCTTAGAAAGTTAACATAGTAATAAAAATGGAAATTTATAAAAAATTTTTAATGTGCTAATCATATTAATTTCTGACCCCAAACAAAATAAAACAACGCTGGGAAAAGAAATTATACTATTTTTAGTTCTGATAAATAGAAAACAGAAATATTTCAAGCTAAAAAATTAAGTAACTTAACAACCTTCGGTAAAAGGCGTAAAACAATGTTACCGTTTCGATGCATCCTAAGAACTGGTCAAGATTAAATAACATGTGTGCAGTTTTTAAATGTTTTCATAAGTTAGTATTTTGCTGCATAAACTATTCTGCTGTTATTAAATTATTATAACAAATTAATACAATTTTTTTCATGTAAGTACTTTTTTACATATTTTGAAACTGGACTTTTTACAAAAATCATTTTTTGTTTTAGTTTAAAATTTTTTTTTACATAAGCACTAACGTGTATTTATTTTTGTCAAAAAATAAATTAAATACTTATATGTTCGAAATATTTTGATACATAAGTATTGGTAATAACAAATGGTTAAAAATTAAGGTAATGATTTGAAGTTAAGTCAGACGTTTTAAAAAAGCTTACCGTATTATTAGCTTAAAACGTTAAAACAAAAAAAAAACATTTGAAGATTTGAAAGAGTTTACAAAACTTTAAACAAGTAAATAATTACAATTTTTTTGAACTAGTTTGTAAATTTAATAGTAAAGTATCGTACAACACTTTAAGTTTACTTAACTTTTTTTTTCTATTCACATCAAAGACTCAACAACAGTATCTAAAATATTCTTATAGTATTTTTTTAAAGTAGATAGTTTTTTATTGTTTTTAAAATGTATTTTAAGCTGTAATCGTTAGTTTGTTTATGAAAGTATAAGTTTTTAGTTTACTTTTATTAAAGTTATATTACTTAAGTTAGTTTTTATAATTACAAACAACCAAGGTTTAATGTTGTTTTTACTGACATTTTATGTGAAAAAACTTAATATAACAATAATCAAAAAATTATTTCGATTTTATAACAAAAAAGTGTATCTACGAATACCATATATACAAATTTAAGCAAGTATTGAACGGTTTTTTTTATTTTGTTTTGATTATTAACTTTTACTTATTAAAATGACTTTATAAAAGAAATCAAGAACTTAAAACATTAACTAATTTGTTAAAGTTTAATATTTTTAAAAAATTATACAAGGTTGTTAGTACAAGCTAGTGACAAACAAGTTGACTATAACTTTAATAAAAGTAAACTAAAAACTTATATTTTCATAAACAAACTAAAGATTACAGCTTAAAATACATTTTAAAAACAATAAAAAACTATCTACTTTAAAAAAATACTATAAGAATATTTTAGATACTGTTGTTGAGTCTTTGATGTGAATAGAAAAAAAAAAGTTAAGTATACTTAAGTTTTTTTTTAACTCAAGCGCGCCGTTGCTGAATAAAAAAAGATAAATCAAGTAAGTTAATCAAGTAAGAGGAAGCGATTACCTTTATTTTGAAACATATAAACTTTCCGCACATGTAAATTATGCTATATTTTTATGCAACTGTACAAAGTTAAAAAGTTAAATCAACACTCACAAAACAAAAACTGTCTTTGCTTTATTTTTAATGTTATAAGTACCACTTTAGTTGTGTAAGACATGTAAGTTTTTCATAATCCATATCAATTTTATTATTTCCATTTAACTGTTTCTTAAAGTTAAAGACAGTATAATAAAATTTACATCAGGTCGTTGATTCTTAATCTTTTTAATCAAGACTTCACTATTATAGCGGTTTAAGAGACATATACGTAATTTATAGTTTTTCGTTTTAAAAATTTTTGAGTTAGTCAATGTTATAAGTAAAAAACGTTTTACAAATGTTATTTTCCCTGAAATTGCAGATTTTAAGTTAGCTTTGCACCCTATGACTGCTAGCAGGAACTATGTTTCAAATAATAGTTATTTATAAAAGAATCTAAAACATATAAGATCTCGAAGAGTAAGAATAAACTGTCGAGTGTGTTTAATTTAATTATTCTTATTTGATTCAATATATAAATGTGAATCTTAAAATTGTTTATTAAAATAATTTAAAATTGTTGAATAAAAACGTTATGTAAAATTTATTTTCAGTTTCGAATGTTGTGATACTTTATACTTTGAAAACACTTACTTAAGTCCCTACAAAATAAATAAACAGAGTTAAATGTAAATACTTTTATATTGATTTAAAACAAGCCTAACAAAAAAAGAGCTCTTTCAATTAATATTTGCTCAATTAACTTGTCTATATTTATTTTTAGCTGTAAACAAAACTAACAAAAATAATATTTTTTAATGGTAACCGAACATTGTATATAAAAGCCAAAATGTAAATTGCATATAAAAAATGAACTTACTCGCTTTTTGATAAATTTGAGTTTCAAGCAATTTCAACGTAAAAAATTTCATAATAAAGTAAAAATAATTAATACAATATTATACATTTTTTATTAAAACTAAAGGTTTAAGTATTTTTTCGTTAGGTCCATATTTGATGTTTTCATTTAATAAGGAAAGTATAGAGTTCTTAAGCATACTTTTTTATTCGTTTAAACTACATAAATTTGCCTGAGATTCTTTAAAAAATTACATTCATTTTAATTAAAGTAAATAAAAAATAATAATATAATAAATTCGGCTAATAAATACATGTAGAAGCTATAAGAAATAAGATTTCGGCTTAAAAGATTATTTTCAAATTATTGCAACGCTGTTAGTAAAATTAAAATAAACTAATAAATAAATAAAACAAGAAAGTTTACAAAGCACTTATAAATATTTTGGCTACAAAAATTTTTTAGACACAATTTTTACAATTTTTTAGTCTTCTATGCCATTAAATCCCTATAGAAAACCCTTTTTAAATTCTAAAGTTATAAATTGGTAAAAAAATTTAATTATTAAAGTTTCATAGTTCTTCAAAATATAAAATGCTTGAGAGGACGTTGGAGTTTTCAAATACCATTTTAGAGAAATACACATTGTGGATTAATAGTTTACCCCGATACTAAAATTTTTGGCTAGATAGAAATATTTTTTATTTAATAATTTATAAACATTAATGTTAACTATAACTTTATTGTATTATAACTTTAATAACTGATTTATATTTAGTTGTATTAACACTAACTTATAGTTATTTTGCACGATTTTGTTTTAAAATGACTAATGAAAAGTCGAAACGTCAACGTCACAAGTATTTAATAAACTATAAATCTACAATGTGTTTATCTCTAAAATAATTTTAAGTTCTTCAATATATGTTACTTATTTAAACAATGTATATAAAAAGCTTTAATTTTTAGTTTTTACAGTACTTTTATAAAGTTTAAAGAAATTACAACTAAAACAAGTATGATAAATAAATTTCTATAACATTGCCAAAATATATTAGTGTAAAAGAAACTTATTATTTGGAAAGTTTAAGTTAAGATAGATTAAGTTAAGAGTAATATAGTTTTTCGATTTACACAATTAAGAACAAATTATTTTACTTTTTTTTATAGTTATATTTACATTTAGCTGTGTTTTATAAGAAGGATACAACTATAACTAACGAGTATTACAAAAAAAAGGCGATTAAAACGATTAGAAAAATTTCATAACTTTCTTGCTAAATCATTTGAAAAAATTAAAAACTTTTGAATTTTAAATAAATGTTCTTTGAAGTTATAAAAACCATTTAGAAATATAAAAAAAAATTACTTCAAACCTTTTGTTTAAAAAAAAAGATTTTATCTAGAAGAGCATCATCAGTTTAAAAACAAAAACTATGTACGTTTTTTAAAATCAATATTAAAGTTATTTACTACAGTAATTAAAATATCTTATGTTTTATAAGCTGAAACACATAGTAAAATTATATTAGATATAAACAATTAATAGTTAATGGTAGTAATAAGATTTCATTTTATTTTCCAACTATTAGGTGGGCAAATGTTTTACTGATTCAAGTTTCGTGACACCTGTGATACCTGTGACACCTGTGTTAACTCTTGATGAAACTCTTGATTCACTGTTAAAAAGAAATTGTAGAAATCAATTTTTTTAATTATTCTTTTTTAATATTGTTTTAGCTAAATATACGTTTTAAAAAATATCATAGAAATTTCTTTAATTTAAAGTAAAAAAAAGTTGTTTTTAGTACAAGCTAAAAATTTATTAAGCATAAAAGTCTTCAGCCACTAAAACTATTTTTTTAAGTTTTATTTTGTATTTTAAAATTTAAACTTGAACAAATAAATTTTTATGTTATTTAACACCGTCATAATTTTTCTTTTTTATTCATTACATTAATAACTAAATAGTTGTTAACTAAAGTTATAAAAAACTTCGAAAATGTATTAGTACACTATTTTATAAATTTTTAAACAAAAACAATACGAAATAAAGTGCTAAGACTAGAGTATTGCTTTATGATTATTTATACTTTACACCAATATTAAGCTCATAAAATTAATTTTATAAAGTGTGTGAATACTTGTGTGAAAGTAGATCGTATTTAATGACTTTTGAACGTGAGTTTTATATTGGGCTTTTTATTATATTATTTAGCGTTTTATATTAGCACAAACTATAAAAATAAACAACTTGAAACAAATATCATTAAACTAAGAAGATAAGTTTTTTTTTTGCAAAAGTTTACGACTTAAACTATAAATAGACTACAGACAGGAAATATTTTGACTTTTATTTAATAAAACTTAAGTGATAAATTGATTTTTATAATTTACTTAAGTCTACAAAAAACCAAAATTATGACTCTTTTAAACTTTTTGTAATTTAAATTTAACGCAAGAGAACTTTATAGCAGTTGTGTACATAAAATATTTAAAAGGTCTTTAAATTTTGTAAGCTTTAAAAATATAATATAATTATCTAAAATAAAATAATAGAAATAAAAATATAGTCTTTAAAAAAAAGCAAGTCACTAAACAAAATTTTGTTTAATACTTAAATATTCATATTAACTTTTGAATTTCAAAATATAATTTTAGATATTAGACTAAAAACTGTGCAAGCCTTAAAGCTAAAGTTAAAACTATTGCACATTTTACACAAGCTTTATAATTTAAATCATCAAAGTAATTCAAAATTAAAAGCTTAGCTGAAAACTTAGTTGTTTACCTTTAGAACATATAGCAATATAAAAAAGTTCAAATACTGGATTTATAATAAAACGATGCTACATACTTACAAAACATTTTTAAGTCATCATCGATTAAACTTTTTTATTGACATACCTTTAAATTGAGCGTAAAAACCAAAAATTAAAAGTTATCAAACTTAATTTAAACTTGTAAACTTCGGTTTCAATAAAATTCAACTTAGGTCAAAATTATTGTCAACTCTTAAACTTTTTTTTAGCAAAGATTAAAGTAGGTTAAATTTAGTTTAAATTTTAAAACTTTCAACCAACAAAATTAAATTAGGTCAAATTAATTTCAATTTTGAAACTTTTATTTTAACAAAAAATAAATTTTAGTCAAGCTGTATTCAACTTTTAAACTTTAATGTTATATTGAGCTACTTTTTTTATTATCAGTAGTAGTGATTGTTTTAATAAAAAGAGTTTTAAAAATTTCAATTATATGTATTTTTGCTTTTAAAAATGATGATAGCTTTATATCTAAACTTTATTATAAAAAATTTGTTGTTTTGAAAATAAGTTAGTTATACCTATTATCTTTCTTTTTTCAATAAATTATTCATTAGAGAATACAAAGCTAAACTAATGTATTTTTCTATGGTGATAAGTATTCAATTTAGTAATGAAATATAACGGAACAAATCAGTATAAGATATGCTGAACACTGATGAGTATATTTATTTTATTGATTTTTTTTCCTTTTTGCTGAAATATTACGATATCTACAATTTGTATTTGTAATATATTAAAACACACGTATGATTTTTGCGGTAATATTTTGTTTCTTTAAAATTTGGTATAAAATTTTGCTTACTTTACATAACAACTTAATCATTGTATAAGTTTCGCAAAACAGACAATATTTTACAGTAAAATTAGTTTTATGCTTTGTTAATCAAGCCTCTCATAAGAATAAATACAAATATTTAAGATGTATGCGGTAACAATCTGTAAATTGAGCATAAAAATTATTTAGATTTATAAAATGTTTACTATTTTAGATTTATAATACAACACTATTAAACAATAAGCTTAGTGACAAGTCGTTAAGTGATAGTCGATAAAATTAATAGATAGAATCATAGAAAATTAATAAAAACTTACTACATATATTAAAATTGACAAAAACTTGATATAAAATACTATCTGCGGTTGTTTTTGTGTTAAACTTCAACTTTAGATACAAAAAGTTGTATTAAGATTACTTTAAGAGTTTTAGTTTTACTTTTCAAATTTCTAACAACTTTTCCCAGCCTTTATTAAATAAATACTATTCAAATGAATACTTTATAACACTATTTCAAAAAGACCACGGAAAAATAAAAGTGTTTTTAATTTCCAAGCTCAGTTAATGGATCAATATGTCATATTACTTAACTGTTCGTATATATAAAAGTTTTGCGCAAAATAGGCTTTATTCTGAAATACGTGTAAAATAGTGTTTTTAACACAGTATATAAACTAATTTTCCATATTTAACAAAATTAGATGTAGAAAATACAAAAAAAAAACACATTTGATTGTATTTCAGTCTAAATTAATATAAATTTAAAAAATATATTTTAAGGCCTTTTTCTGATTATATTAAACTAGATATTACATTTAGAGAAATAGATAAATTGTTGTTAAAAAAACTTTTAACACTTAATTTATAAATGAACTTATTTATTAGCACTATTGAAATCATTTGTTAACCAAGCAAACAAAATCCTATTTAAGCTATTCGTTATAATTGTTATGTAAAAGCTAATAATTAAATAAATTTTATTTTTGCTAAAATTTAAATATTTTATTTCAATATAGCTTGAAATTTGGATAAATAATTTTATAAACTAACAAAGTAAGCAGCACAACATTGAATTTAATAAAATAATGTATAATGATTATAAAGTATAGCTAATTACATAGTATATATTATATTAGTATATGTTAGTATATATATAATAACATATTATATATATACTAATAACAATTAAAAAAAAAAACTTTTTAAATCTATAACAAATATTTATTATGAAATAATTAAGATTTAGCTTTTGCTATTATTTACAAAAATTTAATTATTAAATTATCATCTATAATTTTTAATTAACTTTGTTTAACGTATTGTTGCATTTAATAAACATTTAATACTATTTTACTAAGTTTCTTATTATATAATAATAAAGTTAATTGCAAACTAACGCTAGAATTTTAAAACAAAGCAATACATATACTTGGAAAATATTAGTCAAAATATAAATTGAATAGTTTTCAAAAGAGTTTCATTTTGTATACGACTTTTCGTAGTTTTGTAAAACATACATGACTTTAAAAAAATAGGTCAATTTAGTTTTATAAATAACATTTCAAAAGAAAAAGCATGCACTTTGTTTCAACATAATCCATTAATAACCTATTGTTTTAGATGTTCATTACATACAAAACGTGAAAATAAATAACTTATGATAGAACTTTAGAATTTTGTTTATTTGGCGGACGCTGTAAAATACTAATAAGTGTTTAGCAAAACAAATTTTAGTTACGTATTCTTAAACAAATAAAACTTTTAGTACGTTTAACATGATTTAAATAGTGTAAATTGAAGGAGTAATTAATGAAAGTAAAATTCACTTGTTGAAAGTAGGTCAAACCTTAAGCATTTTTAGACTTAAATTTTACAGTGAGCTTCTGAATTTATCGCCACATTAAAATTTTATCTAAACAGAAAAAAACTCTCACAAACATTTTCATTAATTTTTTTTTAGCCTTACTGAAACTTTAATACAATTAATATTTAAAAATATGTCTTAAAGTTATCTTAGAAAAATTAGGTTTAGTTTAATATCGTTTTAAAACAAAAACTATTTTTAAAAATCTAAAACATTAAGCTATACAATTTCTTATACGAACCTATTATTTTAATTTTTTAAATATTTCCTATAAGTTAAGCTAATATGGCTAACATTTGAGGTTCATAACTGGTTTCATAATTAAACAAGTTTTAAAGTAATTACCTATAAAAGTTAAGCTCTTAAAAATATGTTTTAATGACTAATAGTATTATTTTAAGTACTATATACTAATTTAAACAAACGGTTTGGTTTCTTCACGATGATTATCACAGAAAAAAACTTCTTTTTTGTGCAACTGATTTAATTTTTCCTTTAATAAGTTTTTATCGTTTTTAAATTTGTGACTATATATTTTAGTTTATTTTAGTTTAATTGAAAGATAATTGTTACTTACTTCATTACTGCTTTCAACGAGTTCAATTTGACAAACACTGCTCTTTTGCATCAGTTTTGTTCGTGTTTTCTTCATGAAGTAGAAAAACAATACTATGAATGTTCCAACTATCAATATAACTACCAAAGTCACTACTATAGCAACCAGGGGACTACCAGAATCGATTGAAATATCACATAGTGAGTTGTTATTTAGTGATTCGGTTGGTTTAGAGCACAGAGTTTTGTACATGCCGTTTTTAAAACGCGTATGACCTTGGCAAACGTCGTTTACGCTGCCAGAAACACCTTCGTCCACATTTATCCATAAAAGATCGAATACTCCAAAACAATTCTTTATGGTTTTGTTGAAAGGCTGCACTCGTAGGACGTTGTTGTACATAAAGCCTTCGACTTTTCTTATTTTCTCAACAAACTTCTCAAAATCTAAAGTTTTCAAATTGGCGATTTCACTAGAGTTTCGGTGGCAAGTTTTTTGAGCTTGGGTGAAGTTTTGAAGGTCTTTTGTTACGTAATAATATGAACCGTTAAAGGTGAATTCGTTCATTATTATTCTATTATATACAATCCTATAAAATTTTTATATTTTATTGTGTACGATTAAATGCTATCAACTTGTATTAAATTAAGGACTATGAAAAAAAAAGTATTTTACCGATTCAAACTGTTTTAAATAAATTATATTCCAACATTTTGATATAATATCCTTAAAAATAAAACTTTTTTTTAAAAAACTACTTCTTCAAAAGTCAAGGAGGTAATTAAAAGTTTTTTAAGCTTTGTTTCACACACTTTAACAAAATCTTTGTTTGTTTTATAACTGAAATGCTATACTCTTTTATAATTTTTTTGTTAAACGTTTTTATAATTACAAGTGTAAATATAATATTAAAAAATCTTTCTGATTAACTAGAAATACGACAATTCTATCTATGTTTTATAAACTTTAAAAATATCAGACTAATGCAATTAACAACAGTATAATTAAAAAACAACTTATTTAAATTTAAAGTACTAAAACACCTACTAAAAGATAAGCAGTTTCTTTTTGTAATAATTACCAAAATTAGCTTAACCAAATAATCTGAGTTATAAAACTTTTCTATAATAATTATTTTAAGTTTCATGCACTTAAAACAAAATACTTAGCTTAAAAATGTTTATCAGAAGTTTATAACCATTTATTTTACCTTTTAGATGTTCTGAATTTTAGTTAACTTTAGTTTCTTTAAAAAAGAGTTCTTTAAACAAAATAACCTAATTAAGCTTTAAGAAATTAAAAAGCTAACTAAATGAAAAAAAAAAACATATATATACATAATTGTTTTATTACTTATCATACTAACTTTACAAAAAAACAAAATACAAGTTTTTAAATTTAAGTTCTGGTTATTCTTAATTTTTTTTTAACTGACTATGCAATGTTGGAGCGAAAACAAAAAAAACCTAAAACAAAAAAAAGTATTATAAAATCGAAAAATTTTCAAGCTCAAAGGCGCCAGCCACCAGAAAAAGTTTCATTAAAAAAGTCTCGTGTATTAAGGCAGAAAATAACTTTTTACGACTGTTAATAAAATTTAAGCTGTAAAGAAGTTGTTTCTTTTTAAAATATTTATGAAAAAGTCGACTAATCGAATATTTCAGTTAAATTTTTTTGAATACATATACCTTTATATCTATCTTTCTTTATATTTTTAAGATTATTAAAACTTTGAAACAACAGTATATATATATATATAACAGATAACATGATTTTTAGAACACAAAATCAAATTAATTAATGTGTTATGTTACAAAAAATTTAAAGCAAAAACTTTTATAAAGTAGAAGTTTTCTTTTATAAAATAAATTAGTTTACAGAGCTGTTATAGGATCAGTGTATCAGAAGAAGAAGTACTATTTTATTAATCAATCATGTTCTTTACATGTTTTTGCCATATAACTTGTCTTACTATTTTTTCTTTGGCATTTTAAGCCATACCTACTTATAGTGAATAACTCTAATCTTTTAATTTTAGCAGGTTAATTTTTGTTTTTGTTTTAAGAAATTCTAATGCAAACCTTTCGAAAAGTAAATATAAAATAACACTGATTACCGTGTTAAAAAACACTTGGTTTTAGTTTTTAAAAACACTAATAAGCAACTAAATGCAAACCATCGTGCTTAAATTGTAAGTTATCAGTAGGTTTACTTTGTAGAAAGAAATCACAAAATTTTTTCTATCAATTAATTTTGTTTTCAAGGTTGGTAAAAAATAACACTTTAGAAAGTAGTTTATATAACTACACTTTTTTTTTAAAGGTTTTGCTTTTTAATTTTATCAATTTTAGAACAAAATATTTTTTTATAAATAAATTGAAAACAATACTTTTGGTCACATAATTAAAACTTTAAAGCCGCCTTTGTGGTAAAATTAAGCTGTAATCAATAAATTTTGTAATTACATAGGTCAAGTTCGGATACGTTAGTTTATTTTTTTTTAAACACTTATAAAACTTATCTAGTTTATTCTTTTTGGTAACAGTTTTTAATACGGTACGAAAATAAATAAATTTTGTACTTTACATGAATTATTTTGTTTATATATTTTTAAGTTGTGTTAAATTTAGTCACATGCCAGTACATATAAACCTGTAATTAGCAACTAAAGCTGTAAAACCTGTTTTAATTAAATTATTTTTATCTTATGTCAATCTACGATACGTTTTTCACCAATTACTTTTCGCTTTATAAAAATCACATTGTTTACAGCGATTTTGTGATATTAAGTTCTTATATTGTTCGATGTTTGTCATAAATATAACTTTCTAGATCTTCAGTTTTGTTGTCTTTTGAAGTTTTATTTTAAATTATATATCATACAAGTGTTGGTTTGCTTAAAAATTCATAACAGTTTGATAGTGAAGCAAGTCAAAAAAAAACTCAAAATATATAGTCCTAGCAACTAGTGCACTACGAACTTTTCGGTTATTGAGTCGCACACCTCTAAGATACCTTTTAAAGTTTTGTCCAAGACAGAACAAAGAACTTTAAACAAAGTACAATAGACAAAAAAAGAAGTAACTATATAAATGTTTAGTTGATACATTTAGTTAAAAAAATATAAAAGTTCATTATAATTTCAGTAAAACGTTTTTAAAATACAGATTTTGTTTAGCTGTTGCATCTAATAATATTGTCTACTTTTCTAGATATCGGTAATTATAAAGATATTTTAAAGCATTTCACTGTGCCTGTTTCAAAACATTGATCATAAGTTTCTAAATTCTACTTTAAAGGTTTTATTTGATCACTGAATTTTTTTTATAAGCTTTTTGTGTTATTGTTCCATTTAGCTAAAGATGTTTATATATGTTTAGTTTTAATAAATTTTTAAGGAGTATAAATTACCAATACACACCTATCACAAACACCAAAACTAAATAGAACTTAAACAGATTGGAAACTCTTTTATGTTTATATATAGTCGCACATTTTTTTTACATACTTGTATAACTTTGTTATTATATTTGTTTAAAATTTCCTAAAATCGACTAGCCTTGTTTAAATAGTAAAGGGTTAGAACAGCAAAAAGATATAAAGAAATATATAATACTTTATAGTATTTATTCATTTTAGAAGTCTTTGTACTGGTTTTCTTAAGCTTATAGATAATATTTGTTTAAACATTTTAAACCTCGTTTAAAAAAAATGTTTTTAAATATTTTTAATTTTCTAGGTAAATGAATCGTTTCATCTCGATTGTAGATAAAATCAGGGAAAGATGTGTTAGTATTTGCCTAGCTATAACTGTAGATTTATGTTAATAGTTTTATTCACTGTTTTGATATATTTTAGACTTAATCATTGTTGTAACATGTTCGTTAATCAAACTTTAACAAGAAAGATATTTATTTTATATTTTGTACTAAACTTATAAAAAAAGAATTTTCTGATTAGGTTTACCGTAATTAAAAATAGCTTTAAAGTGAATAAAATAAATTTTTTTTATAAGGATGCACAACAATTTAAATTAACCCTACTCAAATTCCGACTAAAAATCTTTTAATAATACTAAGAACTGTAACAATACGTGTTATTAACTTACTTAACTAATAGTTATTTGAACAAAATATACTAATATGTACTTTTTAAATTAAATTAAATATTAAACTATCAAGTAAATCATTATTATTTTAGGTTTTAAGCACTTTTAGCCCAATTAAAACAATAAAATTGTTTCAAAATTGATTTTAAAGTATATAAACATAATCAGTCAATAAATAATATAGCTAATACAATAACCAAAATTTGAGTAAGTGAAGCTACTAGTTTATAGATTTTACTAAAACTTTAATCACTAAACCTATTCCTTTAATGTTCAAAAAGTTAAAGTTTAATTTTTTATTAAATACCTTACTACTAAAAGTAAAAGCTTTAAGTTTGCCTTATTTCGATATATTATTTATTAATTATTATTACACTTTTTTGTAAAAAAAAGTGTTATAGTATAATAGGGTAGCTGTCAAATTTCCACGATTGTACAAAAGACAGAAGACAGTTTTGCACAAGGGGTATTATTACCTATAATAGACTTTTTATTATTTTTAATTTTTTTTTATTTTATTTATTTTTATCTTTGTTACCCCTAATTCTTACCCTTGGTCGGTAAGACTTTTTTTAGTTTTTTTTTTTAGTAGTTTAATTTTTTTTTGATAATAGTTTTTATTAGTAATTTTTTTCATTTTTACTATCACTGTTACCCTTAATCTCGGTCGGTAGCTATTTTTTATTAAACTATCTTTTAAATTTGTTCTTTTTTTTTTCACATTTTCTTTTACTCCCGTGCAAAAATGTAACTCGTGCAAAATTGACCCTTTATGCAAAATCGTCTTCGTGCAATTTTGTCCATTTGTGCAGTTTTATTGTCGTGCAATTTAGTCTTTGTCGATTTAGAGCCGTTTCCAGGTAAATATAGTTGTATTAACAACATAAATTTATGAGTTTTAAATTTTATATTTGAAATGTTACCATTTTGAACTTATTTTTATGTCCTCTTACTTTTTATGCATAACATACATTATGTTACAAGTATTTTACACAAAACACATACAATCTTATTGCATGACAAAGTGCCTTTCAGAATAAGAATTTAATTTTAGTTAACGTTAATGCATGTTTTGTTATGCAGACTTGTTTATCTTCTGTTAAAAGCCATAATGTATTTTTTTTTAATTTAAAGCAGTCTGTTTAGTACTTTATCGTAACAAAAATTAGTTTTTATCAAAGAATGCTTTTGTTTCTAAAATTATTTTATATATAGTTAGTTATGAAAACTTGTATTGAAAACTATTATTTTAGCATTTTCAAATTTTAAGCCAATTCATAAAATAAGGTTCAAATTGTTTAACTTGTATAAATTAAAACTTTTATGATATAATAATTACTGAATCAAACGCCTAACATATTGATCTTCAAGGTTTGTACAAACACATTATTAACTAGATAAGATCACCGCTTTAGCGTGAAACAATTGTTAAGTAATAAACTCAATATAACTTTTGTCTTAATTGTAGATATATTGGTATGTATAACAAATAAAAAAACCAAATACTAAACTTTTAATTCTATTAATTAATATTATTAAACTTGATAACATCATGTGATACAATACGAATAAATTTATTAACACAAGCATTTCACATATGGTACTTTTATTTTCCATATGAATGGGTAGCTTGAAAATCATGCAAGTATTTGCATAAAAATAGCAAATCGTTTGCATATAAGCATTATAAGACAAGGCAAAAGTGAAAAAAGATATTTGTTAAACGCTAACTTAAATATGTATTGAAGTTTGACTAAGAAAAAACTATTTATTGTTTAAATTGTAGTTGTTATCGAAACTATTTTAAGATAATTTAAGACAAATAAAAAGTTGATAAGGTCTTCGACAAACATAAAACTGTAACCTTAGAACTGGAGTATGACTGGATAACCGAAAAACTTTTTATATAACAAATCCTTATTGTTTATTGAACGACAGATACGCACCCAAAATATTTCGTCAAAATTTTATTAAACAATAAATAATTTAGTACTATACAAAGAAATTAGTTTAAGTTGTTAATTTTGAAACTATAAAAAAGTCTGTACTTCAAGAATGTATTAATAAACTTAAATGGAAAATTGACAACTTTTTGTTTTGTTCGTAGATTTTAGCCTTAAAAATTACAGTGTAAATAAAATTTAAAATGTTTTATTAAGGTGGAATATATTTAAGTTGGATAAAAAAGATAGTTTAACAGTTGTAGACTAACATTTAAGAAGAAAAATATTTTATTTTTATTATGTAAGGACTAAAAAAATTAAATTATTTACGTATGTACTTAACATTTCGTCAGATATTATTGTATTTAAATTATAAATAATTTTTACTAAAGATTTTGAATTAGTAGTATTAATGCATGTTTATACAGCAACATATTTTTAAAATTATAAATTAACTTTTTTCAAAAACCTAAAATTGGTAATTCGACCTGAGTTTATGGCATTTATAAATAAAAATAGAAACATTTTTTGGTAAAAGTTAGTTTTTTTTTCTTAATTTTGTAAACTAAGTGTCGACTTTGTTATATAAACAGTTTAAATTACCGTTAAAAGTTAAAGCTTTTATAAAAATATTAAGACTAAACTTTCATAAATTAGTTTTAAAAAGAACATTGTTTCACTCCTACAGTAAACAATAATAGTTCTCCAGTTATTAAATAAACACAAAAAAAAAGGTTAGAACAAGCAAATTGAAAGTATCATAAATCAAAATAACATTAAAACAAAGTTATGTAAAATTAAGAATATAGAATAAACGGCGTAAAAAAAATTATTTGAAATAAAAGTTAACTAAAAAATAAAAGCAAGATTTAAATATAATAACAATAGAAATTAGCGACCAAAGTTATAAGGACTTATCCTTTGTAGATACGAATTTTTCAAATACTTGGCATCTAATGTATTTTACTTAGTATATTCATAAACTTGTTAGGCTTTTTTTAACTTTTTTCACAGCTAAACAAAGTTAAAGAAAAGCTTTCAATAACGGAAATTTTACGAATAAAAATGATCAAAAAAAGACTGTGTTTGTTTTTCGCATTGAAAACTCATATCAAAATAAGGCTAATATAAAGCTTTTACTTTTAGAAGTAAGGTATTTAATAAAAAATTAAACTATTCTTTTGAACATTAATGGAATATGTTTAGTGATTAAAGTTTTAGTAAAATCTATAAACTAGTAGCTTCACTTACTCAAATTTTTGTTATTGTATTAGCTATATTATTTATTGACTGATTATGTTTGTATACTTTAAAATCAATTTAAAAACAATTTTTATTGTTTTAATTGGGCTAAAAGTGCTTAAAACCTAAAATAATGATGATTTACTTGATAGTTTAATATTTAATTTATTTTAAAAAGTACATATTAATATATTTTTCAAACAACTATTAGTTAAAAAAGTTAATAACACGTATTGTTACATTTTTTAGTATTATTAAAAGATTTTTAGTCGGAATTTGAGTAGACTAAATTTAAATTGTTGTGCATCCTTCATAGAAAAATTTTATGTTATTCACTTTAAAGCTATTTTTAATTAAAGTAAACCTAATAAGAAAATTATTTTTTTATAAGTTTAGTACAAAATGAAAAATAAATGACTTTCTTGCTAAAGTTTTATAATCGAACATGTTACAACAATGATGAAGTCTAAAATATATCAAAACAGTGAATAAAACTATTAACATAAATCTACAGTTATAGCTAGGCAAATACTAACACATCTTTCCCTGATTTTATCTACAATCGAGATGAAACGATTCATTTACCTAGAAAATTAAAATATTTAAAAACATTTTTTTTAAACTAGGTTTTAAAATGTTTAAACAAATATTATCTATAAGCTTAAGAAAACCAGTACAAAGACTTCTAAAATGAATAAATACTATAAAGTATTATATATTTCTTTATATCTTTTAGCTGTTCTAACCCTTTACTATTTAAACAAGGCTAGTCGATTTTAGGAAATTTTAAACAATTATACTAACAAAGTTATACAAGTATGTAAAAAAAATGTGCAACTATATATAAACATAAAAGAGTTTCCAATCTGTTTAAGTTCTGTTTAGTTTTGGTGTTTGTGATAGGTGTGTATTGGTATTTTATACTCCTTAAAAATTTATTAAAACTAAACATATATAAACATCTTTAGCTAAATGGAACAATAACACAAAAAGCTTTAAAAAAAATTCAGTGATCAAAGAAAACCTATAAAGTAGAGTTTAGCAACTTATGATCAATGTTTTGAAACAGGCACAGTGAAATGCTTTAAAATATCTTTATAATTACCGATATCTAGAAAAGTAGACAATATTATTAGATGCAACAGCTAAACAAAATCTGTATTTTAAAAACGTTTTACTGAAATTATAATGAACTTTTATATTTTTTTAACTAAATGTATCAACTAAACATTTATATAGTTACTTCTTTTTTTGTCTATTGTACTTTGTTTAATGTTCTTTGTTTTATTCTGGACAAAACGTTAAAAGGTATCTTAGAGGTGTGCGACTCAATAACCGAAAAGTTCGTCGTGCACTAGTTGCTAGGACTATATATTTTGACCTTTTTATTTGACGTTCAATAAATAATAACTATAGTGTACTTGTAAACTGGTTTTATGGTTCATTTGATTATATATTTAAGTTTATAATAATCTATACTAACCTAAGCTATAAAAATGCAGGCCGTCTATATTTTACTAAGCTGAATATTTTTAACCATTTTTGTAAGTAACACTAGAAAAACAAAAGTAAGTATTAAGTTTGATATTTGTTTTAATTTTATTAAAAGAGTCGTTAATAAAATTTTCTTAATTTATTACAAACTATAAAAACAAAAAACATTTTCAAATAGTACATATCAAACTATTTAAAAAGCATTCTATATAAAACTTGCATTAGTATAATACTTTTTCTAAATAACAATTAATTAGTGATTTGTATTGATACATATTGTATAAAAGCAATCAGTTAAAATGTATAAATGTGTTTTTTTATATTCCAATTCGCTCACTTTGAAAGATTGTCTAAAAATGAAGAAGCAAATTAAGCTGGAGATCAAATTTGACAAGAGCGTAATTTTTATAACAGTCTGGAACACATTAAAAGTGTGTGAGCTTAAGAAGCTAATTAAGAATCAATTTTGTAAGTTTTATTGCTAGTTTTACAAGTTTATTTTAGTTGTGATGGTATATTACTGAACTATTTATTTAGAATAATAAGTTTAAATCTAACTGAAACAAGTACTTTTTCTTTTTTATATTTAAAAGAAATATTCAAATTAAAGATTTTTTTTTATTTTCTTAAGTAATTTTAAAATTATGTGTTAATAAAAATACATATACCTATAACTATTTAGAAGTTTATCAGTTAAAATAAACATTAATATTTTAGGTTCTAAATTAAGCAAAAATAGTTCTTCACTTACTTAAAAATAAGGAAATAAATATGCAAGAATAATTCTTTAAGATTTCTAATTGCAAATCTAAGTTTCACCCTTTAAGGCATTTTCAATCACAATTTAAATATGAAAAATAAAAGTTAAACAAAATATGAAAGATACTTTAAAGTAAAAAGAAAACAAATAAACTAGAAATTGTAAATTATACTGGTTTGAAAACTCATTTAGAATTAGAATAGAATACTAAATAAATACACAATAAATCCCTTTGTGTATGGTAGAATGTAAGTTATTTAGTTTACTTATTCATTTTAAGCTGGTTGTGTTTAAAAACCTATTAGTTTTATGTACAATACCTTAGTTAAAGTCTTCAATTTATTTAGTAATTATAGTACATAAGGTTTTCATGTTTATAGCTCTTTTTATTTATTGTAGTGTCTAAACTATTAAATTTTTTATTTTATTTTATGCAATTATAGTTTATTTAGAGTTAATAGTTTAAAGTTTTCTTTTATTCAAGTTAATAGTTTGTCCAGTATGAGTATTTAAAAAGACTCAAGTAATTTCTGTGTTACAGTTTTTTTTTTTTAAAGTTTTTGCTTTCATTAACATTAAAAGAAATAAATAAAGTAAAAAACTTTAATTTCATATTTGTCTAACAGTTATCTCAAAACAAGTTTCACTAAAAATTAAGGGTCACAAACAAAAAAACCAAATTGAAGATGGTAGAAACATGGAGTCTTTAATGTCTATGAAAGTCAAAAACAATGATGTGATCGAGGTCTCAATCAAAAAATAGTTTGTTACATAAAAACATAAGTTTTGTGGTTTTCGAATTTGACGTTTTTATTATATATAACTTATATTGTTTTTATACTATTAAATTAAGGTTAATGTTAATGATCAGTTTATAAGTGAATTTAGCTAACATTGTAAACTCGCTCTATTAATAAATATAAATTGTATAAATAATGTTTTTTTGTCATTGAAATAATTCATTATTGTTTTAAAAATGTTTAACTAAAATAAATATAGACGGCCTGCATTTTTTATAGCTTAGGTAAGAATAAATCATAATAAACTGAAATAAATAATTTAATAGACCAAAAAAAATAATTTACAACAACATTATAGTTATTGTTTATTCAACGTCAAAATGAATACTCTTAGGTACTAGTGCACGCTAACTTTTCGGTTATTAAGTCATTTTTTTTTATAAACGTTTAGTTGATACATTAATTTTAAAAAAATTAAAAATTCAAATAAAGTTTTTATAAAACATTTTGTATCTAAGGCTAAAGTTTTACTTAAAAACAGGCATAAGTAGCTTATTTTATCAAGTTTTCGATAGAGTTTTTGTCAATTTAAACATTTTTAGTAAGTTCAAGTTAATTTTCTATTATTTTCTACTAACTTTACTTACTAATATTTAATGACTAGTCACCAAACTAAATGTTTTATAGTGTTGGTTTATAAATCCAAAAAGTGAATATTAGAAACTTCAATTCATTTGTATGCTCAATTTATAGATTTTACAACATCAGCTTAATTATTTCTAATATGAACTTCTGAGAGGCTTGATAAACCAAGCCCGCACTAATTCTACTGTTAACTAGTGTCTATTTTGCATAATTTATACAATGAACAAGTCTATACATAAAGTATGCAACAATTTTTATCAAATAAAAAAGAAACCAAATATTATCAAAACAATTATGGTTGTGTTTTATTACTTTACAAATACAGATTTTAATGTTTCAGCAAAAAAAAAATCAATTCAATAGATATAACATTTGTTGTTAAACATATTTATTACTTGTTCGTTAACTTAAATTTATCAATTTATTAAACACTTATTACCGTGTATAAAATTATATTAGCTCAGCTTTATAATTTTAAATAAATAATTTATTGAAAAAAGAAAGATATTAGGTATAATCAACTTACTTTGAAAAACAACAAATTTCTTAAAATATAGTTTAGATTTAAAGGTATCAACATTGTGAAAAGAAAAAATAAGTATAACTGAACTCGTCAAAACTCATTTTCTTTAGACAATTATTATATCTCATAAAACACAAAGTAGCTCAATATAACATTTAAATTTAATAGTTGAATACAGCTTTATAACATTTAATTTTATTAAAATAAAAGTTTAAAAGTTTAAACTAAATCTGACCTACTTTAATTTTGTTGGTTTAAAAGTTTTAAAATTTAAACTTAGTTTAACCAAATTTTAATGTGTGCTAAAATAAAAGTTTAACAGTTAAAATAAAGTTATAGATACTTTTATATGTATTATCATAAAAGTTTAAGAGTTACACTAAATTTGACCTAAGTTGAACTTTATTAATATCGAAGCTCATAAGTTCAATTAAAGTTCAATATACTTTTAATTTTTGGTTTTCAGGTTATGTTAATAAAAATGTTTGGTCGATGTTGACCTGGAAATATTTTGTAAGTATGTAGCATCGTTTCATTATAAATACAGTGTTTGAACTTATTTATATTGCTATTTCTTCTACAGCTAAAAAACTACTAAGTTTTTCAGCTAAGTTTTTAACTAGGAGTTACTTTTATGATTTTAATTTTTAAACTTGTATAAAATATGCAATAGTTTTAAGTTTTACTTTGAAGCTTACACAGTTTTTAATTTAATAACCTATAACACATGTTCTAAAACTTGAAAGTTATTATAAATATTTAAGTTTAAAGAAAATTATTATCTAATTATCTTATCTTTCTATGTTTATAAAAGGTTTTAATTTAGTTCTAATTATTTCATTATACTGTATTAACAAACCTAATAAAAATTTTAAGCCTTTTAGATTAATTTATATAACTGCTATAAAGTTCTCTCAAAACTTCAATAAATTTTTATGTGTCATACTTCGGTTTTTTATAAATCTGAGTAAATTTAAATCTTATTTTTTTAAACTATTTTCACCTACTAAATGTCAAAACTTTTGATGTTTGTAGTCGTTAGCTTTTACAAAAATAAAGATTTAACTACTTAATTTAAAGTTCATTTATTTTTCTAAATTGTCTATTTTTTCAACTTATGCTATTAAAAGCTCATTATAAAAATTACGTTCAAGAGTCGTTAAATTCACCTACTATTAAACAAGTATTTACACAGTTTGTTAAAATTATTTTTATGAGCTGAACCTAACTGACGTGAGGTATAAAACACTTTTTGAACAATGTATTAAAGTTTCAGTTTTTTATTTCGTGTTGTTTTTATTTAATAATTTAATAAAAAATTTAACTAAAAACATTTAATAGTTTTATATAACTTTAGTAAACAACTATTCCATTATTAACACACCAAATAAAAAAAATTCAAATAACGGTGTAAAATAACATAAAATATTACTGGTTCAAACTTTTAATTTAAAATGTTAAACAAACATGAAATAGCTGTTTTAATTAATAAAATTTTTATGCTAAATACGTTTTTAGCTTGCAGTATAAACAAAATTATTTTAGTAAAATTAATGTAAACTTTTCGATGTTTTTCAAAAAATGTAATTTAAAATTCAATTCGAGATTCAATTAAAGACATGTTTTTTTACAGTTTTGACCTTTTTTTAAACAGTAAATCAAAAGGTAAATTAGATGAGGCACATAATTCACTGAAATTGCAACATTAAATATTTGCTCAACTCATAAATGGTAGATGAAAAGGATCTCTTGTAAAAAAAGAATTTATTAAAATTCTTATTTCTATCAACCATTAATTGTTTATATTTAATAAAACTATAAAATTTCAAATCATAATCTGTTTCTGCTTAAATTTAAACATAACATGTTTTTTAAAAATACAAAAATTAACTTTACTTTTTACTTTAAAAACTGTACAATATCTTTTTATTTTAATTTTAAAAACTTATGATATCTCATAACGTTTATTGAACACAAAGTTTGTGTTAATTTTTGTAGTAAAAACTTAGTTCTTTTTATATTCTTTAACGTTATTTTAACTTTATAAAACATTTTTTTTTAATTCTAAAGTTTTTTTATTGTTTCAAAGGTTAAAAGTTTTTTAATCTTCAATCGTTCTTTTTCGTATACTTTGTCAGTGATAGTTGTATTCTATTTATAAAACACATCTAAATGTAAATAAAACCATCAAAAAAAAGTAAGACAATATTGTTTTAATAAATGTAAATCTAAAAACTAAATAACAACTAACTTGGTCAAATTAAACTTGAGTTTTTTAAATAGTTAGTTTCTTTCACACTAAAGTATTTTTGCAGATTGTAGAAGTTTAAGTATCATACTTGTTTAAGGTTTAGTTTTTTGAAACCTTATAAAATTACTGTTAAGACAAAAATTTAAAGTTAATTATATACAATGTTTAACTAAGTAACACATGTTAAAAAACTATAAAATATAGTCAATCAAAATGTTTTTGATAAAGTTTTAAGTTTATATATGTTATGAAAATCAAATTTGATATAAGAAGAAATATCGGTTTTAATTGCAAAGAAAACTAAAACATTGTAAACGCTGATCTAAGAAATACTTATAACCAAAAAGTCTTTTGCAAACTCACCTGTTTCATTTATTTAGTTATTTGTATATTTTAATTTTACTAACGACGCCGCAAAAACAAAAAAAAAAGCCGAAATCTTATTTTAGAAAAAATCTCATTGTAACATGTATTTATAAGCCAAACAAACTTATGTATTATAGTATACTCAGTTATTTATTCAATTATAAAAAAAGCAACTTTTCAAAGATTTTCGAGCAAACTTATGTAGTTTAAGAAACATGCTTAACAGTATTTATTTGACTCTTTATTTCCCTTTTAAACTAACAAAATCAGATATGGACCTGACAAAAAAGAAATACTTAAATATTTACTTTAATTTTAATAATTTTTTAAATAAAACTATTTAACATGTTGTTCAACTTTCTTAAAATTAAAAAAACAAAAAATAATTCTAGTAAGTCTATTTTTCATATGCGGTTAGCTTTTAGTTTTAGATAAATTCTTAGTAAGCATAAAATAATACTATTTTATGTAGTTAGACATATTTACAATTAAAGATAAATACAAACAAGTTAATTGAGTAAGAATCAATGAAAATAAAACATTTCTTTGTCAAACTATATTTTAAATCTATAAAAAAAATATTTTTTATAATTCTGTTTAGTTTTGCTTGGCTAATACTTATGTTTTCATATTTTTAAAATTAAAGTTATCCAAATACTCGATATTAAATAATTTTTTTATACAACTAGTATTAACTTATTAATTATTATTAAATTGAAAATGTTATATTGCTTACCAATATATTACTACAAAAAAGACTATTTAAACTAAAGACATTCCACAATTTAAATATTTTTTTCCTAGATCGTAAACATATTAGACTGTTTGTATATGATAATTATCTAAATATAGTTTCTGCTAGCAGTCATTTGGGTCCAAACCTGGTTTAAAATCTACAATCTCAGTGAAACGGTATTTTTCTATAATAGCTGTTGTAAAACAACTTTTACTTTAATATTAATTAGTTTAAAAATCAAAATTGCAAATCTTTTTTTAAATTGCAGTACTTAATGAATACTTATAAAAAAGATGCTTCTATCATTTAAAGAATTAAAGCCCTGATGTTAATTTTATTATACTATTTTGGACTTTGAGAAACGGAGAATATGGGTTATGGAACATATACGTGTCCATAATGTTTTAAAGCATTAGGAAATAAGTAGTTGAAAATTGATGTTAAGGTATGTGTATTTTGGGTTTGGATAGGTTTTTCTTCTTTAAAATACCTTAAATATTATAAGGTTTTTTGAGTCAAATTTTGATTTTATTTTTAGATTTTTACCTCACATAATTGACCAAAATTACAAGTTCTAAACTTATAGTTTTTTGATGTGTATAATAGTAATTTAGATTTAGTAATTAATTTAATTAGTAGCTGACAAAAAAAAAGTATAGAAATTTAAGAAAATACTTGAGGTAAAAATCTATTTAATTTAGAGGTAAAATTGTACTTTATAAGTTTCATAAATCTGAGACAGACATTACTTTTTATTATGAAATTGAATATATGATGATTTACAGTGTTGTCTGATATTGGCTATATACAAGCACCAAAATGTCCATAGAAGTAGCTTGAATGCAGCACATAGTAAGATTAGTGAGTTATAAAATTTTTAGTTATATATACTTTTAATGTTACTACTGATAGTAATTTTTAATGTTTTACATTAAATACGCCTGGTAACAAAGTTCAACCTCTAAATTTTTTTTTATCTATTGATAATACTTAAGTTGTACTGTGCATTCGTGAGCTATTTGCTTTTAGTTTTGTGCACCCAGGCAAATGAACTAAATTCTAGGGATTTTCACATATTTTTCAATTTTTTGTAGTGATTTATAGGGGTTTTTCAGAATGTTGCAATTTTACAGGGTTTATAGGGAAGTGGGAACCCTGTGCTTAGCGATTTTTGTTTAAAATTACTTTTTTTTAAACTTTCTCAAAATTCAAGTTTTTCTAGGTTATTGACAACTATGTCATATATTTAAATTTGATTTAGTGATTTAGTTTAAGTGTTTTGTTTTTTCATTAAAAATTTTGAAAAAAAAAACTTGATTGTTATTTAATTATAAAAAACTTTTAATTTTTTTAGCTTAAAAGCATTCAGGACAGTTTAAAAGGTCACCAAAGAAAGTTTTGTTTTACTTAAATAATTGTAAACAAAGTATTTATAATTACAAACTTAAAATAAAGTTATTTATGATAAATTTAGAAAAAAAAAATTAGAATGTGTTTGTGTTGACAACAGATTTTTAAAAAATTTTGTTTAACAGAAAGAAGTGGCAATCTTTTACAATCCTGAACTTCAAAGAGTGCAAAATTTCAGTAAATAAAATGAAAAGCTTTAAGTACGCAGATCTTGGAACAAAAAAAATCTGTTAAGACAGCAACAATAAGTAAACACATCTGTTTACAAGTTTAGCTGATTATAATACAAGCGTCATTTTATTTACGGTATAATATTTACATTTTATACTAAAGTTATTTAGTTTTTACGCTTACTCGCATCCTTTATTTTACTTGTACATAAATTTTTGTACATCATCCATTACAATTTTCAAAACTATTTTTTTTATATATATTAGTATGAATGGTGCTATAGCCCAGTGGTCGTCAAGGTATACACTGGTGCACACTAGTGTACACAAAACTTTTTTTTGGTGCAAAAATTTTTAGGGTAAATGAAACTCATTTAGGGGTGCACGAAGTTTGTGAGATTGCCAATAAAAAAACATATAGTTAGATTAAGTATGTAGTCAATCTTTAATAAAACATTTAAAGAACACTGATTTAGGAATTTTTGGTAATTGCGGAGAAGTGTTCAATTATTAAGTATGTTAGACAAAGCCATATAAGTAAAATATCATTCTGAAAAAAAGGTAAACAAATAAAGAGGTCAATTAAGTAGCGGCTCAGATAAAAAGTTTCAGCTTCATTTATTAAATGGTTTGCATGTAGATACAAACTGAGTTAAGAATTTTAAGAAGAATTGCACAAATAGAAGTGTTTACGTAGTCCCACCACTAGCGGTGCTTATAAAAATTAGACCTTGGGGTGCACCGATTTTATTTTTTGCATCTTGTTGTACACAGAATTTGATTAGCTTGACGACATTTGCATAGCCCATAGAAAAACTGGTACATTTCGGCTTTTTTCTCATTTATTTTAGAAAATCTGACGATAAACAGACAGTTTCTACTTAATATTTTTTCATATATAATAACATTCTGCACATTCCTTATGTAATTTCTCATAAAACAAATTATATATAGTCATTTAAATGTTTTCAGTATGTTTTGTTATGTTGCAATAAATATTGAATAAAAAAAATTGTTCAAAATTTGCCATAAAACTATTTAATCTGCATTATGCCCATGCACAGTTTTTATTTTACTGAATACTTTTTAAATATTTAGCATTGATTTTTCTTTTCGAAATATTTTCTAAAAAACAAAAAAAAAAGCCAAAATGTACCACTTTTCCTATGGGCTATAGCACCATCCACACTAACCCAATAGAAAAAACAGTTCGAAAAATAGATTTTATAAGCTAAATGATGATGTATAAAATATTTTTTTACGAGTATTAATAAGGACTCGAGTAAGAAGAAACTTAAGAACTTTATTAAAAACCGTATAAGTTTTACCGTAAATATAAAGATGCTCATGTTTTATTTCGTTTGTTTTTTGTTTAACATCTTTGTCTTATACAGACAATAATAATTTTTAAGACTGTTTAAATCTAGTTAAATATTTAGTTTACATTTATTGAAAAATTTTAAGAACACTGGATATTTAGTAGGGGTAGGTGTCAAATGTGCTTTTTTCTAAGCGGGTAATAATTTTAATGACGAAAAATTTAAGTATATTTTTATAGAAAATTATTTAAGATAACAACAAAATAATTGCAAACACTTGTCTTTACTTAACGTAAATATGTAATGATACTCTCACTTTATTAAAATGAGATAGACTCTTTTAATATAAGTTGTTATTTAGTACTATTATTTTTTAACTATTGATTTATTATTTTATTTATTACATTTTTTTTATTTATATATAGAAATTTTAAAAATTCTATTTAGTACATTTCGCTATAAAAGACTTTAAAGTTAAGTTATATTTTGTTACTTCATTTATTTTTCCAACAACTTTTTATCTTGCTTTGATGCAAAATTACGTGACTAGTTCGTATTAAAATTAACTCATTCAGTTAAAACAATGTACGTAAGTTTAAAAAAAGTAATAATTATAATTTCAAATGTTAATTTAGTAGCCATTTATATTTAAGCTTGTTTATTTAAACACAATTGTTTTTTTGACCTTTTAGTCAAACTTATTTACTTTTTCTAACTCTATCGCCCTTTTTTAGACTTGAAGTAGCTTTAATGTCAAATAATCTGACTAAACAAAGTCAAGTTGTACCAGCAAAGAGTCAACTTGACTTTAATGAAAAAAAATATGTAGAAGCTAAAGAAATTTCGCTTAATTGCAAGATTGCTGATGGAAGATCTAACAGCACAATTTTCGTAAAGCTATGTAAGAATAATAGTAAGAAAGTTTTTGAAAAGAAAAGTATGAAAATTGTGAACAACATTTCCATAACAGGTTAAACTATTTTAAAATATTCTGTTTAGATTAGAGTTAATTTGTTACACTGTTATTACATAACAGCTTAGCTTCATAGTATTTAAATAGAAACAATATAAAACGAAGACTTTTCGACATAAACTGTTAATTTTTAAGACATTTAAAAAATAATTTTAAAACTAAGTACCTAATCATTCTTTTTAATTAGTTTAAACTACGTTCTACAAAAATTTAAGCAACCTACAAAGAGTGCTAGTAAGTCGTAACAGCTTAAAAATGAAGTAATTTATAAAGATAGAAACCATCATACTTTTCATTTTAATACATTTTTAGCTGTTTTTTTGCAGCTCAAGATATTCTATTTAAAAAAATATTTGTGTTTCTGATTAGTTTTTAAGTGTATTGAGGGATATTTTCAATGATAATTTTTTAATAAATTCTACTTGAAATACATACTTTGTTACCCACGTAAACAAAAATAATTTTTTTGTTTTGATTTATTTGTTTGAAAACTACGTTTAATCCGAATCTTTTAGACGCATGAGTTTAAAGTTTAAAAAGAATTTTTTTAATTTTATATTATTTTGAATGAAAAGTTGTATTTTCAATATATTTCAAACATAAAAAATATTTAGTCACGTTAAATAAAAATTAGTTTTGTAATCTAAGGATATTTAATAACTAAAGAAAAATGAAAATATTCTCAACTAAGTTAATTTTTAAAGCTTATTTGATCTACTTATGGAAGTATTATTATAAAATTGTGATCAGTTTTATATAAAACATAACAACTTTACTTCTTATATTTCAACAAAAATAAGAACGTTTAGTTCACAACTAAAATTCTAGAATTTTTTTACAACTGTAAAATGCTTTAGAATGTAGTTCAAAAAACTTTTTTGACATATCATTTAGTGTCTTGTAGTTATTTGCGAATTTTTAAAAGCCAAATCTTTATAACCAAACTATTAATATTTTAACAAATTTTTATTTATCATTTTAGGTTTAGTAGAAAAAGATGAAATCAATAATGTTATGGCCGTAAAATTGAACAAGCTTTTACTAATGGAAGACGAAGAAAACAGAATAACAAAGCTGGCCGGAGGCGGGATAGAGGTCAACAACGTGTCTACCTTTTACCAGTTTGCTAAAATCTATAACTTGTCTGTTTTAGCAACAACAACGCTAAACTACATAGAACGCTGTTTCACAATGGTTGCCGGGTCGAGCAACTTTCAACAAGTCGGTTTCGGCTCAATCAAATCAGTTCTTGCCAGCTCGAGCTTGCAGATAACTTCCGAGGTGGAAGTGTGGACAGCGGCGCGCGACTGGATCGGCTGCAACGTCGCTGAAAGAAGAAAACACGCGCGCAGCCTTTTGTTGAAAACTCGTCTTTCCTTGCTGTCAGACTTTGCTTTGAAAGAGGTTTTGGAAGCTTCTCCGTCGTACTTGGAAAGCGTGGAGCGCGCAGAAATGCTGAACAAGTTTCCAAGAGACGCCTCTGGTGGACGCGATTTTTCTACTGCGAGACACTGCAGTCAAAACAAGTTTGACATTTTGCTCAGCGGAGGTTTCAGTTACGAAACCAGAAGGCTGACCGATCAGCTGAATCAGATTCACGGAACCAACTTCAACCTTTCGAAAACTCTCCGGCCGATGAAGGAGGCGCTGGGAAGGTTCGAAACGGTGTTTTTGAAAGGCGCAGTGTACTTTTTCAGCGGCGTGGACGCCAAACTCAACTTGAAAGTTCAATTCAAAAAGTTCAACCTTTCCACAAACGAGTGGAGCGGCGAAAACTTGGAAATGTGCGACGACCGGCAGGAGTTTTGCGCGTGCGCCTTCATCGACTCCATCTTCGTCGTGGGGGGATGCGACGGGGAAGGGCGCGAAACGAGCCGCTGCGATCAGTTCACCGGCGGAAGATGGCGGGAAGCGGAGGGGTTGCGGCGAGCCAGGAGGTCGGCGGCTTGCTGCGTGTTCCGAGGAAGACCGACGGTGTCGGGGGGAGTTTTCGGCGACGCGGAGCTGTGCAGCGTCGAATCGTTCGACCACGCGGAAGGAAGGTGGCGCCAGACGGCGAGCATGGTGCGCGGTATGAGCGAGCACAGCGTCGTGGCCGTCAGGGGCAAGTTGTTTGCCGTCGGCAGCGAATGCTTCCAGGTTTTCGACGGCGAAAAGTTTGCTGTTTTGAAGTTGCCGCTGGACTCCTTCGAGTGGTTCCTGAAAGCCGTTTTGGTCGGGGACAAAATTTGCGTGTTTCGAGATAATAGAACTTCCGTGTTTTGGTACGATGTTAATGGGGGTGTTTGGTCAAAAGAAACATGTCAAGTTATTAAGAGTCTCAAGTGTTATTCTTGTCTAGCTATACCTTTGTTCTAGAAAGCAAGAAACTGATAATTGCATTAAAAGGTTGTTTATAAAGTAAAAATAAAAAAGACAGCGTGATTAAGAAAAACAAACTTATATATATATATATATTTAAAATATTGCTGCTTTTCAGCTAAAAATACAATACTGAAGTTACTTTAGTAGAAACTACTTTAAATACTTGAAATTTATAAAACTTTATTTGACATTAGAATAATTTCTTTCAAACTATATAAATTGATTCTTGTTTCGTTTTACTAAAACATCAAGAAAAGCTAGTTCATCATTGTTTTCCTTTTCTGAAGTAAATTTTATTGAAGAATGTGCTTTGTTCAACACATCAAAAAGTTCATCTATGTCTTTCTCGTCTTTTCCAAGTACAATACATTTAATTCACAAATGTATTCCCAACATGATGGAATAGCAATGGGCTCCCCGTTAGGGCCAACTTTGGCAAACATATTTATGGGCTTTATAGAAAGAAAGGTGGTCTCTAAATACAAAGTAACATATTATAGATATGTCGACGATTGTTTTGTACTTGGAAAAGACGAGAAAGACATAGATGAACTTTTTGATGTGTTGAACAAAGCACATTCTTCAATAAAATTTACTTCAGAAAAGGAAAACAATGATGAACTAGCTTTTCTTGATGTTTTAGTAAAACGAAACAAGAATCAATTTTTGACAACCGTTTTTAGAAAGAAAACTTTTACTGGTAACTACTTAAGCTTCCATTCATTCTGTAGCATGAAGAGAAAAACAAATTTAATAAGAACACTTTGCCATCGAGCACATAAGATCTGTTCAAGAGAATTAATTGATGATGAAATAAAACAGATAAAATTGATATTAAATCAAAATGGTTATCCACAAGAACTTGTTAATAAAACTATAAATTTACATCTTAATAGTTTGAACAAAATAAAGCCAGTAGGGCCTGAGAAATGCTTGATTCCTTTAGTATTGCCTTATGTCAATAAGAACTCAGGAGTGTTAGAAAGAGAGATTTGTAAATTAGTAAGTAGGACGTATCATTCAGCTAAGCCAATTGTTATTTTTATATCGAAACCAATGTTCAGACCTGGAGGAAAAGATCCGATAGCAGAATTTAAACAAAGTATGGTAGTTTACCAGTTTAACTGCTTCTGTGAAGCCAGTTATGTCGGAATGACCTCAAGACAATTTGGCAAAAGAATAAAAGAACATATTCCAAAAAGTATTGACGAATTTTGTAAGAGTAATGAGAAAATTAAATCTATTAGAGTAATAAATGCTTCAAAAAGATCTGCTATTTCTGAACACTTAGTAAATAACCTTGATTGTGCTAGTAATTATAATTTAAAAAGATTTAAAATTGTTAACAAATGTTTTCACATTTCGGATTTAATTAAACTTGAGGCTATTTGTATTTTATTAAGAAAACCTAAGTTATGTAAACATAAAGATTTTGATTATACTGTTTCGTTGTTTTCTTAAATTGTTTTATAAGTTGTTGCTTTGCTCTGTTTTATTATTATTTTTTTTAGTTGCATTGTAATTATAAGTACTTATGTATTGTTAATTACTCTTTGCTTTATTATTATTAATTACGTTGATTGCATTTCCACTATATAAGTTAAATTTCAAACTTTATTTTTATTGCTTAGTATTCAACTGATGAAAGAAGCATGAAATATATCTTGTTCTAAAAAAATTGAGTCTCATTTATATAGTTTGAAAGAAATTTATAAAACTATTAAATTTTCTAAATGTTGGATAATATAGATTAGATTCTAATTCCACCCCTCAAGCTTAAGAATGAATGTTGGAGAAATATTTTATATACTGACTTAGTTTTGGTTTTTCTTTGATTTTGCTGGAAATTATTATTCCACTTATTTGTAAAAAAAAAGTTTTATAGTATAACAGGGTAGCTGTCAAATTTCCACGAGCGTCCAAATGACAGAAGACAGTTTTGCACAAGGGGATAAAATTGCACGATCATAAAATTGCACGAAGAGACTTTTGACGAGCAGAAAATTTTGTACAGAAAAATTTTTACACTGGTCAAATTTTTTCTATTTTTTTTTATTAATTTTGATTTATTTTATTTTTTTTTTTTCGTTTTTACCCCTAACCCTTACCCTTGGTCGGTAAGATTTATTTTGTTTTTTTAATTGTTTAAATTTTTTTTTGACAATAATTTTTATTAGTAATTTTTTCATTTTTACTATCACTGTTACCCTTAATCTCGGTCGGTAGCTATTTTTTTATTAAACTATCTTTTAAATTCTGTTCATTTATTTATTTTTCTGTTTTTCTTTTACTCCCGTGCAAAAATGTAACTCGTGCAAAATTGACCCTTGGTGCAAAATCGTCTTCGTGCAATTTTGTCCCCTCTTGCAATTTTATTGTCCTGCAGTTTTGTCTTTGTCGATTTAGACCCGTTTCCAGGTAAATATATTTGTATTAACAACATAAATTTATGAGTTTTTAATTTTATATTTGAAATGTTACCATTTTGAACTTATTTTTATGTCCTCTTACTTTTTATGCATAAAATACATTATGTTACAAGTATTTTACACAAAACACATACAATCTTATTGGATGACAAAGTGCCTTTCAGAATAAGAAATTAATTTTAGTTAACGTTAATGCATGTTTTGTTATGCAGACTTGTTTATCTTCTGTTAAAAGCCATAATGTAATTTTTTTTTTAATTTAAAGCATTCTGTTTAGTACTTTATCATAACAAAAATTAGTTTTTATCAAAGAATGCTTTTGTTTCTAAAATTATTTTATATATAGTTAGTTATGAAAACTTGTATTGAAAACTATTATTTTAGCATTTCTAAATTTTAAGCCAATACATAAAATAAGGTTCAAATTGTTTAATTTGTATAAATTAAAAACTTTTATGAATAATAATTACTGAATCAAACGCCTAACATATTGATCTTCAAAAGTTTGTACAAACACATTATTAACTAGATAAGATCACCGCTTTAGCGTGAAACAATTGTTAAGTAATAAACTCAATATAACTTTTGTCTTAATTGTAACTTTTAGATATATTGGTATTTTTAACAAATAAAAAAAACAAATACATAACTTTTAATTCTACTTCTTAATATTATTAAACTTGATAACATCATGTGATACAATACGAATAAATTTGTTAACACAAGCATTTCATATATGGTACTTTTATTTTCCATATGAACGGGTAGCTTGAAAATCATGCAAGTATTTGCATAAAAATAGCAAATCGTTTGCATATAAGCATTATAAGACAAGGCAAAAGTGAAAAAAGATATTTGTTAAACGCTAACTTAAATATGTATTGTAGTTTGACTAAGAAAAAACTATTTATTGTTTAAATTGTAGTTGTTATCGAAACTATTTTAAGATAATTTAAGACAAATAAAAAGTTGATAAGGTCTTCGACAAACATAAAACTGTAACCTTAGAACTGGAGTATGACTGGATAACCGAAAAACTTTTTATATAACAAATCCTTATTGTTTATTGAACGACAGATACGCACCCAAAATATTTCGTCAAAATTTTATTAAACAATAAATAATTTAGTACTATACAAAGAAATTAGTTTAAGTTGTTAATTTTGAAACTATAAAAAAGTCTGTACTTCAAGAATGTATTAATAAACTTAAATGGAAAATTGACAACTTTTTGTTTTGTTCGTAGATTTTAGCCTTAAAAATTACAGTGTAAATAAAATTTAAAATGTTTTATTAAGGTGGAATATATTTAAGTTGGATAAAAAAGATAGTTTAACAGTTGTAGACTAACATTTAAGAAGAAAAATATTTTATTTTTATTATGTAAGGACTAAAAAAATTAAATTATTTACGTATGTACTTAACATTTCGTCAGATATTATTGTATTTAAATTATAAATAATTTTTACTAAAGATTTTGAATTAGTAGTATTAATGCATGTTTATACAGCAACATATTTTTAAAATTATAAATTAACTTTTTTCAAAAACCTAAAATTGGTAATTCGACCTTAGTTTATGGCATTTATAAATAAAAATAGAAACATTTTTTGGTAAAAGTTAGTTTTTTTTTCTTAATTTTGTAAACTAAGTGTCGACTTTGTTATATAAACAGTTTAAATTACCGTTAAAAGTTAAAGCTTTTATAAAAATATTAAGACTGAACTTTCATAAATTAGTTTTTAAAAAGAACATTGTTTCACTCCTACAGTAAACAATAATAGTTCTCCAGTTATTAAATAAATACAAAAAAAAAAGGTTAGAACAAGCAAATTGAAAGTATCATAAATCAAAATAACATTAAAACAAAGTTATGTAAAATTAAGAATATAGAATATACGGCGTAAAAAAAATTATTTGAAATAAAAGTTAACTAAAAAAAAAAAGCAAGATTTAAATATAATAACAATAGAAATTAGCGACCAAAGTTATAAGGACTTATCCTTTGTACATACAAATTTTTCAAATACTTGGCATCTAATGTATTTTACTTAGTATATTCATAAACTTGTTAGGCTTTTTTAAACTTTTTTCACAGCTAAACAAAGTTAAAGAAAAGCTTTCAATAACGGAAATTTTACGAATAAAAATGATCAAAAAAAGACTGTGTTTGTTTTTCGCATTGAAAACTCATATCGAAATAAGGCTAATATAAAGCTTTTACTTTTAGAAGTAAGGTATTTAATAAAAAATTAAACTATTTTTTTTGAACATTAAAGGAATAGGTTTAGTGATTAAAGTTTTAGTAAAATCTATAAACTAGTAGCTTCACTTACTCAAATTTTTGTTATTGTATTAGCTATATTATTTATTGACTGATTATGTTTGTATACTTTAAAATCAATTTAAAAACAATTTTTATTGTTTTAATTGGGCTAAAAGTGCTTAAAACCTAAAATAATAATGATTTACTTGATAGTTTAATATTTAATTTATTTTAAAAAGTACATATTAATATATTTTTCAAACAACTATTAGTTAAAAAAGTTAATAACACGTATTGTTACATTTTTTAGTATTATTAAAAGATTTTTAGTTGGAATTTGAGTAGTCTAAATTTAAATTGTTGTGCATCCTTCATAGAAAATTTTTATGTTATTCACTTTAAAGCTATATTTAATTAAAGTAAACCTAATCAAAAAATTCTTTTTTTTTAAGTTTAGTACAAAATGAAAAATAAATGACTTTCTTGCTAAAGTTTTATAATCGAACATGTTACAACAATGATGAAGTCTAAAATATATCAAAACAGTGAATAAAACTATTAACATGAATCTACAGTTATAGCTAGGCAAATACTAACACATCTTTCCCTGATTTTATCTACAATCGAGATGAAACGATTCATTTACCTAGAAAATTAAAATATTTAAAAACATTTTTTTAAACTAGGTTTTAAAATGTTTAAACAAATATTATCTATAAGCTTAAGAAAACCAGTACAAAGACTTCTAAAATGAATAAATACTATAAAGTATTATATATTTCTTTATATCTTTTTGCTGTTCTAACCCTTTACTATTTAAACAAGGCTAGTCGATTTTAGGAAATTTTAAACAAATATAATAACAAAGTTATACAAGTATGTAAAAAAAATGTGCGACTATATATAAACATAAAAGAGTTTCCAATCTGTTTAAGTTCTATTTAGTTTTGGTGTTTGTGATAGGTGTGTATTGGTATTTTATACTCCTTAAAAATTTATTAAAACTAAACATATATAAACATCTTTAGCTAAATGGAACAATAACACAAAAAGCTTTAAAAAAAATTCAGTGATCAAAGAAAACCTATAAAGTAGAGTTTAGCAACTTATGATCAATGTTTTGAAACAGGCACAGTGAAATGCTTTAAAATATCTTTATAATTACCGATATCTAGAAAAGTAGACAATATTATTAGATGCAACAGCTAAACAAAATCTGTATTTTAAAAACGTTTTACTGAAATTATAATGAACTTTTATATTTTTTTAACTAAATGTATCAACTAAACATTTATATAGTTACTTCTTTTTTTGTCTATTGTACTTTGTTTAATGTTCCTTGTTTTATCCTGGACAAAACGTTAAAAGGTATCTTAGAGGTGTGCGACTCAATAACCGAAAAGTTCGTCGTGCACTAGTTGCTAGGACTATATATTTTGACCTTTTTATTTGACGTTCAATAAATAATAACTATAGTGTACTTGTAAACTGGTTTTATGGTTCATTTGATTATATATTTAAGTTTATAATAATCTATACTAACCTAAGCTATAAAAATGCAGGCCGTCTATATTTTACTAAGCTGAATATTTTTAACCATTTTTGTAAGTAACACTAGAAAAACAAAAGTAAGTATTAAGTTTGATATTTGTTTTAATTTTATTAAAAGAGTCGTTAATAAAATTTTTTTAATTTATTACAAACTATAAAAACAAAAAACATTTTCAAATAGTACATATCAAACTATTTAAAAAGCATTCTATATAAAACTTGCATTAGTATAATACTTTTTCTAAATAACAATTAATTAGTGATTTGTATTGATACATATTGTATAAAAGCAATCAGTTAAAATGTATAAATGTGTTTTTTTATATTCCAATTCGCTCACTTTGAAAGATTGTCTAAAAATGAAGAAGCAAATTAAGCTGGAGATCAAATTTGACAAGAGCGTAATTTTTATAACAGTCTGGAACACATTAAAAGTGTGTGAGCTTAAGAAGCTAATTAAGAATCAATTTTGTAAGTTTTATTGCTAGTTTTACAATTTTATTTTAGTTGTGATGGTATATTACTGAACTATTTATTTAGAATAATAAGTTTAAATCTAACTGAAACAAGTACTTTTTCTTTTTTATATTTAACAGAAATATTTAAATTAAAGATTTTTTTTAATTTTCATAAGTAATTTTAAAATTATGTGTTAATAAAAATACATATACCTATAACTATTTTAGAAGTTTATCAGTTAAAATAAACATTAATATTTAAGGTTCTAAATTAAGCAAAAATAGTTCTTCACTTACTTAAAAATAAGGAAATAAATATGCAAGAATAATTCTTTAAGATTTCTAATTGCAAATCTAAGTTTCACCCTTTAAGGCATTTTCAATCACAATTTAAATATGAAAAATAAAAGTTAAACAAAATATGAAAGATACTTTAAAGTAAAAAGAAAACAAATAAACTAGAAATTGTAAATTATACTGGTTTGAAAACTCATTTAGAATTAGAATAGAATACTAAATAAATACACAATAAATCCCTTTGTGTATGGTAGTATGTAAGTTATTTAGTTTACTTATTCATTTTAAGCTGGTTGTGTTTAAAAACCTATTAGTTTTATGTACAACACCTTAGTTAAAGTCTTCAATTTATTTAGTAATTATAGTACATAAGGTTTTCATGTTTATAGCTCAAGACTTTTTATTTATTGTAGTGTCGAAACTATTAAATTTTTTATTTTATTTTATGCAATTATAGTTTATTTAGAGTTAATAGTTTAAAGTTTTCTTTTATTCAAGTTAATAGTTTGTCCAGTATGAGTATTTAAAAAGACTCAAGTAATTTCTGTGTTACAGTTTTTTTTTTTTAAAGTTTTTGCTTTCATTAACATTAAGAGAAATAAATAAAGTAAAAAACTTTAATTTCATATTTGTCTAACAGTTATCTCAAAACAAGTTTCACTAAAAATTAAGGGTCACAAACAAAAAAACCAAATTGAAGATGGTAGAAACATGGAGTCTTTAATGTCTATGAAAGTCAAAAACAATGATGTGATCGAGGTCTCAATCAAAAAATAGTTTGTTACATAAAAACATAAGTTTTGTGGTTTTCGAATTTGACGTTTTTATTATATATAACTTATATTGTTTTTATACTATTAAATTAAGGTTAATGTTAATGATCAGTTTATAAGTGAATTTAGCTAACATTGTAAACTCGCTCTATTAATAAATATAAATTGTATAAATAATGTGTTTTTGTCATTGAAATAATTCATTATTGTTTTAAAAATGTTTAACTAAAATAAATATAGACGGCCTGCATTTTTTATAGCTTAGGTAAGAATAAATCATAATAAACTGAAATAAATAATTTAATAGACCAAAAAAAATAATTTACAACAACATTATAGTTATTGTTTATTCAACGTCAAAATGAATACTCTTAGGTACTAGTGCACGCTAACTTTTCGGTTATTAAGTCATTTTTTTTTATAAACGTTTAGTTGATACATTAAATTAAAAAAAATTAAAAATTCAAATAAAGTTTTTATAAAACATTTTGTATCTAAGGCTAAAGTTTTACTTAAAAACAGGCATAAGTAGCTTATTTTATCAAGTTTTCGATAGAGTTTTTGTCAATTTAAACATTTTTAGTAAGTTCAAGTTAATTTTCTATTATTTTCTACTAACTTTACTTACTAATATTTAATGACTAGTCACCAAACTAAATGTTTTATAGTGTTGGTTTATAAATCCAAAAAGTGAATATTAGAAACTTCAATTCATTTGTATGCTCAATTTATAGATTTTACAACATCAGCTTAATTATTTCTAATATGAACTTCTGAGAGGCTTGATAAACCAAGCCCGCACTAATTCTACTGTTAACTAGTGTCTATTTTGCATAATTTATACAATGAACAAGTCTATACATAAAGTATGCAACAATTTTTATCAAATAAAAAAGAAACCAAATATTATCAAAACAATTATGGTTGTGTTTTATTACTTTACAAATACAGATTTTAATGTTTCAGCAAAAAAAAAATCAATTCAATAGATATAACATTTGTTGTTAAACATATTTATTACTTGTTCGTTAACTTAAATTTATCAATTTATTAAACACTTATTACCGTGTATAAAATTATATTAGCTCAGCTTTATAATTTTGAATAAATAATTTATTGAAAAAAGAAAGATATTAGGTATAATCAACTTACTTTGAAAAACAACAAATTTCTTAAAGTATAGTTTAGATTTAAAGGTATCAACATTGTGAAAAGAAAAAATAAGTATAACTGAACTCGTCAAAACTCATTTTCTTTAGACAATTATTATATCTCATAAAACACAAAGTAGCTCAATATAATATTTAAATTTAAAAGTTGAATACAGCTTTATAACATTTAATTTTATTAAAATAAAAGTTTAAAAGTTTAAACTAAATCTGACCTACTTTAATTTTGTTGGTTTAAAAGTTTTAAAATTTAAAATTAGTTTAACCAAATTTTAATGTGTGCTAAAATAAAAGTTTAACAGTTAAAATAAAGTTATAGATACTTTTTATATGTATTATCATAAAAGTTTAAGAGTTACACTAAATTTGACCTAAGTTGAACTTTATTAATATCGAAGCTCATAAGTTTAAATAAAGTTCAATATACTTTTAATTTATGGTTTTCAGGTTATGTTAATAAAAATGTTTGGTCGATGTTGACCTGGAAATATTTTGTAAGTATGTAGCATCGTTTCATTATAAATACAGTGTTTGAACTTATTTATATTGCTATTTCTTCTACAGCTAAAAAACTACTAAGTTTTCAGCTAAGTTTTTAACTAGGAGTTACTTTTATGATTTTAATTTTTAAACTTGTATAAAATATGCAATAGTTTTAAGTTTTACTTTGAAGCTTACACAGTTTTTAATCTAATAACTTATAACACATGTTCTAAAACTTGAAAGTTATTATGAATATTTAAGTTTAAAGAAAATTATTATCTAATTATCTTATCTTTCTATGTTTATAAAAGGTTTTAATTTAGTTCTAATTATTTCATTATACTGTATTAACAAACCTAATAAAAATTTTAAGCCTTTTAGATTAATTTATATAACTGCTATAAAGTTCTCTCAAAACTTCAATAAATTTTTATGTGTCATACTTCGGTTTTTTATAAATCTGAGTAAATTTAAATCTTATTTTTTTAAACTGTTTTCACCTACTAAATGTCAAAACTTTTGATGTTTGTAGTCGTTAGCTTTTACAAAAATAAAGATTTAACTACTTAATTTAATGTTCATTTATTTTTCTAAATTGTCTATTTTTTCAACTTATGCTATTAAAAGCTCATTATAAAAATTACGTTCAAGAGTCGTTAAATTCACCTACTATTAAACAAGTATTTACACAGTTTGTTAAAATTATTTTTATGAGCTGAACCTAACTGACGTGAGGTATAAAACACTTTTTGAACAATGTATTAAAGTTTCAGTTTTTTATTTCGTGTTGTTTTTATTTAATAGTTCAAAGAGTTTAATACTAAAAACATTTAATAGTTTTATATAACTTTAGTTAACAACTATTCCATTATTAACACACCAAATAAAAAAAATTCAAATAACGGTGTAAAATAACATAAAATATTACTGGTTCAAACTTTTAATTTAAAGTGTTAAACAAACATGAAATAGCTGTTTTAATTAATAAAATTTTTATGCTAAATACGTTTTTAGCTTGTAGTATAAACAAAATTATTTTAGTAAAATTAATGTAAACTTTTCGATGTTTTTCAAAAAATGTAATTTAAAATTCAATTCGAGATTCAATTAAAGACATGTGTTTTTACAGTTTTGACCTTTTTTTAAACAGTAAATCAAAAGGTAAATTAGATGAGGCACATAATTCACTGAAATTGCAACATTAAATATTTGCTCAACTCATAAATAATCGATGAAAAGGATCTCATGTAAAAAAAGAATTTATCAAAATTCTTATTTCTATCAACCATTTATTGTTTATATGTAATATAACTATAAAATTTGAAATCATAATCTGTTTCTGCTTAAATTTAAACATAACATGTTTTTTAAAAATAGAAAAATTAACTTTACTTTTTACTTTAAAAACTGTACAATATCTTTTTATTTTAATTTTAAAAACTTATGATATCTCATAACGTTTATTGAACACAAAGTTTGTGTTAATTTTTGTAGTAAAAACTTAGTTCTTTTTATATTATTTAACGTTATTTTAACTTTATAAAACATTTTTTTTAAATTCTAAAGTTTTTTTATTGTTTCAAAGGTTAAAAGTTTTTTAATCTTCAATCGTTCTTTTTCGTATACTTTGTCAGTGATAGTTGTATTCTATTTATAAAACACATCTAAATGTAAATAAAACCATCAAAAAAAAGTAAGACAATATTGTTTTAATAAATGTAAATCTAAAAACTAAATAACAACTAACTTGGTCAAATTAAACTTGAGTTTTTTAAATAGTTAGTTTCTTTCACACTAAAGTATTTTTGCAGATTGTAGAAGTTTAAGTATCATACTTGTTTAAGGTTTAGTTTTTTGAAACCTTATAAAATTACTGTTAAGATAAAAAATTAAAGTTAATTATATACAATGTTTAACTAAGTAACACATGTTGAAAAACTATAAAATATAGTCAATCAAAATGTTTTTGATAAAGTTTTAAGTTTATATATGTTATGAAAATCAAATTTGATATAAGAAGAAATATCGGTTTTAGTTGCAAAGAAAACTAAAACATTGTAAACGCTGATCTAAGAAATACTTATAACCAAAAAGTCTTTTGCAAACTCACCTGTTTCATTTATTTAGTTATTTGTATATTTTAACTTTACTAACGACGCCGCAAAAACAAAAAAAAAGCCGAAATCTTATTTTAGAAAAAATCTCATTGTAACATGTATTTATAAGCCAAACAAACTTATGTATTATAGTATACTCAGTTATTTATTCAATTATAAAAAAAGCAACTTTTCAAAGATTTTCGAGCAAACTTATGTAGTTTAAGAAACATGCTTAACAGTATTTATTTGACTCTTTATTTCCCTTTTAAACTAACAAAATCAGATATGGACCGGACAAAAAAGAAATACTTAAATATTTACTTTAATTTTAATAATTTTTTAAATAAAACTATTTAACACGTTGTTCAACTTTCTTAAAATTAAAAAAACAAAAAATAATTCTAGTAAGTCTATTTTTCATATGCGGTTAGCTTTTAGTTTTAGATAAATTCTTAGTAAGCATAAAATAATACTATTTTATGTAGTTAGACATATTTACAATTAAAGATAAATACGAACAAGTTAATTGAGTAAGAATCAATGAAAATAAAACATTTCTTTGTCAAACTATATTTTAAATCTATAAAAAAATATTTTTTATAACTCTGTTTAGTTTTGCTTGGCTAATACTTATGTTTTCATATTTTTAAAATTAAAGTTATCCAAATACTCGATATTAAATAATTTTTTTATATAACTAGTATTAACTTATTAATTATTATTAAATTGAAAATGTTATATTGCTTACCAATATATTACTACAAAAAAGACTATTTAAACTAAAAACATTCCACAACTTAAATATTTTTTCCTATATCGTAAACATATTAGACTGTTTGTATATGATAATTATCTAAATATAGTTTCTGCTAGCAGTCATTTGGGTCCAAACCTGGTTTAAAATCTACAATCTCAGTGAAACGGTATTTTTCTATAATAGCTGTTGTAAAACAACTTTTACTTTAATATTAATTAGTTTAAAAATCAAAATTGCAAATCTTTTTTTAAATTGCAGTACTTAATGAATACTTATAAAAAAGATGCTTCTATCATTTAAAGAATTAAAGCCCTGATGTTAATTTTATTATACTATTTTGGACTTTGAGAAACGGAGAATATGGGTTATGGAACATATACGTGTCCATAATGTTTTAAAGCATTAGGAAATAAGTAGTTGAAAATTGATGTTAAGGTATGTGTATTTTGGGTTTGGATAGGTTTTTCTTCTTTAAAATATCTTAAATATTATAAGGTTTTTTGAGTCAAATTTTGTTTTTATTTTTAGATTTTTACCTCACATAATTGACCAAAATTATAAGTTCTAAACTTATAGTTTTTTGATGTGTATAATAGTAATTTAGATTTAGTAATAAATTTAATTAGTAGCTGACAAAAAAAAAGTATAGAAATTTAAGAAAATACTTGAGGTAAAAATCTATTTAATTTAGAGGTAAAATTGTACTTTATAAGTTTCATAAATCTGAGACAGACATTACTTTTTATTATGAAATTGAATATATGATGATTTACAGTGTTGTCTGATATTGGCTATATACAAGCACCAAAATTTCCATAGAAGTAGCTTGAATGCACATAGTAAGATTAGTGAGTTATAAAATTTTTAGTTATATATACTTTTAATGTTACTACTGATAGTAATTTTTAATGTTTTACATTAAATACGCCTGGTAACAAAATTCAACCTCTAAATTTTTTTTTATCTATTGAAAATACTTAATTGTAACTGTGCATTCATGAGCTATTTGATTTAGTTTTGTGCACCCAGGCAAATGAACTAAATTCTAGGGATTTTCACATATTTTTCAATTTTTTGTAGTGATTTATAGAGGCTTTTTAGAATATTGCAAATTTACAGGGTTTTATAGGGAAGTGGGAACCCTGTGCTTAGCGATTTTTGTTTAAAATTACAGTTTTTTTAAACTTTCTCAAACTTCGGGTTTTTCAAGGTTATTGACAACTATGTCATATATTTAAATTTGATTTAGTGATTTAGTTTAAGTGTTTTGTTTTTTCATTAAAAATTTTGAAAAAAAAAACTTGATTGTTATTTAATTAAAAACTTTTAATTTTTTTAGCTTAAAAGCATTCAGGACAGTTTAAAAGGTCACCAAAGAAAGTTTTGTTTTACTTAAATAATTGTAAACAAAGTATTTATAATTACAAACTTAAAATAAAGTTATTTATGATAAATTTAGAAAAAAAAAAATTAGAATGTGTTTGTGTTGACAACAGATTTTTTAAAAATTTTGTTTAACAGAAAGAAGTGGCAATCTTTCACAATCCTGAACTTCAAAGAGTGCAAAATTTCAGTAAATAAAATGAAAAGCTTTAAGTACGCAGATCTTGGAACAAAAAAAAATCTGTTAAGACAGCAACAATAAGTAAACACATCTGTTTACAAGTTTAGCTGATTATAATACAAGCGTCATTTTATTTACGGTATAATATTTACATTTTATACTAAAGTTATTTAGTTTTTACGCTTACTCGCATCCTTTATTTTACTTGTACATAAATTTTTATACATCATCCATTACAAGTTTCAAAACTATTATTTTTAATATATATTAGTATGAATGGTGCTATAGCCAAGTGGTCGTCAAGGTGTACACTGGTGCACACTAGTGTACACAAAACTTTTTTTTGGTGCACAAATTTTTAGGGTAAATGAAACTCATTTAGGGGTGCACGAAGTTTGTGAGATTGCCAATAAAAAAACATATAGTTAGATTAAGTATGAAGTCAATCTTTAATAAAACATTTAAAGAACACTGATTTAGGAATTTTTGGTAATTGCGGAGAAGTGTTCAATTATTAAGTATGTTAGACAAAGCCATATAAGTAAAATATCATTCTGAAAAAAAGGTAAACAAATAAAGAGGTCAATTAAGTAGCGGCTCAGATAAAAAGTTTCAGCTTCATTTATTAAATGGTTTGCATGTAGATACAAACTGAGTTAAGAATTTTAAGAAGAATTGCACAAATAGAAGTGTTTACGTAGTCCCACCACTAGCGGCGCTTATAAAAATTAGATCTTGGGGTGCACCGATTTTATTTTTTGCAGCTTGTTGTAAACAGAATTTGATTAGTTTGACGACATTTGCATAGCCCATAGAAAAACTGGTACATTTCGGCTTTTTTCTCATTTATTTTAGAAAATCTGACGATAAACAGACAGTTTCTACTTAATATTTTTTCATATATAATAACATTCTGCACATTCCTTATGTAATTTCTCATAAAACAAATTATATATAGTCATTTAAATGTTTTCAGTATGTTTTGTTATGTTGCAATAAATATTGAATAAAAAAAATTGTTCAAAATTTGCCATAAAACTATTTAATCTGCATTATGCCCATGCACAGTTTTTATTTTACTGAACACTTTTTAAAATATTTAGCATTGATTTTTCTTTTCGAAATATTTTCTAAAAAACTAAAAAAAAAGCCAAAATGTACCACTTTTCCTATGGGCTATAGCACCATCCACACTAACCCAATAGAAAAAACAGTTCGAAAAATAGATTTTATAAACTAAATGATGATGTAAAAAATATATTTGTACGAGTATTAATAAGGACTCGAGTAAGAAGAAACTTAAGAACTTTATTAAAAACCGTATAAGTTTTACCGTAAATATAAAGATGCTCAAGTTTTATTTCGTTTGTTTTTTGTTTAACATCTTTGTCTTATACAGACAATAATAATATTAAAGATTGTTTAAATCTAGTTAAATATTTAGTTTACATTTATTGAAAAATTTTAAGAACACTGGATATTTAGTAGGGGTAGGTGTCAAATGTGCTTTTTTCTAAGCGGGTAATAATTTTAATGATGAAAAATTTAAGTATATTTTTATAGAAAATTATTTAAGATAACAACAAAATAATTGCAAACACTTGTCTTTACTTAACGTAAATATGTAATGATACTCTCACTTTATTAAAATGAGATAGACTCTTTTAATATAAGTTGTTATTTAGTACTATTATTTTTTAACTATTGATTTATTATTTTATTTATTACATTTTTTTTATTTATATATAGAAATTTTAAAAATTCTATTTAGTACATTTCGCTATAAAAGACTTTAAAGTTAAGTTATATTTTGTTACTTCATTTATTTTTCCAACAACTTTATATCTTGCTTTGATGCAAAATTACGTGACTAGTTCGTATTAAAATTTACTCATTTAATTAAAACAATGTACGTAAGTTTAAAAAAAGTAATAATTATAATTTCAAATGTTGATTTAGTAGCAACTTATATTTAAGCTTGTTTATTTAAACACAATTGTTTTTTTGACCTTTTAGTCAAACTTATTTACTTTTTCTAACTCTATCGCCCTTTTTTAGACTTGAAGTAGCTATAATGTCAAATAATCTGACTAAACAAAGTCAAGTTGTACCAGCAAAGAGTCAACTTGACTATAATGAAAAAAAATATGTAGAAGCTAAAGAAATTTCGCTTAGTTGCAAGAGAGCTGATGGAAGATCTAATAGCACAATTTTCGTAAAGCTATGCAAGAATAATAGTAAGAAAGTTTTTGAAAAGAAAAGTATGAAAATTGTGAACAACATTTCCATAACAGGTTAAACTATTTTAAAATATTCCGTTTAGATTAGAGTTAATTTGTTACACTGTTATTACATAACAGCTTAGCTTCATAGTATTTAAATAGAAACAATATAAAACGAAGACTTTTCGACATAAACTGTTAATTTTTAAGACATTTAAAAAATAATTTTAAAACTAAGTACCTAATCATTCTTTTTAATTAGTTTAAACTACGTTCTACAAAAATTTAAGCAACCTACAAAGAGTGCTAGTAAGTCGTAACAGCTTAAAAATGAAGTAATTTATAAAGGTAGAAACCATCAGACTTTTCATTTTAATACATTTTTAGCTGTTTTTTTGCAGCTCAAGATATTCTATTTAAAAAAATATTTGTGTTTCTGATTAGTTTTTAAGTGTATTGAGGGATATTTTCAATGATAATTTTTTAATAAATTCTACTTGAAATACATACTTTATTACCCACGTAAACAAAAATAATTTTTTTGTTTTGATTTATTTTGTTTGAAAACTACGTTTAATCCGAATCTTTTAGACGCATGAGTTTAAAGTTTAAAAAGAATTTTTTTTAATTATATATTATTTTAAATGAAAAGTTGTATTTTCAATATATTTCAAACATAAAAAATATTTAGTCACGTTAAATAAAAATTAGTTTTGTAATCTAAGGATATTTAATAACTAAAGAAAAATGAAAATATTCTCAACTAAGTTAATTTTTAAAGCTTATTTGATCTACTTATGGAAGTATTATTATAAAATTGTGATCAGTTTTATATAAAACATAACAACTTTACTTCTTATATTTCAACAAAAATAAGAACGTTTAGTTCACAACTAAAATTCTAGAATTTTTTTACAACTATAAAATGCTTTAGAATGTAGTTCAAAAAACTTTTTTGACATATCATTTAGTGTCTTGTAGTTATTTGCGAATTTTTAAAAGCCAAATCTTTATAACCAAACTATTAATATTTTAACAAATTTTTATTTATCATTTTAGGTTTAGTAGAAAAAGATGAAATCAATAATGTTATGGCCGTAAAATTGAACAAGCTTTTACTAATGGAAGACGAAGAAAACAGAATAACAAAGCTGGCCGGAGGCGGGATAGAGGTCAACAACGTGTCTACCTTTTACCAGTTTGCTAAAATCTATAACTTGTCTGTTTTAGCAACAACAACGCTAAACTACATAGAACGCTGTTTCACAATGGTTGCCGGGTCGAGCAACTTTCAACAAGTCGGTTTCGGCTCAATCAAATCAGTTCTTGCCAGCTCGAGCTTGCAGATAACTTCCGAGGTGGAAGTGTGGACAGCGGCGCGCGACTGGATCGGCTGCAACGTCGCTGAAAGAAGAAAGCACGCGCGCAGCCTTTTGTTGAAAACTCGTCTTTCCTTGCTGTCAGACTTTGCTTTGAAAGAGGTTTTGGAAGCTTCTCCGTCGTACTTGGAAAGCGTGGAGCGCGCAGAAATGCTGAACAAGTTTCCAAGAGACGCCTCTGGTGAACGCGATTTTTCTACTGCGAGACACTGCAGTCAAAACAAGTTTGACATTTTGCTCAGCGGAGGTTTCAGTTACGAAACCAGAAGACTGACCGATCAGCTGAATCAGATTCACGGAACCAACTTCGACCTTTCGAAAACTCTCCGGCCGATGAAGGAGGCGCTGGGAAGGTTCGAAACGGTGTTTTTGAAAGGCGCAGTGTACTTTTTCAGCGGCGTGGACGCCAAGCTCAACTTGAAAGTTCAATTCAAAAAGTTCAACCTTTCCACAAACGAGTGGAGCGGCGAAAACTTGGAAATGTGCGACGACCGGCAGGAGTTTTGCGCGTGCGCCTTCATCGACTCCATCTTCGTCGTGGGGGGATGCGACGGAGAAGGGCTCGAAACGAGCCGCTGCGATCAGTTCACCGGCGGAAGATGGCGGGAAGCGGAGGGGTTGCGGCGAGCCAGGAGGTCGGCGGCCTGCTGCGTGTTCCGAGGAAGACCGACGGTGTCGGGGGGAGTTTTCGGCGACGCGGAGCTGTGCAGCGTCGAATCGTTCGACCACGCGGAAGGAAGGTGGCGCCAGACGGCGAGCATGGTGCGCGGTATGAGCGAGCACAGCGTCGTGGCCGTCAGGGGCAAGTTGTTTGCCGTCGGCAGCGAATGCTTCCAGGTTTTCGACGGCGAAAAGTTTGCTGCTTTGAAGTTGCCGCTGGACTCGCTCGAGTGGTTCCTGAAAGCCGTTTTGGTCGGGGACAAAATTTGCGTGTTTCGAGATAATAGAACTTCCGTGTTTTGGTACGATGTTAACGCGGGTGTTTGGTCAAAAGAAACATGTGAAGTTATTAAGAGTCTCAAGTGTTATTCTTGTCTAGCTATACCTTTGTTCTAGAAAGCAAGAAACTGATAATTGCATTAAAAGGTTGTTTATAAAGTAAAAATAAAAAAGACAGCGTGATTAAGAAAAACAAACTTATATATATATATAAATATAAAATATTGCTGCTTTTCAGCTAAAAATACAATACTGAAGTTACTTTAGTAGAAACTACTTTAAATACTTGAAATTTATAAAACTATTAAATTTTCTAAATGTTGGATAATATAGATTAGATTCTAATTCCACCCCTCAAGCTTAAGAATGAATGTTGGAGAAATATTTTATATACTGACTTAGTTTTGGTTTTTCTTTGATTTTGCTGGAAATTATTATTCCACTTATTTGTATAAAAAAAGTTTTATAGTATAACAGGGTAGCTGTCAAATTTCCACGAGCGTCCAAATGACAGAAGACAGTTTTGCACAAGGGGATAAAATTGCACGATCATAAAATTGCACGAAGAGACTTTTGACGAGCAGAAAATTTTGTACAGAAAAATTTTTACACTGGTCAAATTTTTTCTATTTTTTTTTATTAATTTTGATTTATTTTATTTTTTTTTTTTCGTTTTTACCCCTAACCCTTACCCTTGGTCGGTAAGATTTATTTTGTTTTTTTAATTGTTTAAATTTTTTTTTGACAATAATTTTTATTAGTAATTTTTTCATTTTTACTATCACTGTTACCCTTAATCTCGGTCGGTAGCTATTTTTTTATTAAACTATCTTTTAAATTCTGTTCATTTATTTATTTTTCACTTTTTCTTTTACTCCCGTGCAAAAATGTAACTCGTGCAAAATTGACCCTTGGTGCAAAATCGTCTTCGTGCAATTTTGTCCCCTCTTGCAATTTTATTGTCCTGCAGTTTTGTCTTTGTCGATTTAGACCCGTTTCCAGGTAAATATATTTGTATTAACAACATAAATTTATGAGTTTTTAATTTTATATTTGAAATGTTACCATTTTGAACTTATTTTTATGTCCTCTTACTTTTTATGCATAAAATACATTATGTTACAAGTATTTTACACAAAACACATACAATCTTATTGGATGACAAAGTGCCTTTCAGAATAAGAAATTAATTTTAGTTAACGTTAATGCATGTTTTGTTATGCAGACTTGTTTATCTTCTGTTAAAAGCCATAATGTAATTTTTTTTTTAATTTAAAGCATTCTGTTTAGTACTTTATCATAACAAAAATTAGTTTTTATCAAAGAATGCTTTTGTTTCTAAAATTATTTTATATATAGTTAGTTATGAAAACTTGTATTGAAAACTATTATTTTAGCATTTCTAAATTTTAAGCCAATACATAAAATAAGGTTCAAATTGTTTAATTTGTATAAATTAAAAACTTTTATGAATAATAATTACTGAATCAAACGCCTAACATATTGATCTTCAAAAGTTTGTACAAACACATTAATAACTAGATAAGATCACCGCTTTAGCGTGAAACAATTGTTAAGTAATAAACTCAATATAACTTTTGTCTTAATTGTAACTTTTAGATATATTGGTATGTATAACAAATAAAAAAACCAAATACAAAAATATTAATTCTATTTCTTAATATTATTAAACTTAATAACATCATGTGATACAATACGAATAAATTTATTAACACAAACATTTTACATATGGTACTTTTATTTTCCATATGAACGGGTAGCTTGAAAATCATGCAAGTATTTGCATAAAAATAGCAAATCGTTTGCATATAAGCATTATAAGATAGGGTAAAAGTAAAAAAAAATTGTTAAACGCTAACTTAAATATGTATTGAAGTTTGACTAAAAGAAAAAAAAAACTATTTATTGTTTAAATTGTAGTTGTTATCAAAACTATTTTAAGATAATTTTTGACAAATAAAAAGTTGATAAGTTCCTCGACAAACATAAAACTGTAACCTTAGAACTGGAGTATGACTGAATAACCGAAAAACTTTTTATATAACAAATCCTTATTGTTTATTGAACGACAGATACGCACCCAAAATATTTCGTCAAAATTTTATTAAACAATTAATTTAGAAAAAAACAAAACATATAATTTAGTACTATACAAAGAAATTAGTGTAAGTTGTTAAATATGAAACTGTAAAAAAATCTGTACTTCAAGACTGTATTAAATAAACTTAAATGGAAAATTGATAACTTTTTGTTTTGTTACATAGATTTTAGCCTTAAAAATTACAGTGTAAATAAAATTTAAAAGGTTTTATAAAGGTGTAATATATTAAATTGGATAAAAAAGATAGGTTTAACAGTTGTAGACTAACATTTAAGAAAAAAATTTGTTTTATTTTTATTTTGTAAGAACTAAAACAATTAAATTAATTAAGTATGTTCTTAACATTTCGTCTGATATAATTGTATTATAATTATGAATTTTTATTGAAGATTTTGAATTAGTATTATTAATGCATGTTTATACAGCAACATATTTTTAAAGTTATAAATCAACTCTTTTCAAAATCCGAAAATTGTTTAATTCGACCTGAGTTTATGGCATTTATAAAAAAAAAACATTTTTTGGTAAAAATTAGTTTCTTTTTAATTTTGTAAACTATGTGTCGACTTTGTTATATAAACAGTTTAAATTACCGTTAAATTTTACGAATAATAATGATCAAAAAAAACCTGTGTTTATTTGTCGCATTTAAAATTTATATCGAAATTAATTAGTTAAGCTATTTTAAAGCTTTTACTTTTCGTTAGAACATATTTAATGAAAAATTAAACTATTCTTTTTCAACATTAAATGAAAAGGTTAATTTATTAAAGTTTTAATAAAAACTATAAACTAGTATCTTTACTTACTTATTTTTTGTTATTGTATTGGCTATATTATTTGTTGATTGATTATGTTTATATACTTTATAATCAATTTAAAAACAATTTTTATTGTTTTAATCAGGTAAAAAGTGCTTAAAACCTAAAATAAAAATTATTATTTTAATAATATACTTTACAATTTATTATACTAAGTACATAGTGATATGTATTTTAAATAACTATTCGTTAAGAAAGTTATAAACACGTATTGTTACAGTTCTTAGCATTATTAAAAAAAATTAGTTAGAATTTGAGTAGTCTAAATTTAAATTGTTGTGCATCCTTCATAGAAACATTTTTAGTTATTTACCTTAAAGCTATTTTAAATAAACCTCCCATAACCCATATTCTTAGTATTACAAAGTTAAAAAAGTAAGATAAAGTTTATAATAGGGCATGGTTTATAAATTGGTAGTAGCGTTTTTAATGTAGTTTCACTAAATGCAGCGGTTTTAACAAGTCTGTTTTTTAAACTTTGAAAAACTATAGTTTAAAATAAGTTAAATTAAAAAAAAATACAACGACAATATAAAAAAGGGATTATTTGTGAAACTTTTACATTTTTAAGCTAAGTTTGCTTCGCACCCGATTGAGTCTTTTTCGAAACTATAATTCAAAAACAATGAAATGTAAAAATCAAAGTAATTATAGTGCATGTAAAAAAAATAAAAGCGTAAAACTTTTTATTTCTTTAAATAAGTTGCAATAAAAGCAGTTGAAAGAATTAAATAAGACGAAAATGTTTTATACATCGATTAACTAGGAAACTTTTATACATTATCAAAAAGTTAATTTTAATATCTTGAAATAATTTTCAATATGTTATAATCACTTAATAAGCTAAAGCTATAAAACCAGTTTCGTGATAATAGAATAAAAACTTGAAATTATTAATTAAAGGTTTCTAAACAAGTTGAATAAAAAAATTCATGCACAATTGAGAATTAGCTTAATTTAATTAGAATTATACTGTTGAAATATACCAATAAAAGACGAATACATACACAATATGAAAAGAGCTACCGTTTACTCCAAATATATTTTTAAAGTTTCTTCAAATCCTTAAAAAAAGCTTTAACAAAATAATTATTCTGAATAATTTTTAAAAGTTAGAGTTCATACTTCTTTAGTTTGTTTTGATAGTCAGTTTTACTAAAATTTTCAAAACTTGAGTTTTTTAACTAATGATTCACTAAAAAATATAAATTTAAAACCAGGTGTTTTCTAGAGTGGGCACCAGAGTTGGTAAAATGCTAATAGTTACTATGGTAATTCAGCAATGAAGCGTATAAACTTTGGTTTGTTTTAAGTTAGTAATTTCACGCTCGAGTAAACAAAGCAGAGCTTTTTAACATGTCTGGTGGGCACTATTGTTCGTTGAGGGCAATTTTGGCTATAAGGTGGCAGTAATTAGTAAGAAGCAGAGTTTTATAATTGAATTTAAATACTAAAAATGTATTTTTTATAAAATTTGGGAGATTACCTTAAAGTTTCTGGCCTCAGGCGTTTAAAAGTATGAGTTTTGGAAACTTTAATCTAGGCTAGACGTACAACATACTATTTAGCTAATAGCTTACTCACTAAGGGGAATTTTTTATTCTTGATACAATTTCAACATTCTATATCAGAAAGTTAACAGAAAATTGTTATGAATCATAAATTTCAATAACATGGTAGTAACTAGTAAACTAAACTAAAGAATAAGATACATTCTTTATTAAAAAAAAGCTTTTTAGCAAAAGAAAAATTCAAAACTTGGGTACACAAAAAAAATTCAAAAGACTTGAAAACCCAACTTATGTCAAAATATTTAGTTTTGATTCAACTAAATTTTCACTATTTCAAAGTTTCTTACGTTCTAAATTAGTTAAAGAAGAAAAATAATTAAAAAAAAAATCTTAAATTAGACAAAATCTTTAAAAAAGTAGTTATCAATAATGTAAATGAAAGTTCTCTTTTGTTAACTGATTATAAGCAGAAAAAAACTTTTGCATAATTATAGAGCTTGTTTACTTAAGAGCTAATTTTATAAAACTTATGTTAAAATTTACTTTTCATTGCATCTGTAAAATTTATATTCAACTGGTACCATAGAATTTTTTAAAATTATCTTTAAAAGCTTATTTTTTTTTAAAGTTAAAAAAACATCAGTCTCAAACTCTACCCCTAGCAACAAAAACGTTTTCTAAGGAAAAGTGAGTGTGTTACATCATGTGTAATTTTACCTGCCAATTAGTATTCAACTTTATTTAACCATAATAAGATAAACAAATAACCTTATTTTAAACAAATAAAAAACCCTCAAGGACATACAATTTTGAAAACACTCACAAGGCCAAAATCTTAACAATAAAACAACAAATCAATGGGAAAATCATAGAGCTCAAATCTCAAAGCAAGTGTTCATCATTGTTACAGCAAACAAATCACGCCAATAACAACCCAATCATGTGATCACTGCCACCAGAGTGAATTCACAATCAGTTGTTGAAAAAATACAACACTATTATAATGAACACATTAGCATTAAATAACTATAATAAAAACTATTGATTAAGGGCATAGGGGGGTACAACTTTTTTTAAAAATTTGATCTTATTTTATATATTTTTACTAAGCTACAAAATGCTTTTTACAGATTTTAAAAGTTCAAAATATTTATTGAGATATAACTGGTCAAAGTTGAAGGCAACAATAGGATCCTTATTGGAGACGCAAACTAAAAGAGAAAATAATAAGAAGTCATTAAAAATCTATTTCCTCCTACGTTTTTTGAGATAACTACCTCAAATTTTCAGGAAATGTTCCTTGCAATATTTAAAAATTATGTCGGAACAAAATTTTATAACATAAAAACTGTTTTTTAAAAACAGTAAATAAACAAACATGTGCACCCATATAAATATCTTTCCCAATCAACAGACCAAAACCAGCCAACCATAAATCAGAATAAACACACATAAAACTGACCATACATGTATCAAGAAAAACTGATATTATGTACCAACTAAAAGCAATTAGTAATATCTGCATGTAACATAAGTTACTCAACCAAAGCATTCCAAACCTACTCGGTTTACTGGTTAAACAAATATTTTTGTAACTATTTAATATCATCCTTTTTTAGGTATTTTAAATTTTCTTGATCAATATAAGAAATTTAAAAATTTCTGGAACACAAGACCTCAACTTAAGACCCAAGTACCTGAATGAGTTGAGGTTAAGCCCTGTTATAGTTCTTTCAACCACAAAGTTATTTTTTTAATGTCTTTTATTGTGTGTATGAACCATACTTACTGGAGTAAAAATACTGTGGTCAGCCTCAAATCTTCCCAAAGTATTCACCATACAAAACTTACAAACTTGCAAATCATTAAATTTAAGAATACCAGTTTTCACAAAGAATGAATTTGCAGTGCAGGCATGCGACAAACATATCGTAAAATTTTTTCTGCACACAAATAATTGGCTTTAAATGACAACTATCAACACCAGCTCTAGCAGATGTACAATACTTAATATGAGGATAGAACAAGCTTTAATACACTATCTTCAAAGTGCTTGCATCCAAACTTTATCTCAATTTTGACACCATAAAACAACTCCTCAAAAGCTTGGATTTAAGGTAGTCAAATGTGCCTTGCAATTTTATTTGTTGCCTAATACCATACCTAGGTATTTAATATTTTCACTCCGCTCAATCATAAAACCATTTACCTTAATACTGAATTCAATCTTTCTTGCAGTTATGTCAAACAGCAACAACTTTGTCTTTGAATAGTTAATAACCAATGTATTTTACACAGCCATTCATCAATTTTCTTCACCTCCATATTTATAACAGCATAAACATGGTAAGAATCATAATGTTGATCACTCAGACAAGCATCATCTGCAAACAATCTCAAATTAGTACTTATAGCTGAAAATATGTCGTTTATATACACAAAAAACAACAACGTACTAAAACAAGAACCCTGAGGTATCTCAACATTCAAAATTTCTCACTCAGAAACAACATTATTTATAACAGTAGACTGACTTCTATCTTTTTAAATAACTTTGAGTAAAATTTTACGTTAAGTGTTTTATATTATTCAAGTTTTGATACTAAATTTTTATGAATATTAGTATTAAAAGCTTAAGTGAGATCCAAGAATACAGAACAATTTACCTTTTTTTTCATCACCCTTATTTACTTAGTGTGTCAACAATCTGATTTCATACAAAATGATTTCACACTGTTGTATCTAAACACATATTGTTTACAGTACAGTACATCATTTGACAGAAACTTATCACTCAGTCTCTCACACAAAATGACTCAAAGATTTTAGAAAACAAAGACTGAAGGAAAATAGGAATAAAATTACTTAATTGTTTTTTTTTAACCATTTTTATAAATTGACACTACCTCAGCATGTTTAAGAGAATTACGAAACATATCATATTCAACACAATTGTTAAACAATTAAGAAAGGTAGGGGAAAATTATTTTTGTATTAAGCTTCACAAAACAAGTACTAGAGACATCAGAACACTCTTATTAGAGTTCGTTGTTTTAATAAAATTTTCAGTTTTACTCCTTGATATTTCTTTAGCAAAACAATTTTTAAAGAGTTCAGAAAAACTCATCATAACCACAAGCAACATGTGTATTTTAAATTAAATCATTAGCAATAGACTCAAAATTTTTGATTATTACATTACCTATTTCTTTTTTTTTTTGTTCCCCAACAAAATTACAATGCTCATCAAGCAAATTTTTGATTTTAGAATGAGAGATAGGCTTAGAAGCAACAATATTTTTAGATATTTTTCCCAACTTTTTCTGTTTTTTTTTCACAGCCTGTTTATAATAATGTTTTCTTAGAGCATTCAATAACTCAATCCAGCATATTTCTTTATTTTTTGAAATAAATTAATTTTTTGTTGTTTTATTTTTGATATTGAACTTAAACATCAGATTTTTCTTTTTGATTGGAACAATATTTCCCTTTTTTATCCAAGGTTAAGTTTTTAGTTTTTGATATTTTTTATTTGAAATTATAGTTGGTGCGTGATAAACACTGTGCTACCAAACACACTCTCAAGCTTATTCCAACACTCATTTACATCATCACTTTTTGTATTACTTATTCTCAATTTACCCAAGTTCTTATTAAGATCATTTAAAAAACTCCAACATCAAACTTTCTAGAATTTGAACTTAAATATGATAACACAATACCTTTCAGTTCCTTAATATTTAATTTTATAAAAAACAGGCATATGATCAGATATATCATAATCTACAACATTTGCATTATGTTTTAGTTTGTTTTGTTATTATTATACTTATAGTTTTTATAAAAGTCTTATATGAAAATTAATTTTATTTTTGATAATTGACTTATCTTCCCTGTGTCCTAATTTAATTTTTTATATTTAAATACTGCAATACTCAAATTCAAGGCGTAAACCATAAAATGATACAACTTTTTTATCTGACTCACAAGTCAAATGTAACATATCTTTCAACTTGTGTTATCTATGTAACATAGGTATTTTGTGAAAAATTTAAGTTGAAAAAACGTGTAATTTTTACACATACTTAGGTTACCACACACTCAAGATAGCTCAAAATATTTTATTTTTGAAAATCTCAAAACAACACGGGATAACTCAGAATATTTTGAATTTGTTTTTCAGTCTCAGACTGACATAGGGTAGTTATGTTTTTTATAAAAAAACTTGAGATACTTTTAAGATCTTATAAAATCTCAGGCTGATTTTTATCCAATTAATAACATAAAAATTATTCAATACTATAATCTGATTTTTTATAAAACAGAGGGTGGTGATTTTACTTTAAAACCTGAAAAAAAAGAAATTTGATATAAAAAAAAGCCTGAAAAACATCAAGCATTTACATTTTTATATGCAAAATAAAATATTTTAGGTTGACTAATAAGTCATAAGAAGTAAGTTATACAACAAATATGTATACAATAATAAGTTATACATATTTTCTAAAATCACAAATAAAACTATTTTATAAAAATTATCTTTCCTTAATAGTTTATTATAAAACACAATTAAAATAGCATTAAAGTATCTTTTCATAGTTTTATACTATTATTTTTTACCTTAAATTTAATTGATAAAGCTTGTAGTTTAAAAATATAAGGAAATAAATCAGAAAACAAGAAAGAAATTTCTAAAAAATCAGAGACCACCCAATAATTCTTTAGAGTTTTGTTTATTCCGATTCAATTATATTTGTATCATATTTGTTTTTAATTTTATGAATTAGAAATTGTTTAATCCTGGCCTTACAATAAAACAAATAGTTGCAAATAGTTAAAAATTTTATAAACATTAACTCAAACGCAAAAGTATTACATGATTTGAATTTCCAAAAAAATTACATCCTTCATTTCTCATTAGACTTTCAAGTATTTTCACGAACAAACCATCCTAATTATATAATTTTAAAAAAATTCTCTGAATAATATAGCAGATGAATGAACATAAGTTTAGTAAGCTTCTTTAGACTTCAAGACCTTTACTTGAATTAGCATACCACAAACTAAAAACTTATCTTTTAGTTATAATACTTTACTAATAAAATGATTTTAGCTTTATGACGAATCAGATCAAAAGAAGGTTTTTCGAACAACACTTCTTTTTGGAATTTTTCTGAGAATAATTTTTACATAAATAAGAACAATGGAAATACTTAAAATAATTTAATCTTCTAATTAAATAATTTTTGGCGCCAAATGTTAAAGTGCATAATATAAAGAGCATAAGTTTAAATCAACTTTTCAATTAGCTAAGAATAGTATCGGAAATATTACTACGTGGTTGCAAAAGTTGTTCTTTATGTATTTTGTTTAAAAGAAGTTTACTTTCGTAAACTAAAAAATTATGGGAATAGCAATCTACTATATTTTTTTATCCTTAGGCTAAGTCATTCATTTATATTCTAAAACAATCAAACTTAGCACTTTAGTGACACTAAACGGTAGAAGAATTGTAAACTCAATTTTCTTATATGTTTGATATGAGAGCAAAGATGGATGAATAGTAATGACAATTATGTTTGCAGCTAATTAGAAACTACGTCTATCTGTTTCAAATTTCTTAATTTCGAATAAGATAGGCCAAAAAAACTACTTAAAGAAATAAGTTTACTAACTCAAAAACCAATAACATATATTGTTGTCGATCTATAAACTAGTTTTAATTTTGAAAACAAAAGTAGAGTTGGTATAGTTTTTACAAACCGCGAATGTACATATACATTAGTTGCTAAAATTATTTTAGTTTTTAAATGTTATTGGCAGTTTTGACATGCAGATAAGATCGTATCATTTGTTCTGCTTAAATATGATTATTAGGCAATAACGTTATTGATAAACGATCTGGACCATAATTTTCAGGTAATCATTTAGATATTGATTAAGTAAATTCCTAAAACATTATTACACTATAAACGTTTATCGAACTATAAAAGTTTTAAAGTTATAATTATTAGAATTAAAATAATGTTTAGCAGTTTTTTATAAAAACAAGTTGTGGAATAAAGTTATCTGTATAAAATATACAGATTATATCTTTAAAAAATAAGAAAAGACTTTTATCGTAGTAATTATTAAGAAAATTATTATATGTTGTATTTATTATGTATGTTATATTCCGATCTTTCATTAAAAAACTATGTCAAAGTCGTCATAACTACAATTACTACCTTTTATTTTCTGCTGTTTTTTTTATGAAATAAAAACTTTATTTCAGCTTATAAAATGTGTATGACAATGACTTTTTTAAAACTGGCTCATTTAGTTTCATTAAAACGTGTTATTAATACTCGCTGTAAATTAACAGTTTATTTCTTGTGTTAATATTTTGTATTCCATTTTGATAAGTAAATCAACGAAAATTATTTCTTTACAATAAATAAAAAACATAGTTACAATTTTAATTTGCATGAAAAATATTTGTTTTGGCGGTTAATTGAACTGACCAGCTTAAAATTAAAACTCATTGTGTACAGATTGAGAATTGTAACAGGTAATTACATCATTTATAATAATTTTCATTTAAATAAAAAATGCTAATGCGAAAACTGAACATAATCATTGATAATTTGTTAAGCAAAGTTTGTTGCATAATAGTTTTTTCAGTTAGAATCGCAAAATTTTAAAACATCTCGAAATTTTTTGGACTACTTTCGTTTATTCATTTGCTTTTGTAGTATATTAATAAAATAGTTTCATAGTTAAATTACCTTAAAGCTAAAGTATCATCTTATAATAAAAACAACATCTTCTCATTAACAAATCTACACTCTATTATACAAACATATCATCTCTAAAAACATATTTAGTTTTTTTTTACCAAGTTTGAAATAAATCAAAATAATTCTATTTTTTAGTAACTACAATTATCTTACTAAAATATGAAAGCTTGTATCAATAAACATTTAAACCTCAACTATTTGACAGTAAAACATTAATTTAAAAATATTATGGTAGTTTCATAACAAAAACTTGGTTTGGAAATTTTATCTAAAAGACATAAAAAAAATAAATTAAACAAAAATGTCGTGTTCACAAGTACTATATAACGATAATGTAATAAGTACCTGAGTCAATTTATTTAAGTTTAATGTACTGTACTAGCTAAACTATACGACGGTCTAGTGTTTGAAAAATTTAAAATAATAAATTATAAAAAAAGTTAAACTGTTATTAAATCAAATTAAAGTTATGCTAGTATCAATAAAACTTGAAAAATTATAATAAGAACAAAAAGCCTATCAGTTAATTACGTTATGTACAATATTAACCAATGACAATTATCTTATTTCCAGAAATAAATTTTTAATGTTTTGTTTTATGCTAAAACATACCACAATAAGATTACATCCGATTAGAATAATTAAATATAAAACAAAAATCAAATAAAATATACATAATGAAATATGTTTACATTTTTTTACGTTCAATCATTATGTCAGTAAAGAAACTTACAAGCTTTAAGTTTTATTTACTATTAAAGTCATGCATCAATCAAATCAAATTCATCATTTTTTCAAAAACTTGTGGGTTTCCACTTTCCATATTATAAAGCTTTCTATATTTAAAAAATGATTTAATGTGTTTTAAGTTTAAGTTCATTACTTTTAATTTTTTTTAAATCATTTTGATTTAATTTATTTTTGAGTTTTTTATCTCTAAAGAAAACTTAACTTTTACTATTTTCAAGATATTTTTAAATTATTTGGCTTAAAAACTTTTCTATCAGAAACTGCTCTCGTGTGATTTTTAGAAAACCAGATTAAATCTAATTGGATCAAATTTCGTTATCGGTTTAAATTTCCGGTTTTTAAGCAAATTTTAATATTAATCGCAGATTTTTAATTTCATTGATTTCAGATTTAATCATGATATAATTGCTAAAGTTCTCAATTAAACATCTACTGTTGGTGATAAAATAAACTTAATTCTAGCACATTGTTTTGTTTTCTTTTCCATCTAATTTTACTTTTAAAGTTTACTTTATTTTTAGCGGTTTTTATCAAAAACACTAGTGAGTAAAATTTACTTTTTTTATTATAGTTTACCTAGTTAGTATAAACAAACAAATAAACTACTTTTTTCATCATATAACACAATGATATATTTTTAATATCTAAAAGTATAAACCTTTGTATACTTTAGCGCTTTTTAGTTTTTCTTAATTCGCTTACCATAATTAGCACATTTACTGTATACAATTATTAACATTTCAAATCTTAAATATCTAGTGTTTACGTCATAACATTACAAACTCATTGCAAAATTAAATACTAACTCATTTTTCATTCTTAGTAAATTTTTTTGGAAGTAAGACGAAAAGCTTCAAAGTAACAATAAATAAAACTATTTTACTTTTTAGTAGCAAATTGTATTTATTTGTTTACCATTAACTTTTTACAACTCAATATAAACTACTTATTGTTATTATTAAATTAATGATATACGTTTTCTTTAATATGGTTTTAAAACAGAAAAAAGTTTTGTTGATAAAATGATATAACTTTTGAAGAACTTTAGAGAGTAATTTAAGTTTCTTAAGTTGTTGTAATTGCTAAAGTCTGCTAAAATGCTATTAACTACGACAATCATAAGGTTTTAATTAACAATTTATCTTTGATTTAAAGAAGTGGTGCTAAAATGTAAAACTTTAAACTTTCTTCCGTAGTTGTAAAAAAATTACTTTGAAGTAGTCAGTAGAAAACAAATTCTTATACATAAGTTTTGTACGTTATATAATAAAATATGATAGCGATATATCTAGTACAATTTTGTATCTAAAATACTGGAAAAGGGTACTTATAAAAAGAAAACATTTGTTTTATCACTATATTTTTCATAAATTTATAATCTTTTAATAAAAAGTAAAATTAATTTTGTAGATAAAGGTCTTAAGCCTTTATAACAACAAACAATTTTCTTAATTATTAGATGACTATCTGTCTGCAAAAAAGTACATAATTATTTCTTTGTGGTTGTTGATTGTCATCTTATAAAAAATAATAGCAAAACTTAAACAATTAAAACACATCAATCAACCACCTAGGTACCAGAATTAAAAATGACAAAAACACAAAATAATTTATCAAGTTAGTTAACAAACAGTATAAGTTAGACCAACGCTACGAAGTTAACAATACAACAAAAACATTTCGCTATCAGTTTATAACAAAAAAACAAGTTGAAACTTTTCCATTGCAATTATGCTTTGTGTTGCCGACGTTTATAAACAATATCATAATTTAGTTAATAATTAGTATATATAACTGAAAAGTATATTGTTAGCTTTTTTTTACTTGTTACTTATCTGATCAATTCATCCATTTTTATCACATGTTTTCATATACTAATTACTATTACGTGATTTAACTATAAAGATTAGTATGCTTTAATGATTGGATGAAATAAAAAATAAGCAAGTGAATGTTTTCATTGAGGTATTATAAAGCAGTGTGTTATACAAATTATTTAAGGTTTTTTTTTTTGCACAACCTTCTCTTACTGATGCATTTTGTTTAATTTACAATCATCTTTTTTATGTTATGTTTGTAACTTACCGGTTTTTATGAAAAGTTATAAATACAGAAGCTGTTAAAAAACTGCATATGACATCATATTTATTTTTGCTAAAATTATTTTCAAAAAGTCGCGTCTGATATAAAGTTAGGTCATTTTGACGGATTAGTCTGGAATTTTAACAGAAAATCTGACTTAAATTCGCTTTCAATCATTCCCTATGAAAAAACACTGAAAAAATATTTGTTATAAAGTTTATATACGTATGAGATCGAATAAATATTAACGCAAAAAACTATTTAATTGTAATTATTTGATGCGACTTAATTGTATACCTAAAATGAACTTTTGTCTTTTATATAAATTATACTGTCTTAACACGAAACAAACTACATAAACACCCATAACATATAATAATTTGTTATATTTAAAGTATTTGAATACAGACTTTCAATACCTTAAAGTTAATAAGAGTCTACCGATTAAACCCTAAGTGCGTTTTCCTTTAGCAGAATTTTACCATTATTAGGTTTTACATCACCACAAGTAAGTACTTAATTGTAAATTATACTACTTTACTATTGGTATCCAAGTTTTACAATGAATACAATAAAAAAAATCAAGTGAACCATAAACTTAGTGTTTGAATTTTTTTAGAAATAATATTAGAGTAGTACGTAGAACGAATGTGACTTGAACGTTAATCTACTATAAAACTTAGAATTCAAGTAATATGATATTTAGCTGTACACCTAACCTAGTAACTTATAACTAGAAAGCTAATGTAAAATTACAAGAAGTAAATAGTAAAATTCTAATAAAAGATAACTGACCACTGAAATTAGAAGTTTAACTAAAAAAAAAATTCTAAACATTTTAAGCGTTAACACAAAATTAAAGCTATGCATAAACAGATGTTAAATATTTTATTATTATGTTTATTATGTTGTTATTGTCTAGTTTTCTTTAAAAGTTTATTAACTGTAAACATCAAATTCTATGATCTTAATAACCATTCAAAACTGCTAACTACGTTTCAATATTAATAGAATTCTAACGAATATTATCCGCTTTTTGACGCGTTTTAATGATTATATCTACAACACCTGTTTATGCATAGATTGTGTAAACGCTTGAACAAATTACAAACTTATTCTAAGTTAAACTTCTAGTTATATTACTTAGTGGCATGTTGTTTTCAATTAAAAAAAATTAAACTTGGATTCTAAGTTACATGGTAGATTAGCAATTAAGTCACATTAGTTCTTCGTACTACTCTGATAATATATCTAAAACATTCAAATACTAAGTTTGCAATTTCTTTTAAAGGTTCCTTTTTAAGTAACGTGGTAACTTTTTTACAAAACCAATTTAGTTGTTTTGTAACTTTTATATGATTTACAAGTTAATTATATCTGAGCTTCCTACGGTAAGTTAACTAGTAGCTGGTTTTACGACTAAGTTTAATATTAACAATTACTGTTATAGACCGTATATATATGATACTAATCAAGGCTGATTAACTTGAAAATGTTAATGGCTTTACTGTTAAACAATTAAACTTTACTACAGCAGTTAAGTAAGTTTACAATAAAAGTTACAAAGTAGGTTTAAGCAAAAGGTTAACATTCACTGAACTATAAAAACTGATTTAAACAACTATTAAGCCGGTTATCATCAGTGAATTAATACTAATATCAAGTTAGTCATTAGCTATGCAAGTATTTAGTTGATAAAAGAGAGAAATGTTAACTGCTTATAGCTTGCCAAATAATTGAAAACAAACAACAAAGCCGGCAGTCTTTGTAGATGTACAATATTTACACAGCTAATTACACAAAGCTGCCTTTGACATTTAGTTTACTTCTAGCTTAATTCGGTTCAATTCAGTTTTCTTTATTTGATTTTTTAATCCTTAATTAAGCAGTATTACAAAATTAAGATATTACTCCATTTCATGTTTATTCAAGTTATGTACTAAATCAATTTAAGTGTTAGCGTTAAAATCTAAAACCGATAGTTTTAACTAAAAAGAGAGTAGCACTACATTATTTATTTTTGCAAACATATTGAATAACAAAAATATTTAGAAAGAAATATGTAAGAATTCATGGTACGGAAGGGGAAAAGTTTGTGAAACAAAATAAATGCTAGCTACAATAAGTACTAAATTTGGGTTTTCTCTTGTTAACAATCTTATAAGTTACTTAATTTATTTTTTTATGTTTTGCTACAAATTCATACTTGTAACAGCTTATTTGAAATTAGAAAATTAAAATGTTAAAAATATACAAAGTCTTTAACAAAATCAAATATAAATAGAAAAAATATTTTAATCAAAATTTTGTAAATATACTTAACGTGCCTTTATTTGTTGTTGGTTATTTAATTTTCAAAGTTTAAATATTTTTTTTAAGATTAATAAATAAAAAACAAACCTTTTTTCGAAGTTCAAATTTAATATATCAATATTGATTTTGTAGTTGTTAACTTCACAAAAACCTAAGTTAAATAGATTATTTTCTAACAGAAAATTTACGAAAACGTTGAGTAAAAATAATCGTTTAAAACTCAATTCCCTGCAAGTAAGCTGCATTAGAAGACAAATATTAAAAGGAGTTACACAAAAAGAACAAACAGTATCTGAGTATTACTGCAAATCATCAGATAAACCAATTGTTGTTACAAGGCGTTGTAACATTAAAAAGTATACAGCAAGATAAAATAAACATTAAATTAAAGTATATCATAAGTAAAAAACAATCTAAAATACTTCTCATAAAGAACTTGAATGCTTATTCTAAGCATTTAAAAGTAGCTGTAATTTTAGTGAAATAACTGTAAACATTCAAAATTTAATCATATAAAACTTTTTCTCAATATAAATAATCAGTTAATTTATCCAGATGGGTGTCGGATGATTGGGGTGAATGCAGCAGAAGTTGCGGGGGCGGCATAAAATCGAGGAAGTTCAAGTGAATGTCGTTGACTGCATCCGGGGATCTTTTGTTTCCCAATTACGAATGCGTGACGTCATCAAAACCTGCAACGACGCAACAATGCAACTCTGACGTAATTTTTCCTCCCCAATGGCACACCGGCCCATGGTCCAAAGTTTTGAATGTTTTGGTATAAAATTTGTAAAACAAATTAGCTTTTGTTTAATTAATATTTTAAATTTTGATGTGTAGTTCTATGAAATAATTTTATTTGTTTAATGTGTAGTATGTCTTGATTGTACTAAACTTAAAAATAATTAATTAAATTTCCAAGTTTAACTATTTAAGGTAAAACTTTCCTTCTTACCAAAAAGTCACGTTTTACCAAACCTTCTGATAAGTTTGCGGAATATATACGTAAAAGGTGCAACTTATTTTTGTCACAGTACATTTTTTGGTATGTATATTTATTTTTTAAACCTACAAGCGTACAAATTTAAAGATGTCAGTCAAAACTAAACTTTCTGTTTATTTTCATAACACGTTTTACGAAACTTCTTGGGTGTTATATTTTATTATTGTGAAGTCTTTAAAACATGTCAATCTGTGGTCTTAGTGAAATTTATGGATTAATTAAATTTTTATGACGTTTTTAGTTTATTTCCTGAAAACAAACTTTACTTTTTAATAAAAAATTGTTGTATAACAAACTTTAATGAGATTAATCACTTTACTAATACTTAACTAATACTAAATCTTTAAACTTACTTTCAATATTTAAACGTTTTTATTTTTTAAACTAATCATATGTTTTATGTATTCTAGCTTTAGCTGTGTATAGTTAACAATTGTCTCAAGGGCGTTTTTTTTTTTTTGCTAACAGTCCTTTCTTTAAATACCTAAATGTACGAATTTATATATTGAACCTAAAACTAAATACAGTTTTAGCCTAAAATAGTTTTTATTTATTTTTAAGTAAGATTAAATTCAAAATTAAAACTTTCTAATAAATTATATAGTTTATTTTTATTTGCAACATTTTTATACAAATTTCTCAATATAACCTCAAACAAAATAAAAAATGTTAAAAAGATCCAGTTTTGCCAATCTATGCCAAGTGACAATAAATTCAAACTTACAAATTTTCAAACATACAAGTTTATTGTTTTATGAATATTTCTGTGTTATTTTGATTTTTTATTTTCATTCTACTTTTTAACTACAAAAAAATAAACTAAAAATAATTTTAAAGCTTATATAATTTTTACTCTTAATTTTATTTGCTTGTATACCTGGTATTATTTAAAGTTTCAGGCAAATCAGAATGTTGTAAAAGTATGACTTGACACTTATAAAACGATTTGTAAAACCAAATTGTTACACTGAATAAAGTGCTAGTAATTAAAGATAACAGAATGAATAACTTGTATATTTGAAATGAACATTTATATTTATTATTGATAATAAATGATCAATCTAAACGAATAAGAAAACAAAAGAAAGTCAAAAAAAGTAGTATGTTTGGTCTATAATTTAAATCAAAAAACAGTTTTATATTTGGAAACCAAGCAAAATTTTTCAAATTCTGTATTATAATTTTAAAACTCAATGTTAGTTTCTCAAATGTAATATTAGAAAAGATTAGCTTTTCTGAACTGATAAAATAAGTTGTAAAGTATATAGTAATAAAGTTAAATCGTATTAGATTTGAATACTAATTTTAATTTGTTGAATTAAAGTTGCTTAAAAGTATTGATTTTTAAGCCAGTATTAATAAAACATGCAAAACTTAAAAAAAGCAAAAAGCCTATCAATTATTTACGTTATGTACAATATTAAACACTGACGATTATGTTATTTTAGAAATAATTATTTCATGTTTTGTTTTATGCAAAAACATACCACAATAAGATAACATCCGATAAGACTAATTAAATATGAAAAAAATAAAATGAAATATACATAATGAGAAATAATTTTTACTGTTTATTACGATCAATCGTTATATCAGTATAAAACCTAAGTTTTATTTCCTATTTAAGTCATGCATCACTCAAAGCAAGTCAAATAAATCATTTTTCCAAAATCTTTTTGGTTTTACACTTTCCATATTATAAATCTTTCTATATTTAAAACACAATGTAATGTGTTTTCAGTTAAAATCATTAACTTTTTTTTATATCGTTTTAGTTTAACTTGTTTTTTTAAATATTCTAATCTCTGAAGACAACTTGATTGTTACTATTTTCAAAATATTTTTAGAGATACAGTTTTATCAGAATAAGTATTAACACATTTGCAAATTAACAATTTAAAAGTGAATGACAGTTTCTATAATTATATTTCTTTTTTATTTATTTTATAAATCAAGTATAAATTACATGCAAACATTTTTCTTTGGTTTATTCAAACAACATTACATTAATACAATATATAAAACTACTTGTATAAGTTGGTAAAAAACTGTGACTTCAATTTAAGTTCGCGTATAAACTCGACTAGTATTTCTATTTATCGTCGTTCAGGTTTGGTTAATAAAAATATGCAGACCAAAAATATTAGTTTACTTTTGTACAGATTTTATACTGGCAATAAGTTTATTTGAATATAGAACTTGAAATACGATAGTAGCATATTTCAAGAGAGGTGAAAAAAAAAGTTGCGATTGCTGAAGCTGGAATGAAAAATAAGTTGAAAACTGTATTTGCACGCGAAAATTAAAATTAACTTGAAACAAACGAAGCGTCGACGTTTTGATACTTAGTATAACGTTGTTTTAGTGTTAGCACTACTGTTTTATATTGTTTTTAATAACATACAATTCACTTTTTTTTTAATCATTTTATTTGGATGTCATCTAATTACTGTGACCAGTAAAATACTTTAGCTGACATTTTTAGCTATTTAGACCAAGATAATTTTGTGATAAAAGTAAGCAGAAAATAAAAATTCGACCCTAAACGGAAACATCTATAAATCATTTATCAACTTTTTGGTTTGTTGATAAACATTTTATCTAAGAAACTTTTTTAGTAACTGTTTTAATTGTACAAAATAATATTGCTGAGTTAGATTCATGGCCAAAAAAATTACGAATTATGCCCTAAAATTTTGCACAAGCAACTCAGAAAATCTACACATCGACATATAAAAAGTTTCTATTTACAATATCAATTTACAATACTTTTTAAATTAACTATTTAAAAACCAAAGTTTAAAAAATAAAAGTAAACTACTAGTAGTAATATAGTTATTTACTGCCTAGTTTTAAGGTCACTTATGATAAACCTCAATATTTTAAAAATAATAAAGGTAAATACCGAAATTTTTAATGCTTCGTTTTATAAACAAAACTATTAATCAAAAAATATTTACTTCTTAGTTGAATAAAATTAAGTTTATATTTACATGTATTAAAATGTAAATTGTAGCAGTAAAGCACTACACGATGCTGCATAGTTGTTTCGCTGCTGCTGCAATAAACTATATTTCAGTACGTCATAAATAAATCTAAAGATTATTCTATTAAACCGGTCATAAAAACCATTCGCCTTAAAAAACTTTTTTATCGGAAATCGCTTTCCTGTGACTTTCAGAAAACTAAATTGATTCCGATAAGATTAAATTCTGTTATCGGTTTAAATTTTCGGTATTAAAACAAGTTTTGATCTCAATTGCTAACTTCTAATTTCGCTGATTTAAACATGACATTACTGATACAAGTCGCCAGCTTAATTAAACATTTAGTGTTCCTTATATAGTATACTAAATATTCTGAAAAAGTTTTACTTTATTTCCAATTAGTTTTGTATTTAATTTTTTTGCGTTTTTCATCAAAAAGTCGAGCGCATTTAATGAGATATACATATTCTTACCGCTTACCAAGGTTATTGAACGACAACAAAAATGCTTAAAATATTTGGTCTTTGGACGCTGTGCATAAAAAAACAATTTAATAAAAACAAACAGCTAAAAAGGTATTTAAGAAAAAACAGCTAAAGTACTTTCACTTGATATTTTATAAAGATAAAGTGTTTTAGTATCTAAAAGTGTATAGTGTACTTTTGTATACTTAAGCACTTTATAGTTTTTTTAAATCAAAAAATATTAGTTTTTGATAACTTAATGATAAACGTTGTTAATACGACAACTTAAAAAAAAAAAAAGAATATTGTGAACTTATAAAATGATTTAAAGTTTAATGCAAATTCTTGAACTATTTCAAATGCTTTAGCCTAATAAATAACTATTAGTTTTTTTGACAATATAAGGTTTTGATTGACAAAATACCTGTTATTTAAAGAAGTGAAGTGTTGTAACAATGTAAATGTTTAAACTTTTCTTCGTAAAAATAAAGAATTTTCTTAGGAAGTAGTCAGTTATGTGGAAAACAAATTCTTATAAATAATATACGTAGAACAACTTTACCTTTAAAATATTTAAAAACTCTATTAAGAAAAAAAAACTGTATTTTTCTTTAATAACGTTTTTAATCAAGTAAATGTATTTTCAGTACAAAATAATCAGAGATAATATATCTAAATCTAATAATAAATAAATATTTTATTATTAATAATATAGATGACTATCTGTCTATTGTCTTAAAATCATAATTGTTTCTTTGTGGTTAATGATTATCATCATATAAAAACATATTTAAATGAAAATATTTGAAAAATCAAAAACCACATTAACACCAGTATCTTAAATAATTAAACACTAAATAATTTATTAAATTAATTCACACGTAGTAGAGCTTAGAATAACGCCATAATGTAAAAAATGTAACAAAAACTTTTCACTACTAAATTATAACAAAAGAACTATTAAAAATATTTAAATCAGTTTCTGTATGATGTTGCCGACGTTGATTAGCAACAAAATTGTTTGGTAACGCTTCAAAACAAAACAATCATTGGTGCAACTCAAGACTATTAAGTTCAATTACTTTCTGGAATTCCTAATGGCTACTCATGTGGACGATATGCTCATCAACATCATATGTTCTCGTATACTAATTACTATTACGTGATTGGACTATCGAGATTAGTATTTAAGAGCTTTAATGATTGGATAAGTTAAAGAACAAAAGAGTGATTGTTTTCAGTAAAATAACTACATTATTATTAAGAATAAAATATAAAAGCCGTATTAGTTAATCTAGATCATATTTTTATAAAACTTTTATATTGTTGCATAAATTTTAATTTACAATCAAAACTGTTGAGTTACGTTTGTATTATATCTATATATTTATGAAAAGTTGTAAATATAGCATCTGTAAATGATATCATAATTATTTCTGCTAAAATTATTCTTAAAAAGTCGCATCTGAAATTAAATTAGATTTTTTTGACGGATTAGTCATGAATTTCAAGAGAAAATATGACCAAATTTACTTTCAATAGCTCAACATGAAAAAAAATATTAAATTGCTTTTCAAAATCTATAACAGAAGGTTTAGTATAGTAAGCTAAAATATAATTCAAGCTACAACTTTTTTTTCAATTTAATCGCGTTTTGATTTATAAAATCATTTTTAATAAAATATGCTAAAATAATTTGAGTACTTGAATTCAAAACAATTTGCTTTTTGTATTAATTTTTTTATAAAGTATACTAATATAGTTCGAGTAAATAACTGCTCAAAGCATATTTAAAATTAAAAAATTGTAAAAAAGATGGTTTTCAGCGAATTTTATTTTCACGTAAAAGATTAAACTTCTCAGTAACATGAAAGAAAATATTAGAAGTTTGTGAACTAAAACTGTTCTGAAATTGATAAAAATAAGTTTTAAGAAATTTATGTAAGGCGAAGTTTATAGTGTCAACGAAAATACAATAACTTTTACATTTTTTCCTTTGTTTTCCGTGAAGCTTGTTTAGATTTTTTATACCTCAAACTAAAAACTTCCTTTTTAAAATTTCTATAAAAAACTAAATTGCGATGCTACTAAAAGTTCAATTAATAATAAAGTTGTAATAATCTATTGACATGTTGAACTTATTCCCATCTGTAAGGTAAAAGGCTCAACAACTATTATGACGTAACAATGCTGCAAATATAATAGTAGATGAGTGCTTGATGTTGATCACTTGACACTAACTTTGTAGTAAACAACAAACTCGACACAACAATTTGTTTTTTATTCAAATAACAGTTTTTTTGCACTATATATTCAATTAAACTATTTAGTATTAATTTATCATTTTACTTAAAGTATCTTTTATAGTTTATTCGACTGTTTTTAAAACTAACTTAAGTTATTTCTATAGTTAAGTTTGTTCATAGTTTTCTTACAAGTACGTTTGTTAATTTCAAGAAAACTACAGTACTGTGGCAAAGGTAGAAGACGTAGGTTTATGACGTATTAACTAAAAAGTTTTCGAGGAAAATCGGCGTGCGTTTAGTGTTGTGGTTAATAGAAAATATTTTAAATGTTTGCTAACACGTGTGTTCAAAAAGTTTTTTTTTAGTTTGTTATACTCTGTATTAAAGTCACCACAAAAATATTCACTGGTTAAAAATTCTCGCAAGATTTTAATTATAGTTATAAAACGTTGAGTTTATATAACACAAAATATATAATTAGCTTTTTCCGTTAGTATTAGTTTTTAAATACTTGTCAGCCAACCAAAAAAACCAATGACGTGAATAATGAAGCTTGTGATTAAGAAATCTTTAAAAAAGCCGCTTTCTGACCTATTTGACATGTTTATCACCTAACAACCTCAAAAATTTCAATTTTAAAAGTAATTTACAATAAAACTTTCAATTTGTACCAAGCACTCCATCATAAAAAATATTTAGTTTCCATTGTTTAAGATGTCACTTATGTACTTCTGTCTAGTAAAGCATAAAGTCTTTTTTGTATTTGTTGTTATTGTAAATAATTGTTTATACAATTTCGTGTGAGCAGGAGTTTCTGCAACATAAACAACAAAAACCAAGGGGTCTTAAGTGTCGTTGAAACGAGCTAGGAAGCGTTTTTATATTGTTAATTGAGAACTTGAAATTAGTAGTTTATATAAGCAAATGCAGAGAATATAACTATTTTAATCCAGACAATAGTAAGCCGATTTTCATACTAAATCGCTTGTCATACTAACTTGAACTCTTATGTGAATTTTATTCACAAAATTTTTTTTGTACTTATTGATAAGCACTATAACAAAAAACTTATTTCGAAAAAATAGTAGTATACAAAAATAAATTGTAAGTTTTAAATTTACAATTTTCCCCTATATTTTCTGTACACCAATTTCAAGTTAATTTGTGCACATTTCGATTATTATTGTTTTTTTGATGACTAGATCTTTGTAAGATATTATTTGTAATAAAAAGTGCACAATTGCATATGATTAATGTTTGTACATGTGGTTTAATTAATTAATTGTTTTAAAAATTTTATAAACATTAACTCAAACGCAAAAGTTTTACATCATTTGGATTTGTAATAAAATTATATTGTTCATTTCTCATTAGACTTTTAAGTATTTCACGGAAAAACCATCCTAATTATACAATTTTAAAAACTTTCTCTGAATAATAGAGCAGATAAATGAACATAAGTCTAATAAGCTTCTTTAGACTTAAAGACCTTTACTTGAATTAGCATGTAGCATACCACAAACTAAAAACTAATATTTTAATTATAATACTTTACTAATAAAATAATATTAGTTTCTTTATTAATCAGATTAAAAAAATGGTTTTAGAACAAAACTTCCTTTTTGAATTTTTCTGAGAAATATTTTTACATAAATAAGAACAATGGAAATACTTAAACTAATTTAATCTGGTAACCAATTAATTTTTGGCGCCAATTGTTAAAGTGCATAAGTTTAAAGCAACTTTTCAATCAGCTAAAAAATACTATCAGAAATTTACTACTGGTTGCAAAAGTTGTTCTTTTTGTATTTAGTTTAAAAGAAGTATACTTTCGTAAACTAAAAATTTATGAGAACAACATTCTACTATATTTTTTTATCTGTAGGCTAAATAATTTATTTATATTCTAAAACAATCAAACTTAGCTATTTGGCGACACTAAACGGTAGAAAAATTGTACTTTTACTCAACTATTACTCAAATATTACTCAACTTTTTTATAGATTTGATATGAGGTCAACAGATGGATGAATAATTCTGACAATATGTTTGCGGCCAATTAGAAAAAAACTCTATCTTTTTTTAAACTCTTAAATTCGAAAAAGATTGGCCAGAAATACTACTTAAAAAATAAGTTTACTAACTCAAAAATCAATATAAAATATTCTTGTCATAAAATAAACGATCAATAAACTTTTTTTTTTTGAAAGTAAAAGAAGAGTTGATATAGTTTTTACAAAACGCAATAGAGCGTATATATTAGCTGCTGAAATTTCTTAAGTTTTTACACGTAATTGGCAGTTTTGACTTACAGTTTAGATCGTATTATATATTTTGCTCAAAAATTATAATAATAAAATATAATAACGTTATTGTTAAACGACCTGGACCATCGTTTACAGGTAATCATTCAGATATTGATTAAGTAAGATCCTAAAATATTAGTACACTACAAATCTTTACCGAAATATAAAAGTTTTAAAGTTATAATTATAAAATTTAAGTAATATTTAGCAGTTTGTTATAAAAACAAATTAGAAAATAAATTTATTTCTATAAAATGTACAAATTCTATCTTCAAAAAAATAAGAAAATACTTTTATCTTAGTAATTATTATGTAAATTATTATATATTGTTTTTAGTATATATGATATATTTTGATCTTTCATTAAAAAATTATGTCAAGTTGTCATAATTACAATTACTACCTTTTGTTTTTATTTTGCTGTTTTTTATGAAATAAAAGACTTATTTAAGCTTATAAAGTGTGTATGACAAATGACTTTATTAAAACTAGTCTATTTAGGTTCAATATAAAGTGTTTTTAATACTAGCTGTGAGTTAGCAGTTACTTTCTTGTGTTAGTATTTTGTGTTACATTTTAGTAAAAACAAACAACAACAAAATTTTCTTTATAATAATTAAAAAACATAGTTGCATTTTTAAATTCCATGAAAAATATTTTTTTGCGGTTAATTGAACTGACCAACGTAAATCTTGACAGGTAATATTCACTTATAATATTTTTCGTTTAAATTAAAAATGCTAACGCAAAATGAACATAATTATTGTTACTTTAATTAGCAAAGTTTGTTGCAAAATAGTTTATCGATTAGAATTTCAAAATTTTAAAACATCTTGAAATTTTTTGGTCTACTTTCGTTTATTCATTTGCTTTTGTAGTATATTAATTAGAAAGCTCCATAACTTAACTACTTTAACGTTAAAGTATCATCTGATAATAAAATCTTCTTATTAGGAAATCTACACTCTATTATAGAAATATATTATCTCTAAAAATAAATTTAGTTTTTATTTACCAAGTTTGAAATAAACTAAAGTATTTCTATTTCTTTGTAACTATAAATCTATAATCTTTCTAAAATATGAAAGCTTGTATTGATAAACATTCAAACATCAACTTTTTGACAGTAAAAAAATGCATTAAAAATATAATGGTAGTTTCATAGCAAAAACTGGGTTTGAAAAGTTTATCTATAAGACATTAATAAGTTAAAGTAAACAAAAACGTCGTGTTAAAAAAGTATATAACGATGATATAATATGTACCTGAGTCAGTTTATTTAAGTTTAACGTACTGTACTAGCTAAACTATACGACGGTCTAGTGTTTGAAAAATTAATAATAATAAAAAATAAAAAAAAGTTAAAATGTTATAAAATCAAACTAAAGCTATGCCAGTATTAAAAAACTTGAAAAATTATAATAAAAACAAAAAGCCTGCCAGTTAAAACGTTATGTACAATGTTAACCAATGACAATTATGTTATTTTCAGAAATATATTTTTCATGTTTTGTTTTATGCGAAAACATACCACAATAAGATTACATCCGATTAGAACAATTAAATATGAAAAAAAAATCAGATGAAATATACATAATGAAATATGTTTACTTTTTTTACGTCCAATCATTATGTCAGTAAAGAAACTTACAAGCTTTAAGTTTTATTTCCTATTAAAGTCATGCATCAATCAAATCAAATTCATCATTTTTCCACAAAATTGTGGTTTTACACTTTCCATATTATTAACCTTTCTATATTTGAAAAATGATGTTATGTGTTTAAAGTTAAAGTTCATGACTTTTAATTTTTTTAAAATCATTTTGATTTAACTTATTTTGAGTTTTTTATCTCTAAAGACAACTTTTACTATTTTCAAGATATTTTTAAATTATTTGGCAAAAAAACTTTTCTACCAGAAACTGCTTTCGTGTGATTTAAACCAGTTTAAATCTAATTTGATCAAATTTTGTTATCGGTTTAAATTTCCGGTTTTTAAGCAAGTTTTAATCTTAATCGCAGATTTTTAATTTCATTGATTTCAGATTTTATCATGATATAATTGCTAAAATTCTCAATTAAACATCTACTGTTGGTGATAAAATAAACTTAATTCTAGCACATTGTTTTGTTTTCTTTTCCATCTAATTTTACTTTTAAAGTTTACTTTATTTTTAGCGGTTTTTATCAAAAACACTAGTGAGTAAAATTTACTTTTTTTATTATAGTTTACCTAGTTAGTATAAACAAACAAATAAACTACTTTTTTCATCATATAACACAATGATATATTTTTAATATCTAAAAGTATAAACCTTTGTATACTTTAGCGCTTTTTAGTTTTTCTTAATTCGCTTACCATAATTAGCACATTTACTGTATACAATTATTAACATTTCAAATCTTAAATATCTAGTGTTTACGTCATAATATTACAAACTCATTGCAAAATTAATCACTAACTCATTTTTCATATTTGATAAATCTTTTTGGAAGTAAGACGAAAAGCTTCAAAGTAATAATAAATAAAACTATTTTACTTTTTAGTAGCAAATTGTATTTATTTGCTTACCATTAACTTTTTACAACTTAAAATAAACTACTTATTGTTATTAATAAGTTAATGATATACGTTTTCTTTCATATGATTTTAAAACAAAAAAAAATTTGTTGATAAAATGATATAACTTTTGAAGTACTTTAGAGAGTAGTTTAAGTTTCTAAAGTTGTAGTAACTGCTAAAGTCTGTTAAAATGCTATTAACTATTTGACAATCATAAGGTTTTCATTAACAAGTTATCTTTGATTTAAAGAATTCATGCTAAAATGTAAAAGTTTAAACTTTTTTGCGTAGCTGTAAAGAATTTTACTTTGAAGTAGGCAGTGGAAAAGAAATTTTTATACTTAAGTTTTGTACGTTATATAATAAAATCTGACCGCGATATATCTAGTACAATTTTGTATCTAAAATACTGTAAAAGGCTACTTATGAAAAAATTGTTTGTTTTTAAAGAATATTTTTCATATATAATAGTATTTTAAGTGATGAAAGCTTAATTTTATAGATAAAGTTCTAAGCTTTTATAAAAACAAACAATTTTCTTAATTATTAGATGACTATCTGTCTGAAAAAATTTACATAATTATTTCTATGTGGTTGTTGATTGTCATCTTATAAAGAATAACAACAAAACTTAAAAATTTAAATACACCAATCAACCACTCAGGAACTAGAATTTAAAATGACTAAAACGCAAAATACTATATTAAATTAACTCATAAACAGTATAAGTTGGACCAACGCTACGAAGTTAACATTAAAACAAAAACGTTCCGCTAACAAATTTTAACAAATGAACTGGTTAAAAATTTTCCATTGCAATTGTGTTTAGTGTTGCCGACGTTTCAAAACAATAGCATAATTTGTACAACTGAAAAGTACACTATTAACTTACTTTTTCTTTTTATTTTTTTAAGGTTACTTATCTGATCAATTTGTTAGTCATTTTCGCATGTTTTCGTATACTAATTACTATTACGTGATTTAACTACAAAGATTAAAATGCTTTAATGATTGGATGAATTTAAGACTAATCAATTGAATGTTTTCATTGAGATATTACAAAGCAATGTGTAGTATATGGTTATTTATATTTTTTTTTTAAAGCCGGCATGTCTTAGTAAATACATAGTTTTTTTTTATATAAATTTTTGTAAACGCTTAATTTTTTATAGCTTATTGCATAAAGTTAAAATGCTCCATACTATAAAAAAGTAGCAGTTAATTGTTTTTTCCTGAATAGCCTGTTTTCATCTATGATTAGAATTAATACAAATCTAATTATCTGAAGTGTAAGTGTTTAATTGATAAGAGTGAGAAATTCTATCAACTTGCCAAACTAGTAACTTGCCAACTAATTAAAAACAAACAACAAAGCAGGCAAGTCTTTGTAGATAGTTAATATTTGCACAGCTTAACAAACTAAATTGAAACTTGATACTTAGTTTTAATTCAAGTTGAATGCGTCTAGTAACAATTTTAGTCACTAAACTTTAGTTAAACAGTTTATGTACATAAAAAACTTTAAATAAAATTCATAAAACATTTTGTAGAGTTTCTTAAATTATTTTTTTTTATGAATAAAAACTACTATTTTATGATAACACGATTAATAAGTCATTCAAAAAAATCACTTTTTTTGGTTCAAAACCTTTTTTTTTTACAAAATAAGTTAACTGAAAATGTTTTATTTATGAACATCATAAGACGTTTACAAATTTCATATATATATAAATAGAAATAAGTGTTTAAAAAGTTATGCGTTTTTTTTTATATGTTAAATAATGTATGTCATTATAACGGAATACGTAAGACTTTATGGTGTGGAAGGGGATAAATTTGTCACGCTTTACAAAACCATTTGTAATTTTGTAGATTAAATATGTAAAAGGAACAAGTTATTTTCGTCATTGTACTTTTTACAATCTGTAAGTGATGTAATTTAAAGATGTCCGTCAAATAAACCAGTGCTTCTGAAATGGGGTTCCGCAAAGCCTTTCGAAATTTAAAAAGAACATTTATTAAATTAGAAATTTTAATGTAAAATTAAATTAGGGGTCCGCGGAAAAGTTGAACTTTGGAAAAGGGTTCCGCCACTAGAAAAAGGTTCAGAAGCACTGAAATAAACTATTCATTTTGTTTTTAAGACATCAGTGTTTACCAACTTCTTGGGTGTTATCATTTATTTTAAAAAGTTTTTAACAATTTGTCATTTTGTGGTCTCGGTAAAGTTAATAGGATTTACTATATTTTAGTGCCGTTTTTAATTGATATCCTGAAAATTTGTGTTTTTTTTTAACTTGTTATATAACTCCCTAAATTGAGATTAATCACTTCACTAAAACTTAGTAGCTTTACGTAGTTTTAAACATATCGTCAATTCTTACCTACTAAATTTGAATAAAAAACAAAAACTATAGTTTATCGTATCTGTCACGATAATAAATTAAATATTTTCTAGTTCACATCACACTTTGAGTTGAAATTCACCAAAGTTTAAAATTTAGTTCAAAAGAAATATATAGTTGTTATTAAATTACTTCATAAGTTAGATAATTAACATAAAAACTCAACAGTATTCACGACGATGCGGGCAAGGATACCAACATCGAACTGTTTTCTGTCAATCAGAACTTCAGACACTGAGAAGCATCAAATGTACAAACACTAAACCAATCAGCAGACAGAGTTGTCTAATTAGAAAATGCAGAGTCAAAAAATTTACTTGGAAGTGGACACCATGGGGACAAGTAAGTATTAACGTTTTTGTATAGTAATCTTAATTTTTAAGTAGTTTTTTACTAAATAGATACAACTTAAATTTATCAACTTACTGTTAAAATGCTGTAACAAAGTAACGCAAAGTTTCTTTTGATTTCAAAATTCTCGAATAAAGTCAAAAAACTTATTAACGAATCACAAAAGTTAGTTTTGGCCACTTGTATAAACATTACGTAACCCCAAGCTCTTAAAATAAGTTTCTTTGTTTTATGTTTACATTCGGCGACGGCAAAAGTCAAACATCGCTACTTATTTATGCTTTTGGTTAGCCATTAGTCTCACTGCAAAGCTTTATAACAAGAGAACATAAACACTAGTTAAATAAATACTAGATATAAATTTTCTTAAAGAAATTTAAGTCGAGAACTTTAAATTGTTTAATTAAAAAAAAGTTACAACTTTAAATAACTAAAGTAAAAATTTGAAAAAAAAATTCAAGTTTTTCATATAGAGTCGATTTCAAATTGGTATAAAACTAGTTATTGAATTATATTGAATTTGTTTGTTCAGTTACTGACATTTCTATATGCTTCTTTAAAAAAACTAAACTATTTATTTGAAATATATCATTTTTCTTCTTTAAAATTCAACTTAAAATCTTAAAATTGTTAAAAAGTTGTAAAACATGAGTGTGGGTGAAAATCATAACGGTGGAGCATTGCACAACTGCTGCATTAGAGTTGCTGCAATCGGCTAAACTTTATACGTCATAAAGCAATCGCAAGCTCATTCAGTTTAGCCGGTGCAAAAGTATGCGTTAAAAAACTTTTTTATTGGAAATATTTTCGATTACATGTTTAAACTTTAATGGTAGAAATGTTTTTTATAATAAACGAAACGCCTTCATATCTGTAGTTTTTTGTTTTTGTAAAATAATTCGGACAGATTTGTTAAACGAATTTCACGTAGAAATGTAGAAATCTCTTTCGTGTGACTTTTGTAAAACTAGATTAAATCTAATTAGATTAAATTATGTTATTGGTTTAAATTTCCGATTTTAAGACAAGTTTTAGTCTAAGTTGCTGATTTTTGATTTCGCCTATTTAAATATGACATAATTGATATAAGTCGTCAGCTTAATTAAACATTTAGTGTTAGTTTAATAATAAACACAAGTGTACCAAATTATCATTAATTTCTAAGTAATTTTATGTTTAAACTTCAGTTTTATTTGTTGCGGTTTTCATTAAAAACACGAGAATTTTGAAACATATAGTTTTACTTTTTTACCGTTTAACAAGGTTATTAAACGATAAAGACAATGCTCAAAATATTTGATCCTAAGACCTCGTGCACGAAAAAATCTTTTAATAAAAACAAATAGCTAAAACAAACTGCTAAACAGGTTATAAAAAACAAACAGCTAAAGTACTTTTTACTTAATATTTTATAAAAATAAAGTTTCGTAATATCTAAAAATATATAATGTATCTTTGTATACTTAAGCAACTTTTAATTTTTCTAAAATCGCTTAGCATAATTTTATGATAAACTAACATACACAACTTAATGAAACATTTTTTCTTTATGAAAACTTAATAATAGTAAAAGTTTAATCAATAAGTTGATAAAACTTCTAAAAATGCCTTAAAGTTTATTACAAATTTGTTAAATGATTGTAATCGCCACAGTCTAATAAATAATTATAAACTATTTGACAATCATATGGTTTAAATCAACAAATTACCTTTGATTTAAAGAATTGAAGTGATGTAAGTGTGTAAAATTTTAAACTATTCGCGTAGTTATAAAGAGTTTGTTTTGAAGTAGTCAGTTATGTGGAAAGCAAATTCTTACAAGTAACAAACATAATACAACTTTACTTTTAAAATACTTGAAAACTCTATTTAGAAATGATTAAAACATTTTTTTTTCTTCAATAACGTTTTTCATCAAGTAAATGTCTTTTAGGTGCAAAAAAAAAATTCAATGATAATATATCCTGATTTAATAACCAACATAAAACATTGTTATTTACAGATGGCTATCTCTCTGTAAAAAAGTAATACAGTAAAGTAAATAGTTGCATCTAATAAAAAAAGTTTTATATTAAAATAGTTAAAATCACAATTGCACTACCAACTAAAGTGATTAAGATACGAAAAGATTTATTAAATCAATTCACAAACACCAGGGGTTGGACCAACTCAACGAAGTAAACAGTATACCACAAACGTTAAGGTATTAAAATTTTAACAAAACAACCATTTCCATTCAGTTTCTGTTTGATACCTGCGACGCTGAAAAGCAACAAAACTTATTGTTTTCACTTCAAAACAAAAACATAATTAGTACAAGTGAAACAGTAAATTAATGAGTTTGAATTTATTGGAATTCCTTGTATCTACTCACGTGGTAAATTTTTTATCATTTTTACGTGTTTTCATATACCAATTACTTCCACGTGCTTGGAGTACTGAGATTAATTCTCATTAAATATTGGGTAAGTTAAAGAACAAAAGAGTGGTTGTTTTCTGTTAAAAACCGTATATTAAAAAAAAAGCTTACCAGCCGTATTATATTATTATATTTATATTTTATTTATTATTTTTTATTATTATTATTGTTTTTTTATTATTATTTTTTTAGATAACTTTTGTTTTATTCCACATTTTTAATTAAAAATCAACACTTATATGTTACGTTTGTATTCTTTATTAATACATTTATGAAAAGTTGTAAATATAGCTTCTGTAAATGATTTCATAATTACTGTTGCTAAAATTAATCTCAAGAAGTCGCATCTGAAATAACATTAGGTCATTTTGACGGATTAGTCTGAAATTTTAACAGAAAATATCACCAATTTTACTTTCAATAGCTCTATATAAAAAACTCTATTTAGCTATTGGTCATAACCTGTATAGGTTTATTACAATAAGCAAACATTTAATTTAAGTAGTACTTTTTTTTTGAACAAATAGATTTTTGTATTGGAAAAACAATGTACCACAATATTTTGAGTGAATTAATACCCAATACATATTTGAAATAAAAAAAAAACTGGAAAAAAGTTGCGTTCCATGGAATTTCGTTTTTGCAATAAAGTTTAAATTTCCCAGATACATGAAAGATAACATTAAAAACTAGTAATCTAAAACCAATCTGATATTGATAAAAAGAACAAGTATAAAACAAATTTATGTAAGGCGAAGTTTATAGTGTCAACGAGAATACATTAACTTCTACGTTTTTAAATTCCCATCAAAACGTACAGACGTTTAATTCTTTGCGGTTCAAAACTACACAACATTTGATAAGCTTTTCGCGTGACTAAATATTTTAAAACTCTGTTTTCCATGATGTGCTTTGAGTTTTGTAAAACTCAATTTAAAAAAGTGTTCTTTCAAGTACGCTTATAGATATTTAAAATGAGAGTTGTATATAGTTGTAGTTATTATGAAAGCTCTATACGTTTATGAAAATGTTGAACACACTATGAGAATGTTGCCATCTGTAACAGACAACTTTCTAAAACCAATATGACGTAATAATGCTGCAATTATGATAGCAGATAAGTGCTTGTATAAAAATCACTCGACACAAACGTAGTAGTAAACAATAAACTCAAAACAACAGTTTATTAAAAATAAAAAGTCTTTTGCGTTATAAATTAGGTTAAACTTTATTTTAATTAAAAATTAGATAATAGCAATTTTTTTATTGTTTATTGGACTTTTTTAAACTAAACTAAGTTATCTCTATAACAAAAAACTTGCACATAACTCGTGTAAAAGAGTTTTCGCTAACGTTTTTTAAGTTAAACTACAAAGAAATAAAGAAAAATAATAGTGTTGTCGAAAGGGAAGAAAACGTAAGTTAATAACGTCATAGTTGAAATGTATTTCTTGGAAATGTTTGCGTGAGTTGGTGTTGTGGTTGCTGTGAAACTTTTTAATTATTTGTTTAAAAATACCAACGCTTGTGTTTTCAAGTTAATGTTTTAACACTTATTATAACATATGTTTTATTAAGGTCACCAAAAAAATGTTTAGTGGTTAAAAGTTCACGAATGATTTTAGTTATAATCGTGTAATGTTGAATTTATAAATTACAAATGTATAATCTGCTTTCTCTTTTTATTATTAGTTACATCTTAACCTACCGTAAAAACCAATGACATGATAATAAAACTAACAATTAATTTTATTCGACATGTTTATAACTTAACAACCACCGTAAAGTTCAACTTAAAAAGTAATTTGCAATAAAAACTTTTCAATCATTACGAAAAATTGGACCCTTTAAAAGTAAAAACTAATCCATTTCCATTGTTTACAGTTGTTAATTTTGTACTGCTGTCTGCTAAAGCATAAATTCTATTATGCTCTTGTTAATAATGTGAATAACTGTTTATACAAATTCATGTGAGTAGAACTTTTTGCAACGTAATCAGCAAAATCCAAGAGGTCTTAAGTTTAGTTAAAACGACAAAAAAAACATTTTCTATTGATATCTGTGAACTTGACACTAGTAGTTTGTACAAACAGTTGTAAACTATTATCCGCTCTAAACAATGGTAATTCAATTTTAAAATCGCTTGTAGTATCAAATTGATTTTTTTGTGTTTTTAAAACAATAACACATTTCATGTTTATTGATTATGGGTATAATTTTTTAATTATGTACTAAAACATCTTTTTGTTTGAAAGTTTATAGTTTAATACTAAAAATTAAGTTTTAATTTTTAGTCTAATATAATATTATTTTAATTAAAAAATTGAAACAAGTATTTGTGTTTGAAAACTTTTAAATGTTTTCTAACAGTATTTATACTAATGAAACTTTAACTTTATTTTTGTCTTGACTTTAGCAATATGGTTTTGTTTCTTTAATTAGAAAAAGTGATTGACTGCTATGAGTTAACAAAAGAAAAAACCATCTCTTTATATTTAAAGTTTATGTCAACAAAAATGTTAAAACTTTTATTATATAGTGTAGTACATTAAAAAACTTTCTAAAAATTGAGTTGTTTTCAGAAAAAAGTTTGTTAGTTTTTTAAGTGTTTAAATTGTTATTTTTTAAAGCAAAAATCATATTTTTATCTTGTTGCTGTTTATTTATTAACAATATAGATTGTGTATGACGAATGTATTCTTCAAAACTGGTTAATAACAAAAATAAAGTTTTTTTTTTAATTCTATTTATATCAACTAATGAAATAAATATTTGTTCTACGTTTAAATAATGTTTGTTTTGTATATCTGTTTTTGATGACTAGATCAACGTAAACAATCTTGTTTTGAAAATTTAATAGTTGCTCTTTTTACAGATCGATGTTTGTACTAGCGGTTATTATATTAACTAGCCATTAATTGAAGAAATATGAACGCTTATAAAAAAGTGTTACATCATTCGAATTTTTGAAAAATTAAGTTATTCCTTTCTCCTAATACTTTTAATATTTTCACTGAACCTTCCATATTAATTATATAGTTTATTGAACTTTCTCCGGTATAATATATAACAATAGATTAACGTATGCAAACTTTTTCAGATTCAAATAATTTTTAAGTATTTTAACTCTATTAGCTTGTGCTGAACCACAAACTAGATGATTAATTATATAATATAATTTTTCACTGATTTGGTATTAAACATTTTTGATAAATGATAGTAACATAAGATTTTTGTAACAACACTTCTGCTTTTTGAAATTTTCTGAGAAACTCTTGCACAGAAGTAAGTATAATGGAAATAATTTTAAGTAACTTAATGCGATGATCAACTAAGTTTTGGCGCCAAAAATTTAAAGTGTATATGTTTACGGCTGCCTAGATAATATCGAACACTTTTAATGTTTTACTTAGTAGCATAAAGTTCTTTTATATACCTAGATAAAAAGTATACCTTTATATGAAAATAATTTGGTATAATAAAATTGAATAAAACCATTATTGCAATAATTAGAATGTATTTGTAAACTAATTTTACTTTAAAATAGGTATTTCTATCATAACTTTAAAGGGAATTATAAAACAAATATTACGTTTTATATTTTTAACTTTGGTTTTTTATTTAAAACAGACCTTAAAAGTTACTTAAATAAATATTTCTCAAGTCTCAAAGTTTATTGGCAATATTTTTCAGTAGTTATCAAAATAAAGCTTCATTTATTGCAAAGTGAGTTAAACCAATTAAAAAATAAATAAAAGTCTTTTATACAGACAAATAATATTAAAAATTTATATATAGACCTTTAAAACGATTAAAACATTTATATATGAAAGTTTATACTTCATCTGCGTTAAATAGTTTTAACCTGTAGATAACTAAACATCAGTTTTCTAATATTAACAGAAACGGTCAATTTTTCATTAAAAGATTCTGGTTAGTCAAATCTTTTTATTCAAATGATCATAATTTAATTCATGTACTTGAAAAATATATTTAAACAAGATAGTATCGGTTTGGAAGAGGCAGAAATGGTTAAAACGAGTCATTCTAAATCTTTCTCACATACAAAACTTTTTTTGGTGCTTTTAACTCCAATTGCTACGTCCTCGAAGTCGCTCCTCGCAAACCAGCAGAGATTTCTGCTCTTTTCGCCGTCGTAAACGCGGTAAGCCGACATCCTCTCGCTATCGTAATCGGAAGGGGACATTATCACATACTCTTCCCATGTCTCCCCAACGTTCCTCACCCAAAACTCGTCCCAAGTTTGGATCAAAGGGCCGAGCGCCTCCCTTTAATATTATTTTGTACTTTACACAAGCGCAGTTAAATCACACGTTCAACTTATTAGTCAGTTATAAAAATACAGTTTAAATTAACTTTTTAATTACAAGGTAATGACTGACGTTTGAATTAGTAAACTTACTTAATATTTTTAACATATTGGTTGTAGGTCTTTTTTGAATAAAATGTAGACCGATAATGCATAATGGGCCTCGTCTGAAAGCCGGCGAGATCCCACCCTTCACCTTTGTCCTGACAAATTTTTCTCGCATCGTCGTAAGTAGTTGCAGTCTGATAATAATCGTAATAATATTGCTTTCTTCTAGATTCGTGTTTGATCAAATGTCTGTCTTCGGGAAACTCAATTTCCCAAGTGTACTCTGTATAATTTAGAAGTTAACAATTAAAAGTTTGTATACATCTACCTTAGTGTAAACTATAGTATACAATACATAAATTTAGTAGTATAAGTAAAAGTAGAGTTTCTAGCTGTGGTTTGAAATAACAAAATAGTTCTTCATTCGTATTTTGTTGTTTTTTAAGGCAAGTGCATTGGAGTTTATAAGACATTTTCACTTTATTCTAGACTTTTTATTGGATTATTAGTACTTTTAAAAGTGATACAACTATTTTAAAACTTTAAGAACACTGCTTAAATTTTAAAATATCGGTTTTCGAAATCTTTAAAAAACTTAAATCCTACTTAATCACAAAAATTTATAAAATTTGAATAAACACTTTTTTTTAAATTCTCAACAATAAACTTATTAACCTTGACAGTAGTCCCAACTTCCATCATCATGGTAACACCAAGGGTAGGGCGATGTCCACCAGGTCCAGGTCTTGTACCTTCTGACGCAAGTGTTCCCATATTCGGGTGTTACCCCATTCCAATTGCTGAAATCACAAACACTGTTGTCGAAAGTCGTCACAACTAAGCTTGAAAACCCTGTGAAAATTAAACGAACTTGATATTTTTGCTAAATTTTTTGGTTTAGCTTTCCAAAGTTGTTTCGACAAAACTTTTCGAGAATAAAACATTACTGTGTTAATTTAGAAATTTGATTTTATAAAATGAAACATGAGCTCGTTTTTTTAAGAATAATTTTATTTTTATATAATAGAATTAATATTTATTCATTTTGAAGGTTTTATTCTAAGGTAAAGCAAATTCTAATTATATTTATGTAAAATATTTAGATTTTAGTTATTAAAATATAATTTTTTAACTTTTTTTAAACTTTTTTAAAAATTTAATTAACAATACTTTAAGTGCAACAACTGCTATGAAAAAGTATATTTCTAGTTATTCATTTTAACGAAGACGTACATCTGTTTGTTTTTTTTACTTATATATACATATTTCAATACAAGTATAAAATATCTTATTTAAACTTACTAGCTTGACTCAATACAATAAACGCTGCTACAACCTGCAAAAATAATATTTTTTTACTAAAATTAATTGAAAAATATTCACGAGTCATGTACGTATTTACAACCGATTTCATTGAAAAAAACAAATTGTTTATATATTTTTCATTTAGGTTTAATTTATAAAGCAGTCTTTTTAATCTTTTAAATGAAATAAGATTAAAAATCAAAATGTTTTCGACTTATTCAAATGTGAGATACTATTTATAAAAGACTTTTATTGTGTCTTTCTAAAGCGAACTTAAATTGAAAGTGAAATTTTTGCTTACTTAAATATATTGTATAATATAAAATTTTAAAGAAAGCTTACTTTTTAAACAACTTACCAGAAAGGTAAAAGCAAATCTCATTGTATTACTTCTATTTCGCCAAATAGTTAGTTTTATATTATAAACTGTTTAAAAATAACGTATTAGCTTCTAATTTAGTGTTTAATATTTTATACAAACTGTGGTGAAAGATACGATTTGCTGGACATTATAAAACAGCAGCATTGCTTTAAAATATATATTAGCTAATTTTAACAGAAAAATTTATAAAAAATTCTAGTGTTTTATAGAAGCTAAAAACTAATAAATACATAACTTTAATCAGCCTTAATAAGTTTGGTACGTAAGTATGAAACTAAACAATTAAAACTTTTAAATAATGTATTATTTATTGAGCGATAAAAGAAAAGTACTTTAAGTTTTGTCTAAGGACCTGGTGAACGAAAAAACATTTCGGTTATTGAGCCGATATAATATGAAAAACTCATTAAATATATTTGCAATAAAAAGTTAACATTTATAAGAGCATGTTTGGATAATCTATTTTGGATTTTTAAATACCTGATTTATAGTTTATTGAACAACAAAAAAAGACACTCAAAATAATTGATCATACGACTTGTTGCACGAAGAACCTTTCGGTTATCGAATCCACAGATATCTCTAAAACACCCGTCCACTAATAAATTCAAGTTATTTTAAAGCGTCTTATCAAAATAAAAGCAATTCTATGAAATAAAATAATTATTTGATATTCAAAAAGAATATTAGTTTTGTTAGAAGTTTTTAATTGGTTTTATCTAGTTTTTATAATTTTGTATTGTTTTTTTTATTTTTTTTTTGTTTTTTAGCTTATTATTTTTTATAAGTTAAGTTGTATAACTTTATGCCTAAATGACATTTTTATTTCTAAATCAGGTTATCTTAAAACCATTAATCATAAAATGTTGTTTTTTAAATGTATATCATTTCTAATATTTTTCCAACTGTAACCTTTTTTTTAAATGTTGAAATAATTCTTATTGATATTATCAACAACAAAAACATATAATTCTACCATAATAAAGATCATAATCACTGGTTTAATACTTTCTGTTTGACTAATAAATTAAAACATACAGTTCGTATTTTTTTGTTTTCAAAACTTAGTTAAAACTACAACAGAAAATAATACAAAAATTATTATTTACAATAATTTTCAACACAATTCTTTGATCAGATTTGTTTTAACTGCTAAAGAAAAAAAATTACATTTTTTTAATACTAACAATCTATTTTAATTTTTTAGTTTATATACAGTTTTTTTTTTTGCCTTTTATCTTCCGGTACTTTTACTTTATAAATTTGATCTTGTGAATTTTAGAAAAATAAACAAAAATGCATGTGATTTTGACACTAAAAAAATGAAAACAAAAAGGTCGTAAAAAAATCACAACAGCATGTGATATGACCTAAAAATAGATTAATAAAAATAAAAACAATGTTAACGAAAATAAGGTTGTAAAAATGTACAAAAAACATGTGATTTAAAAAATCACTTGTACTTTTACAGTAATTTTTTAGAAAAAATACTATGTAAACTATTTTACACAAAACGTTATATGGTCTTTGAAACAGTTTAAGAAAGTTTTTAGTTCTATCTTAAGTTGTGATTATAATTATTGTATATTAAAATAACCGCGAACTACTTTTTTCTTCATTATTTTTTTATACTTGATACAATTATATAGCTAATGGGTTTTCTTTTAAACTAGTAAAAATCTTGTTGGTTTGATCTAAAAAGTCTTAATTAAAATCAGTTTAGGTTAACAATTTTTAAGATAATTAAAGGTACATTTTGGACCATCAAAAAATCTAATAGTTTAAAACAGAAACAAAAAAATATTTTAAAACTACTTGAAATTCAGTTTTAACGCTTGCATTTTTTACTCGGAACTCTTAGACAATAACTTATTATATACTAAACTTAATATCTATAAGTTTAAAACGAAACTCTTCAATAAAAACTAATTCTTACAACTTAAACTTAGATTAGTGATAGAAATTTGAACTAAGGTTATAAAGTTTCAACACACTTTGAATTTACGTGTAAAGAAAAAAGTTTAAACCCAGAAAATAGATTTAACTCAAAACTCAATTAAACTCAATTAAGTTTTTAAAAGAATAATATTTACAATAAGTTAGCTTTTGATAGTTAATAATGTATAATAAATTTACTTTTTTTTAAAGTTGTTTGATATAAATTTTTTACCGGCGTTAAAAATTAATAGTATATAAATAGCTAAGTAACTTAGTTAAATCCTATCTAAAATATTCTAAAAGGTGTTGTACTTTAATTATATATTTTAGTACTTTTTTTTCAAATAGTTATATTTTTTAGCACAGTTTTTAGTCTGACAAAATATTTTTCAAAAATTAAGACAACTTCTACATATTTTAGTTAAGTTTTTTACAATGCTTTGTTTGCTTAATTGGTTTAATATGAGTTACTAGCAAAGTTTATATATGAAATTCACCTCACTTCATAAAAAATTAGCAAATAAATTATAACAAAAGTAAAAAGTAGCTCTGTAAACATTACTTTTTAAACAAAAAAGAAGTTTAACATTTAAACAAATAAACCAATAAAGTAGTTTTTTTTGCAAACTTAAAAAATTACAATAACAAACTTTATAATAATCATAAACAACTTATGCTTGATATTACGTGTTTATGATTAAAAGTGTTAAAATACGTTATTGTTTTATTTTAAATTACATAGTTAAAACCAATTTTTTGTACATTAGAAATCTAAAACGCTTTCATTCCTGATAAGAAATTAAAATCATTATTTTAAGTATTGGACTTCAAGTACTTTAATACTTTATACTTCTTTATTTTGTCTTTTTATTAACCTAAAGCTATTCAATTAACACTTATGTTTGTTTATAGTAATGACATTTTATAGATACATACTTAGTGTACTTTTTTTGTAATTGTAATAAAGTTATTAAAAAAAACTTATAATCTTACAAGTATTTATGATTTTGATACCATAATTTATTTACCTTTATACTCGCAAAGATGCCATTTTTAAAATAAGTATAAGTTTCAAATAAACAAAGTAAAGCTATAATGCTTTAAAATGAATTTATAAAAACTTAATATTTAAAGAAACATAAGCCTTTTTTTATAACAAAGTTAAAACATTGTTAGGCGACAAATAAGAAATCAATTTTATAAAAATTCAATTATCAAATCGAATACAAGTAAAATGGAAAATATTTCTAAAAAACTTCTCTGTTGGTAGATAACTTAAATTAAAAACGTGTTAGTTATAAAATTTAAGCTTAACTTCTCCGATAAATATATAGTTTATAAAGTACACACTTTTTGAGTATATAGAAACTGAAAAAATTTAATTGCATTGCAGTTTTCCAAACTTTTGCAAAGATATAGTTAACTGCATGATTTAAGTCAATTTTTAAGATTTTTACTTGTAAATGTTTTAAATCATAGTAGTCCTTTTAAGAACGAAAACATTACCACGCGACTATTAACTTAAATTATTCATATTCACCACAAAAAGCATTTCAAGTAAGATAAATTATTTTAACTACGTAGCATACCTATAAAAGTTTATTATTTGAGTTTAATCATAAAAAACAAAGTTATACACAAAATTGTTGTATTATAATGTTAAACTTTATTTTAATGAAATAAACTTGTAATAACTGTATTATCAGTTTTATAGATATTTAGAGTGTGTTTAGAAGCTGGTCAAAATTGTAAGGTATTTATATATATATTAAAGTACAAACAGTTTCACAGTCTATTAAAAGCCGACTATAATTTTACGTAGTTTTTTTATTTCTGAGTGTTTTAATACATCTAAATCCACCTTAATTTATGAAATGTATTTAGATCTATAGGTTTTTTCTTTGTTTTTTCTTTGATTGCATTAGACAAAAATATAATGTCGTATTTATAGGTTCAAATAAAATTTACTAAACTTCTGCATTAAATTTCAGCTAAAAGTTTTAATATATGTCCATTAATTTTTGGTTAAATCATGACTAGCAAATATTTGATTTATAGTTTATTAACTCTTGTACACATATGATACTTTAAAGATTTTACTTCGATAGCAAAAATGTATTCTAAGCTTTAAAAACGATTACGAGAGGTTAAATATTTCAAAGATTCAAAAAATTAAAAAATTGTAATTGCTAAAGCTTCAATTTTTAGCGTTTAATCAACCAAAGAAAAACTGGTTTGTGCGGAAAAAAAAATTCATACAACTTTAAACATCTGAGAATTTTTTATTTAAGTATTAATTTTTTAGACATTTAAAAAAAAGCTTATTGTTAGCTTTTCTCTACAAGTATTTTTTTCCATCTTAAGTATTTTTTTATACGTTTAACTACTTACTGCATGTCAGTAAAAGTTTTAAATTTGTTTTTTTTTGGATCATAAAACATCTTTATATACTTTGTAAAAACGTTATAGTAAATAGGTTTTATAGAAAGACAAAAATTTTTCTGATTTTGGTTTTTAGTAAGAAAGTTATATAAAACAAAGTCCGCAAAAAACCTCAAAAAAACTTAAAATTTTAATCTACATTTAATTTTTTTTTTTTACTTTCATTGTCAGTATATATATAATCAAATAAATTGTTGTACCATTAACACTACAAATAAACTAACGATTATTCAACAAAACCAAAAAGTGTTTGGTACAAGCATTTGAGTTAAAACTTATTAAAAAAACTATGTTAACAAATACTTTATAGTATAATTGGTTTAAATTTCTATAAGAAAGGTTTCTAAAACATGGCAATTATTCTAAAAACATTTAATACTTTTTTTATTATTAAACCTACTTTCTTAAGGTTGTTCAAAATTATTTCTTTTCAACACACATGTAGTAAAAGTGCTAATTTTTAACTTTAAAACTTCACGATTGCTGCATAATTACTTAGCTATTGCAAGCGGCTAAATTTTAATTCGTCATATAAGAAATCGAGATCAGTTTGACCGGTGCAAAATATTTGTCAAAAAAAATTTTTTTATTAGAACTTATTTCGTGTGACTACAGTTTAATTTGAATAAACATTTTTATTAGTCTAGAACTTATTGCAACGTTTATAGAGTAATTTTTCAAACAAAAACTTTATTCAATGCAAAATGATTTAGTAAAATATAGAAAATTAAACAAAAAATGTTTTTTACAAGTATAAAATTTTTAAAACTTTTTACAAAAGCCTTTGAAAAACAATAAACAAAAATAGAACATAAAAGTACCTACTTTTTTGAGTTAATATTATTCATACTGTAGACAAACTTAGCATCTGCTTTATACTATTAATAAAAGCAAACACATTTATCTAAAAGATTATAGATAGAAATAAGCTTAAACTCGTGTAAATAAAAGAAATATTTAAACTAGATAATATCGGCTTATAAGAGGCAAAAAGATATATATAAAAGCATATACTTTATTAAGGTTTAATTTGTTTAAACTGTAGACAACTAAACATCAGCATTGTACTAACAACAATAAAATAGCATTTATTTACTTAAAATATTATTTAAATTGAAAAGTATTAAAATAATGATATATAAAAATATCTAAACAGTATAATATCGGTTTATAAGAAACAAAGGATTAGAAATTCAAACGTGTCATTCTAAATCTTTCTCACAAACAAAACTTTTTACACAATGGTGGTAATCGAACCCTTCGTACTCGCACGTCGTAAACAAACTGAGCTTTCCATCTTTGTCGTTGCCGCGGTAATAGAGGTGAGGCGCGTTCTCATCGCCATCATCAATCTCATGAGCTTCCATGAATCCCCCGATGTCCATCCAACGTATTTCGGTTCCACGTTCCTCACCCAAAACGCGTCCCAAGTCTGGATCAAGGGGCCGAGCGCCTCTCTTTAATTTTATTTTTGTGTTTTAGAAGTTAGTTAAATCACACATCCGACTTGTTAATGCGTTTTTATCACGCAGCGTAAAGTAACGATTTACGATTGAATAATTTCAAAAAGTAAACTTACTCAACATTTTTAACAGACTGGTTGTAGGTCTTGTAGTTGAAGCTGTGATACCAAGGGTATCCGCGAACGTTGTGGTAATATTGCAATATGGGCTTCGCCTGGAAACTGGCGAGGTCCCAACCTTCACCTTTGTCCTGACAACTTTTTCTCGCATCGTTGTAGGTAGTTTTAGTGTGATAGTAATTATAATAATATTGCTTCCTTCTCGATTCCTTCTCGATTAAATGTCTGTCCTCAGGGAATTCAATTTCCCAAGTGTAATCTGCAGAGGTTTAAAAATTAAAAATTAAAATTAATGTTTCTACTCTAGTGTAAACAGTAGTATAAATAAATTTTATAATATAGCATTAGTAGAGTTTCAAGTTGCGGTTTCATTCATTTTTTGTTGTTTTTTAATGCAACAACAGTAAAATTTTAGAGATATATGAAATATTTTATGAATACTGCTAAAATTTTTAAATATCGGTTTTTAACCGTTCACCAAGTTTTTACTAATTTTTTTAATACAACAATAAACTTAATTACATTGACAGTAACCCCAACTTCCATCGTTATCGTAGCACCAAGGCCAGTTCGATGTCCACCAGACCAATTTCTTGTACCTTCTGACGCAAGTGTTCCCGTATATGGGTGTTACCCCATTCCATTCGCTGAAATCACAAACGCTGTTGTCGAAAGTCTTAACAACGAGGTTTGACAATCCTGTAAAAAATAAATAGAATTAAAGTAAATTATTTTGAAGTTTTGTGGTTAACATAGTCAAAATGGTTTCTACAAAGCTATCCTAGGAGAAAAAATTGCAGAGTCAGTTTGAAAATAAAAACTAAATTAGTTATTCTTGAAGATAATGTATTCTGTTTTAATTCATAGGAAACTAAAAGTATCCATATTTAGGTTTTTAATTATATCACTGTATTTTTTCCTTGTAGAGTTAGTTTAAGGATAATTCTATTTTTTAGATAAGATATTTTTGCTTTAAACCGTTAAAAACTTAATTTCTCACTTTTTTTTTCTAATCTAATTAAACCATATTTTAAATGTAAAAACTGCTATGAAAAATAATACTATATTTATAGTTTTCAATTCCAACGGAGACATAAAGTTTTCTGTTTGTATGACTTTTACAAACATGTTTCAATATAAATATCAAGTATCTAATTCAAACTCACTAGCTTGGCTTAATGCAATAAACGCTGCTAAAACCTGCAAAGCATGATAAATTTATTACTTGAATTAAGTTTGAAACAACCAGTACGAATCAAATATATATTTATAGTTAATTTCACGATAAATATCTAATTCATTTATATAATTTTTTGTTTAGATAGTATTTATAAAGCACTTTTAATTTATATTATAAGGTTAGATGAAATTAATAGTCAAATAAGTTTTTAGTTATCTAAATACTTAATAGTTTGTTTTTAACTTCTACTAATGTTTTTAAAGTGAAATAAATTTTAAAATGAAATGAGTGTTTGCTTATTTAAATATATTATATAGTACATAGTTTTAAATAGAGCTTATTTTTTAAACAACTTACCAAAAAGGTAAAAACAAATCTCATTCTATTGTTTTCTATTTGGCCAAATTTTAAGTTTTATATTATAAACTGTATAGAAATAACTTTTTAAGTTCTAACAAACTAGACTATTTTTCTTTCAATTATTGAGATAAAAACGAAATTTAAGAGAGTAATCGATCCACAGGGGATATAAAAATTAGAAATATATTTTCTTAAAGGAAAACTTTTCTGTTTGAATAAGATTTACATTTTGAAAATCCGCATTGCGGTGAAACATTGTAACTATTTATCTTTGAAATAAAAAATTATTATTTTGTTTTTGTACTAAGTATAAAATTTTCTTAAACAAACTGCGGTTTAAGTTATAATTCGCTGGAAATTTTAAAGCAGCTGCATTGCTTAAAGATATGTGTTTACTAAGTATAACAATAAAGTTTCTAAAAATGTTTAATAATTTAAAAAGTTTGAAAACAAAAAAAATATATAACATTAATAAAACTCAAACATTTAAGTGTGTAACTATAAAACTAAGAACAAAAATACATTTTTGATTTGAACAGATAAAAAAAAAACTAATGATATACTTTTCATTAAACGATAAAAGAGAAGCGTTCAAAGAATGTAGTCTTAGGATCTTGTGCACTAAAAAACCTTTTGGTTATCGAGTCGATATAATATGAGACTCTTATCCAGCATACTTGCAAAAAAAAATAAATAAGAGCAGGTTTAGATAACTTATTTTAGATATATGAACACCTGGAATATACAGTTATTTTGAAGCGTCTAATCTAAATAAAAGCAACACAGTCAAAAAAATAACTACATGATGTTCATTATGCAAAAAAAATTAGTTTTTTTTTTTCAATGTTCTAAATATATTCAGCTTATTAACATTGATTTCAAAATTTAGCTATTTCAAGAAAATTTTGTTTGTTTTTTAGAGTAAAGTTTTTTTTTTCAGGTAAAATTGTATAACTTTATGTCTAAATAACATTTTGATTTCTAAATTAGATTGTCTATAATCCATGTTTCGTAAAATTTATTTCTAAATATATGTCATTTTTAAAATCTTAAAACTAAACTATTTCTAATAAAATCCTTAAGATTTTTTTTATTAATCAATAAGATAAATATAACCTTCAACCCAGTATCACTACCGTAATGACAGGTTCTTGCTTTTTTGTTTGGCTAATAATTTAAAACTTATAATGTGTATCTTTTTAGACTTCGGAGCTAAGTAAAAACTAAAACAACAGAAAATGATACAAGAAACTATTAAACACCATTAATTAAAATTCTGTCCTTCAAACACATTTATTTAACCTGCTAATGAAAAAAAAATATTTGCTTAATACTAACATCAGATTTAAATTGTTTAGTTCATATACTGTTTTTTTTGAATTTTTTCTTTTGGTACTATTACTTTTTTAATCTTGTGACTTTTAGTAAAACACTTGAACTGCTTAAATTCAAAAAATTATTAAATACACGTAGTTTTCACTTAAAAAATACTTTTAACGATCGTAAAAATATTACAAAAGCATGTGATATGGCCTAAAAATAAATTAAGAAAAACAAGGTCGTAAAAAAGTAATAAAAAAACATTAGATTTAAAAAATCACTAGTACTCTTTACAGTAATTTTTAAGTAAAATTACTAACTGTGTAAATTTTGTAAAACAAGGCGTGGTTTGATTTTTGAAAAAATTTAAAAAGATTTTTTCTTCTTTTAAATGAAATTGTGGTTATAGTTAAAATGCGTTAAAATATTTGACAACATTTTTTTTTAAATCTTTTCGTACTTAAGTTTTATATAGCTTATTGATTATATTTAAACTAAATTAAATTTAATATAGAAATTGTTAATTTAAGTCTAAAAACTCTAATTCAGAAACAGTTTATTATGACTGCTTCAAAAGTATTTTAAAACTTACTTCAATGACTATAAGCATAATTGCTAACATTATGGTAATTTAGATATTAATTACTTGTATTCCGTTTTGTCTAAGTTGTACACATAACAATTTAAACTTTTATTATAGGTATTTTCTTTAATATTGTTTAACCGACTTTTTTGAAATGTTGAGTTTTCATTTGAAAAGAAGAACTATCTGCTTTAACAACAAGTTACTCAATGCTATATTATTGAAACATAATACTTCTACTAAAGTTTGTATGTAAAAAAGTTTCTGCGTAGCCTTTTTCTTTAATTACTAAAGTATTTTAAAGTTTATATATATTTAAAAATGTTATAAAACTATAAAAACTTTTAGTATATTGCTGTAGAATTTTGTGTTCTATTTACAATACAAAGACTGCATGGTTTTAATTAATTAATTGTCGTTTTGAATATTTTTTACTTTTTGATGATGATACTTTAGTTAAGTATTAAAGCTTTTGTTTTTTCAAAGCAAGTTTTTGTCTTTATTAACTTTTAATAAACTCAGGATGGTTTAATGTAATTCAGACATTTTTGCTTTTAAAGTGGCAGTCATGTAAAATCCTAATTAATTATTAATAAGGTATTTTATTATAGTATTCAACCATTAATTATGTTAAAGAATTGTTATATTTTTCACATAACATATAGGTACGAAATTTATTAAGTTAGCTATTTACTTAATTTTTTAAAAAAGTGCAAAGTACTTAAAACACCAAAACAATTTTTAACACTTATTTCAGCTTTAAATATGAAAAAGTGGTTGACAATATAAAAAATAAACAAAAGTGACTTAGAGGTGGTTTTCAAGTTTAGTTTTAATAGAGAGTTAAGTTGTAAGTAAAATAAATATATGTTTAGTTAATCTTATTAATTTTTAAAAATACTACATAGTTTGCTAAGTCTTGAGTACAATAGTCTATTAAAATCTATTCAATTAAATATGATTTAAATAGGTCTTCTATGTGTAGCTAAAAGTCATTAAAGACAATAAACTGAAAAAAAAAAATTTTGTTAGTGTCACTAAAACTAAAGCTGCGGCCCGCAAAGATTTTTGAAACTTGAAATTTGGCCCGCGAGCACCAACTGCCTGCCGACCCCTGGTTTAACCAGTGCAAAATTATTCGCTAAAAATTGTTTTTATTTGAAATTCTTTCAATGAATTGTTTAAAGGTAGAAATATTTTATAATAAACGAAAGATCTTTACATCTGTAGTTTTTTTTTTTTGTAAAAGAATTCGGACAGATTTGTTAAACGAATTTTATGTAGAAATCTCTTTCGTGTGACTTTTAGAAAACTAGATTAAATCTGATTAGATTAAGTTTTTTAATCGGTTTAAATTTCCGGTATTAAGACAAGTTTTAATCTTAAATACCTATTTTTAATTTCGCTGATTTAAATATGACATAATTAATAAAAGTTGCCAGCTAAATTAAACATTTAGTGTTCGTTTAATAATAAACACAAGTTGACCTAATTTTTCATTAATTTCAAACTAATTTTATGTTTAAACCTCAGTTTTATTTTCTGCGGCTTTCTTTAAAAACACGAGCATCTGGAAATTTTTAATTTTTACTGTATAACAAGGTTTATTGAACGACAAAAACACTGCTCAAAATGTTTGGTCCTAAGACCTGATGCACGAAAAACCTTTTAATAAAAACAAACAGCTAAAGTACTGCTTATTTAATACTTTTTAAAGATAAATCTTCGTAATATCTAAAAGAATATAATGTACCTTTGTATACTTCAGCAGTATTTTTTTTTTTTAAATCGCTTAACATTATATTATGATAAACTCACATACACAACTTAATGATAAACGTTTACTTTACTAAAACTTTATAAACAAAAAAATAGTTTAATTGATAAACTGATGAAACTTCTAAAAATGCTTTAAAGTTTTTTATAAATTTCTTAAATTATTTTAAATTCCACAGTCTAACAAATAACTATTAACTATTTAACAACCATAAGGTTTTAAGTAACAAGTTAGCTTCAATTGAAAGAAATGTTATGATGTAATAATGTTAATGTTTTAACTTTGCGTAATTATAAAGAATTTCCTTTGAAGTAGTCAGTAAAGTGGAAAATTAATTCTTATAAGTTATATAAATAGTACAACTTCACTTTCAAAACATTTTAGAAATCTATTTAAAATTGATTGAAGAAGACTTTTTTTCAATAAAGTTATTCATCAAGTAAATATTTTTTAGATGCAAAAAAATAAATTCAATCATAATATATCTTGATCTAATAATCAAGATAAAAAAAATTTGGTTACAGATTACTATCTGTCTGTAAAATTTTAAATAATTGTTTCTTTAAGTTAATTGATTGTCATCTAATAAAAAAAGTTTTATATTAAACTACTTAAATATCACACAGGCACTACCACCTAAAGTGATTAAGAAAAGTTTTATTAAACTAGTTCACAAACACCAGTGGTCGGACCAACGCTACGATATAAACAGTAAATACCAATTTATTGAAAAACAACAATTCTTTTTTCATTATAATTTTTATTCAAATTTAAGTGCTTTCGGAATTCAGAAGCCCTCTTATCAAAAATACTAAACACTCACAAGTTAATAAACACAATATAAATAGAGTGAAACTAAATCATTTGTAAAAAACACAACTAATTAAAGCAACAAGTAATCTATATCTGAAATTTACCAAAAACGTTCTGGTATTAAAGTTTTAACAAAAGAACAGGTAGAAATACTTCCATTCAGCTTCTGTTTGATGTTGCCGACTTTATTGATCAACAGAACTTATTTTTTCTACTTCAAAACAAAAACATAATTGGTGCAACTAAATAGTAAGTTATTGAGTTTAATCTTTGTTAGAACTCCTTATATCTACTTACGTGGTTAAATTTTTTGTCATTATCACGTGTTTTCCTCTACTAATTACTTCCACGTGATTGGAGTACTAAGATTACTTCGCTCTAAAAATTGGGTAAGTTAAAGAACAAAAGAGTGGTTGTTTTCACTTAAAAACTGTATACTTAAAAAAAAAAAAAGTTTATTAGCCGTATTAGTTAACCTATATTATTTTTTTAGATAACTTTTGTTTTATTGCATGTTTTAATTTTAAATCATCACTATTAGGTTACGTTTGTATTCTATATATATATATATATATATACTTATTTATAAAAAGTTGTAAATATAGCTTCTGTAAATGATATCGTAATTATTTTTGCTAAAGTTATTCTCAAGAAGTCGCATCTGAAATAAAATTAGGTCATTTTGACGGATTAGCCTGGAATTTCAACAAAATATATGATCAACTTTAATTTCAATAGCTCTCTATGAAAAACAATATTTAGCTGTTGGTCATGGCCTGTAATAGTAGGTTTATTACAACAAGCAAAAAATTAATTTAAGTAAAACTTTTTCAAAACAAACTGCTTTTTTATTGAAAAAACAATGTAGTATAATATTTTGAGTGAGTAAATACCTGATACCTATTTGAAATAAAAAAACTGGAAAAAAGTTGCGTTCCAAGTAATTTCGTTTTTGCAATAGAGTTTAAATTTTCCAGAAACATGAAAGATAACATTAAAAACTAGTAATTTAAAACCAATCTGTATTGATATCAAAAATAAATATACAAAAAATTTATGTAAATCGAAGTTTATAGTGTCAACGACAATTGAATGACTTTTACATTTTAAAATTCAAATCGAAACGTACTCACATTTGTATTTTTGCGGTTTAAAACTACAAAGCATTAATAAGCTTTTTGCATGACAAATTATTTCAAAACTTTCGTTATCATGATATGATTTGAGTTTTGTAAAACTCAAATTAAAAAAATCTTTTCTCAAGAACATTTATAGTTATTTTAAATAAAGATTGTACCATAAATGTTGTTGTTATTGAAGCTGTCTACTTTTTAAAAAACATTTAAAGCCATCTGTAAAAGACAACATTCTGCAACCATTATGACATAACAACTCAAGTGTATTTCTCGGAAATGTTGGCGTGCGTTGGTGTTGTGTTCGCTGGGTAACTTTTTAATTATTTGTTCAAAAATACCTACACGTGTGTTACGATTCCAGAAAAAAAAAAAACTTATTATAAATATGTTTTATTAAGGTCACCACAAAAAGATTTAATGGTTAAAAGTTCATACATAATTTAAGTTATGATTGTATAATTTTGAAATTATAAACTACAAAACGTATAATTGGGTTTCTCTTTTTAATATTAGTTATAATGTCCTTTTTATCCTGCCGTAAAAATCAATGAAGTGATAATAAAACTAATGATTTTGAAAAGCCGCTTTCTGACCTATTTGGCATGTTTATCACTTAACAACCTTTGAAAGTTCAACTTTCAAAGCTTTCTAATACTTACGAGAAACTCCACTATTATAAATGTTTCAAAATTCCATTGTTTACAGATGTCACTTATGTACTTTTGCCTAATTAAGCATAAATTCTTTTGTGTGTTTGTTGTTGTTGTGAATAATTGTTTATATAATTTCATGTGAGTAGGAGTTTTTGCAACAAAAACAACAAAACCAAGGGGTCTCAAGTGTCGTTGAAACGATTCAACAAGCATTTTTCTATTGTTAATTGTGAACTTGGCATTAGTAGTTTACATAAGCAAATGCAGAAAAGTTACCGTTTAGTCAAAACAGTGATAAGTCGTTTTTGTGAGCTAAGTCGCCTGCGGCATTAAACGAAACTTTTTTTGTGTTGCTAAAACATCAAAATATTAATTGTTTATAGATTAAGACTTAAAAAACAATTTTTTTTAAATAATAGTGTGATAAATAAAAATTCTAGTTAAAGATTTGAGGTTGCATACGCTATTTACTTTTTTAATTTTATAGTTAAAAAAAATCTACTTAAAACATATATTCGTGTGTCAAAACATTAAATTTTCTTTAATTGTACTTTTTTCTTTTATGGCTGGATTTCATTTTGAGTAAAGCAGTGTCTTTTTGTTATTTTATGTGACGAAAGTAACTATACTTTATAAGTTAATAAAAGCTTAAACTAACTTTATGACAATAAGTTATTTTGAAATATTTCTTAGTTTTAAGAAAATCTAGAACATTAAAAAAAACTTATGAATACTGAGTAGTACATTAAGAAATTTTCTCAAAAAGTTAGCTGTGGTTTAAGGTTTTAAATATTTAAATATTTTGTCATAAATAGTAATTATCTTTTTTCGTATCTGTATCTTTTTTTCTATTAACAATATAGATGTGCATGACGAAAGCACCTCATAATACCAGTTACTTAAAAGGCATAAAATTAATGTTATAAAATCTTACTTGTGAAACAACGATTATTCTATATATTTTTTCGTAACTAGATCAACGTAAACTACCTTTTTAATAAAAGTTATATTGTTGCTCTTTTCACAATGTAGATCGATGTTTGCACTAGCGGTTAGATAAATCAAACAGTTCCATGAATTGAAAAATCATGAGATCAAGAAAAATAAAAGTTCTACAAAGTGTTACATTATTCAAAACTAATTTAACAATAATAATAAGTTTTAAACATTTTATTTTACAAGTTTAAATATTACAACGGAACCTTGCATCTTAATTATGTAAATGTCAAAATTTGCTTCAGAATGATGTGTTAATTTAAAAAATGTAAGCTTCTTTAGATTTTAACCCAATAAGCATGTACTGAACCACTAATAGATGCTTAACTCTATAACGTAAAATTAAGAAAATTAAGTAATCAAATTTTATAATCAATTAGATTAAGTTTTTCAGAAAAACAGTTATGTTTTTAATTGGTTCCGAGAGAAATTTTCACAATAGTAAGTACAATGGAGGTAATTTAAAGTAGCTTATTTATTTAACAACTAAATTTCGGCGCCTAAACTTTATAAGTTTATATGTTTGCGGCTGCCTATATAAATATATTAATTTAAAAATAATATAAATTTAAACTTGGTACGCATCAATTTCTTTTACTTTAGATAAAAAATATGCCGTTATCAAAAGCTTATTAGGTATGATGATATTAAATAAATACATCCTTGCAACAGTTGGAATGTGTTTAAAAACTAATGATACTCATAAACAGATGTTTCTATCATATGTATAAAATATACATTTAACTTTATTTTTTTAAGTTTGTCTTTTTTGTTTTACAGTGCTAAAAAATTATTTTAATAAATTATTGTTTTATTTAACTTGTTTAGTAAATTTTCTAAAGTCTAAAGTTTATTTACAACGTTTTTTAGTAATTACAAAAATTCAACTTTTTTTATTGCTAATGATTTAATAACAAATCCAAAACTAAACAAAAACCTTTTCTACAGGTGTATATAAATTTTTTAAATAAATCTTTTAAAAAACAGTAAAAAAAATATAAGAGCATATATTTTACTAAGGTTTAATTGATTTTAACTGTAGACAACTAAACATCAGCTTTGTATTGAAAACATAAATAAAATTATTTATTTAAAAGATTCTTTATATTGAACAGTATTAGAATAATGTTATTAAAACATATTTAACAACATAACATCGGTTTATAAGAAGCAGAAAAGGATTAAAGATTCAAACGGATCATTCTAAATCTTTCTCACAAACAAAACTTTGCCTCCAATGGCGGATAACGATCGAATTATACTCGAACGTTGCAAACCTACCCCCTGATGTCAATCCAGCGTAGTTCGGTTCAACGTTCCTCACCCAGAACGCGTCCCAAGTCTGGATTAAGGGGCCAAGCGCCTCCCTTTATTTAATTTTTGGTTTTTATAGCAGGCGCAGTTAAATCACGCAACCAAATTACTGATATACTTTAAACATGCATCGTAAAGTAACTTTTAATTAACGATTAGCGTTTGAATAGTTTTTTCAAAAAGTAAACTCACTTAATGTTTAGAACAGATTGGTTGTAGGTCTTGTAGTCGAGGCTGTGAACCCAACCGTGACCATCAGCGTTGTAGTAATATTGCACTAGTGGCTTTGCCTGAAAACTGGCGAGGTCCCACCCTTCACCTTTGTCCTGACAAATTTTTCTCGCATCGTCGTAAGAAGTTGCAGTCTGATAATAATCGTAATAATATTGCTTCCTTCTTGATTCATTCTCGATCAAATGTCTGTCCTCGGGAAACTCAATTTCCCAAGTGTAATCTGTAGAGGGTATGGAAGTAACAAGTAAAAAAGGAAAACTTTTTTAAAGGCGTATTTGAAATTTTTTAAAGAATTTTTTACTTATAGGTACATTAGACATTGATTAAAGATAAAAAAAAACTTTTCTAAAACAACCGTTCTGAAAACATATAACGCTCTAAAGCAGTGGTAATCAGTAGCGGTTTTGAAAGTAATAAACAAAAGTTGAATATTTTTACTTCTATATACAATACATAAAAATAATAGTTTAAGTAATAAAAGAGTTTATAGCTGTTTTTTGATTTTTAAAACAGTTTTTCATTCGTTTTTTTTTTTGTTCAAAGGCAAGAGCAGCATAATATTTACAGATAGTTTTAATTAACTCTAGTATATTTATTAGTTTTCACATTTTTAAAGTAATATAACTACTTTAATACTTTAAAAACACTGCTGAAATTTAAAATGTCGGTTTTCATAACCTTTTGAAAGCTTTAATTCTTCTCTACCATAAAAATTTACTAAGTTTATATAAACATTTTTTTGAAACGTTTAATAATAAACTAATTGACCTTGACAGTAGTCCCAACTTCCATCACCATGGTAGCACCAAGGGTAAGGCGATGTCCACCAAGCCCAAGTCTTGTACTTTCTGACGCAAGTGTTCCCGTATTCGGGAGTTACCCCATTCCAATTGCTGAAATCACAAACGCCGTTGTCGAAAGTCGTCACAGCTAGCTTTGAAAAACCTGTGAAAATTAAACTGATTGGGTATTTTGCTAACTTTTTGGTATAGCTTTCCAAAGTGGTTAAGGTATAAGTGTCCGAGGAGAAAATGTTACAGAGTTAATTTGAAATAGAAAAAGTGAGCTCGTTTAATTTTAAGAAAAAGTATTTTTCTTTTATATAATGGAATTTATATTTATTAACTTTTAAGGTTTTAATTTAAAGTAAATCGAATTCTAAGTATTTTTAGGTAAAATATTTTTGATTTTATTTCTTAATATATAAATTTCTAACTTTATTTTTAATTTAATTCAACAATAATTCAAATGCAAAAACTGCTATGAAAAAGTAGTACTGTATTTCTAGTTGTTCATTTTAAAAGAGACGTAAATATGTTTGTTTTTATTATTTAAACACACATTTTTCAATATAAATATAAAATATCTAATTTAAACTCACTAGCATGGCTTAGTACAATAAACGCCGCTATAACCTGCAGATTAATATTAATTTGTTACTAAAGTTAAGTTAAAAATAGTCAAGAGTTATGTACGTTATTACAACCGACTTCAATGCAAATAACAACTTGTTTGTATCATTTTTCGCTTAGGCTTAGTTTATAAAGCACTTTTGTCTAATCTTGAAATAAATATAAGATTAAAAATCAAAAATTTTTCGACTTATTTAAATGTAAAAAAAGTTTTTGCTTACTTAAATATATTATATAGTATATAATTTTAAACAACTTACCAGAATTGTAAAAGCAAGCCTCATTTTACTATTTTCTATTTCGTCAAATCTTTAGTTTTATTCTAAAAACTGTGTAGGAACAACTTTTTGGCTTACAACAAACTAGACTATTTGGGTTTTATGTTAAAAAACTGTGGTGAAAGATACGATTTGCTGAACATTTTAACACAGCAGCATTGCTTTAAAATATATGTTAGCTAATTTTAACAGTAAAATTTCTAAAAAATGCTAGTGTTTTATAGACGTTTAATACTAATAGATACATAACACTAGTCAGCCTTAATAAATTTACTACGTAAGTATATAACTAAGTAGTTAAAATACACCGTCAACTTAAAAAGTTAAAAATTTTAATAATAAATTATTAATTTAGCTATAAAAGAAAAGCACTTTAAGTTTTGTCTAAGGACCTGGTGAACGAAAAAACCTTTCGGTCATTGAGCCGATATAATATGAAAAACTTATTAAATATATTTGCAATAAAAAGTTAACATTTATAAGAGCAGGTTTGGATAATTTATTATGGATTTTTCTGATTAATAGTTTAATGAACAATAAAAAAAGACACTCAAAATAATTGATCCCAGGACTTAGTGCACGAAGAAGCTTTCGGTTATCGAATCCACAGATATCTTTAAAACACCCGTCCACTAATAAATTCAGGTTATTTTAAAGAGTCTTATCAAATTAAAAGCAACTCTATGAAATAAAATAATTATTTGATATTCAAAAATAATATTAGTTTTCTTGGAATTTTTTAATTGGTTTTATCTAATTTTTATAAGTTTTATATTGTTTTTTTTTTATTTTTTTTTTGTTTTTTAGCTTATTATTTTTTGTAAGTTAAGTTGTAACTCTTTATACCTAAATGACATTTTTATTTCTAAATCGGGTTATCTTAAAACTATAAATCATAAAATGTTATTTTTCATATGTATATCATTTCTCATATTTTTCCAACTGTAACCTTTTTTTTAAATGTTGAAATAATTTTTATCAATATTATCAACAACAAAAACATAAACTTCTACCCATTATCAAGCACACAATCACTGGTTTAATACTTTTTGTTTGACTAATAAATTAAAACATACAGTTCGTATTTTTTAGATTCCAAAACTTAGTTAAAAATACAACAGAAAATAACACAAAAAAAAATATTATTTACAATTATTTTCAACACATTTCTTAGATCATATTTATTTTAACTGCTAAAGAAAAAAAGTACATTTGTTTAATACTAACAATCTATTTTAATTTTTTAGTTTATATACAGTTTTTTTTTTGCCTTTTTTCTTCCGGTACTTTTACTTTATAATTTTGATCTTGTGACTTATAGAAAAATACTCAAATTCCTTAAGTTCAAAACAAAATAATTAAATGCATGTGATTTTGACATTAAAAAAATAAAAACAAAAAGGTTGTGAAAAAATCACAAAAACATGTTACTTGACCTAAAATAGATTAACAAAAATAAAAACAATGTTAACAAAAATAAGGTTGTAAAATGTACAAAAAACATGTGATATAAAAATCACTTGTAATTTTACAGTAATTTTTTACAAAAAATACTATGTAAATTATTTTACACAAAAGGTTATATGGTCTTTGAAGCAGTTTTAGAAAGTTTTTTAGTTCTATCTTAAGTTGTGATTATAATTATTGTATATTGAAATACCTGCAAACTATTTTTTTCTTTATTATTTTTTTATACTTAATACAATTATATAACTAATGGATTTTCTTTTAAACTAGTAAAAATCTTGTTGGTTTGAATCCAAAAAGTCTTAATTAAAATCAGTTTAGGTTAACACTTTTTAAAATAATTAAAGGTACATTTTGGACCATCAAAAAATCTAGTAGTATAAAACAGAAACAAAAAAATATTTTAAATCTACTTGAAATTCAGTTTTAACGGTTGCATTCTTTACTCAGAATTCTTAGATAATAACTTATTATATAATGAACTTAATATCTATAAGTTTAAAACGAAACTCTTCAATAAAAACTAATCCTTACAACTTAAACTTAGATTAGTGATAGAAATTTGAACTAAGGTTATAAAGTTTCAATAAACTTTGAATTTACTTGTAAAGAAAAAAGTATAAACCCAGAAAATTGATTTTATTCAAAACTAAATAAAACTCAAGTAAAATTTTAATGGAATAATATTTACAATAAATAAGCTTTTGATAGTTGATAATGTAAAATAATACTTATTTTACTTTTAATACAGTTGTTTGATATCAATCTTATAATTTAAACTGATTATATATAATTAGCTTAATTACTTAGTTAAATCCTATCTAAAACATTTTGAAAGATTTTTTACTTTACTAATACATTTTAGTAGTTTTTTACAAACTTTGTACGTTTTTTTTTTGAAGCAGCTTTATTTTTTTAGCACAATTTTATGTCTGATAAAATGTATTTAAAAAATTAAGTAAATTTCTACATATTGTAAATAAGTTTTTTAAAATCCTTTATATACTTAATTGGTTAAATATGAGCTACTATCAAAATTAAAATACTAAATTCAACTGATTTCATAAAAAGCAGCAAAGGAAATGTAACAAAAGTAAAAAGCAGCTTTGTAAACATTACTTTCTAAGCAAGAAAAAAAGTATGAGATTCAAATAGCGAAACCAACAAAGTATATTTTTGCAAACTTAAAAAAGTACAATAACAAAACTTATGTTAGTTATAAACAAGTTATGCTTGATAATACGTGTTTATGATTAAAAGTGTTAAAAATAATTTATTGTTTTATTTTAAATTACAATAAAGCTTAAACCTTCTTTTGATATCAAAGTTATAACATTGTTACGCGAAAAAAAATGCAATCAATTTTATGAAAAGTTTAATCATAAAATCGAATACAACTAAAATTGAAAATATTTCTAAAAAACTTCCCTGTTGGTAGATAACTTAAATTAAAAACGTGTTAGTTATAAAATATAAGCTTAACTTCTCCGATAAACATTTTAATAGTTTAAATTCAAATCTGTCTGAAGCAACTAAAAATAAAGTGAGTTTCATTAAACAGTAGTTTAAACTATTTTTTGTACAAGAGTAAATGTTTTTATAGTACTTAAACTAACATAAACTTATTAATAATTTGCGCAGACTGTGTGTTATAGTTTATAAAGTACACACTTTTTGAGTGTTTAGCTACTGAAACAATTTAGTTGCATTAGAGTTTTCCAAACTTATACAAAGATAAATTTAATTGTATGATTTAAGTCAAAATATTATGTTTTTACTTTTAAATGTTTTAAATAATAATAGTCTATTTTAGAACGAAAATATTACCAGGCTACTATTAAGCTAAACTATTCACCATAGAAAACATTTTAAGTAAGATAAATTATTTTAACTACGTAGCATACCTATAAAACTTTATTATTTGAGTTGAAACATAAAAAACAAAGTTATACACAAAATTGTATTATAATATTAAACTTTATTAAAATGAAATAAACTTTTAATAACTGTATTATCAATTTTATAGATATTTAGAGTGTATTTAGAAGCTATTCAAAATTGTAAGGTATTTTTATGTATTTTAAAGAAATAACAGTTTAACAGTCTATTAAAGACCGAATATAATTTTACGTAGTCTATCTTTTTCTGAGTGTTTTAATACATCAAAATCCACTTTAATTTATAAAATGTATTTAGATCTATAGGTTTTTTCTTTGTTTTTTTTTTGATTGCATTAGGCAAACATATATTGTCATATTTATAGGTTCAAATAAATTTTATTGAACTTCTGCGTTAAATTTTAGCTAAAAGTTCTAATATATGTCCTTAAATTTTTGGTAAAATCATGACTAGCAAATGTTTGATTTATAGTTTATTAACTTCTGCACAGCTATAAAACTTTAAATATTTTACTTTAATAGCAATAATGTATTCTCAGCTTTAAAAACGATAACGAGAGATTAAAGATTTGTAAAATTAAAAAATTAAAAACGTGTTATTGCTAAAGCTTCAACTTTTAGCGTTAGATCAACTCAAGTACAACTGATTTATGCGGGAAAAAAAACTGTAACAATTTTAAAAATCTGAAGTTTTTTTTTATTTAAGTATTAGTTTTTTAGACATTTAGAAAAACAAAGCTTATTGTTAGCTTTTACTCAAAGCTTTCTATTCTCTACAAGTTTTTTTTCAAGTTTAAGTATCTTTTTTTACGTTTAACTACTTACTGCGTGTCAGTAAAAGTTTTTAATTTGTATTTTTTTTTGGATCAAGAAACATTTTAATATACTTTGTAAAAACGTTATAGTAAATAGTTTTTATAGAAAAAAAAAATGATTCTGATTTGGGTTCTTAGCCAGAAAATTATATAAGACAAAGTCTGCGAAAAAACTCAAAAAAATTTAAAATTTAAATCTATATTTAAAAGTTTTTTTTACTCTCATTGTCATTATATATAATCAATTAAATTGTTACACCATTAACATTAGTATTAGAGTAATGTTATTAAAAATATCTAAACAGTATAATATCGGTTTATAAGAAACAAAGGATTAAAGATTCAAACGGGTCATTCTAAATCTTTCTCACAAACAAAAGCTTTTAAACATTCATGGTAATCGGTCCCTTCGTACTCGCACGTCGTAAACCAACTGTCTTTTCCCTTGTCATTACCGCGGTAATAGAGGTGAGGCGCGTTTTCATCGCCATCATCTATCTCATGAGCTTCCATGAATCCCCCAGATGTCCATCCAGCGTAGTTCGGTTCAACGTTCCTCACCCAGAACTCATTCCAAGTTTCGATCAAGGGGCCAAGCGCCTCCCTTTAATTTTATTCGGTTTTTAGAAATTAGTTAAATCACACTCTCAACTTGTTGATGCGTTTTTATCACGCAGCGTAAAGTAACGGTTGACGTTTGAATAATTTAAAAAAGTAAACTCACTCAACATTTTTAACAGACTGGTTGTAGGTCTTGTAGTTGAAGCTGTGATACCAGGGGTATCCGCGAACGTTGTGGTAATATTGCAATATGGGCTTCGCCTGAAAGCTGGCGAGGTCCCACCCTTCACCTCTGTCCTGACAATTTTTTCTCGCATCGTTGTAAGTAGTTTTAGTGTGATAGTAATTATAAAAGAATTGTTTCCTTCTAGATTCGTTTTTGATCAAATGTCTGTCCTCAGGAAACTCAATTTCCCAAGTGTAATCTGCAGAGGTTTTAAAAGTAAAAAAAAAATTGAATATTTCTAATCTAGTGTAAACAGTAGTATAAAAAAATTTTTATAATATAAGCATTAGTAGAGTTTCAAGTTGCGGTTTGAGTTTTTAAAAAAGCTCTTCATTCATTTTTGTTGTTTTTTAATGCAACTACAGTAAAATTTTAGAGATATATGAAATATTTTATGAATACTGCAAATATTTTTTAAATATCGGTTTTTAACCGTTCACGAAACCAAGTTTATACTCTTTTTTTAAATACAACAATAAACTTAATTACATTGACAGTAACCCCAACTTCCATCATTATCGTAGCACCAAGGCCAGTTCGATGTCCACCAGACCAACTTTTTGTACCTTCTGACGCAAGTGTTCCCATATTCGGGTGTTACCCCATTCCAATCGCTGAAATCACAAACGCTGTTGTCGAAAGTCTTAACAACGAGATTTGACAATCCTGTAAAAATTAAAAAGAGTTAAAGTAAATTCTTTTGAAGTTTTATGGTTTACATAGTCAAAATGGTTTCGATAAAACTATCTTAGGAGAAAAGATTGCAGAGTCAGTTTGAAAATAAAAACTAAATTAGTTATTCTTGAAAAAAATGTATTCTGTTTTAATTCATAGGAAACTAAAAGTATCCATATTTAGGTTTTCAATTATATCACTGTATTTTTTCCTTGTAGACTTAGTTTAAGGATAATTCTATTTTTTTGATAAAATATTTTTGCTTTAAACTATTAAATACTAAATTTTTCACTTTATTCTTAATCTAATTAAACCATATTTTAAATGTAAAAATTTCTATGAAAAAATTAATACTATATTTATAGTTTTCAATTTTAACGGAAAAATAAAATTTTCTGTTTGTATGACTTTTACAAACATATTTCAATATAAATATCAAATATCTAATTCAAACTCACTAGCTTGGCTTAATGCATTAAATGCTGCTAAAACCTGCAAAGCATGATTAATTTATTAATTGAATTAAGTTTGAAATAACCAGTACGAATCAAATATACATTTATAATCAATTTCATGATAAATATCTAATTCATTTATATTATTTTTTGTTTAGATAGTATTTATGAATCACTTTTAATTTATTTTTCTAAAGTTAGATGAAATTAAAAGTCAAATAAGTTTTTAGTTATCTAAATACCCAATAATTTGTTTTTAACTTCTACTAATCTTTTTAAAGTGAAATAAATTTTAAAATGAAATGAGTGTTTGCTTATTTAGATATATTATATAGTACATAGTTTTAAATAGAGATTATTTTTTAAACAACTTACCAAAAAGGTAAAAACAAATCTCATTCTATTGTTTTCTATTTCGCCAAATCTTTAGTTTTATATTGTAAACTGTGTAGAAACAACTTTTTAGGTTATAACAAACTAGGCTATTTTGTTTTCAATTACTGAGATATAAACAAAATTTAAGAGAGTAATCGATTTACAGGGGATATTGAAAATTAAAAATATATTGTTTTTAAGGAGAACTATTATATTTGAATAAGATTTACAATTTGAAATTCGGCTTTGCGGTAAAATATTATAATTTTTTATTTTTAAAATAATAAACTATTATTTTTTTTTACACTAAGTAAAAATTTTGATAAACAAAATGCGGTATAAGTTATGAATCGCAAGACATTTTAAAGCAGCAGCATTGCTTAAAAATGTATGCTTACTAAGTATAACAATAAAGTTTCTAAAAAATCTTAATGCTTTATAGAGTTTAAAAGTTAAAAACATATAATATTAACAAAACTCAAACACTTAAGTATGTAATAAAAAACTAAGAACAAAAATACATTATTAATTTGAAGAAAAAAAAAAAAACTTTTCATTGAAAAACAAAAGAAAAGCATTCGAAAATTGTAGTCAGAGGAGTTGGTGCACTAAAAAATCTTTCGGTTATCGAGTCGATAAATATGAGACACTTATTCAGCATACTTGCAAAGAAAAAATAACATAAATAAGAGCATGTTTGGAAAACTTAATTTTGATATATAAATACCTGGAATATACAAGTTATTTTAAAGCGTCTAATCTAAATAAAAACAACTCATTCAAAACATAAATACTTGACTTTCAGCATCTAAATAGTACTAGTTTTCTTTTAATATTTTAAATAAATTCAGATACTTATTATTAGTTCTAAATAATTTTTTTTTAAGAAAATTTTGTTAGTTTTTTTTAATTAAGTCTTTTTTTACATGGTAAATTGTATAACTTTATTCCTTAATGACATTTTGATTTCTAAATTGGATTGTCTTAAAATCATGTATCATAAAATTTATTTTTAAGTGTTTATCATTTTTTAAATTTTAAAATTAAACTATTTTTAATAAAATCCTTAGCAGTTTTTTTTTAATTATTAATAATATAAATATAACCTTCAACCCAGTATCACTACCGTAATAACTGGTTTGAGCTTTTTTGTTTGGCTGATAATTTAAAACTTACAATGTGTATCTTTTTAGACTTCGGAGTTAAGTAAAAACTTATACAACAGAAAATGATACAATAAAGTATTAAATACCATTATTTGAAACCCTGTCCTTCGAACACATTTATTTAAACTGCTAATGAAAAAAAATGTTTGCTTAATACTAACATCAGATTTAAATGTTTTAGTTCATATACTTTTTTTTTTTGCATTTTTTCTTTTGGTACTATTATTCTATTAATCTTGTGACTTTTAGTAAAACACTTGAACTGCTTAAATTCAAAAAAAAAAAAGTACACAAAATTTTCACATAAAATTTTTTTTTTAACGACCGTAAAAATATTACAAGAGCATGTGATATGACCTAAAAATAAATTAAGAAAAATAAGGTCGTAAAAAAGTACAAAAAAAAAACATGTGATTTAAAAAATCACTCGTACTTTTACAGTAATTTTTAAGAAAAAATACTAACTGTGTAATCTATGTTACACAAGGTGTAGCTTGATTTTTGAAACAGTTTAAAAAAAAAAGTAGTTCTCTATGAAATTGTGGTTATAGTTATTATGCGTTAAAATATTTGACAACAATTTTTTTATCTTTTCGTACTTAAGTTTTATATAGCTTACTGATTATATTTAAACTTAAATCAAATTTAATCCTAAAAACTCTAATTCAGAAACAGTTTATTATGACTGCTTCAAAAGTATTTTAAAATAACTATAAGCATAGTTGCTAACATTATATGCATTTTAAATATTACTTACTTGTATTCCGTTTTATTTAAGTTGTACACATAACAATTTAAACTATTAACACATGTATTTTATTTAATATTATTTAACAAACTTTTTTATATGTTAAATTTTCATTTAAAAGAACAACTATCTGCTTTAACAACAAGTTACTCAATGTTATATTATTAAAACATAATACTTCTACTAAAGTTTGGATGTAAAAAAAATTTCTGCGTAGACTTTTTCAATAATTAGTAAAGTATTTTAAAGCATATATATTTAAAAGTGTTGAAAAAACTATAAATATTTTTATTATAATGCTGTAGAATTTTCTATTCTATCTACAATACAAAAAACGCATGATTATAGTTTGTGTCAACTTAGTTTGTGTTTGATGAGCAGGAATTTACAAACTTGTTAGTGTCTTAATTTGACTTACTTTATAATACTTTAAACGTTGTGTGATAGATAATTTAAACAAATAGCCGCTGGAAAAGATTTATTGTATGGTTTTTTTTTTAGGTGAATGAGATTTATAAGGCTTAAAAGACAAAAACCAAAAAATCTTAACTAAAAAATAACAGTTTATTTAAATAATGTCAAAGTTACTGTTATTTTAATCTTAGCTGTATAAAAATTATTATCTATTTCTCTACAAAGTGTATCTATATAGTGTATTTCAATTTAGTATTTTTCTACATTTGTGTTAAATTAATAGCTTTCACCGTTATAACTTGAGTTTAATTTGTGATCAAGTTATGAACCGAAGCTAAAACTTTTATATGCTGGTAAAATTTTATTTTTGACTACTTTCAACAATTAAAAGCGATTTCTTTTTTTTATCATACTAACAAAAAATAAATGTGATTACAGCGTAGAAATAAAACAAAAATAAAATTATCTTACTAAAAACTATTTTAATTATTTTTTAACAATACAATAAAAGCCTAATTATACTAAAAAGCTAACGATTCATTTTAACTAGAGTTTTGTTAGTATTAAAGTTTGTAACGTTCTGCTTGAAAACGGTAATACCTAAGTTATAGAGATTTAAAACTATATTTTAGCTATTGTTTTGATAACAAATATACATGAAAAAATATTTAGACACTCTGTAACTTTTTTTTTGAAACAGCTTTATTTGTTTATTACAAATTCAACTGACTTCATTAACAAGCAGTAAATTAAATAAAATAAAAATAGAAATTGCTCTGTAAACATTACCTTCCAAACAAAACACACATTATAAGTATTAAACCGTTGAAGTATATTTTGTGCAAAACTAAAACATTTACTATAAGAAAATTTTACCTAGTTACAGACAAGTTATATTTGATAATATTTGTTTATAATTAAAAATGTTAACAATACTTTATTGCACTTTTTTGATTTCATAGTCAATGCAATTTTTTTTGTACATTAGAAATCAAACCCATTTTCATTTTTAATAAAAGTTTTAAGTGATAGTGTTATATAATGGACTTAAATTACATTATTGTCTCAAATTTATTACTATATTATCAATCAAAAAATATTTTGTTATGATTAACTTTTTTATTGATTTCTATCTTTTTTGATTATTTAATTTATTAACTATGTGTTTATTTGTTGTTAACTAAAATCTAAAATTTAAAATGCCAAGACTTATATTTATTTATAGTTATGACTTTTAAGTATATACTTTGTGTACATTAAAATATCTATTACAAAGTTGTTATAAAGTATAAATGTAGAAGTGATTAAAATAAAAACTTATTAAAACTACTGTTTGAGTCATTTTTTATCGAGCAAATATTGAATTGGATTATCTATGTATACTTTTTTCGCAATATTATTGATAGTTTCTTCTAATGGCACTCTGTGGTTTATGTAAGTTTTGTAGGATTAAGCGTGTTTTGAAAACTCTTTTTTAATTTAGTTCCCGGAAGTTAATATTAGTTATTTTTAACATGGAATTATATAATTAAGTTGAAATAAGATTAATCACTTGAATAATAATTGTTATTAGTTTTTACGTAATTTGAAACCTATTTTAATGCTTTATTGTTATTCAGTTTAAAACGAATAAGTAAAAAAGTATTTAATGATTGTTTCCTGTTGATTATTAATGACATAACGATAAATCTTGTTTAATATGTTTTTGATTTATAGATGTACTGCTTTATCACACTTACCCAAAAAAAAATAATTGAAGTTTTTTTTTTAAATGAAAGTTTCCTTATTTCAAAAAAATTTATAACGTACTTTACAACAAGAAATGTATAAAAGTACAATAAAAATATTATTTTTGTAACTATTTTTTAACTATAAATTTGTAGTTTAGAAATTTTACTTTAAATACTTCACTAAATGTTGAACAATTTATCACAGTAAGCATAATTTAAAACTCAAACCAACAAAATTACTTTTAGTTTACACAAAAACTAAATAAAAAAAAAATGTAAAAAGCTGTTTACTTGTATAAACATTACGTTAGCTTAAATGTCTTCAGATAAATTCCTTTATTTATTGTTTACGTTTTGCAACAGCAAAAAAAAACCGCTGTTGTTTTAGTTAACAGTTAATTTCAAAACCTCGAAAGAGATCAGTTTCTTTTTTTACATTTAACTAAACTACCGCGAAAAAATTGAACACAAACAATTATAAAATACATCATTGTAAATAAAAATAAGTTTGCTTTATATTCGTAACCTTTAAAATGGAAAATTGAGTGAATAAACTTTACTAACATAAGTTATTTAAATAAGTTTTTATTTAACTGTTGCTATATTTAAATTTAAGTTTAAATTTTTAACTTGTTATACTATAATTTTTCAAATTTACTAGCATTTTTCTTGCCAGTATAAATAAGTTCTATGTTTCGTTCTGTTTTTATAAAAAATTATATATAATTTATAATTTTTATTTTTATTTTTTGACCATACAAAAACTAGTGCCTAGTATAATGTAAAGCTGTATATAGTTAGTGTATAGTTCTCAATAGTTAAACTAAATCAAAACATTTTTTTTTTTTGAGCATTTAAAAATTTGTAATTGATGTAATCTGATGAGTATAAATAAGTTCTATGTTTCGTTCTGTTTTTATAAAAAATTATATATAATTTATAATTTTTATTTTTATTTTTTGACCATACAAAAACTAGTGCCTAGTATAATGTAAAGCTGTATATAGTTAGTATATAGTTCTCAATAGTTAAACTAAATCAAAACATTTTTTTTTTTGAGCATTTAAAAATTTGACTGTAGTCAATAACCTGTTAAAAAGTTGTAATGAAATAAAAAAGTATTAAATTTTTTTTGACATATAATTAGAAGCTTTTCTAAACTGAGAACTGTTATATTTATTACCTTACATACCTTTTGTTTTGAAAGAGTTCATAATTTTTATCTCTAATAAACTTGAAATAACAATAATTATTTTTAGATATTTGGGCAACATTAAAGTTTACTGCTAGTTTCTAGTTGATATAGTTTGCCTTTCATCCGTTTTAATTTGATACAAAAAATGTGCACAATTTGAGACGAAAAATTCGCTACGCGACTATTAATTTGAAACTACTATCATACAGTATTTAAAGTATAATAGAGTAGTTCCACTCAGACATATTTAAACTTATAAATTCACATTCATCATTATAAGTTTACACAAAACATCATTTTAAATACAAAACATTCTTTGTGTTTTAAAATAATACAAAATGATACAGCAATAAAACTTGTTTTATGTTTACAGCTTCAAATATTCTTCAATTAAATCTAATCATTGAAAAGGTTTAATTTTTACAGCTGCTCAAAAAGTTTTAAATTTAAAACGAAAATAACGGTAAACTAGATAAAATTATGTTATAAAAACAGAAGTTCTTTTTCAACTAAAAATACTGTTGTAAAACAAATTTTTTTAAACCTTTTGCTAATTTAAGTTATTTATTTTTAAAAATAGAACAAACACTTAGGAAATATAAAAACTGTTATAGTTAAAAGGTAAATAAGACAAATAACAAAAATGAAAAATCTAAAATACTTGTAATTAAAGCCATAAGAAAGTTTTACAATAAAAAATAAAACTGTCATTAGTTTTAAAGAAATCAGTCATAACTTTTGGTCAGAGCTAAAATATACTTTTAAATATTCTATACTTTTATGTAAAAATTGTATGCTATTTTAGGTTGTTATTAATGTTAAGTATGCTTAAATTATTATAGTTACAATAAATTTAAGAGAAAAAAAACATTATTAATTAATTTAATCACGCTACTAAGTTTATTTAGTTAAAAAACAACTTGTGTACTTTTATGGTTTTAAAATTTATCTATAATATTAAGTGTGGAAATCACCACTTAGGAAACTATTAAAAAGTAACTAATAAAACTATCATAAACTCATCCCATATTAGTTACTACAAAATTAGTTGGTTTCAAAACAATGAACATTTAATTTTTCAACAGTTTAGACAAAAAACAACAAAATTATTATCTTATTTAGTTATATATTTGCAATACATTAAGTAGATTTTGTATCTTTAGAGATAGAATTATAACATTTTTAAGTTTTTTATTAATTATAGTCATTAGTAAAACTTAAGAAGCATATTTTTACACATTAAACATTAATTATTGACTTCCTTTTAAATATGTACTAAGTTTTTCTCTTTAACTTATATAGAAAAACTTTGCTATTAAATCATAGTAGAGCTTTTTCTTTTTATATATCAAAAACTAATAGTTGTAACTATTTATAAGTTTGTTTGCATTTTGAAACCACTATTTTGTTATAGCTTTTAGAATTCTTAGGTGAGGTAAGTTAAAAAACTAAACTTAAGGTTTTAGTTGGTGAGGTATATATAATTTAAAACTTTAAACAATGATGTACTTCTGTTAGTAATAATTAATTTTCATGTTTTGTTTCTAGTACAAACATACCACAGCAAGATTACAAGCAATAAAGCAATTAATACGAAAAAGTTTACAAGTAAAATGAACTACCATAGCGACCAATCAGTTATGTCAGCCTAGTAAATCATTGTCATAAAACATAAGTTTTAATTTCTATTAAAGTCATGCATCACTCACAGCAAATTCATATTTCTCATTTTTCCATAAATTGCGGTTTAACCATTTCCATATTATTAAGCTTCTATATTAAAAAAATGATGTAATGTGTTTTCAATCAAAGTTCATGACTTGATTTACTTAATTTAAAAAAAAATTACTTTGCATATTTATTTTAAATTTTATTTGATTGTTTTATTTTTGAACAATTAGACGCACATTTTAAAAGTATGTTTTAAATAAAGCACTATGTTGTAAAAGAAGGCAAGTATAAAGTTTAAAAATATTAAAACAAAAGCAATTTTAATGTTAGTTTAATTTAAGCTATTTAAAAATAAATTGTAACCCGCAGTTCTTTTTATTTGTTTAAACCATTAAATTTTATTTAAAGTTTTAATTTACAAAATTTTTATGCTTATTATATAAGAATTTAAACTTTAACGTTAAGAACAACACTTTAATAAAAACTGTTCAAAAAACAAATAGAGGTAGTTAAAGTTTTCTACATGGTGACATAAGGCGGATATTTAAAATAAAACCAGACAGTTCATATGAAAGCGATTTTTCATTTAAGCTGCGAACTTTCAGCTTTGAATATTATTTATTTTAAACAGCAGTATATTATACATTTCAAACATGGCTCATCGGTAGATAACTAACTTATTAAATGGATAAAACCGTAGCAAAATCAATAAGCCTATCAAACTTTATACATTACCAGAATTTAAAAATATAAAACTAGTTAAAGTATATTTTTGATTAAAATAAAAATTGATAAAAAGTATAATAAAAAGTGATGAAATCAAATTTAACGTATAAGATTCTATTAAGTACTACAAAAAACACTTTACAATAAAAAAAAATATATGTTAATAATTAAAAAAAAACTTTTTGGTTTTTATTCAATGCTTGGTTTAAGCTTTAGTTTAGTTTGCGAACTTATGAATAAAAAATAAGTAGTATTTATTGAAACAGTTAAAACCAATGTCGTTTCAGTTTATAACAAACTTTAAGTAAACAAATAATGATTTTAAGAAAATTTATAACAGTTTTCACAGACAAACCTTTTAAAGCTAACAAACTTAAAACAAGCTAAAATTTAGAAACGATATGACTGTGCAAATAAGCATGATCAGTACATGTGAGATGTAATTTTGAAGTTATTCAAAATTGACAAGTAGTTTCGTAATGTTTGTTTGCAGAAACATTCTAAACATGAAAAACTATAAACAAGTAAATAGAATCGTAAGTTTTCACTTCAAACTTAAATTCGATTCTAAAATGTCCAGTTAAACTTACTTTTTTAACAATTTTTAAATGGTTATAATATTTTATAAATTTTTTTTCGAGAAAGTTTAAAATATGTCTACTTACTTACATCAAAATGATCTTATACCTTATTAAAGTCAAATATTTTTATTGTTTAATGATAATTTACTTTTGGTTAATCGCTGTCTAAATTTTTGAATAGGCAAGAAAATTTGACTTTTTGTTAGATGATAACTAATAAACCTTGAAAAGTATAAAGTTGTAGACTACCGCTATGAAATTTAAAGGCAGTTACATAACAGTACAAATTCTAACATTTCATATTCTTTTAAAAATATTAAGAGGCCATACCTCAATAAGTAATATATATTTAAAATATGTAAAAAAGCGATTGTAGGTTTAATTATTAAGATTTGATAGTAAAAAAAAAACTAAAGACATAAGTATTAAAAAATATATTTGAAAACTACGATCAACTACTATTTTTTGATAATTGTTTTATCTATATCTGAAAAAAGATTGTAAATTTTGCAAAAATAAAGAAGGTCTTTTGATGGTATTAATAAAACCAATCTACGCAATTTTTTAAAGTATATATTAATCTTTAAGCTGTCGCTCTTATTTTCTTTAGAACATAAGTTGTCTGAATTTGAATAGTCGTGCATCCCTTCAAGAAAAGTTTTATCAACACTTGCTAACTAACCATGGTAACTGACAAGATATTTTTTGAATGTTTGTTTTGCGAAAACTTAAATTATGATTTGGATTGCCAAACATCAAACAAATATTTTTGTTGTGAAATTAAACGCAGTCAATTATTTGCTGAAATATTGATTTAGTAGAATTTCAGTATGTTTAACCGGAAAAACATTTCTTATCTATATTCTGTTAAAGATTACTGAAGTCTAGAGTTGTCACTGATTAGTTTTTGTTTAAACAAGTGAGAACTATTACATTAAACTTTTTTCATACTGTTTATTTCATAATGTGTCAACATGTATAAGTTCGTATGTCAGTAATAAAACAACAGTGTCAGTAATCTTTTTTTATATATGGTAAAATACTAAACAAAAATTAATAAATGCATATACATAATAGATGATACGATCATTCTAGGTTTATAGCTTAACAATAAACTACCTTTGGAATTCAAAAAATTTAATAAAATCTAAATACTTCAAAATTTATCAAAAATCATAAAATAGTAATCAAGTTTAAGTTTTAATTTAACACTTTGCTAGTTAATTGAAAAAAAACGTTCTAAGTATTAGTCTGTATATATAAAAATGTTATAAATCAATAAATGTAAAATTAATCTTTTTTTTGTGTTTGAAGCATGAAATAAGAAGTAATAACTTAGTTTCTTTAAAAATTAACAGACCATAACTTTTAATTAGGCTTGTAACTATTATAACTAGGGGTCGTTAACCTTTATAAAAGCTATATAATAATTTCCTGTGAAAAGTTTCCTGTGTGCCGCAACTATTCTAAATAACTTTATTATTTATTTAAAAAATACTAGCTTAGTTATACGTGACAAAATAAGCAATGATAAAACACTACTAGAAGTTAATTTTTAAATTGGAGTTTAACTGTAAGTTCTTACAACAAAATATTTGTTTTAATTATTGAAAAATTATGAAACTAGCTAAAACGTATATGCAGGCTGCAGACTTTTGCTTTGATGGTCTCAGCTTTCCGACCCCTGGTCAAAACGAAAAAAGAAAATCTGTTTTAAAACATTTTATAGTATTGTATTGTGTTTTGTAATAAAGTTATTGCGCTTTATGTCAATTTGGTGTCAGGTATTTAGAAAAAGTAAGTTTGTTTTTATACTTACACTAACATTAATCACTAAAAAGCTTTATAGCGTAACAAAATTATTAGTAATAAAGTATATTTACCAATTAGTTCTGAATTAGTAAAAAAAAAGTTATAATTTAATATTTTTATGATATGTATTAAGTTTGTTAAGATATTATTCATATTAGTTTACAGTTACAAAACGAGGTGTTTAATATTTTATTACTATTACATGATAAACTTTTTTTTTTAATCTGAATTAACTTTTATAACACTTTGTATACTTATGTAAAATGTAGAAAAAGTTTTTTGTATTTCAATATCTTACAGCATCTTGGTATTACAAGTTTATTTCAATAAACTTGACTTTTATTGCGAGTAATACTAAAAAGACGATAAAATTCTTAATACTTTTAAATTTTAAATAATATTTTTCAACGTTTATAAAAACCGTTTTTTATTTTTTGTTACTTTATAGAAGACTGTAATTCGCTGACAGGTACAAGCAAGAATCAAAAATTTTCACTTTTATAAAACTAACTTTGACTAAAACCTTTATGGTTGAATTCTTTCAAACTTAATGCAAACTGATGAGAAAATGTTTCTAATGTGCGTCAAAGGAAGTTTGAATTCCGTTAATTTTGTTTGAACTCGCCACCATCGATGATTTTTGTTTGTTGTGAACCTACTTTTTGACAATCGCTGTCTGAATTGTTGCCTGGGCAAGAAAATAGTTTGGACTTTTGTTAAAAGAAAATTACTAGACCTCGAAAAGTAAAGAGTCCGCTTTGAATTTGACTAGGAAGCTTCAAACGAAAATATTTCAACACGTGCCAGCCTGTGAGAAAATTTTTTGACTGTCTGGTTCGAAGGAAGTTTAAATTCCTTTGCTTCTCATTCGAATCCCACACACATCATAATCACGTGTTTTATTTGTTGACACTTTACACTTGGTCAATCAGCTTCATAGGTTTCCGCTTTTATTTGGCTAAAGCACTTTAGGTGCAAATTAACAAGTGCTTCTGATGAGAAAATTATTTGAATGGCAGTTTTGAGGAAGTTCAAATTCCGTAACGTCTCATTCGAATCCCACAGACATGTCAACAATAGTGTCTGTGAAATTTTTCTCATGTTTGACAACTAGAAGGTTCTTTACATCTATCAACCCAACAGACACCAAAAGAATCTTGTAGCGTTGTTTGTTGTCAATTCACACTTGGTCAGTCACCCTTAAAAGTGTTGACTCGATGGAATGTTGGATCAACTTTGTGTCAACATCAAGGCAACATCACTCAAGCGTATAGAGGAAGTTCAAGCTCATATAAATACGCGAGTGGTAGACTTTCGTTCACAATATTTTTCTAGTCGCTTATAAAAAAACTACATGCTGATTTCATTGGGAGGTTGTTAAAAACTTTTTGTAAAAGTACATAAAGGGGTCAAATATTTTATAAAAAGTTAATACTAGTATTAAAGTTTTAAAAGTATATAGTTTGAGTTATTGTTTAGATATAGTCAGTTTTATAAAAAATTTCCAACAGGAATTTTTTAACCGAAACTTTTATAGAGTCGATTTTAAAGATAATTTCAAAATTAATTAATACTTTTAGCTATAGACTTCAATATTATACACAAAGTTTTCGGCTACATACAAGAAAGTTATACACATTAATTTTTAAAAATTATAAATAATCAAAATTTATTACTAAAAGCAGTTTTTATCTCAAAATTGATTTCTAATAAAACTAATAGGTTTTTTTATTGAAAAATATTTAAGTTTTATTGAAAATTATTATTCAAAAACGATGTTAATTTTTAGTTAACTTATACTAAGAAAGTTTAAAAACGATTTTTTATAAATAGTGGTTAACGATTGTTGTGTTCATACCATAAAGATGCTATAAAACTTTAAAACTCAGATAGCTTATATTGCAAAACTTAAATTAAAATTTAAAATACATTAGATAGTAACTAACATCTTATTTAAAATATAATGGTAATTTGTCAGTTTAAAACATAAGACAAAAAATATTAATTAAATCTTTGTTCATAAGGTTTTATTAAGTTTGTATAACGATTTTTTTCGAAAAAACTACCAATATCTAAGTTTTACAACGTATTTTAGACAGTAAATATCAACAATGAAGATATTTTTTGTTCTCTTGTTTGCCGCAGCAGCATCTAGTTCCAGACTTCATGCAAATTTGAACGCGATTACTGAGTGGTGTCAGAGGGAGTGTACCGTCCAAGTTCGGATCTACCCGAAAGACGCTTGCCCAAAAATATCTTGCTCTTTCTTTGGTGAGTAACTATTACGTACACAACTTTTAGAGAAAACTAATAAAAATAAGCACTGAACAGAATTTAATAATAAAATACTCTCTAGCAAAATTGTTTATTTTTAAACGAAATGTATATTTGCTATAACAAGTAACGTAAAATCTCGGTTACTTATTTTGCTGACTGGTGTTTTATATAGTTGTATTTTGAAAAAGTATAAATCAAAAACTAGGTCGTTATAAGAAAATAAACAGCTCTTCATCTAAAACTGTCTTTTTTTTACTATGATTTTATAAACAGTTTAGCTTAATTAGTATTTATAGGCATAAATAATAAGCTTAGTTATTTATGCTGTTTTAACTTTCTTTTTTTATTAAAAAACATCTTAAAACTCATTTCAAATGTACAACGCTAAGAAAGTATTTATTAACCTATACAAAACCCAGCATTTTAATTTATTTCACAACAATTTACAGATCACCGATTCAAGCAGGGTGGCTGTCAAAGCATGTGCGAAATTTGTCAGGACTACTGCAAGGACTACTTAAAAACAAATACCAATATGAAGAATTGCATGATTAGAAGGGAAGTGCAATATTGCGACGTACAAGACCCAATTAAAACGTTTGATACGTGCTATAAGTGTATAAGTAAACAAGAAAAACCTTTAAAAAAAAATTTGAAAGACAATGTGTTTACCATAACAAAAATTGAGTCAGTTTTTACGAGAAAAATATAAGTTAAACTCCTTGATAAATAAAAAAAACAGTTGTACTTTAAACAAAAGTTGTTTATACTATTATTTATTCTCCTTAAAAAACTCCTTTATTATTAGAAGAACTTATAGAACTTTTAGTAAATCTTTTGTGAACTATTTTTCAAAAATAAAACTGGTTGATATTGTGATGTTAAAATTTATACCCGAGTTTAGCAGCTTTTTTAGTCGTGGGGAAAAATGGGGCAACTTTTTGTACACGATTGGCCGGATTTATTAGGCACATAATTTTAATGCCCCCTTAATATTCTGTCTAGCTATTAAAAAGTATAGAAATAATTAAATCTAAATATTTTAGGTTTCTAAATCTATAAAAACAATAAATCTTTTTCTAAAAATTTTTAACTTTGTTAATTTTACAAAGTTTAATAACTAAAGACAAGGCAGCGGTACAGATAAGTTTGTTTGAGGGGTGGTAAGTAACTGTTTTTCAAAGAATAGCCCTTTTTAATATATTTCATTAATGTCAGTTCTTATAGTTAAACATTTGTGTTATATTTATTTATATTAATTTATTCTTTTACGCAATTTAAAAATTTCGTTTAAAATTGTATATTATTTTTGTGACATTTATATGGGTTTAGAAAATATCAGAACAGTCAGTTACGCACAAATTAGACTTGTGTTGATTGAATTTGTAATTTTTTTATTAATCAATTTTTTTTAGCCTTTGTAAAAACTAGTAAACATTTTTTTTTAGAAAAATCCACATACTTAAAATACTCTTATTAGTTTACTTTGTATATATGTGGTAGAACTAATGTTAAATCAAATATTTGTTGAGTTTTTTATTTTTTTTTAAAGTTAGTACAGTATTTATAAAACTTTACAACTATTTAAGAATTTTATTTTTGATATGTTGCAAAATAGTTTTTTTTATTTTGTTCGAATTCTTTTGATTCGTTTATGTGATATCGCTATTGAAATAATTAATAAGCCGAAATTACACTTGCAAGCCTTGTAATACTTGGTTTATTGAGTAGATTTTTTCTTCGACACAATAAAACTTTATGTTCGTGTATTTCATTATATATAATTGACTAAAAGTTATTATAATAATTAACGTGCTTAAATATTATTTAGTTTGACTACAACTCAATAAAGTATTTAATACGAATGCAATAAATGACTGTTTGATAATATAATTATGTTTTTCCATTAATAATTTTTAAAAATATTTCTACTTACGGATAATTAAATCTAAAATATTAAAAAAAAATTAAATTTGTTTGACTATTAAAATTTATAGTTTCAAGAATTTTATAGATAAAAAACATTACAAACTATTTTTTTTTTTAAACCTTAGTTTTAACAGGATTACTGTTTAACTTTGGAATGAATATAGAGATAATTTTTTTGGCTATTCATATCAGTTTAGATGTTCTAAATGTATTAATTTAATTGTGTGTAAATTTATAACAGTTTTATAATCAATTAATTTTACTATGAATAACAGACTACAAAATTTCAATCATACGTTTTACTGAAACCATACTACTATATCGACCGCGATAAAAAACAATACATAATAAAAGTATTCAGACTTTTAAATGTTTCTGGCTCTGCAGTTTTTTAATAGCTTAAAAACGGTTTTTTAAAAAGCTGGAACACTCTAGTAAACAAAAACTATTAAATATTTTTTATTATTTTAATATTAATATATTTAACGTTAAAGAACTAATTTCCTACGACAGTTATATGCCGACTGGGTTCGGTTTTTGAACAGTACTTAAATACCTGTTTTAAAATCGAGTTAAAGTAAATTGCTGCTTCACTAGTAATTATGGGGTATTTTTTTTAATTTTTTTTATAACTCATGAAATATCTCAATTAAAAGTGTTTGTATTCAGTTACAAAAAATATTTATTTTATATACAATATTTTGCACTAGTTATATTTTGGTTTATGTTTATCAAAAATGGTTCTATTATATTTTTTTAAGCTTTATCTTCACTTAAAACTTTTTCTATTTACTGAAGTTGAAATTTAATTGAAAACTAATTTTTTAGCTAAAAAATTAAAACTCAAATGGCAGACATGTGGACTTATGTCTAAGGTAAAAAACTTTGTATGGTATTTTTTTTTTGTTATTATTAACTAGATAAATGTGGACACAACATTTTACAAAGTAAAAAAGTAAAAGCAATGTGTTTATTTGTAAGCAATAATTTTCAAGCTTTCAAGATTGTAAAATAATCTATAATGATAATTGTTGACCAAAAATCATATAGCTATTATGACATTGCTCAAGTATAGCAATAAAAGTACTGTATTTTTAACTGTTTTTTTTTCAAAACATTTTCCTGTTTATAATTATTTTATGAATTAACTTTTAAAATACCATTGTCAACCACGGCCTATTAAAAGAATAGCGGAAAATAAATTTTCCAAAGTCGACGATTACTTTGCGGGTCGGCTGCAATTATAAGGTTTTTCTTTTCGTTTAAAGTTTCATTTTATTGTATACATAAAATTTAGATTTTAAGAGCTATTTATTTGCAAAAACTTTAAATAGTCTTGTTAAGTAAAATTGTTACTTCAAACTGTTTATTCCAATCTATGCAAAGATGTAGTTTAAATAGATTGTTTGAGTAATTAAATAAATACTTTTTGATAGTTTATATTATATTTAAAAAGTTATAAAACATGTATAACTTTTTTTTTATACAGAACTTAAACAGAAATGTTAAGTACTTTTCTTACATTTCTATTTAAGTATTCTAACACTTCATTCAAAACTTTATATCATTTTAGGGATTTATTTGTCATGACTAGCCAAATTAAACATAAACCAAAACTTAGAAGCTATTTAAAATTTATAATTTATTTCTTAAATGACAATAGGTTTATTACTTACTGATTTCTTTTTTATTTTACCAAGTAATTGTTTAAAAACTATAAAAGTCAGTTACATTATTAAAAATAGGCTTCTAAATGTAAGTAATATTTAAGTTTTGATGTTTTTTAATTAAGAAAAAAGTTCAATTACTAAAATCATGGTTAACACTCTTTTAGCAAAACCAAAATAATAAATTATTCATATGAGTATGATTTAAATTAAACCCTGATGACTAAAGTTGTATAAAAAACATTTGTGATAGTTTTAGATAGCACCTTGATAAACTTAAATTTGTGTTGTTTTTTTGTAACAAATGGAAATATTCAGAATTATATTTACTATAGTTTAGGTAAAACGTTTTGTAAGTAATTTAAAATCCTATTTCATAAGTTACTTTAAGTCTGCAATTATTATTTGATTTTATCATGAGTTTAGTTAGGTTACTGTAATTTTAGTTTAAAGGGAATCAGTTAAACAAAAAACTTGTAACTTTTATCCGAAAATTCTGAGTGTTCTAACTTGTTCTTTTTAATCTCTAGAAAAAAAACACCTAGCATTAAAGTTAAAATGAAAATAAAGTTGCAAAAAAATAACACATTTAAGAAATTTATTATTTATTTTGTAATCTATAATACTTAAATTCTTTAAACTTTTAATAGATACTCGCAACAAAATTTTATTTTTGATTATAAACAAACTTATTTGATTTATAAACTATATTTTTCTTCCTTTTAACTGGTTTATTAATAAAACTCTCAATAATCTTTAAAAATATATTCAGTTTCTTATTTTTAAGTCATTTAATTTCGTACACTTTGCGTAATTTTCTCTTTTATGGTAAATTTCAAAATTTTGTGAGTGATAAGTTTTAATAAAATAAAAAAAAAAACTTTTTGTTTAATGATGTACTACATGATTATGGCTTTAAGGAGAAAAGTACGAATGAACTAGCTGTGAATCAGATTGTTGATGAACAAATTGAGGCTGGTGAAAAAAAGTTAATAAGTTTCTTTGTATTTTAGAATTTGATTAAAACATTTAATACTGTTAACCATAAAATTTCATTATTAAAATTTAAATGTTATAATATAAAAGGTTCGATGTTAAAAATTAAAGCTATTTGAAAGATCGAAGCAAATCAACTTGTAATGAAATCAACGTTTTATTTCGTAACTTCAAAGCCTTTGTATAAACAGGGGATATTTTAAAACAAAAACATTACTCTAAGCTTTTTTAAAACAACTTTCCTAATTTTTAAATCAACATTGTTTGTTCAAAAAAGTTAATTTCGATTTTTAAAAATGTAAAATTTAGTCATCATGTATCCTTGTGGTTTTTGATTCATCTAATTTTTCGTTTTGTTTTATATATTATTTATATGTTACTACACCCTATTGCCTATTGCCCATAAGCAGCCTCTCTTTATTGACATGAACTATTATAAATAATGTCGTGTCTGAGCGTACATGTGTAAATTTGTGTCTGAGCGAATACCACGAGACTCTTATTTGGCTCCTTTGTTCTTTTTTGTATGGAAGCTGATCAATTCGAACCTGCGATCATTTCTAACCCGATCACTTCTAAAACCGTATCATCTCTAATCCGATCTTTTCTAACCCAATAATTTCTAACCCGATCATTTCTAACCCAATAATTTCTAGCCCGATCACTTCTAACCCGATTACTTTTAACCCGATCAATTTTAAACGTTTATATCTAACTCCATCAGTAGAAATTTGTTATTTTAGATTTTTAATCAGGATTTACGTTTAAAATAAAGTGAAATTTGCAAAATTGTACTAATATTTACATTTAAGCTAACTTTTGCTCAGACAAAATTTTGTGTTTATATAGTTCTACTTTAATTATATTTTTAAAACTTTTTTTGTTTCAACTAATTAAATTACTCAAGTTTTTTCTCTATTTTCACTTCTTCTTATACCAATCTGCTTAAATCAAACTATTTTTTTGGTAATAAAAGATTTACGAACGACACGAAGATTGTCTGAAGAACTTTGTGAGCTTCATTTTAAGATTTCTGAACAGTTTATGAACAACAAGTAAAAAGTTTTTTTTTTATTTTTATATAAATGTAGTAAATTTGTTTTCTTATGAAAAATTGATATCTTATATTTAAAATATAATAAGCAACAAATATAGTTTTTTTTTGTTAAAACAACAATGTTTTAAAGTTATACAAAAATTAAAACCGCATTAGTTTATACTAAACTATTCTACTAAAAATAAAAACATGAAAAATCAATTTATAATTTCTATAACCACCGAGAAAATTTAACTGAAATAAAAGAGAAAGTTAATACCTTTTGAAAACTTTTTTCAATACGGCATTCTCAATTAGTTAATGACGTAACATACAAAATACGAGTTAAAAAGTTTTATATTTATGGATATATTCAATAGTCTTTTACATTGTAATTGATTAACAAATGATTTTGGTTTTAATTTTTCTAAGTTGTTGCAAACACAACTGTTTATTGTTAAGAAATTTGTCAATAACAATTACAAATTTATTTTCTCAATATTTAAATAGAGTTTTACGGATTTAAATCTTTAATAAAACTTGTAAATCTTGAAACTACAAAACCGATTTTAATTCAAACAAAAAGTAAATGGGAGCTGATCATTTTTAACTTGCGATTATTTCTAAACCGATAATTTCTACTCTGATTCTTTCTAACCTGATCATTTCTAACTTGCAATCATCTCTTAACTGATCATTTTTAAGTCAGTCATATCTGACCCGATCATTTCTAACCAAATAGTTTCTAACCAGATCATGTTTAACCTGATCATTTCTAATTCGATCATTTAACCGATCACTTCTAACCTTATTTTTTCTAACCGAATGGTTTCTTACCCGATCTTTACTAACCCGTTGATTTCTAACCTGATCATTCCTAAACCGATCTTGTCTAACTTAATCGATAGAATTTTTTAAAGACTATATTAAGTAGTATTTATTTTAAAAATTTTATAAACTTTAAAAAACTTTTTTTAAATTAAGTTTTTTTTTTCTAGTACAAATTTTGATGTTTAAACAGTATACTTAAATTATACTTTTGATATTAATTCTAAGTCAATATATTATAGTTTTAATTTTTTTCTTTATAAAAACTTTTTTCTTCATATCAATCTGCTTAAATCAAACTTTTTAAATTATACAAAATTTACCAAATTACAATCAATCAAAAAAAAGGGAACTTGGGAAATTTTCCTTCATTCAAAAATTTTCATACACTACAAATTTTTCTTTTTGTCCTCAAAGTATATTTTTATAAAATTTACTAGCTAAATGATTGAGCTCAATTAAACTCAGGTTTATTGGGTCAGTGCTAAACCCAAAGTAAAAGTGGGACATTTTGAGTTTTTTAGCTTATCGTAAACGACATAGAATATGTCTAATATTTATTATTTCTTTTGATAATTTTTTAAAGTATTTTTTTCTGAACTAACTTTAATAGTCGGTATCTTCGTTTCTGAGTAGACTAGATTTGTTTTTTTAGGTGTTGGCATTTTTGATTATATCAATTTTAGTCTTTAATAAAATTATTCTTGTTAAAGTATTTTTTTAATCTGAACTTTCATTCAAGAAAAGTAATCGTTTTTTTAAATACTAAGATATATTATAAATATTTAATTTAAAATACTACGCAATTTAAGACCCTCAAAGAGGTCTAAAAAATTTTTTAATTTTGTCTAGCATTAGAAAAAGTAGAATTTTGTTTTTTATGAAAGATAATCGAAAAAGTTATTCATTAGTGAACTTAGGTTTTCTTATAAAAAACTCTTGATTATGTAAGACTAAAGCTAAAAAAAAAATCAAAAACGAACAATATCCCAAAAATGTTAAGCTTGTTTAGAAACAAAAACAATTGAAAAAAAATTAGTAACACGGCGACATTTAGCGGTAATTTAAAACAGCAAACTTAAAATAAGTTTATTATAGTTTTCTGATAAAATACCTTAAAAATTGAAGCTTTTGGTTGACTTATCTTTCTTAATAGTAATACTTTAAACATCTCAAGTATAGTTCATCGAGAGATAACTAACTTATTAAATTAATGAAATTTAGTAAAAGTAAAAAAAAACTATGTATAGTTATATAATAATCTATTTGAAAAACTAACACTATTTAAATCATATTTTCAATCAGAGTACAAAAATTCTAAAAGCAAAAACCCACGTACAATATTGTATAAAATTTCACAAGTACAACTTTTCATCTGAAAGAAAGTCAAGTCTATGTTAACTATATACTAGTAATTAGAATTGTTAGTTTTCATTACAAAACTTAAGTTTAATTCTAAAATGTCTAATTAAACCAACTTTTGTTACTAGTTCTAAAAGATGAGAAATTTCTTTAAATGTTTGTTTTGAGAAATTTAAATCTGCTTTAATAACTTACGTCATAATGAACTTCTAACACATACACGTCAAAAAAAAAATTAATTTGTTGTTACTTTACTTTTGGTCTAAAAGTCTCTAAATTATTACCCAGGCAAAAAATAATTGTTTGACTTTTGTTAGTAGGAAACTAACAGACCTTGAAAGGTAAAGAGTCATAAGTTTCTACTTTAAATTTGACTTATAAGTTGAAAAGAAATTTCTTTTAATAAATTCAAAATGTTTTAAAATTCTTTGAATGTCATTGAATGAGTCCGACACGCATCATAAAACGTGTCTTTTTGATGTGAATTTACAATTCGTGAAACCATTTCAACATTTGCAAACAACACATCTTTTTTGAAAAATTCTTTTTTCATTATTTTTTTTTGTAATTTTTTTTATTATTTCAAAATTTTGACTCCTAAACACTAAAAAACAAGTATTTTTTGTCAAATTACACGAAGTCTATTTCTAGCATGTCAGTACATATAACTTGAAACAACGTTTCTTACTTTCAGTCTACTAAATATTACTTAACTTTAGAACTGTCGCTAATTAAATATATTTATAACAAATTTGAGTTGTTGCATAAAACTCTTTCTAAAATGCATATTTTTTAATAAATTTGTCTATAAGTGTAAGTTCCTACAACTATCTATATAATTAAACAGTAGTGTCAGAGAAAAACCTTTATAAACGATAAATATGTAAAAAAATGAATACTCATGTAAATTGATAAAACTAATAAAAATAACAACTTTAACACGATAATTTCAGGTTTAATAGTTAACAATCAAACCACATTCGGAACTAATAAAATTTAGATAAGCAAAAAAGTTATAGAAAACTAACAAGTTTTATAAAGCGGTAGTCGTTTGAAATTGAAATTTAACATACTAGTCTAGTCAAACTCGAAAAACACTGTATGTAATGTAAATTGGAAGTATATCTAAAACAATTTCATAACGACACTAAAAGTTTAATCGTAGAAACTATAAAAGTTAATATTAGATTAAGGTATACAGTTTTGTACCTATGTATACAATAAATTAAGTTCTTGCTTGTTTACATATAACGTTTAAAAAATTTAAATAACATTATTTTATATATGTTAAGGTGTTATAAATTAGTTTATGAAAGATTGATCTATTCTTTTTGGGTTTAAAACACAAACAGTAGTAAAAACTTATTTTTGTTACAATGTAGCAGGTCAAGTTTTTAATATAGCTTATAGTTATCTAAACTAGGGTCGGCAGCATATATAATAGCGGGCCAGTTTCCAATGAAAAAGTTGTCGCGTGCTGCAGTTTTTCAAAATAACTTAAGTACCTACAAAAAACACATATCAGTTAACAATGTGACAAAATAAGCAACAATAAGATACAACAATAAGTAAATTAAGATACTAACTGTAAGTTTTTGCAACAAGTTCTTTGCTTTAAAAAACATAAACCTTTAATTGTATTACTTTAATACTATCATAAAGAACTAGATAGTTTATAGAAAAGCGTATTATATTTCGTAATTTGTATGTCGTTTGTTTTATGTCTATTAAGTGTCAGAGTTTTAAAAGAATATGTTTATTTTTTACGCTTAAATCAATCACTTTAAGTATATATTGGCTAATAAACTATGTTTAAGTGTTTTGATTTTTTTTAGTTAACGAAATCAGCACTAATAAATTAAATTCACCATAAGTTTCTTAGTAAGAAACAAAAATATTTTAATGATTTTATGCTATGTATTGTGTTTATAAAGATATTGTTTATACTAATTCATATTTATTGTATATATGAAACGTAGTATTTGGTTTTTGATCAGTATATTTTAGAAAAACATTTATCTCTTTTATTTGAAAAGACAAAACAAAATATTAACAACTGTGATTTGAGAAAAACACGTTTTAATTTATTTTAATATAATGTAATTCCTACAAACTAATTTTTTAATATTAAGTAAGACTTCTAGTGTTAATAACTTACAAAGACCTTAAAAGCCTGAAAGTGTTTTAATTCACATAAATATACATATGTTATCTATTTCAAGGTATATAAAGCTCATTTAAAGTATTTGGAAATTGTTGTTAAATGTTTATGAAAGCCGACAAAATTTGTTTGTATGTTGTTTTGTAGAAATATGTCAGAAGCTGACAAGTACAAACAAGAATTAAATATTTCCGTTCTCAAAAAATTGGCTCTGACGATAACATCTGATCACATTAGTAATTGTAATATTTGTAAAAATGAAATAATAACTGTTAACAACTTTGGTATTTTTAAAGATCGTAAAAATAAACTCGTGACCCGGATCATCGAAACTATTTTAGTTAAAAGTTATACTCTAGTTTTAAACAAACAGTTAACTAAACCAGGTATTAGCCACACACTAAGAAACTTTGATTAATTATATATATTCCTATTTTTTTTAACAATTATAAATATTTATGTAACCTGTAATTTTACTGTATATTATAGGTTTAATATATCTACTTAATATTTCTTGTGTATTTAGTTGTTTAACACTAATTTTTAGTTATTTCGCTCAGACTTTTTTATTGACAATGACTGATGAAAAGTCGAAACGGCGTCTAATAAACTATAGATTTGCAATGTCTATTTCTTTAAAATATTATTTGAAAAAATATATGGTTGAATTCTTTTAAAGCCTAAAAACTGATGTGAAAATATTTCTAATGTGCGTCATAGGAAATTTAAATTCCGTTGCTTTTCTTTGAACTCGCCACCATCGAATATTTCTATTTGTTGTGAATCTACTTTTTGTCTGAACTATTGCCTAGACAAGAAAATGAGTTGACTAATTTGTTAGTTAAAATTTACTAGCTCTTGATATGTTAAGAGTAGTGAGTATCCGGCTTGTTTTTGACTAACAAACTTCAAAAGAAATTCTTTCAACAAATATAAAACTGAAAAGTTTTGGGTTGAAATTCTTTCAACACGTGCCAACTCGTGAGAAAACATTTTGACTGTCTGGTTTGACGGGAGCTTAAATATATTTAATTCTTTTTCGAGTCCCACACACATCAAAAGCCGTGTTTGAGAAAAATTTTCTTAAGTCTTTCAAAAGGAAGTTTAAATTACTTTACTTCTGGTTTGAACCCTAAACACGGCAAAAGTTTTATTTGTTGTGATTTTACACATAGACCGTTACCGTCTGAACTTTTATCAAGGCAAACAAACTTTACTAGACCTTAAAAAGCAAAAAATCACAAGTTTCCGCTTAAAAAAATGAATTTGCCAAAGAAAATTTAAGAGAAAATCTCTCAACACATACAAACTGGTGAGAAAATTCTTCGACTGTCTGGTTCGAAGAAAGTTGAAATTCCTTTGTCTTTCACTCGAATCCCACACACGCACATATAGAAACGTGTTTTATTTGTTGTCACTTCACACTTGGTCAGTCACCCTCAAAAGTGTTGACTCGGTGGAATGTCGGATCAACTTTGTGTCAACATCAAGGCAACATCACTCAAGCGTAAACAGGAAGTTCAAGCGCATATAAATAAGCGAGTTGTGGACTTTCGTTCACAATATTTTATCTAATCGTTTGTAACAACTACATGGTTGTGTTTTAGGGGAGCTAGTAAAAAGTTTAATAACAACATGACTTAAGGGGTTCAATGTTTTATATTTAGATAATTAAAATGATTCTGAAATAAAGAGTTGAATGTGTCTTTATGTGTCAACTGTTCTATATAGTCACTTTTATAAAAAGTTTCTTATAAAAAAAATATTGACCACAACTTTTTTTATCCTCAACTTTAAAGGGTTTTTTTTTTGTTTGAGGCCTCAATGCTTTAGAAAAAACAACGAGTTTAATTAAAGACTGTTTATTAGAAAAAAAGTAAATATATAATAAAGAAAAACTTCATGAGTAAATGCAGTTTTTTTTTTTTTTTGTAATCACAAAACTTTTAAATGAATAAAAAGTTATTATGTGGAAATTGTTTTTGATTTCATATAATCTATACTAATAAAGTCATGACGAAAACAACGGTAAACGATTCTTATTAATTAACCGTTTAATTAGAGCCCATTAGATCCTTTAAACTTTGAAAATTTTGTTAATATATAATTTATTAATGATAAACAACACCTAAAATCTTGTTTGAGTTATTAGTGTCAAACACAAGTTAAATATATATATATATATATATATATATATATATATATATATATATATACCTGCTCGTATGACTTTATTGAGTTGTTGTACCGCTGCTGTTACTAAAACCTACCAATTCATAGTTGTTTCAGACTATAAAAATCAATAACGCTAACAACTAATAAATATAATTGAAAATTATTTTAGACAGTAAATACAAACAATGAAGATATTTGTTGTTTTCTTGTTGGCCGCAGCAGCATCAAGTTTCAAACTTCATGCAGATTTGAACCCGATTGATTTTTGGTGCAGACAGGAGTGCACCTTTCTCATCCAGGTTTACCCAAAAGACGCTTGCACAAATGTGGCGTGCGCTATCGGTTAGTTATTATTAAAAACTGTTTTTTAGACTACGAATAGAACATAAGATGAGTTAAGTAAAAAAGATATCATTATAAAAATCTTTATGCCAAAAGACGGTCGCAAACAGTGATTTCAAGTTACCAAGTTTGTTCGCATAATGCTGAGTGAATAATGTGTAGTTTAGACAAGTGACTGTTCTAGTTAATACAAGTTTACTTGGCGAACATTTATTAGTTGCTTTTCGGAGTTGACTTTAAAAAAAAAGATTTTATAAGTATCTATCGAGGTGATAATTTGAAAAAATGTTTAAAAAAACCTTTCAGTACACAGACTTTTACATTAAGTAGATGTCAGATGAGTAATTAAAATACTTTTTTTTTTACTTTTCTATTGATACCTAACAACCGCTTGCAAAAATTCAAATGCTTGCAATTTAGTTAGTTTGCTGACTACTGGTTAAAAAACTGCTTTAAAAACAAACCAATCAATCTTTACATAAAAAAAATTTAAACATTTTTTCCAGACACTTCTGACATTAGTTTTGTAAGCGAGGAAGTTAATAAATTAAAATTGAAATTTTAAAGAAAGACAAAATCTTAAACAGATTTCAATTAAAACTTTATACATAAGTATGTTTAAATATAAAAGCTCAAAACAATGTATATTTCAACTTCGAAACTAAAATAAAAATTGTAAAAATAATAGTAGTATAGAACTTAAAAATGTATCTACTAAAATTTGAAGTACATAAACTACTATTTTAAGTTTTTTTTTTATCAAAATTTCAGAACACATAGTTAAGATAAGCAACTTTATGACTTTTTTTCTCGTAAATAACGAGGCATAAATAACTAAAATAAAGTACTTAACAACAATATACACTATTTTTAAAAGTTTTTATATGTATAAACCTCCATATAAATGAATATATAACTATTTAAAATAATGTACTTATCAATTTTTTTTTTCATATTATAACTCATTCTACAAAATTCCAGTCAGCTTTAGAACATTAAAATTATTTATTTACTTTATTTATTTACAATTACACAAATATTTTTATTTTTTATTTTTTTCAGAACACCAAGCCAAGCAGAGCGACTGCCAAAGCATGTGCGAGATATGTCAGGAGTACTGCACCGACGAACTGAAGACAAATACAAACATGAAGAACTGCATGATAGATAGAAAAGTGCAATACTGTGACGTGCAAGTACCTATTAAAACGTATGATACCTGTTATAACTGTATAAGTAAACAAGAAAAATCTTTGAGAAAATTTTTAGAAGACAATGTGTTTACCACCACAAAAATGGAGACAGTTTTTATGAGAAAGTTTAAACTCGTTAATAACAAAAATTAAACTGTTAAACTTAAAATAGAATATTTTTAAACTGTTATTTATTCTCCTTAAAAGACTCTTTTTTTAGTTGGAAGAACTTATAAAACTTTTAGAAAATCTTTGTGAACAACTTTTTAAGATTAAAAGTGGTTGATATTGTTATTTTAAAATTTATACCAAGGTAGGCAACTTTTTAGTCGGAAGTCATTTAACGGATATATTTATAAGATATCTCGTTATTTTTTTTTTTTAATTACAAAGTATAATGAGATACATTGAGTCAGCTCCAATTTGTTTTTATTAATAAAATTATGAAAAAAAATAAGTCTATTTTGAAAAATTTTTTACTTAAATAGTTTTACAAAGTTTTAACAATAAAGATTGAGCAGCGGTTCTTAATTATTTGGGTGTGCCAAAAGTTACTCAACATTTAAAGAGTTAGAGTGGTGTTTTTTACAAGTTTTAATAATGTTGTTATATAGAAAATTTGTTTTTATTTATTTCTTTAATTTGTATTTTTTCGCTTTTAAAAATTTTCTTTTAACAGTGTACTTTAGTTTTGTAACATTTTTATATGCTTTACAAAATGTTGAAACATTCGGCTGAGCAAAACATTTCAGTTAAGACGTTTGTTGATTAATTTTTCTTTTAATATTCTGTTAAAATTTTTTGCGAAATTTAGGATGATTTTTTTAAATGGCATACTTTAAAAAGTTTTAACTAAAACAAATTTAGTTAAATTTTCTAAGAAAAGTTTTAGATTACTGAATTTTATAATTTTTAAAACCCATAAGCTATTAAAATTTAAATATTTTTTTTATAAATAGTATCGTGGTTTTTTTAATAACTTGTAAACAACAAAATAAAAATAAATAAATTAATTAAAATTCTAATAATAATAATAAATAAAATTGTTTTCTACTTTATTGCTTTCTACTTTCTACGTTATTTGTTTTATCTTGTGTTTAAAAGTATTTTGACTTTGTGACTGATTTGTTTCGTTCATGTGACTACACTATTAAAATGATTAAAAAGCTTAATAAAAATTTATAAAGTTTTTACGTTTTGCCTTACTAAGATGAAAAGTTTAAACTGTTTAACGCAACAACTATTAGTTTATATAATTAACAAAAATATATCTAGTTGGTTAATAGTTTGGCTATAACTTGTTAAATGTTATATATGCATACAAAAATAGAATGTATGATTTACAACAAATAATTGTTTTTTTTTTTTAATTCAGAAAGTCTCGTACTTATTGATACATTATTTTGTAATATTATAAAGCTAAAAATAAGTTAAATTTTATTTTATCTCAATAGTTAATTATTGTATTAAATTTAGATTTGTACTTTATGTTTTTAAAAGAAAATAGTTTAAATACTTAAATTTGAAAACAAATAGTTTAGATATGGTTCAGACAATCAAAAGATGGATGTATTTAGAAGCCTATTAAATCTTTAAAAGCTTTAAACTAAATTTTTTAGTGCTTCTGTGCTTTATTTTTTTGATGTTTTTTAAACTGCTACTACAACTAAAAGGTTAAAACCATATATACTATTTAGTAGTATTCAGTTAAAAAAGTAATTATATTTCTGTTGAAAAAAGACTTACTTTATACCTTATTGTTTTACAGCACTTTATATTTAATCTCAATTAGTTATGAAGTAATCTAATGGCTTAAGAATATTAGTTTAGATTTTTACTGCACTAATTTATAAGTTATGTTTCTCAGTTATATAAATATCAGATTAAAAAGTTAAGCTATACGTTTTATTTAAAGAGTATGTACTAATATTTCCACCGCGATTAAAAATAAAATAAATAGCAAAAATTTTCAAATTTCAAAATAATCTTGTTTCCGTAGTTTTTTTTAGGAAAAACTACTTGTTAAATTAAAAATATAATATTTTTATAATTAACCATTATTTATTACGAAATTTATCAGCCGCTTGAGTTCGATTCTTAAAATGTACTAAAAACCGCTTTTAAAACTATTAAAATATAAGCATATTCTAACTTCTATAATCTTTAACTAGTTAATTTTGATTAAACATTGTTATTAATTTTGTATTAGTTATGAAACATTTCATAAATAAGAGTTTCTTTTATATTTCTAACAATAAGAATTTAAACCAGGGTTTCCCAAAGTGGGCGATATCGCCCCCCTGGGGGCGATTTTAGTAATTTGGGGGGCGATAATTAGTAAGGGGGCGAAAGGGTGGGCGATTACTAGTATGGGGGCGAAAAGGGGGCGATTTTAAAATTTTGGGCTGTCATAAGATTTTTACTTTTTTTCTTGCTATTTTACTAATTTTAGCTTGGTATTAAATTTTTGACCCTGAGGTAAAACTTAAACAATAAAGTTTATTTTATTTATATAAAAAATTAAAAAAAAAAACAAGTGCTTATGACTCCTACTTTTAAGTAAATACTATATTTTCATTCATATATTTCCTTATTTAAGAATTACATAGGTCATAGACGATTGGAATCCCTCTCACTATTTTATAACCTGACATATATGTTATTTGGGATCATAAATGGTTTGTAAAAATCTATGTTATTTATTATTAACTATGACCACATGATATTTCCAGTTGTTTTTTGAAAAGTCACTAAGTTAGACTAAGAAATAAAACTATACAGGGTTGCTAATTTATCAAGAAACCTGGAAAAACCTGGAATTTGACAATTCAGGCAAAAAAAACCTGTAAAAAATCTGGATTTTTTAACAATTTAAACATATTAAGTAATAAAATTTATATTTGACACAAAAAAGCTACCCTATAGATAAAAATATGGATTCCTTCGAGGCAGATACTTTTGAAGTAAACGACTTCCAGGAAACCTTCTCAGACTTACAAACTGACCTTGAACTTAAAGTAAATTCTTCCAAAGAACGATATGAAAGCTTTTGGACTCAACAAAAACAAAGGCAAAAATATCCAATCATTTGAGAGGAATTTAGATTTTTGTTTCTAGCTTTTCCTTCTAGCTATGTTGTTGAAAAAGCTTTCAGTTCAGTTATCAACATCTTGAGCAAAAGATCTAATCTAGATATTTATAAAGAAGGTCATTTAAGGCTCTATTTTACTGATTAAGAATCAGATTAGAAAAACTTGCAAGCAGTCATGAACCTCATCCTTCACATTATATTAGACTTCAGTCCCAGACCTTATTTTATGAAAGTTTTTTAATTTTATTTGATCTTTTGAAATATTTCTTTTTCAACCTGGTTTGTATTGTACTTGAGTAGTCTTTTTAAAATAACAACTTTATTAAGCTATTTATTCTACAAGAGGTTTGCATAATGCCTAATAAATATTAATTACGGTAGACTTCCTCTTGAGTTCGCACTTTTTACCCAAAAAATGTGCAAATTTATATTTTCCTAAATTTAACTAAAGTAAAGTCTATTACTAACTAAATATTAATAAACCAAAATATATATAATATTTAATTGCTTATATAGATCTAGTTTTCTAATGAAAGCTAGTTTTTTGTTTTAGTGGATTTCTTGTTTATTCATAACATTATTGCATATAACATATTGAAATTTGTCATTTTGTAAAAAAAATATGGTAATAATTTTTTGAGTTTGCACTTTTTGATTTTTTTCAATTCAAGCGGAAGTCTACTGTATTTATTAAATGGTTTATGTTTTAAAGTTTTTAATACTTATATTTTGACCTGATTAATTTTGTAATTCATATTCGTCGTTTTACATTAGACTAAAAAATTTTAAAGCATAGTGATTAAAATATTTGTTTGAAAGACCTTTATTTGACAGGTTTTTGTTATTACTTGTTTAATCTGTATATAACTTATATCACTATATAACTATTATTTGATTGTAAAATTTTGATAATCATTGAAGTTTTTATTTTTAAAAAGAATTTTTTGGTTTTAAAAGAGTATAAATTTGAGATCTCTATTTAAAATGACTTCTACTTTTTCATTTAAAAGTTTCTTAAACCCAATTTTATTTTCTAACTTGATTTATTATTGTTAAAAAATTTATTATTATATAAGGAGTTTAAAACTATTATACAACTGTTTTTTGTTTTATCTTAATTCAATATATATAAGCAATTAGAATACACTTAATTTATTTTAATACTTCAACACTAGCTTTTGTTTTTTCACTTTTTTCCTCTGATAAATTATTATAGGCTAATAGCTAGAAAAAAAAAACTTTTTAAACAGAATTAAGTAAGCCATCAAGAAGACTGCTACAATTATAAAACAAAATTTTAACCTAGTTAAAAGTTTTTTTTGATTGATTACTTTCTGTTCACAGAATTAACTGTAAAACATTTTTTTTTTGAATTTAAATGAAGAAAAAAAATTGTTAGAATTCAGGTTTAGTTTTCTAAAGATTATTCCAAGTCGAATACTATTTCATGGTATTCTACTACGAAACAAATAATTTAAACTGTTTAAAGTTAAATTTTTAACTTTACAACTAACTTGCTTACAATATATCTTTGCATTGAAATTAATAAATTTACTACATTTACTGAAGCTGTTGATAAAACCAATTTTCATGTGAGATAATCAACCAGTCGGTCAAACTTACTTAAACTAGATCAGAAATTTTATTTTGATTTTTATTTTATTTTTTTGTAAAATAAACTGTTCATTTTTTATAGTTTTTTAATCTCTGGTATAGTTATTTTAGAATATGCCTATTTATAAAATAATTTAAGTATTTTGTTCGGTTTAAATAAGTTAATTAGTATTAACTTCTAAATGTCCAAATTTGTTATATGAGATATTATTATTATGTCAGGTTTCAGTTAAGATTTCAGATGGGTAATGTACAGCTAAGATCAAGTCGCAGATCCAGTCGAATTTCGACCCGCTAAGTAAATCGAAAACTACTTTTGCAGAATAAATAAAATTTAGTTTTTTGATACTTAATATTTTGAAATATGCTTTCATTTCGTTTTCAGTTCACAATAGTATTTCCTACATCACAATAATACTTAGTCATTTTATTACAATTTTGTTCGAGTTTTTTTATTTTCTTATTTGTTATTTTTTTTAAATCATGCAGCCCGCAATTACATTTTTTAACGAGTTGAAACTAGAAAAGAAGTTTTAGGAAATATGAATTGCTGATTACAAAAGTTGTCCACCACCGACCTAAAAGTTTCATTAGTTTCAAAACACTTCATATTTAAACAGGATTGATACAGATTACACAAGGCTTTTTAATAATTAAGTATTTTAATACACTTTACTGGGCTTCTAAGAAAATAACTGTAAATTATTTTCTCAAGTCCTGTAAACTACTTTGATCACAAAAGTGCGTGCATAAGAAGTACCAGACTAAAATACACTTTGAACACAAGTTTTTTTAGCTCAAAAGTTTGTACTCAAAAGAAAAACTATTTTGTAAAATCGTGGGGGGGCGATTTTTTTTCAAATTACCGAAAAGGGGGCGATTTAGTAAATGAGTTTGGGAAACCCTGATTTAAACCAATAATATCTATAATGCATTTAACAAATAAACTTATGTTTGAATTGTTTCATTAACAGTTCTTTTTCCGTTTATATATTTTAAACATGGTTCTATAATGTTTATTTTAAGTTTTATATTTAACTAAAACTTTTCTATTTGTTTAAAATTTAAATTTAATATACTATAAAGTTTCTGTATAAAAATAAAACACTCAAGTGGCAGACTTCTTTACATATGTTTCCTGTATTTTCCCGTGTCTAAGGAAAAGAAAAAGAATATAGTCAATTTATTATATACATTAATTAGATTTATGTGGATAGAGAAACTTTACAATGAAATATTTTAAAACTAATTCAGTACTTATTCAGCTTTCAAAGTTATAAAAAGAGTTTTTAATGCTAGAAACAAGTTTTTTGACTTAAAATGTCTTAACTATTTTAACATTACACTAATATAGCAATAAAAGTACTGGTTTCATTGGCCCTATTTTTCAAAACATGTTCCTGTTTGTGTCCATTGTCCATTTTATGGATTCAACCTATAACATTCCGTTCAAAACCAAGTCAAGTTGAATTGAAAAGCGTAAATATATATTACCGAAATTGACGCTTATTTTGCAAGTCGATTCTAGTTGTAGGTTGGGCATTTTTCTTTTATTATTTTATGCAAATTAAGTAAAGTAATAATACAGCATCACATATAACCCCATTATTCCCGACTAATTGCCTATTTGCCAACATTTTAACCTAAACCATTACCACTTAGACACCTCACCTTAAAATAAAACAATTAAAACAAAACCACTATTTTGTTATTTAAACTTAAAAAAAGAAAAGAAAAGTTTAGCCAATCAGAAACACCTTGGTTTTTCAGCTGACAGTACCATTGTTGATAATACGAAAATAGTTCTAAAATTTATTTGTTTTAAAAAGTAAGATATTCTTTTTTAAAACAACACTAAAACATTAATCAAAAGCACTTTGAAATGAAAAGGTGTTGAATTTAAATTAAAAAACGAAATGTATTTTTAAGGACATTTATTAGTAACACGCTTAAACATCATGTCATGAAAATTACTTTTTATGAAAAATTATAGCAAACTCAAAAGACTATTTCTAAATTGTAGTCTCAAATTTTAATTTTAATACAGGTAGGCTACTAAATGATTTAAAGTAGACAGTATGTTGTCAAACTATTAAGTCCAAAGAGCTTTTTAACAAAACAAGTATAAAGTTATAACTATTTAAAACTTTTTTCTAGCTTCTGCTTTTAAATTTTATAAGTTTTATTTGATATAGCAGGCTACTAACAGCTTTTTTACAGCCAAAAATTTACCTAACGTTGTAAACCTAACGTTGTAAATAAAAAAAAAATTGTATAAATTCAATAAAATCGTGCGTAAAATCTCTAAAATAACCACAACGTTATTTTTTTTTACAATGTATACTTTATTCACGCTAAAAGCAATCCAAAAATGTAACTCAATGCGCATCATTATAACTCTTAAATGCTAAGAAATAAGTTATATGTAAACAAAATGTTATATGTAAAAGTTTTTAAATTATCATCAAGGTTATATACCAGGGGTCGGCAGGCACTTGGTGTTCGCGGGCCAAATTTCAAGTTTTCAAAACCTTCGCGGGCCACAGTTTTAGTTTTATTGATATTTGAGTAGTCTTTTGGCTTTAGTTTTGGTCACACCAGAGATAGTTTTACTTTTATTCATTATATTACTTTAAATGACTTTTAGCGACACATAGAATGCCTATCTAGTAAATAAATATCTATTGGAATAGAATTTAAATTGTTTGTTATACTTAAGTCTTAATACAGTATGTACATTTTAAACACTGAGTAAGTTAAACTTAATAAAATATTTTTATTATTTTACTTACAACCTAACTCTCTATAAAAACCGAGCTTGAAAAACATTAATGGGTCTCATTTATATGTTTTTTATATTAAGAACGACCTCTTCATAAATAAAAAAAATATTAAGTTTTGAATAAGTTTTTGCGTCTTAATTGGTTTGCACTCTTTAAGAAATTCAGTAGTAAGTTAATTGAATAAAATTATTACTTATTTATACTGTAGAAAAGCTAAATAAAATTTTTTAATGCTGGAATACTTTAAGAAAATACCTTATAACTAACTAATTAGTTATTTACACGGTTGCCACTTTAAAAGTAAAAATTTAAATTATATTTTAAGTTTATTAAAAGTTAAAATAGCTAAAAACTTTCTTTTAATCAAGATTAAATACATTAATAAAACATCATTATTTTAAAAAAGCACAATATGTAAATTAAAAAAAATACAAATAGTAATTTTCATTACAGCCATAATAACTATTTTGAAAATTCAAAGATTTATTCAAAGTTTTTGAAATAAAAATTCCAGATACACCTAAGTTTTATAAAAGTTGTTAAACAGCTTTAACCTAGTCTGAATTTAAAAATAATTAAACTGGCCTGTTTATTTGACAACCCTGTTTAAAATAAAGTTTTTACCGAAGTTCATAAACAGTGAATTAATTATATAACTAAAAAAGTTAATATAATTCAGCTTGAATGAACAATTAAGTTTTTAATCATTTTTAACAAATGTATAGAAATTTATTAAGCTATTAATGAATTAGAAAAACCTATTTTTTATTGAGCATTATAGCAATTCTTTATCTGCAATAAAAATATTGCATTTCAAAAGAGCAAATGTGAATTATAAAAGGATCTATAAGAATTATAATACGTTAGTTTGGAGTTATTGAGATAAACAAAAGCACAAACAAATCGCTTAAGTCAGTTTCAACCACGCACATGATTATTTTCAGTAACTACTGAGTGATCAGAAAAAACTGTTAAGGCAAGCAAAAGTTATTTAAAAAAAATATATACCGTTTAGAGTTGAAAACTTATTTGAATAGTTTGTGTTTATCTTAGTAAAATTTTTTTTTTGTTTCTTCAATATCAACAAGAAGTCGTGTTTAAGAAATGTCTGAAGATTATAAAGCCTACTAAATCAAATTAGGACTTAAATCAATCTGTTAAGATGTGAAAACTGATACGACAAATATTGCTCATTTAAGAATTTTTATTACAGGTGGTATTACTAGTTTTGACATTTTAGAAGAATTTCTAGGTCTAGTTCCAATACAAAGCACAATAATAGGTAAATACATATAAAAAGCACAACTTTTTGCTTCTATTTTTAGTATATAATTAAATTAAAAGTTAAAAATAACTGTCTTAAATAATATTAAAATATCAAAGATACTGTTTTGCTACTTTAAATGTGTTTTTAATTAGGAACATTTATATGGTAGATTTTTGGTGTCAAATCGAAATTTCAAATCGAAAATCAAATGTAATTACTTTACATGTAAAAATTAATTAAAATTCCAGGTTTTTTCGATAATTTTCAAATTTAAGGCTTTTACAGGTTTTTTAAGTATAAAATGTCAAATTTCAAGGTTTTCCGGAATTTTTTGGCAACACTAATTGTTCACACTTATATGTAATCATTTATTACAAATAATAATTCAAATTATACCAGCTGCAAGACTTAAAATTAAAAATTAAGTTTTAATTCAAACCAACACTGTGCATTGAACAAAACATTCATCATAAATTTAATTTACCATTTTTTAAAGCAAAATATTCAGTCCGAGTGACCGAAACTAGCCTGATATTTTAGCATACAAAAATCAATTCAATCCAAAAACTAAAAAAATGACTAAATTGGTCTGAGATTTGAAGCCTTCAAATAGTCTTAGTCTAAGTGTGATAATTTCTATTTGTTTTTTGGTCGAATTTGAACTATTTTGATTAAAAAAGTACAAACTTAATAAATTACCATTTTTCAATCTAGTTTGTATTAAAAAGGTTGTTCCAAAAAAACAGCAACTGTGTTAGTATGCAACGCATAAAAGTTAACTCATTTTTCTCAAAAACTTCGTTTGAAAAATAAAAAGTATACCTAACAGAAACCTTTTTTAATTTATGTCATATATATTGTTTTAAATGTGTCTGTACACACTTAGATATTAAATGTAGAAACAATAATGTTAGAAAACAAACTTAGTTTTATCTCATTAAGTATTAAATGAAAAGTGGTTTAAATATGAGCATCTTTGTTCATTGGTGTGCATAGTAATTAATTTAAAATGCAAAGAAAACTTCTAAAAAGTCAAAAGTGTCAAAACCAAAATAAAGTTAACCTTATTTATTCTTCTTCTATTGTTATTATTTTTGTTTTTATTATTATATTATTATTATTATGTTATTTTTAATTTTTTTGTGCACACTAGAATACAAAACTTAGTAGTAGAACATCTGTATCAAAAAGTTAGGTATAAAAAACGTGTGAAAAATAACTAAACTGTAAAGAAATGACATTTTACTTAATAACTGTGCTCTACTTTTGTACAAAATGGAAAACATTTGCATTTAGTTTTTACCAAAAAGGTGTAATATAACTATCTTACTAATTCAAAGCACTCTTTTTTCATAAATTTATTTGCTGTTGTATGAACAAAGTATATGAAATTGAGAAACAAAACCTGGTGAAATGCTAACTATTCTTTTACACATTTTAAGCTAAATCAGTAAAGTTTTTAAATTGTTTGAAAATGTTATACAGGAACTTAAAACTAAATTAATCAAACAGATTTAACTAAAAATATATTTTTGCTCAGCGGGCCACATTTACATGCTCGCGGGCCGCAAAATTTTCTTTCGCGGGCCGCATTCCATTTAAAAAAACAACGTGCTCGCGGGCCGCAGATTTAACCTTCGAGGGCCACATTTGGCCCGCGGGCCGCAGTTTGCCGACCCCTGTTATATACTTTATAAATTATGAAGATTGAATACTTTATTAACGCAAAAACACATTTAAAGTTCTTCATGCGTCATTGCAACTTGCAAATACTCATCTAAGGTTCTGCTCGCACATTTCGCAATGAACCTGACGAAAGTCCTGAAATCTCCCCTGAATGCCTCCCACAAAGCCTGATGGTACTCCGGTCTGTCTTCGTTCCTGTTGTTTAGTATAAGTTGTGTTTATTTGGTTTGAAATAAATGTAAACAAAAATAAACGGAAAGAACAGCTGTTTCATCTTAAACTTGATAGTTTTTTTTTTTTATAAAACAATTTTTTATTAATCTTAATCAAAAAAGTCCTCAGTTACAATAAGTTTCTGTGAATCAAATAAGGGCTTATGATTACCTTTAAGCTTTGCGTGGGTTTACAAAAACACACGTAAACACACAACAGTATATCTTAAAATATATTTTAGATATCACCACAATCAGAAAACCCATATGATCAACCCAATTTAACTCATCAATCAGAGTAAGGAGATCATCCGATAGAAAAACAAATAACTACAAACAAATATCAAAACACCTTATTACCTGATGATAACGGGCGGGAAACCGCTCCTCATCAACACGACATTCATCATCATCCTGGAAGTCCGTTTGTTGCCGTCTTCGAAGGGGTGAACGTGGGTGAGGCGGAAATGGGTCAATGCTGCCCGTTCCACAGGGTGCAGGTGGAGGAAGGAGTCGGAGTTGATCCAGTCTTCGAAATGTTGGAGGAGCTCGTTCATGCGCTGCGGATTAGGTGGCACGTAGTTTCCCAGGTACACCTGTTGGAGAAAATTCGTAATTTTTGTTGCTTGATATTTTAAGAAATTAAGTTTGTTTCTTTACTATTGTAAACATATGCAAAGTTTACAGGGTACACCTATAAAGGTTTGGTTTTAATAAAATATTGGGATATTGTGTGATAAAATTAATCTTAAAGTCAATATTTTTATTGTTAGGTAATAATTGTTTTTTCTTAATGTACTGTACAATAACAAAAAATTATGATATCTGCTTTGAGATCAAGTACTTAAAAGTGTTGTTTTTAAAAGGAAACTACTTAATTTTTGTTTTTTTTCTAAAAAGATTATAAATTAAAATAAACTAATACAAAACATTATCTAAACCAACTTGCACTATAACAAAGAAAATGTTTTAATACTATGTACTTATAAAAAAACTATTTTAAAATTAAAAAGTTTCAATTTTTGTTTTTATAGAATAGTTATAAATTAAAGCAACAGAACATGGTCAAAACCTGCGATGTTCTGAATTTGCCGGCAACAACCGGATCGTGTTTTCCCAGCAACCTCAAATGAACGTCCTCGACATCCCGCAGAGTAATATTTTCCTTTGACACCAAGTAATTGTTTACGTACCTCATCGCGTCAGCCAGTCCCAGCACCTCGTTCTGCTCCCTGAAGCTCCTCCCGTCCAGTGTGACGTCATAATCGATGACGCGCCTCACCTCCTCCAACGACAGCTTGTTGCCCTCCAAGGCGGCGGTGTGGTGAATGTGGTGGTACAAAGACTCCTCCATGTGTTCTTTCAACGCTTCGGGGTTGGAGTTGTGACGCGCTAAAAGTTATGTTGTTGAGTAAATGATAAAAGACTAAATAAATTTGAGAAAAATTTACATTACAAGAAAATTTACAATATTTTGTATAGTATATTTACTACTTTATAAATACTTTATCAGGCCGGATTTTTCCTGTTGAAGCTTAGTAATTTATGGAAAAGTTTATTTGTATTACTACTTTAAGCATTTAAAAAAACTACGTATAGTAAAAATTAGATAAAAGCTACCGTTAAGATCGACCAGTTTTCTGTCAATTTCGTCAAAAATTTTCTTGTTGGCCTGTTGAACCAATGTAGCTACGCGTTTTCTGTTCGATTTGGCGGTTACGTCATCGGGTTGGTGGGTCAGGGCTCGTTGGTAGAGCCTGTCCGCTTCTACCACGTCATCAGCTGAAAGTTTTTTGCTTTGTTTGAATCTTGTTATTTTTTTACTGGCTGATATAAAAGTGTTTTAAACAAATAACCGCTAATCTTAATTGTTTAGTTAAAAAGAACACGTCATGAAAATATGTATCGTTTTCACGTGAGTTTTAAACTTATTCTATTGGAACTTTATTATTGATAAATAATAAATAAATATATACTTCTAAGATAACAACTTAAATATTTCCGGAGAACACTGTATGTTTATGTGCTATAATACTTTAAATTTTTTGACATTTATCACTTTAAGTATTAAACTCTATTGCCATGTTACTTTTATTAGAAGAAAATTAGCTAAATTTTAAACCCATTTAAAGTTTTACAAAGAAACTTATTAACAGTTGTATTAAATGTTTTTTTTAACAGTTGAAATATAAGTTTTATAGAAACGTTCTTAATAGGACCTAAAATAGAAACAAAATAAAATTTTGATCCTACAATTTCGATCATCAGACCACAAGCGGTCATTAAACTGAGACCTGGGTATTTTTTTTATTGAAGCTTGTTTTCCGTAATCGTATAAAAAAATGTTAAGTAAAAAATATAAAACTAACTGAAAACAATAGTATTCTCTATAAATAAACAAAAATCTATTTATAGATTATAATATTATTATTTATAATAATTAAAAAAAAATTAATACATTGTAAAACGAATTTAATTTTAAATCAAATATTGATTGTGAAATTAAACATACAACTCATATATTACCTTCTAGAAACTCTCCGTAGCTGTTGAGTGCGAACACATAATCAGGTCTCATCGATAAAACGTGTTCAAAAAGTTTTTTAGCTTTATGACGTTTTCCTTGTGAGGCGAGTTTTGTGGCTTTCAAAATAATCATGTTAGCTTCTTTCAATGAAGTTGAGTCGTTTTCACTTTTGTTTTCCTCGTTGGTCGGTTCAGGTGTGTTTTGATCATTCAAATCAGTACTTAGATTATCTTTGAAAACAAAAACTCCAAAACTTTCACCTGGGTTCGTATTCACGTTCGGTCGGACCTTGAATCAAATTTCATTTTAATTTAAAAAGAACAGTTAACATTTCGAAATTATTTAAACATTTTCTTTTTAAGGTTAGTCATAAATTGTTACATAAATATAAAAAAAAACATAGAGCTTATTTATAGATTGATTTTTAACATGATCAAAAATATAATAAAAAAAAAACACTTTATTTAAGAGGGTAATCTTAATTTAAGATTACCTAACGTAAGCAAAGAAGTTTTAAGTTATTTTTATTAATAAATAATAAAGATACAATATCAACTAACATGAAAAATGGTTACAAAAAAACAAACAAAGTCTTTAAATTTTATAATTTAAAGTTTAGTTTTGTATGGTAAGCTTATTAAATCTAAACACAATACAACTTACCTCATTGTAAAAATAAGCATAATCGTTTTTATCCAAATTAGACATTTTTGAAAACTTTTCATCATACTTTATTTTTTCTTTAGCTAATGCTCCATTTAGCAGAAACATAAAAAGAACTAATGACAAAATTAATTTGATCTTCATTAATATATTTATTATTATACCTTTAATCTGTCAAAAAATCACTTATCATTATCATATATAAGTTTTGTTTTTTGTATTATTTTTTCCGGATACTAAAAAGTTAAAAATAATAAGTCATTTAAACTAATTATATACAAAATTTGTAGCTGAACTAATTTAAGGGAAATTTTAAGATATAGTCTATATCATTTTTTTAATCTTTATTAAAATTGTGCACAACTAACTACTTTAGATGTTTTACTTTTTTTTTAATTTACCATAATTAAACAATGACAATAAGAGTTAGTATAAAACATAAGTAACTACTAGACTTTCCAACTAGGAAAACAAGTATTTTAGTACATAAAAACTCAAAAAGAGGGTTTTATAGGTTAACATGTCAAAATTTCTAAAACCAATGTAATATTCAATTTTTAAATCTAATATTTAAACAAATTACAATAAATATAAAACTGACAATCAAAGCTTTAAAATAAATTTTCTGAAAAAATCCAACTGCCTGAATCGCTATTGTTTTGATATTGTCTAGTAAGCTAAGAAATTTTTATTTTGTTTAAAAAGGACACGTCACAAAAATCTTTAAAAATTTCACAGGTAGTTTAATTTGGTCTTTTTCGTTTAGCAGGGCCGGATGTTGAAACTGCTTATTAATAAGTATTTTTGCAATTCTTACTGTTTAGATTTTGTAGTCAAAAAAGAATAAGGCAATAAATTTAATTTTTCTTAAGTTGCAAAATTTTAAACTAAATTTTATTTAGAAAACCCTCTAACTTAACTACTATGCTTTTTTTATTTAAATGTTTTTACAGTTTTACCTAAAACATAGTCACACATTTCTTTAAAGTAAACTAATAGCTATATCTTTTCAAACATAATATTCTATGAAGAAAATATTTAAGTCTTCCATTTGATAATATTTATCAGGGTACAAAGGAAATGTTAGTTGGTTTAGTATTTGTAAATCAGTAATAACTTTTATAAGTTTACGAATTTTACAAATAAATACCGTATATGAAGTTACAGTAAAACAACTTTGATTTTAAGAAAGCAGAAATAGTATTCGTAAAAATTACGTGCCAAAGCTCTCAACTGAATTTTATTATAAATTTAAGTGGCTAGCTTCAAATTTCCACTACTGTTTTTGAATTTCTTGAAAATCATGCACCTACTTTGCATATTTGCTAAGTCAGCATATATAGTGAGCATATTTGCTATTTTAATTTTTTTAAATATTTATACCCTTAACCCTAACCCCTTTACCCAAACATAAAAAAAAAATCAAAAATTAAGACATATATAATTAGAACAACAAAAATACAAGAAAAAAAATGCTGACTACGCAAATATGCAAATTAGTTGCATGATTTTGAAGAAATTCAAAAAAAGTTGTGGAAATTTGAAGCTACCCAATTTAAGTTGCATAATTTATTTTTCACTGCATTTCATTGGACAAAACATCAAGTGAAAGTAATAAATGAATAGAAAATGACTTTTTTTACAATATTCAAGTTAAGTCAAATTAAACACATTTGAACTTACTTAAATATATATATGAAGTGCTTTTATTGATATCAATGGTAATTAACTGTTGTAAGTAACGTCCGAAGTTTATTCAAAATACTTTCTTTGAACCAAATAAGAAAAAAAAAATAATTTGTCTGAAAAGATAAGAATACTTTTAAACTAAAATTTTTTGAGATAATTAACTGAGATTTAAGTCTTTTTGTCGATTAATTATTAAAGAATTAATGTAAGACTAGAACTTTATTTTAAAAATAAAACTTTTCATTTTAGGGAATTAATTATTATGACTAGCCAAATTGAAAATAAACCATAACCTAGAATCTGTTGTAAAATATTCCATTTCTTGATCAAGTTTTTTAGAACATATTCTTAGCATTTTACCAAAAAATTGTTTAAATAATTTGGTGAATGGAAAAAAATAAGCTTCTTAGTTTAAATATAATGCAAGTTTTGGTATAAAAGTAAAAAAAAAACCTAATTACTAAAACAATGGTCACCACCTTTTTTTTTATGGTAGAAAAACATCAGAAGAAACCCACTCTCTCCTCTACAACGATAAACGTATTCTGAAGGTCATGCAAGTGAGTTTCAGCTCATCACGTGTTATTCCACCTGCCCTATCTTTTATTTTTACTAAGAAAAAAAAACCTTTTTATTAAAAATAAAACTAAATCCATCTAAAAAATAAAAAAAAAACATAAATGTTTAACTAACCAAAAATGAAAAACTAATCCTAACCCTTTAACAAAAAACAAAACCCTTGGTGACACGCCATTTGGAAAACACTCACAAGGCTAAAATCTCAACATCAAAAACCATAAAGTGTGGGAAAACGATGAAGCTCAAATCCCCAAGTAAGTATCCACTGGCGCTACAACAAATTTTAAGTTAAAATAAAATAAAAAGCTTAATAAGAGTGATGTGAACACTAATAAAAAGTAATTGTTTAATGATTTTTTAGTTTGTAATGGTTTTAAATAAGACCACAACAAATTTAAAATCTGAATTGTTATGATCTAACAAATAAAAATTTTTTGATACAAAGTTACTATAGTATAAGTTTTTTTGTCAGATTTTAAAGTACTGTTAGGGTTGCTACATTACCTGGAAAAACCTTAAATTTGTAATTTAAAAACTTATAAAATTAGATACTTTATAACTAGATTTAGACAAAAATACTTGTAATTTAAAACAATTTACATGTATTTAGAAAAATTAGTTATTGACTAAAAAATGTCTGCACTCATTTTGATGTTCATTATTTGCTAAATAAACTTTATTATCAACTGTTAAGGTTAGTGTACCTATTACAAAAGAAGATGATGTCCTTTCACCTTTCAGAAATATTTTAACTGCAAACGTTAAGATAATTAACAGTTGGAAAAAATTGAAATTAGCAGTTAAAATGTCATAAGAAATTAAAATGACATCATTTTTTATATCAAAAAGACACTAAGGTTTACAACTAGTAATAAATTTTGATTATTTAACCCTGGTATTAAGCAAACATTTATACATAAAATAACAAATATCAAAATGTGTGCATACATTTTTTACTCAATAACCAAAATATTTTGATTTGACCTAAAAAATCTACCATGTTGATAAAAAAAATTTTGTCAGCATTAAAATTTTTTTGTTTAAAAATATATTTGAAGCAGCTTTACAGTATATTTTCAATGTTTTTATGCTATTTAATACAGTTATTTACATAAAACTTAAGTTAAAATCAAAAATAGTATATAAAAAATAATATAAAAATAGTATAGTAACTATACTTGAAAAAAATTTTAAAAACCTGGAGAAAACTTGCCAAAAGTCAGTGGCAACCCTGAATATTTTTTTAATTTTCTTTTTACACTGCCACAAAATCTGGAAAAACAGGGAGTTTGACAACTTAGTCTAAAAAACCTGGAATTTGAGAACTTATGAAAAAAAACCTTGAATTTTTAACATAAATTACTAAAATACCTGAAGAACTTGCAATTTGGAAGATAAATCATTAAAAATTCTGAAAAACATGGAGTTTTGCTTAATTTTTACAGGTAGTTAAGTTATGATTTGGCACAAGAAATCTATTGTATAGATAACTTTTTTTTGTTATAATTAAAAAAATTATAAATTAAAAAACACATTTAAAACAGCTTTTCTTTTCAATGCTGTTATACTTCTTATCACAGTTTTTAGTCTTAAACTAAACTTTACAGTGCTCCTACAGTATTATCATTATACTAAACATTTTATTAAGTGTATAGGGGGGATCCAACTTGATTTTTACAAATTGATCTTATTTTATAGAGTTTTATCTGAGCCATCAGACATTTTTAACCCTTGAACAAATAAAAAGCATTTTTTGAGATATGAGAGATCTCTTTTTCTCCACTTCAAAAAATAGTTAATGTTTATCAATAATTTTAACATGTAACTAGTATTTAACCTTAAAAAATTATAATTTTCTCTTACTTCCTTGCAATAAATAATAATTTACATAAGTTTTTTTGTATCTTTGGTATTTTGAAACGTAGGTTTCTGTATATGAATTGTAGTGTAGTTGGAATTACCATATTTATATTCATACCTATTATAGAATAATTAAAACAAAGGAAAAGTTATTTTATGTCAAAATAAACTAAAAATGATGCATTACCCAAAGTAGTTATTCAACAGTATACAAATTCAAAATTTATTTCATGTTTTAGTTTTAATTGATTTCTTAAAATTTTTCATTAAATATTCTAATAAAAAAAAAAAAAATGTTACAATGATAATTGACTTCTGGAGACATGTTTATTATTATTAAAGCCTTGTATGGCTTATGTGTAAACATTTTATTTAAAATGAATCATTAGAATATCAAGTACTAAGGCCATAGAGGGAGGTAAATCAATTTTAAGATTTTCTTAATTTTTATATAAAAGGCCGCATAGAGGTCTAATCAGGGTTGTCACACACAAGTTTCTCAGGATAACCAAGGCTAGTTTGAAATTATTATTTAACTTCTTTAGTTATTGCATTGGTTTTTTAGTTATCTAAGCTTATATGATCCATACAACTTTTATTCAGTTTTTGGCTTAATATTTTTCCTTTTTAGTTTTTTTATAAACTCAGGCTGACTCAAACGTCACTTGGGCTAGTTTTTTGTCTTTAAGAGTTGTAATCATACTCAATGAAACAAAATACTTTATTATAAACTTAACTAATTGAGTGCAATAGTTTGATTAAAAACAAATCAAAATTTATTAAGTATTCAGTTTTCACTTTGCATAGCAACAATAGCATTCTGAAAACACACGTGGCAAACTTATAATTAGTAAAATAAAAACGTATTAAGTAAAATATTAAAAACTTGCTGTTAATATTTTTGAAGAAAATATTCAATGTGTAATTTGATTTTTTGATAATCCATGTTTGAAATACTTTTATTGGTAGCTAACTGCAAAACATCTAGTATTATCATTACTTAAATGTTCAAAATTATATGTCAAAAATGAATAAAAATTTACCTTCAGGAAATATTTATACGATTAAAAAATATTTTGATTATACTCGTTGTGGTTAGCTACATTTAATAATATCATTTAGTAAAAGAAAAGAACATATTATTTGTTCTACCCAGGTTTCAAAAAAAAAAAGAGTTACAACCTAGTATTATCTTTATTATAAAAGCTCAGAAAAAGTTGTGAAATAAAGATTCCAAGTAAACAAGTACTCAATAGTTATTATGGAAACAGGTCTAAATTGCACAAAGATAAAATTGCACGAGGTTACAAAATTGCACAAGGGGACTAAATTGCGCAAGTGCACAAAATTACTCAAAGCCAAAATTGCACAAAGCCAAATTTGCACAATTTACATTTTTGCATGAGAGAAAAAAATGTATAGAAAAAAGATAAAAATAAAGATAGTGATAGTAGAACTAAAAATAAAATTACAACTAATAAAAATTATTATAAAAATAAAATAATGATTAAAAAAAAAGCTCTCAACCAAGGATAAGGGTTAAGGATAATAGTGATAGTAAAAAACTTAAAATTATTAAACTCAGAATTACTTATGATATTTTGAAGTTTAAAAATCTCAAGATGACTCAGGACAGCTCATGATTTTCTAACTCAGACTGACTCAGGATACTTTTTAAAAATAAAAACTCAGGATAAAGGTTTTTTTTTTTTGATTTCTGGATACTTAAAGATTTCAAGTAAGATTTAGTTGCACTTTTTGTAATCTACAAGCAACTTTGTTAAATGATTTGTTTTTTATTAGTTTTAAAAAACTAAAATTTTTTTGATAAGATTTTGGAAAAACTCTGGATGACTCGAGACAGCTTTTGATCACTAAGGACAGTTTTTTTTTATTTAAAGAGTGGCAACCTTAAACTTTTTAAAGGTTGTGTGCTCAGTTTTAGTCTACTTTATCAGAAATTATTAAGGAAATTTGTGTCAAACTAACATATATTTTAATTGTAGAAATGGTTTGTTGAACATCAAATAGCCTAAAAAATTTGCCCTCTATACCTGTATTTTTAAAATAAATTAAGGGCATAGGGAGTGGGGGCCAATATTTTCTTTTACAAAAAAAAACTTTGGATTTTATATAAAAGCTTTAAGTACAAATTACAAGCCAGTTTTTATGGAATTCAAAAATCTTATTTAACTTTTGAGATATTGTAGCTTTTGTAAAAAGTTTCCAATACAAATGTATAAACTGCAAATTTTTCAAGGTTAATTGTCTTGAACATTTAAAAATCACTTAAAATCTATCTTCGTCTTCTTTATTACTGAGCTAAAGACCTGAAACTTTCAGAAAATATTTCTGATGTAGTTTTAATGACTTTTAATGGTGTGATTTCAAAAATTTTGAAGTATGAAAATTAAGAAAAATAAACTAATAAATTAAATAGATTTTTTTTAGTAAAATTTTTGTTTTTCAAAGCAAAAAAAATCCTGCATTAAAATCTATTTAAAATTTAGTAATGGACTTTCTGTAAAAATTTGAAGATCAGTTAAAAAAAGTAAAAGATATATTTTTAATGAAATACTTTTTTTTTTGCGTTTTTAGATAGTGCCTTCCATTAGAAACCTATTGAGCACATTAATTTTGATTGCTTATATCTCTAAAGTTACTTTAAGTTATTTAAAGCAGTTAAAAATGTCTAATAACTCAGATAAAACTCAAAATAAGATCAATATGTAAAAATCAAGGTTGACCCCCCATGCCCTTAAAATCTAATTATAATATCTGGAAAACTAAGTTCAAAGTTATAAACATTCAGATTAGAATGTACAACGTAGTGTTCATAATTAATAGACAGTTTTAGTGTATGATACAGAGGAATAAAACAAGAAAAATATTAACATTCCCTGAAGAGAATCAGAAAACCTTGAAAAAATGTGTTCAAAAATTTAGTATATTAAAAAATAATACTAGAAGTATACATACAAAATTGTAAAGAAAAACTAGGCTATTTCATAGTTTGTTTTATGCTAAAAATAATCAGCTGTCTACAAATGTAAAGTCATATCTCATCACTCTTCTTAATATCAATAATAATAAAATTTAAAAATAATAGTTTGTACAATGTATTTTTTGCATCATTTTAATTTTAAACTGTTCCTTTTTAGCTTTACTCCTTTTTTATATCTCATTACTCCATTGGTCTTAAGTTGTTTTAATGTACTAAATCATATTGTTAATCAAGTTTAATAACTTAATTCTATAAGTTAAAAAATGATAATTATTATTTTATAAGGCAATTTAGTAATAGTAAGTAATATGACATTATTTGGTAAATAAGTTTTAGAGTTTTTTGTTTAGTTTACAAAAATTAACTTATATTTTTTAATCCTTACAAATAACATGAGCTTGATATTTAAGTTACTTTTTTTGAGATTATTTAAAACTTTAGAGTATTTACAGACAAGTCAGTAATATGGCATTATTTGGTAGCTAATTTTAAGAACTTTTATTTACTTTACAAAAATAAACTTACACTTTTTAATTTTCATAAATAACAAGACTTATACTTCAGTTACATTTTATTAGATTATTTAAAACATAGTATTTATAGACAATTAATGATATGGCATTATTTGGTAACCAGTTTTAAGAACTTTTTGTTTAGTTTACAAAAATAAACTTATGTTTTTTAATTCTTATAAATAACTTGAGCTGGATATTAAAGTTACTTTTTATATTATCTAAAGCTTTAAAGTATTGACAGATAACTTAGTAATAGTAATATGGCATTATTTGGTAACTCATCAGGCGGAACCGCCACCTCAAAGAACCTGGTTGAATTTAAATGCGGAAAGTTGAATCTTGGAGAGGTAATTTAAAATACTTGTACATTTGGTATTATTTTTAGTTTTCATAACTTTTTTTGTAGTTAATTAGTAACTAATAGCTTGAAAAAGTAAATGTATTATATGTTCAATGCTTTTACAAATGGTAAAAAAATTAAAATATTTTTTTTTGCAAAACTCAATTTTTGCAAAAAATTAATGAAACAGTTGTCATGTGTTGTTATGATAATTGCTTTACTAAAGTAGACTATTTGTCTAGCTCATAACAGTGACACCTATACAGTAGCCTATACAGTGACCATGTTGTTAAAAGTTTTAAGCTGTTTTACTTCAAGACTTTTAGTTACCCTTTTTTATTTTTAATTTTTGTACACTTTTCTTTACGTTTATTGATTCACTTACACCTAATTTAGTGTTTTAAACAGGGTTACCACTTTACCTGGAAAAACCTTGAATTTAAGAATTTTAGAAAAAAAACCTGGATAAACCTGGAACTTTAATCAAAAAACCTTGAATTTTTAATAATTTTAATATTTTCAGTAATAAAATTCTGATTTGACACGAAAAATCTATCATATAAATAAGATTTTTTTGACATGATTAAATTTTTTTTATTAAAAAACACATTAAAGTAACTTTAAAAGTATCTTTTTAATGTTTTTATACTATTTAACATAGTTTCTTATGTAGAAATTATCATAAAACTAAAAATAGACCTAAAAAAGTGTTTTTTTAAAAACCTGAAAGAAATTTGGAAAACCAGGAAAAAAATTTGAAAAAACGAGTGGCAACCCTAGTTATAAAAATGTTTTAGTTAATGTTAAAACTTAAAAAGAAGTTAAAAAGTTAACATATAACTTAAAAATAAATGTCCCCCAATTTTCAATTATATTTCTTTAGTTTTTCACAATTACTTAATTGATTTCAAACTTCTATTTATTATAACAGCTTGATGAAAATTAAAATTAAGGTCCTTTAAACATAAGTAAATATTAATTAAGGGGATAGGGGAGTCCACCTTAATTTTACAAGTTGAACTTATTTTATAGAGTTTTATCTAAGCTTTTAAACCTTTTTAACCGCTTAGAAAAATTCCAAGTGATTTTTGAAATATGATCAATCAAAACCAG